>NW_027325376.1:1966182-2566182 GCF_036924035.1 Leuresthes tenuis | reverse complement strand
ATCAGTCAAATCTATCTCCAGATCGTCCTGGAATTATCTATCATTATAAATGAGTTTATGACTGCTTTTTTGACACTTATTAATAGTTTCCTAATAGCTAACCCAGCTCTCCCTGTGTCCCACACACCTTGTTCTTCATGATCATTATATGTTCATGTTTCTGTTTCTGTATTTATCAGACGCTTTTATCCAAAGTGACTTACAAATGAAGATATAACAGCTTTATAAAAGCTAACAATAAGCTACATAGAAGGAACCCAGGAGTCCGACTCTGTCAGAGGTGACAGAGCAGAGATAGGGTGCAGGCATAGAGGGAAGAGCAGAAAGATAAAGTGCAGAGATAGAGGGGGGAGGGAAGTACAAGGTAAGTGCTGGGATAGGAGATGCTCTCTGAAGAGCTGGGTTTTCAGGAGCTTCTTGAAGATAGACAGGGACGCCCCTGTTCTGGTAGCGCTATATATTTATATATATATGCAGATGAGGAAGCCTGTTGAAGGAGCTGTGATAATTGGCTTTGTTCTTAGACATTATGCGTTCATATTCTGTATTTTACTAAAATACAGGGTGTACTTTTCCACCCTGCTCATACTACACAACCTTAAACGGTCCAAGACTTTAAGACAGCATAACTAGACTGGGTCAGATGAAGCTTCTCTGATCCACGCCTAAAACAGAACTCACACACATGTTGTTTATCACATCCAAAGAACACGAGGAGGACAGTGCTTGACCTGCTCATGGCACTAAAAACTGGCCAATTATACTCCGTTGAGTGTGAGTACAACCTCAGCTGAATGTAAATGTGAAATGTTTCCGGGTATCGGGGCTCGGCCCGACGCATTTCCTGCGGGATCTCTGATAAATACTCTGTTTAACTTTCTCCAGCTTGTTCTTGGGCTTCCAATGAAAGAATCGGGCTAACAGAGCTACAGAGGTGTGTCCTTTTCTGGAACTTCTTTACATATAAAGGTTATATGTCATGTTATGTCACACTCTCACTGACGGTATAAAACGTTGTGATTAACACCTTTCTGCTTATCGAGATGAGGTCATACACTGGAATAATTAAATATGCCAAGACAGTGTACAACCGATGCGACTTAGCAACCCAGTATATTTAAATTAGCTCTGTGTGAGACCTGTTTTCAGCTCAGGATGTTTTATCCCTCTGGGTTTCCTCGGAGGAGACTAAGGATGTGCAAACTGGGAACAGTCTGCACAGATTGATCAATTTGAATAAACATCTGTCTCTGTCAGCAGGTCTTTTGAATCCTGTCAAACGTAATGGACTCAAAATGAAGCATCAGCTGCCGTGGAAATATGGAAATACTGATTGATGCTCTGTTTAAAAGACGCACTGAACTCCCTGATGACAGATTAGAACCAACTTATCTGCCATTAAATGCAGGACGTTGTCTCTGAGATGTCATCGATAAGTCTTATTGTTCCACTATCATGTTTGTTCAGTTTTATTTCAATTTAAATTACTTTTATTTAACTGCCTCTGGTGTTTCCTCAGGTCTTCAGCCCTTATATCAGAATATAGTCTGTTAGAGCACTGGAGCTGAGTTAGGTTGGATTTTACTGGTTTTAGCACTTTACAAATGAAGTGTTCCTGATTAATTGTTAATTGTGTTCCTGCACTCTGTGATTTGTGGTGGAATCATTGAGAAATGCTCCTGCTGCGGCTGAAGGTGACGGAGTAAAGCAAAACTCCTGTATTTGCATCATGCAATGCAAATACGGCCAGTCGCCACGGAGATACGAGTTTCATTAAGAGACTCGCAGGCAGAGGTGTTGCTGCACATGTGGGATGCACTGAGTTCACAGATGAGTGCTTAGGTTCAACCAGAAAAATCCCATCTGAAAGGTGAGTCCTCTTTAACTTGATCATTTTTAAAAGTACATAATTCTGTGTAAATATGTCACTAAATGTTATTTATTTGGGGGAAGCGTGAACTTGTTTCCCTTTAGCTTTTCCAGGCCTTTCTGTGTGAGTTTGCATGTTTTCCCTGTGTACGTGTGGGCTCTCTCTGGGCTTCCTCCCACCACCCAAAAAGGTGTGTTGCTATGTTAATTGGTGACTCTGAGGGAGTGTGAGCGTGCACGGTTGTGTGTCTGTACGATGGGCTGGCAGCCCGTGACCCTGACTGGGATTCGGTTCATAGTTCCATGTCTCGAAGTCTGCTTCCACCACCAGCCGCCGCTGACACCAGTTGTGCCTGAAAGCGTGGATATGTTCAGGTCTAGTGGTTAGGACCACCTAACACGACTTTGACAACTTGTCAGGGATTGTTTAGCAGCATCATTTGGTAAAAACATGAGTTCTTTTCCTCCTTTTCTTTAAACTTACACTCATTGGCTACTCTCTCCTGTTTCTCCTCAGTAAATATGTCAAACTCATCCACTTCCAACGATCCTCTGGGATACAACTGCTTGAACTCAAACATCAAATTTTACCTGAATATTACTACATCTGCAGTAAGAACCATCCTCCTGCTCCCTCTCTGCACCTTCATCCTCTACTTGGGTCACCATCAATGGCAGCAGCATGGCTCCTTTAAAGCAGCGAGCCACTCGGACCTCTTCACCTACCACCTGTCGGCCATGGAGCTGATCTGGGTGATCGGGTCCATTTGCTACTACTGTGGAAAACACATCCAAAGTCAAGAGTTGTTGACGGGAGGACTCTGTGTTTCCACCATCAGCACCTACGGGGGGATGTTTTTCCACATCCTGACCTGCGTAGAACGGTACCTGGCCGTTGTTTACCCCGTCATATACCTGGGGCTGAGAGGCACCCGTGGGATCAGGATCAGAAACATCAGCATCGGTTGTGTTTGGCTGCTTTGCATTGTAATCATAAGCTTCTATGGAAGTATAGATTATACCTATATATACATCATATCACTCTGCCTCTTGAGTCTTTGCATAATAATCACGTCTTTCTGCAGCCTCTCTGTTCTCCGTGTTCTGGTGCGTCCAGGACCGGGAGAAGGAAGCAGTGAAAGGGAAAGAGCTGACCAATCAAAGCAGAGGGCTTTCAACACTATCACAGTCATATTGTGCATGCTGTGGTTGTGGTTTGTAGGACTTGTTCTTTCAATTACTCTGCAGCAGTCAGGTCTGCTGGAGGAAGCTGTTGCTTGCACTATGGCTGCCAGTCTAAACTGGATTACTCTGCCTCATAGCTTTGTGTCACCACTGCTGTATCTACACAGAGCAGGAAAACTGTCATGTTGTCATAATAGATAAGGAAATGATTATATTTGTGGACATCAGATCTGTTACACCGCTTTGTGGCTAAACTTCCTACATTTTTAACCCAGTTTATTATGTGCCACTACACTCCTGATTAACTGCAGCATTCCTTCTCTCCACAGAGAAACACAATCAAGCTGCCAAATTCAAACTGTGTCCAAACAAACACTTTGTACCTCTTTTTTTTCATCAAAAAATCACATTGACATAGTTTGTTGCAAGCCATTTCATGTCATAATCTCTTGCTATATTGTTGGGGTTCAGCTGCTCTGACAGCACCGTCAGGTGACCTCATTACAGTTATCTTCCATACGATCAGTGCCATGATCGGATTAATGGCTAAATTACAATAAAACTGAGTTATTGAGCTCATGGAGACAGTTTAATTTGACAAAAAAAAACGGTAGATGACGATGAATCGGATCGAGCGTTCTGCGCATGCTCGACATTTTTTCCCGCGATTGTCACCCGGAAGTCGAAGGAGACGATATTACTGTTGATGTAGCCGCCGGAAAGAAATAAACATGTGCATCGCATTTGTGCCGTAACCATGCTCATCACAAACTATATGTAGAGGGACGGAGCTTCATCTTGCTCTTCGTTCGCCATCTTTCTCGAAAATCTCGAGTTTTGTTGCTGTTGGTGGTGAATTCCCTCTGGGATCAATTGAGTAACTATTTATATCTATACAGAGAGCTCGAGTGTTTTTGGTATGACTGGAGGATCAGCTTCACTATGTTTTCCTTTACTGCGTTAACTTAAACAACTGATATCCAGGTTTGATGACAGGTAACATAGCTGTGGATCTCACCAGAAGTTGAGTAAATACAGTTATGGCCGGGTGGAAAAAATCATCAATCAATCATCCACTGGCGCCACCTGTCCTATGTAAATTAGTTGGTCACATTTTTCTGTCAGTAATAATGACAGGGCTACTGTCATATAAGGGGTCATATGAATTTCAATGAGATGGACCAGACTGCTCCTCACGCCTGGTGCAGTTTGCCTGGTGCTGCTTAATTTGCATGAAAGGCTGCGATGGGCTTCAGGTCATTTGAATACGAACTAATGGAGATTCAGATTGATTGCTGCTGACGTGGTCATAAATATACCTGGATGACAATAGCAATGAAAAGGCTATATATATATAAACATGCATATTATAATTAATCACAACTAACGAGCTATTCTCATAGCTATGTAGTTAGTTGTGTCACCTCTGCTGTATTTAAACAGAGCAGGAAAACTCATTGGGTTCAGCAGAGAGTAAAAACAAGGATTGCATTCATGCATAACAGAGCTCATTAGATCTACTCTCACCTTGGTTATTGTGTCATAGCTGATTTTACACATAATGATAAGAAGATTTAAAGCATGTTTTGGACAGCACTTTGTATGGATGGATGATGGATGGATGGATGGATGGATGATGGGTGGATGGATGATGGATGGATGGAAGGATTGATGGATGGATGATGGGTGGATGATGGATGGATGGGGGGATGGATGCATGATGGGTGGATGGATGGATGATGGATGGATGGATGGATGATGGATGGATGGGGGGATGGATGCATGATGGGTGGATGGATGGATGGATGATGGGTGGATGGATGATGGATGGATGGAAGGATTGATGGATGGATGGATGGATGGATGATGGATGGATGGGTGGATGGATAGATGATGGGTGGATGGAAGGATTGATGGATGGATGGATGGATGGATGGATGATGGATGGGTGGATGGATGATGGATGGATGGGTGGATGGATAGATGATGGGTGGATGGAAGGATTGATGGATGGATGGATGGATGATGGGTGGATGGATAGATGATGGGTGGATGGAAGGATTGATGGATGGATGATGGATGGATGGAAGGAAGGATGGATGATGGGTGGATGGATAGATGATGGGTGGATGGAAGGATTGATGGATGGATGGATGGATGGATGGATGGATGATGGATGATGGGTGGATGGGTGGATGATGGAAGGATGGATAGATGGATGGATGGATGATGGATGGGTGGATGATGGAAGGATGGATGATGGATGGGTGGATGATGGAAGGATGGATAGATGGATGGATGGATGATGGATGGATGGCACTATTCTTAGCAACATTACAAGATGCTTTAGAAGAAGGAGTAAGTCAAGATATATCAGATGGAAGTTCACAAGACGACACAATAAAAGTGTCTGAAAAGTTCCCAGAAGCTGTCACAAATCCAAAAGTAGCTACAAAAGAACATAACTCCAGACTTGGTGTGCCTGACTTCCGAAGGCAAAGCGTTCCATGAGATGGGGGCTCTAACAGAAATGCCCAAAGCCCTATAAGCACTATATGTGGATCTCAATGGCTGAGAGGGCAAACGTTAGGTCAATAAGTCAAAGATTTATTTAGAGGCAAAGTCATTTGAGGCTTTGAAGGTAAGCATTAAAGGGCTAGTGGGGTTGTGTGAATATTTATGAGTAGTTATTCTCTATCCTGCATTAGACAGTAGTCACAGCACTCTGTTCCGAGCATGGAGTGTTTCTTCATGAGCTGAGGCTATTCGATCCCTGCATGGTTGGAGGGCGAAAGATGCAGTTACTCCTGGCCGAGGGTCACAAAGTTCTCCTCCAGCTGTTGTTCAATTAATCCTTTGATTGGAAAAATAACTCCTTACAAAGTCTTGTTATTCATCACTTGGATTCCATATCTGCAACAATCAAGTGACCAAGTGAACTCCAGATAAATCGAAACGTAATTCACAGCTACTTGGAAAACAGTCAATCCTTCATTGGCTCCGGGTATAAAATATTCCAACTGCAAGTGTCGAGTGAAGTCCTCCTGACAAATATTCAATCAATCAATCAATCTTTATGACTAAAACACTTTACATACAAATGAAACAGATGCAACACAGTGTCAGTGATGTCATGTTGGATGGATCCTGCACATGGTGTTTAGTGATGGAAGTTCCTTTCATTTAATCATTGTGCCAGCTTCAATAAATTCTACTGTAGTGTTTTAAAAGTGAAGTCATTTGTGGTTATTGTGTACATTTACTGTGATAACTGCTGGTGGTACATTTTTAGCCTTTATATCTGTAGTGTTTGTGTCATATCTGCCATAGATTGACACATATAGACCAACATATTATCAGATGATGTGGTTCTGTTAGCGGCGTCAGGCCGTGACTTTCAGCTCTCACTGGAGCGATTCGCAGCCGAGTGTGAAGCGGCTGGGATGAGAATCAGCGCCTCCAAACCCGAGACCATGGTTCTCAGCCGGAAAAGGGTGGAATGCTCTCTCCGAGTCGGGAATGAGATCCTTCCCCAAGTGGAGGAGTTCAAGTATCTCTGGGTCTTGTTCACAGTGAGGGACGAATGGAGCGTGAGATTGACGGCGGATCGGTGCAGCGTCTGCAGTGTTGCTCTGCACCGACCCGTCGATGTGAAGAGGGAGCTGAGCCAGAAGGTGAAGCTCTCTATTTACTGGTCAATCTACGTTCCCATCCTCACCTTTGGTAACGAGCTGTGGGTAGAGACCGAAAGAACGAGATCGCGAATACAAGCGGCTGAAATGGGTTTCCTCCGCAGGGTGTCTGGGCCTCCCTTAGAGATAGGGTGAGAAGCTCAGTCATCCGGGAGCGGCTCGGAGTAGAACCGCTGCTCCTCCGCATTGAGAGGAGTCAGATGAGGTGGCATCTGGTTAGGATGCCCCCTGGACGCCTCCCTGGGGAGGTGTTCTGGGCCCGTCCCACTGGGAGGAGACCCCGGGGAAGACCCAGGACACGTTGGAGAGACTATGTCTCTCGGCTGGCCTGGGAACGCCTCGGGGTCCCCCCGGAAGAGCTGGAGGAAGTGGCCGGGGACAGTGACGCCTGGGTTTCTCTGTTAAAGCTGCTGCCCCCCCGACCCCCGGAGAAGCGGCAGATGGTGGATGGATGATGGATAGATGGATGGACCAACATATTTTGTGACTGATACTGGGGTTTACTTCTCAGTTTCTGACTTTTGTCAGTGGTGCCCCACGGTTAATGCATTTCATTAATGCTGTTATTGAATATCAATGACTGTCCTGAGACACTTATTGATATATGGTACTAACCAATCCAGATCCTGCTTGAGCCCCAACACATGAATAACATATTTACCAAAAAATATATATCTACTGTACTTTCCATTCTTGTCTGCAACATATAATGTATTGCAATGAATGTATGTATTAAATGTAAACAGAAACATTGTAAAAATATCATGATAATGACAGCTGGAGTCATTAATACAGTAATAATGAAGCACATAAATCAGTTGTCACCAAACCACTCTGTTCACCATGTGTCTGTTTCATTTGAGTAAATAAACATCTGCTGCTGGTTGCAGTTCATTTGAATGCTGTCAGGTGGAAGGGATTGCTCAGACCAAGCTGAAGGAATTATGAAAATAATGTGTCTCATTAATTGATGTGTTTGATGCTCGATGTTTGGCTGAAACCAGTCTGAAAGTTGTGTTTTCACTGATAAAATCCTCCCAGCCTCTCTGGTCCCATGCTTCAGAACTTCATCTGCTGCAGTGGGATCCATGTTTTGTAGAAACTTTATTAATTCTGTCAGTTTGTATTGATAGATTAATTTTCTTTGTACCATGCAAAGCAGCCGCTCCTGACTGTGACATATGAGCAGTGGCAACACACTCACACAGGCAGAAGGAAGCATATCCATCAGTCAGTGAGTCTGGACACAAGGGGATCAGGGACAGCCGGGGGAAAGTAAATGAAAAAACACCGCGAATAAGGTTGGTTTCATTTAAGAGATTTTCTACTCCTGTTCACACTTTCTGAGAGCTCCATGGACTACTGTTGAGGCTGCTTCCACATGTGTTACTGTAACAATCTGTTTCAGAAGAGACGCTTTAATAACTCAGAGAAATCAGACGTTCATATTCTTCTGATGAAAATCCTTGTCAGCTAAAACCATTGTTGATTAAAGGTGGAAAGAAATTATTCTATTTTCAAACGTTTGGCAACTTGTTTGGAATTTTAAGAAAAATTAGAGACGACCTTTGTGTGAAACAACTGTTTGTTTCTGTATTTTCAGCTCTTTTTATCACAATTAGTTGTTGATCTATGTCACATCTAAGTTAGGGCCCATGTATCGATATAAAAATATATCGATACAAAAATATATCGATATGAAAATATATCGATATAAAAATATATCGATATATTTTTAAATGGGATATCGAATTGGACCGTATCGCATATATCGATACAGTTCAAATTTGCGCTGTGATCCGAGGCAAGCTGCTGAGCCAGAATTTTGATTTTTTGAGTTGTCAAACTAAAGAAATGTTGATATTGTACTTTTTTCATATAAATAAATTTATGTCAGAATTCATTTTAATCTTTGTGAACTGAACTTTGAACTAGTTCTAGTGAAGTGAACTCGGTCTAAATCATCCTAAATCCCTTTGCCTCGTGCCTGTCTTGTGGCTATTTTGGTATCAGTATTATTATAAGACGTAGCTTCCTGCTCTCCTTCACTTTTGACCAGTCAGGATGGTTCAGGAGTATTCTTCAACCATCCTGAGCTAAAAAGAATCTCTTCTGGCTGAAGGTGAAAAAAGGTGTTATCAGAAAATCTGTTTGTTTTGGGGGTGTTTTTGACATCAGATTAAATGTAAATTTATTCTTAATAACCTCAGAAAGACACAACGATGTCTCCCCTGTGCTTTTCTCTTAACCTCCTGTTTCCTTACCGGCCCTTCTTGTTTCTCTTTCTCCTCAGGGCTACAGTATACAGTCAATATGTCCGTTAACTCCTCATCCAGCTCCAGTGATTCTCTGGACTATTACTGCTCCAACTCAAAAGGTAGATTACACATTATAATTAGCTTATCTGTAATTAAAACCATCCTCCTGCTCCCTCTCTGCACCTTCATCCTCTACCTGGGTTTCCAACAATGGCAGCAGCATGGCTCCTTTAAAACAGCGAGCCACTCTGACCTCTTCACCTACCACCTGTCGGCCATGGAGCTGATCTGGGTCTTTGGAGCGGTTTGCTATCTTTGTGGCATATACTGTTACAGCTTGGCTATGACAGTTTTGGGATCCAGTGCTTTTTCATTCGTTTTCTATGGAGAGATGTTCTTCCATGTCCTGACCTGTGCAGAGCGGTACCTGGCTGTGGTTCACCCCATCACCTACCTGGGACTGAGAACCTCTCGTGGGGTCAGGATCAGAAACATCAGCATCGGGTGTGTTTGGCTGCTGTCCTTTGGACTCCTCGGTCCACAAGCAGATTTAACTGGAGACTGGGTCATCAACACAATGTTATTCTTTTTGGTTTTCTCCATAATAGTAATTTCTTTCTGCAGCCTCTCTGTTCTCTGTGCTCTGATTCGTCCAGGGCCTGGGGAAGGGGGCGGGGAAGATGGGCGAGTAGACCAATCAAAGCAGAGAGCTTTGCACACCGTCACAGCCATATCAAGCGTGCTGTGGTTGTGGTTCATAGGCCTGCTTGTTTCCACTGCTATATCTCATTCTCCTCTGCTAAGTGAAGCAACTGCTTGTGTGCTGAATGTCAGTTTTATCTCCTTTAACCTGCCGAGCTGTTTGGTGTCACCTCTCCTGTATCTACATAAAGCTGGAAAACTGTCATGGAGCCTCTTCAAATGTGGTTAAAGTGATGTAGTGCTCTATCATTTGTTTGTAGTAAAAGAAGCCAGCTGTTTTTTCTTCACCCTTTATACTTTGTTAAATTTTTTCAATTCTCCATGCTAACAATCAGACAATGTAGAAAAATCTAAGTGTTGGGGCAGATGAGCGTGTATGTTGGAGTGCTTTAGCAGGCCAGTACCACTTTAAAAGTTACTTGTTTCAGTGGGACGTTCAATTCTCGTCTGCAACATATTGAAGAGTGTGCTTTAGCTGAGTGCTTTGAAATGATTTTTGCTCTTCATGAATTCCCCATCTCTCCTTCTCAGTTACCTACTCGTTCATCACTTGTTAGACTATCTGCGATTACAGTACTTGGAAAGATCCTTCTTTGCCCAATATATCATCACTCCATCACTCATCTGCCATAAACTCACACAGACTAATAGTTGGTCTTTCGGTGCATGTTTATTCTGCACATCCTGCAGCAGCAGAGTAGCCAATGGTGTTTAGTGATGGAAGTTCCTTTCATTTAATCATTGTGCCAGCTTCAATAAATTCTACTGTAGTGTTTTAAAAGTGAAGTCATTTGTGGTTATTGTGTACATTTCCTGTGATAACTGCTGGTGGTAAAGGTCAGTGCTTACATTTTTAGCCTTTATTTCTGTAGTGTTTGGGTCATATCAGATGTTCAAATTCTTCTGTTGAAAATTCTTGTCAGCTAAAACCATTGTTGATTAAAGGTGGAAAGAAATTATTCTATTTTCAAACGTTTGGCAACTTGTTTGGAATTTTAAGAAAAATTAGAGACGACCTTTGTGTGAAACAACTGTCTGTTTCTGTATTTTCAGCTCTGTTTATAACAATTAGCTGTTGATCTATGTCACATCTAAGTTAGGGCCCATGTATCATTGCAAAAATATATCGATACAAAGATATATCGATACGAAAATATATCGATATGAAAATATATCGATATATTTTTCAATGGGATATCGAATTGGACCATATCGCATATATCGATACAGTTCAAATTTGCGCTGTGATCCGAGGCAAGCTGCTGAGCCAGAATTTGATTTTATTAAGCCATAGTGTAAAAATATCATGATAATGACAGCTGGAGTCATTAATACAGTAATAATGAAGCACATAAATCAGTTGTCACCAAACCACTCTGTTCACCATGTGTCTGTTTCATTTGAGTAAATAAACATCTGCTGCTGGTTGCAGTTCATTTGAATGCTGTCAGGTGGAAGGGATTGCTCAGACCAAGCTGAAGGAATTATGGAAATAATGTGTCTCATTAATTGATGTGTTTGATGGTCGATGTTTGGCTGAAACCAGTCTGAAAGTTGTGTTTTCACTGATAAAATCCTCCCAGCCTCTCTGGTCCCATGCTTCAGAACTTCATCTGCTGCAGTGTGATCCATGTTTTGTAGAAACTTTATTAATTCTGTCAGTTTGTATTGATAGATTAATTTTCTTTGTACCATGCAAAGCAGCCGCTCCTGACTGTGACATATGAGCAGTGGCAACACACTCACACAGGCAGAAGGAAGCATATCCATCAGTCAGTGAGTCTGGACACAAGGGGATCAGGGACAGCCGGGGGAAAGTAAATGAAAAAACACAGCGAATAAGGTTGGTTTCATTTAAGAGATTTTCTACTCCTGTTCACACTTTCTGAGAGCTCCATGGATAACTGTTGAGGCTGCTTCCACATGTGTTACTGTAACAATCTGTTTCAGAAGAGACGCTTTAATAACTCAGAGAGATCAGATGTTCATATTCTTCTGTTGAAAATTCTTGTCAGCTAAAACCATTGTTGATTAAAGGTGGAAAGAAATTATTCTATTTTCAAACGTTTGGCAACTTGTTTGGAATTTTAAGAAAAATTAGAGACGACCTTTGTGTGAAACAACTGTTTGTGTCTGTATTTTCAGCTCTGTTTATAACAATTAGCTGTTGATCTATGTCACATCTAAGTTAGGGCCCATGTATCGATATAAAAATATATCGATACAAAAATATATCGAAACGAAAATATATCGATATGAAAATATATCGATACAAAAATATATCGATACGAAATTATATCGATACGAAAATATATCTATACGAAAATATATCGATACGAAAATATATCGTTATGAAAATATATCGATACATTTTTAAATGGGATATCGAATTGGACCATATCTTATATATCGATACAGTTCAAATTTGCGCTGTGATCCGAGGCAAGCTGCTGAGCCAGAATTTGATTTTATTCAGCCAGTTGTCAAACTAAAAAAATGTTGATATTGTACTTTTTTCATATAAATAAATTTATGTCAGAATTAATTTTAATCTTTGTGAACTGAACTTTGAACTAGTTCTAATGAAGTGAACTCGGTCTAAATCGTCCTAAATCCCTTTGCCTCGTGCCTGTCTTGTGGCTATTTTGGTATCAGTATTATAATAAGACGTAGCTTCCTGCTCTCCTTCACTTTTGACCAGTCAGGATGGGGGCGTTCAGGAGTATTCTTCAACCATCCTGAGCTAAAAAGAATCTCTTCTTGCTGAAGGTGAAAAAAGGTGTTATCAGAAAATCTGTTTGTTTTGGGGGTGTTTTTGACATCAGATCAAATGTAAATTTATACTTAATAACCTCAGAAAGACACAACGATGTCTCCCCTGTGCTTTTCTCTTAACCTCCTGTTTCCTTACCGGTCCTTCTTGTTTCTCTTTCTCCTCAGGGCTACAGTATACAGTCAATATGTCCGTTAACTCCTCATCCAGCTCCAGTGATTCTCTGGACTATTACTGCTCCAACTCAAAAGGTAGATTACTCATTACAATGAGCTTCTCTGTAATTAAAACCATCCTCCTGCTCCCTCTCTGCACCTTCATCCTCTACCTGGGTTTCCAACAATGGCAGCAGCATGGCTCCTTTAAAACAGCGAGCCACTCTGACCTCTTCACCTACCACCTGTCGGCCATGGAGCTGATCTGGGTCTTTGGAGCGGTTTGCTATCTTTGTGGCATATACTGTTACAGCTTGGCTATGACAGTTTTGGGATCCTGTGCTTTTACATTCGTTTTGTACGGAGAGATGTTCTTCCATGTCCTGACCTGTGCAGAGCGGTACCTGGCTGTGGTTCACCCCATCACCTACCTGGGACTGAAAACCTCTCGTGGGGTCAGGATCAGAAACATCAGCATCGGGTGTGTTTGGCTGCTGTCCTTTGGAGTCATTGGTCCACAAGCAGATTTAACTGGAGACTGGGCCATCTACACAATGTTATTCTTTTTGGTTTTCCTCATAATAGTCATTTCTTTCTGCAGCCTCTCTGTTCTCTGTGCTCTGATTCGTCCAGGGCCTGGGGAAGGGGGTGGGGAAGATGGGCGAGTAGACCAATCAAAGCAGAGAGCTTTCCACACCGTCACAGCCATATCAAGCGTGCTGTGGTTGTGGTTCATAGGCGTCCTTGTTTCCCTTGCTATGTCTAAGTCTCCTCTGCTAAGTGAAGCAACTGCTTGTGTGCTGAATGTCAGTTTTGGCTACTTTAACCTGCCGAGCTGTTTGGTTTCACCTCTCCTGTATCTACATAAAGCTGGAAAACTGTCATGCATCCACTTCAAATATGGTCAAAGTTCAAAGGGGTGAACTGTGAAGCAACTTCTAAACAACTAGACTTCATATGTATTGGCAAACTGTCTTAAAACCAAAATTCAAGAACTCTATTGACTAAATTCGAATTACATGACTGGGAAATCTACATCTTCTGCTTCTGAAACACTCAGTGGGAGATGGAGCAAAACTGTGGTGTATTTGGACCTGTTGGAAATTAGGGATTAGTAATCGTAAACTGAACAGCATTTGCTCCAAACTGACAACACAAGCTTTTGGGCAACAGTTGGCTCAGCAGGGTGAATGGGAATATTTGGAGGCTGGAAGTCCTCATCACATCAGGTCTGTGCTGAAGTCCCAGTTTGGGTCCATTTACTGTATGCCACCTCACCCTCTCTGCCTGCTGTTCTGTCATCTCCCCCCTATTATTAACAAAGACAAGAACCCACAGAGTCTGAAGAAAATCTCTCACTAAAACAGTTCTGAAATGTTCTATTTCACCTCCATAAAGTCTTCAAAATGATGAGGAAGTGTTGGTGTGCCTGCAGTAATGCTGTCTATAGTGCTGACTGATCTGTGTGTCACAAACTCATTTGATAATAAAATCAGCTGTCATAGTCACAGTGATATAGTGCTCTATCATTTGTTTGTAGTAAAAGAAGCCAGCTGTTTTCACATTATTGTTGCTCTTCATGAATTCCCCATCTCTCCTTCTCAGTTACCTACTCGTTCATCACTTGTTAGACTATCTGCGATTACAGTACTTGGAAAGATCCTTCTTTGCCCAATATATCATCACTCCATCACTCATCTGCCATAAACTCACACAGACTAATAGTTTGTCTTTCGGTTCATGTTTATTCTGCACATCCTGCAGCAGCAGAGTAGCCAATGGTGTTTAGTGATGGAAGTTCCTTTCATTTAATCATTGTGCCAGCTTCAATAAATTCTACTGTAGTGTTTTAAAAGTGAAGTCATTTGTGGTTATTGTGTACATTTACTGTGATAACTGCTGGTGGTAAAGGTCAGTGCTTACATTTTTAGCCTTTATTTCTGTAGTGTTTGGGTCATATCAGATGTTCATATTCTTCTGTTGAAAATTCTTGTCAGCTAAAACCATTGTTGATTAAAGCTGGAAAGAAATTATTCTATTTTCAAACGTTTGGCAACTTGTTTGGAATTTTAAGAAAAATTAGAGACGACCTTTGTGTGAAACAACTGTTGTTTCTGTATTTTCATCTCTGTTTATCACAATTAGTTGTTGATCTATGTCACATTTAAGTTAGGGCCCATGTATCGATACAAAAATATATCGATACAAAGATATATCGATACGAAAATATATCGATATGAAAATATATCGATATGAAAATATATCGATATATTTTTGAATGGGATATCGAATTGGACCATATCGCATATATCGATACAGTTCAAATTTGCGCTGTGATCCGAGGCAAGCTGCTGAGCCAGAATTTGATTTTATTAAGCCATGATGTAAAAATATCATGATAATGACAGCTGGAGTCATTAATACAGTAATAATGAAGCAGATAAATCAGTTGTCACCAAACCACTCTGTTCACCATGTGTCTGTTTCCTTTGAGTAAATAAACATCTGCTGCTGGTTGCAGTTCATTTGAATGCTGTCAGGTGGAAGGGATTGCTCAGACCAAGCTGAAGGAATTATGGAAATAATGTGTCTCATTAATTGATGTGTTTGATGGTCGATGTTTGGCTGAAACCAGTCTGAAAGTTGTGTTTTCACTGATAAAATCCTCCCAGCCTCTCTGGTCCCATGCTTCAGAACTTCATCTGCTGCAGTGTGATCCATGTTTTGTAGAAACTTTATTAATTCTGTCAGTTTGTATTGATAGATTAATTTTCTTTGTACCATGCAAAGCAGCCGCTCCTGACTGTGACATATGAGCAGTGGCAACACACTCACACAGGCAGAAGGAAGCATATCCATCAGTCAGTGAGTCTGGACACAAGGGGATCAGGGACAGCCGGGGGAAAGTAAATGAAAAAACACCGCGAATAAGGTTGGTTTCATTTAAGAGATTTTCTACTCCTGTTCACACTTTCTGAGAGCTCCATGGAAAACTGTTGAGGCTGCTTCCACATGTGTTACTGTAACAATCTGTTTTGATCAAAGTCAAAACAAGAGAAAGTCATTGCTCCTTGTTGTCGGGTCTGTTCTTATTCTGAGGGTTTCTGTAGCTTTGACAGATCTCAGCCCCAAAGTGTAACTTTTTCATTTTTAAATGATAGGTATAAGAGACTTAGGTTGCTTTCTCCACCCTTAACCCTTGAAATGTTGTAAATCCGTAAAGAACTTTTGAACAGTGGCTGTAACTTGGTAGGTAATTCCCCCGTGGCTTTAATGTTTAGGATTTCAACATCATTTAGATTAAGTTTTAACCTGTGAAGAGAAAACTTCTGTTTCATCCATACCTCTTGTTTTCTTCTACATTATTTTATTTCATGTAAAATGTCTCTTATAATTCGTGACTGAAGCAGTCAAACCGATAAACCGACGTCTGAAGAAGAGACACTTTAATAATTCCCAGAAATCAGATGTTCATATTTTTCTGTTGAAAATTATTGTTGATTAAAGGAGGAAAAACATGATTCTGTTATTCTATCTTCACATCTGTTTGGCAGCTTGTTTGGACTTTTAAGAAGAATTAGAGACGACCTTTGTGTGAAACAACTGTCTGTTATATATAGTCTGTTTTTCTGGGGCGTTCAGGAGTATTCTTCAACCATCCTGAGCTAAAAAGAATCTCTTCTGGCTGAAGGTGAGAAAATCTGTTTGTTTTGGGGGTGTTTTTGACATCAGATTAAATGTAAATTTATTCTTAATAACCTCAGAAAGACACAACGATGTCTCCCCTTTGCTTTTCTCTTAACCTCCTGTTTCCTTACCGGCCCTTCTTGTTTCTCTTTCTCCTCAGGGCTACAGTATACAGTCAATATGTCCGTTAACTCCTCATCCAGCTCCAGTGATTATCTGGGCTATTACTGCTCCAACTCAAAAAGTAGATTACTCATTACAATGAGCTTCTCTGTAATTAAAACCATCCTCCTGCTCCCTCTCTGCACCTTCATCCTCTACCTGGGTTTCCAACACTGGCAGCAGCATGGCTCCTTTAAAACAGCGAGCCACTCTGACCTCTTCACCTACCACCTGTCGGCCATGGAGCTGATCTGGGTCTTTGGAGCGGTTTGCTATCTTTGTGGCATATACTGTTACAGCTTGGCTATGACAGTTTTGGGATCCAGTGCTTTTTCATTCGTTTTCTATGGAGAGATGTTCTTCCATGTCCTGACCTGTGCAGAGCGGTACCTGGCTGTGGTTCACCCCATCACCTACCTGGGACTGAGAACCTCTCGTGGGGTCAGGATCAGAAACATCAGCATCGGGTGTGTTTGGCTGCTGTCCTTTGGAGTCATTGGTCCACAAGCAGATTTAACTGCAGACTGGGTCATCAACACAATGTTATTCTTTTTGGTTTCCTCCATAATAGTCATTTCTTTCTGCAGCCTCTCTGTTCTCTGTGCTCTGATTCGTCCAGGGCCTGGGGAAGGGAGCGGGGAAGATGGGCGAGTAGACCAATCAAAACAGAGAGCTTTGCACACCGTCACAGCCATATCAAGCGTGCTGTGGTTGTGGTTCATAGGCCTGCTTGTTTCCACTGTTATATCTAAGACTTCCCTGCTCAGCGATGAGATTGCTTGTCCATTGACGGGAAGCATCGGCTTCTTTAACCTGCCGAGCTGTTTGGTGTCACCTCTCCTGTATCTACATAAAGCTGGAAAACTGTCATGCAGCCACTTCAAATGTGGTCAAAGTTCAAAGTGAACTTTAACTGCGAAGCAAGTTCAACACAGCCAGATTTTATGTGTTGGCCAACTTTCTTAAAACCAAAATTCAAAATACAGATGACAGTTAGAACAACAGTGATTACGGTCCATATGTAATTAGATGCTTCTTTCACAAAAATAGGCCAAACGCCTGACATTTCAACAGTCGAGACAGTTAGAAATGCTTTTATGCTCATTTTTGTTTGGGTTTTTTCCCCATTTCAAACCTCGATTCATAACATCTGGAAAACATTTCGCTCAATTTGGATACTAGGACTTAGCTATTCGTCAAAAGCTACACTTATTTATGGTGGTCCATAGTTTGGTCCCATAAAGGAGTTTTAAACTGATTTTAAGGATACTTGAAGGCTGATAGCATAACTGGAAATCTCTTACTGTCTTTAGTACTTTAATGGGCTTTGACTTGGTACTTTTAATTTAAATGCTGCATATGTTGCATTGGTGATTATTGTTTGTAACCGATTCGCTAAATGAAATTTAACCTTAATTCGTAGTTCAGACCAAAAGGAGCGCTGCTGCAGAGGATTTTCTTCATTATGTGCTCAGAAACTTTGTGTTGGGAAAGGCTAATCAAACTCTCTTCTTTATGTTTTGTCACATTTTTAAACAACAGTGGTTCTTATCCAAATATGTAACATACCAAACACAAATCCTAACTTCTTTGTAAGGATTCCAGTAATTTATTTGAACTACAGTAAATAATGTTGGTATCTTTTCACTTCTTATAAGGTTATAAAAAACAATTTTTTCCTGAATCTACTGGTCAGGTTGATTGTGAGCTTCTGACTTTTGTTGGTCATGTTCCTGAACCTTCCAGCTTTGGCTTCCAGCTGTTTTGCTTTACGTTTGTTGGGCTTTTTGTGGGCTTTTGGAGGCGTCTTTGTGGCCTCTTCCACTTGACAACAGATTGATTTGTATGGCTGTTCTTGTGTGGGACTCACCAGGACATTTGCTTTTTATGACAGTGGTATTACATCCCCCAACTGTAAGGGAAGCCAAAGGGGAAAAATAGCCAAACGCTCCACTGTTACTGTTACTTCTCTTTGAAATCCTTTGTAAATGTCTTTTATTTTTATTCGAAATGTACTCTTGATGTATATTTACTTGCTCTTATCGATCACACAGTTTCTATGTTCTTTGAATTTATTTTATTCCCTCTTGCATTCTGTTGCATTACAAATAAAAGTGCTGTACGAATAAAGTCAGTCTGTTTATTAGTATTTGCGTTACCAAATGAAAGGTGTTTGTTCTTATATCTGATCTGCTTTGTTTAAAATTGTCTAATGAGACATTCAGTCTCTCCTGGGAGTTTCTGGAGTGGTTTGCAGCCATTCTTGGTAAAAAACTGTGTTTCCAACTTGACAAGCTGTTAAAACACATGGTTGGTCTATTTTTTTAGAATAACCAAATCCGCTGGTACAGATTACTCATAAACATCATTGAGAATCCAGACAATTTTCTTTTTTAAAACACTCGGGCTAACAATTGTTAGGAAAAAATGGACCAGACTCAGTGAATAATTCCCTATAATCCCTACATAAACCAGTGAGCAGTGCTGGCCAACAGGTCATTGGGGTCATCAGGTGGGAACCTCCTTTCATCGGTGTTTCGTCTCATTGGGCCACCTCCAGGAGGCTCGACAGTGATCAGTGGCATCCCAGAGTCACTCCTCTAATGCCAGCCATCACTGCTCCTCACACCACAACAATCATCTTTTCTGCCACAAGCAGCATCATTATCAGCTGCCCCAGCCTCTCACCAACTGCACACTGGTCATTGTGGGGTGGGGATTCAAACCCTTGAGAAATGTGGGATGGTTCCAGCTTTCTGCATTGCACAAAGTTTCTGTGAAGATTAAGTCCTTCACAAATGATGTAAGAGTAAGCTAAAGCATGAATGTTTGACCCACAAGTAGTGGCATTCAGAATATACAATATTATTTGTATAAAAATCACAATTCAAGTTGAAAGTCTGCTGTCACGATGCAGATAAAAGTGTTCAACAGAAACTCTCAGAGGACAAGGTGTCAATGCTGTTAATGTTTAATTGTGTAATAGTTTGCTTCACAGCTTGAAGTTGTGAAAAGCAGCACACGTTTGTGTGACCTGTGTCTTCAGCACAGTGAAGTAGAGAATTAACAATACAAGAGGTTGGTGAGTACAGGTCACTGCGTCTGCTGAGCACTGGGCTTGGCACAGATGTAAGGGATTCGATTGCCACAGAGGGACTCGTCCCAGAGCTTGTCACCTGTTCACAGAAGAAAAGGAGAAGTCACTCAAAACTGCAAAGACCAGAACCCAAAAACTATCCCTTGAATGTTTCAATCCCTCAAAGCAAAGAATGTCAGAAACACCAAGTCAAGTGTTTCAAAACAGAAGAAAAAGCTGCATGTGGACTGACAGCATTCAAGATATTTACTGTATCAAAGTGAGTTATTAGATAGAGCAGGTACGGGAAAAGGCAAAGACAAGTATACATTTATGTAAATCAGTTGAACGAGAGGATGATTTACCTTTGTTGTTCATGTGTGCACATCTCCCAATCCCAAGGTCAATCCTTGAACTCCACATGGTAAAATCAAAGGGGCTGCCGTCACTCCAAAGCCAAGTACCTTTCTTCAAGAGGAAATAAGAGGATGTAGATAACAAAGTGTCACTCTGCCAATGATGTCAGATCATTTGTAATAATAAGTTACCTTCTGGCTGTCAGTGCCTCCAATCCATGTTTCATGATCCTCCCCGTCAGTGAGGCTCACTAAGCGCTGCATGAAGGCGTATTCTTCGTCGCTGTGCACGGATGCTAGGTTTGCATTCATGGACACACAGTTTACCTGGAGCAGGGCTGGACATGAGGATGGAGGTTAAATCAAACACTGAGCTCCTTGAAGTGAATATTTGGAGAGGAGGTCCTGAAATGCTCCGTAATAACTGCTCAAACATGGCATTTGATCATCCTTGTAGTTTTTTCATTGCCAACAATAAGCATTTCACATGAGAATGTGAGCTTGTCTAATTCTCAGCATATATTTGTCAGTATTGAGCACTGAACGCTACTTTTTACCATTTTGGGGGGATAGCTACGAGTGAGCAACCGCGAATTGGACAGGGAGTAGAGGAACAGAAGTCTCAAGAGAATCCATAGATCCTTGGCTTGAGCCAGACTCTTCATTCTACCTTTACATGCTTTTGTTAGACTCAGCGTCATCGACTGATGTTACCAGTACCAGCGTAATGATGTCCAACCATCACACACGGGGCAAAATAAGCACTGTTGTTGGGAACTGGGTAAGAAAATGTGAAGACACATCGAGCTGCGTTGCATGCTGGGACTGGAGTGCCAGTGTGAGAACGGTTCTCCTGCCACCTACTGCCACTGTTGTCTGTTTAGATTTGGTTTTGTTTGGCTAAAACCGCCAAATCTATCAGACAAGGGAAGAGAAAAAGAAAGGAAAATGAGAGAGAAGGTGGACCTCAATGGGAGTAATTGAATCGTGGCTCTGAATGTAAGGTCTGCTAATCAATAAGCCGCATTGTGCTGAAATCTGACCCACAGCGTCCGACTCCCACATCTTTAGGCCAGTTCCTCACAGTGAACAAATGTAGCTCAAACATTCAGAGTCATATGCATTGTTTTTTTGATGATAGCGACATGTTTTATTCTGAAGGTATTTATGTATTTGGCTTTCAGGTGTAGAAATAATCTGAGATACGGTTTTTAGAAACTAGTTTTACTGTTGGGTGTAAAAAAAAAGCCGCATCCTGAAGCTGTAATTCAGGGTCTGCGTGAACAGGAGCCTCAGAGCGGGACAGAATACAACATTTAAACAACCCGTCAGGTAAGTAAGTTAGGAGCAGTGATGGCTGGCATTAGAGGAGTGACTCTGGGACGCCACTGATCACTGTCGAGCCTCCTGGAGGTGGCCCAATGAGACGAAACACCGATGAAAGGAGGTTCCCACCTGATGACCCCAATAATTTGTTGGTCTATAAAGGGATTATAGGGATTATAGGGATTATAGGGAATTATTCACTGAGTCTGGTCCATTTTTTCCTTTAGCACAAATTTCTTGTGTTTACCTTGAATTCAGATCTAGCCTCGCTAGTGACTGCGGTCAATAGGGCAGCTGACAACAAGGGAAAGACCATGTGACCAATTGGAAAGACAGCTGACAGGAGGCAAAGACCCCAAAGGTGCTGCCATGGGCTAGTCATCTATGGTAGCAGTAGCAAGGCATAGCAGCTTTGTTACAACCAGCATGAGCTACAAACAATTTAAGGAGAATACCCCAAGGGTCAGCGAGAGCCGGGGCGGAAGATGACCCACAGGCAGACTACATGGCAACTGACACTGGAAAGAACATGACTATGAGGTGGAGATGTGACTCAGTAAAGGATAGGGACCTAATCTCTAGGGCTAGAACTGGGAAGAATAGTTCTCAGAGCAAAGAGAGCGTAGCCACTGATCACTGTCGAGCCTCCTGGAGTCGTGTCGTGGGCCTAATGAGACGAAACACCGATGAAGGGAGGTTCCCACCTGATGACCCCAATGACCTGTTGATTTTCAGTCCACTTCTTGTGTCATTTGGCACAGCTCAGCCTTTTCTCCCTGTTTCCCTTCCTTAAGAACGGCTTCTTGACAGCCACCCTTCCATGGAGACCATTTCTGATGAGGCTTGGGCCAACAGTAGATGGATCAGCTGAAGGTCCAGATGCATCTCTCAGGTCCTGTCAGGTCACAGCTGGATTTTTTCCTCTTTCTTAAGGACATCACTTTCAGATCCTGTTCATCTGCTGTAGATAGTTTTTTAGGCCTGACACTTCTTCTTTTGTCCTACATAAGAAAACATCTGCATCCGTTTTTCAGCTGCAGAACCTCAACATTATCCATGTTGAAAGTCATCTGACAGGTTCATTTCTTCCCCGATGCAACTAATTACATTGATGTTGTGGAGCTATAAAAGATTGTTAGCCCGCACAGAGTGTTTTAAAAAAGAAAATTGTCTGGATTCTCAATGATGTTTATGAATAATCTGTACCAGCGGATTTGGTTATTCTCAAAAAAATAGACCAACCATGTGTTTTAACAGCTTGTCAAGTTGGAAACACAGTTTTTTACCAAGAATGGCTGCAAACCACTCCAGAAACTCCCAGGAGAGAGATGAATGTCTCATTAGACAATTTTAAACAAAGCAGATCAGATATAAGAACAAACACCTTTCATTTGGTAACGCAAATACTAATAAACAGACTGACTTTATTCGTAAAGCACTTTTATTTGTAATGCAACAGAATGCAAGAGGGAATAAAATAAATTCAAAGAACATAGAAACTGTGTGATCGATAAGAGCAAGTAAATATACATCAAGAGTACACTTCGAATGAAAATAAAAGACTTTTACAAAGGATTTCAAAGAGAAGTAACAGTAACAGTGGAGCGTTTGGCTATTTTTCCCCGTTGGCTTCCCTTACAGTTGGGGGATGTAATACCACTGTCATAAAAAGCAAATGTCCTCGTGAGTCCCACACAAGAACAGCCATACAAATCAATCTGTTGTCAAGTTGAGGAGGCCACAAAGACGCCTCCAAAAGCCCACAAAAAGCCCAACAAACATAAAGCAAAACAGCTGGAAGCCAAAGCTGGAAGGTTCAGGAACATGACCAACAAAAGTCAGAAGCTCACAATCAACCTGACCAGTAGATTCAGGAAAAAATAGTTTTTTACAACCTTATAAGAAGTGAAAAGATACCAACATTATTTACTGTAGTTCAAATAAACTACTGGAATCCTTACAAAGAAGTTAGGATTTGTGTTTGGTATGTTACATATTTGGATAAGAACCACTGTTGTTTAAAAATGTGACAAAACATAAAGAAGAGAGTTTGATTAGCCTTTCCCAACACAAAGTTTCTGAGCACATAATGAAGAAAATCCTCTGCAGCAGCGCTCCTTTTGGTCTGAACTACGAATTAAGGTTAAATTTCATTTAGTGAATCGGTTACAAACAATAATCACCAATGCAACATATGCAGCATTTAAATTAAAAGTACCAAGTCAAAGCCCACTAAAGTACTAAAGACAGTAAGAGATTTCCAGTTATGCTATCAGCCTTCAAGTATCCTTAAAATCAGTTTAAAACTCCTTTATGGGACCAAACTATGGACCACCATAAATAAGTGTAGCTTTTGACGAATAGCTAAGTCCTAGTATCCAAATTGAGCGAAATGTTTTCCAGATGTTATGAATCGAGGTTTGAAATGGGGAAAAAACCCAAACAAAAATGAGCATAAAAGCATTTCTAACTGTCTCGACTGTTGAAATGTCAGGCGTTTGGCCTATTTTTGTGAAAGAAGCATCTAATTACATATGGACCGTAATCACTGTTGTTCTAACTGTCATCTGTATTTTGAATTTTGGTTTTAAGAAAGTTGGCCAACACATAAAATCTGGCTGTGTTGAACTTGCTTCACAGTTAAAGTTCACTTTGAACTTTGACCACATTTGAAGTGGCTGCATGACAGTTTTCCAGCTTTATGTAGATACAGGAGAGGTGACACCAAACAGCTCGGCAGGTTAAAGAAGCCGATGCTTCCCGTCAATGGACAAGCAATCTCTTCGCTGAGCAGGGAAGTCTTAGATATAGCAGTGGAAAAAAGCAGGCCTATGAACCACAACCACAGCACGCTTGATATGGCTGTGACGGTGTGCAAAGCTCTCTGCTTTGATTGGTCTACTCGCCCATCTTCCCCGCCCCCTTCCCCAGGCCCTGGACGAATCAGAGCACAGAGAACAGAGAGACTGCAGAAAGAAATGACTATTATGGAGAAAACCAAAAAGAATAACATTGTGTAGCTGGCCCAGTCTCCAGTTAAATTTGCTTGTGGACCAATGACTCCAAAGGACAGCAGCCAAACACACCCGATGCTGATGTTTCTGATCCTGACCCCACGAGAGGTTCTCAGTCCCAGGTAGGTGATGGGGTGAACCACAGCCAGGTACCGCTCTGCACAGGTCAGGACATGGAAGAACATCTCTCCATAGAAAACGAATGTAAAAGCACAGGATCCCAAAACTGTCATAGCCGAGCTGTAACAGTATATGCCACAAAGATAGCAAACCGCTCCAAAGACCCAGATCAGCTCCATGGCCGACAGGTGGTAGGTGAAGAGGTCAGAGTGGCTCGCTGTTTTAAAGCAGCCATGCTGCTGCCAGTGTTGGAAACCCAGGTAGAGGATGAAGGTGCAGAGAGGGAGCAGGAGGATGGTTTTAATTACAGATAAGCTAATTATAATGTGTAATCTACCTTTTGAGTTGGAGCAGTAATGGTCCAGAGAATCACTGGAGCTGGATGAGGAGTTAACGGACATATTGACTGTATACTGTAGCCCTGAGGAGAAAGAGAAACAAGAAGGGCCGGTAAGGAAACAGGAGGTTAAGAGAAAAGCACAGGGGAGACATCGTTGTGTCTTTCTGAGGTTATTAAGAATAAATTTACATTTAATCTGATGTCAAAAACACCCCCAAAACAAACAGATTTTGTGATAACACCTTTTTTCACCTTCAGCCAGAAGAGATTCTTTTTAGCTCAGGATGGTTGAAGAATACTCCTGAACCATCCTGACTGGTCAAAAGTGAAGGAGAGCAGGAAGCTACGTCTTATAATAATACTGATACCAAAATAGCCACAAGACAGGCACGAGGCAAAGGGATTTAGGACGATTTAGACCGAGTTCACTTCATTAGAACTAGTTCAAAGTTCAGTTCACAAAGATTAAAATTAATTCTGACATAAATTTATTTATATGAAAAAACTACAATATCAAATTTTTTTAGTTTGACAACTGGCTGAATAAAATCAAATTCTGGCTCAGCAGCTTGCCTCGGATCACAGCGCAAATTTGAACTGTGTCGATATATGCGATATGGTCCAATTCAATATCCCATTTAAAAATATATCGATATATTTTCATATCGATATATTTTCATATCGATATATTTTCATATCGATATATTTTCATAACGATATATTTTCGTAACGATATATTTTTATATCGATATATTTTCATATCGATATATTTTCGTATCGATATATTTTCATATCAATATATTTTTGTATCGATATATTTTTATATCGATACATGGGCCCTAACTTAGATGTGACATAGATCAACAGCTAATTGTGATAAAAAGAGCTGAAAATACAGAAACAAACAGTTGTTTCACACAAAGGTCGTCTCTAATTTTTCTTAAAATTCCAAACAAGTTGCCAAACGTTTGAAAATAGAATAATTTCTTTCCACCTTTAATCAACAATGGTTTTAGCTGACAAGAATTTTCATCAGAAGAATATGAACGTCTGATTTCTCTGAGTTATTAAAGCGTCTCTTCTGAAACAGATTGTCACAGTAACACATGTGGAAGCAGCCTCAACAGTTTTCCATGGAGCTCTCAGAAAGTGTGAACAGGAGTAGAAAATCTCTTAAATGAAACCAACCTTATTCGCGGTGTTTTTTCATTTACTTTCCCCCGGCTGTCCCTGATCCCCTTGTGTCCAGACTCACTGACTGATGGATATGCTTCCTTCTGCCTGTGTGAGTGTGTTGCCACTGCTCATATGTCACAGTCAGGAGCGGCTGCTTTGCATGGTACAAAGAAAATTAATCTATCAATACAAACTGACAGAATTAATAAAGTTTCTACAAAACATGGATCACACTGCAGCAGATGAAGTTCTGAAGCATGGGACCAGAGAGGCTGGGAGGATTTTATCAGTGAAAACACAACTTTCAGACTGGTTTCAGCCAAACATCGACCATCAAACACATCAATTAATGAGACACATTATTTCCATAATTCCTTCAGCTTGGTCTGAGCAATCCCTTCCACCTGACAGCATTCAAATGAACTGCAACCAGCAGCAGATGTTTATTTACTCAAATGAAACAGACACATGGTGAACAGAGTGGTTTGATCACAACTGATTTATGTGCTTCATTATTACTGTATTAATGACTCCAGCTGTCATTATCATGATATTTTTACATCATGGCTTAATAAAATCAAATTCTGGCTCAGCAGCTTGCCTTCGGATCACAGCGCAAATTTGAACTGTATCGATATATGCGATATGGTCCAATTCGATATCCCATTTAAAAATGTATCGATATATTTTCATAATGATATATTTTCGTATCGATATATTTTCGTATCGATATATTTTTATATCGATACATTTTTATATCGATACATTTTTATATCATTTTACACAAATACATTGTGTAGATGGCCCAGTCTCCAGTTAAATCTGCTTGTGGACCAATGACTCCAAAGGACAGCAGCCAAACACACCCGATGCTGATGTTTCTGATCCTGACCCCACGAGAGGTTCTCAGTCCCAGGTAGGTGATGGATAGAGCAAAGAGAGCGTAGCCAGTGATCACTGTTGAGCCTCCTGGAGGTGGCCCAATGAGACGAAACACCGATGAAGGGAGGTTCCCACCTGATGACCCCAATGACCTGTTGGCCAGCACTGCTCACTGGTCTATAAAGGGATTATAGGGGATTATTCACTGAGTCTGGTCCATTTTTTTCTTTCACACAAGTTTTTTTTGTGTCTATTTCGAAGTGTTTCCAGGTTTACAAACAGCTGCAGTGATTTATTAAAACCTGCATACATCACGTAAATCCAGCTTCTCAGTCAGAAACAGAGTTTTTATCAGTTCTCAGCAGCTTTAAAGTGAATCTCTGGTCTGAGCTCCTTTATTCTCCAACACAGCCTGAACCCTCTGAGACAAGCTTTCTGTCATTTCTTTAAGGAGTCTTCAGGAATAGTTCTCCAGGCTTCTTGAAGGACATCCCAAAGCTCTTCTTTGGATGTGGGCTGCCTTTTGTTCCGTTCTCTGTCAGATGATCCCACACTGCTTCAATAATGTTGAGGTCCGGGCTCTGGGGAGGATTCATCCCTCCATAAGACCTGTTGCCACTGATTTTCAGTCCACTTCTTGTGTCATTTGGCATAGCTCAGCCTGTTCTCAAGGGAAAAACAAAGAAAACTGGGCAGTATTTGAAGAGAAGAAGGCAATAACACACACGTAAACCAAGACTAAAGCTGACAAAACCAGGAGAACCTTACACAACCTAACAGAGCCATGACAGCTGCAGGTGATCTCCACATCTTATCCTCTGGGGATGTCCTACATAAGAAAACATCTGCATCCATTTTTCAGCTGCAGAACCTCAAGCCTGCACCTTCTCCTGCACATGCACCTGATTCCCGGCTTTAGTTCTTCATTCCTGTTCTGTACCCGACCCTGATCCCTGCTTCTGGGAAGCCCCCCCGTGTTATTACCTTTCTTAGATTTCTCTGGATGTTTAAAGTGTTTTTTTGATTGGATGTTCAGTGGATCAACCTTATTTGGCTCCTGGACCTGATCCTTTTCCTGTTTCATTCGGTATTGTAGCTGGCCACGGTTGGAGTAGTTCCTAAACTAAACTGAATTCTTCTAAATCATTACCCTTCTGTGTCACTGGCCTTCATCATCCATCACACTGATCTGTCACATATATTTGAAAAGAAAATTAGCCCTCGTGTTTACAGTGAGATTTATGTGCTTTGCATCATGCAAAGTTCTGACGGATGAACATCACAGCGCTAAGAGGGGCAGAAACTTTACCCTCAGTTCATACTGAGAGGTGAACAGCAAGCTCAGAGCTGTGGGATTAAGTGCAGCCACAAACAGACGAGGTAGGTGTTTAACTTAACCCTTTTTTCCATCAATTTCCTGGTTAGACCTTTTTCTTTCGTAAAACTGATGTTACTAAATGGCTTTAAATGACTCCAAACTTACTGCTGTGTCATTTAGATATTAAAATATGATCATATTGTCCACAAAGTTTTGATTTAAACTGTGTTAATAATGCTGTCAATTGATTAAACTAAATGATTGCCAAAGGGATAATGCTCTGATCAGCATAGGATCCGTTCAATACGCTCGCTATACGCAAATATTTGATCTGAATTTGAAATCTTCAGAGCGTCTCGCAGCAACAATCTCAGGGAGAGTTGTTTCAGCATTCTGCAGGAATGCAGATTAGTTTATGATTGTTGGGTCATATTTCAATGGACACGACTTGCTCTGTTTGTCTGTTTGTTGACAAAAACGATCCAAACGCCTTTGCAAAGCCACCAGCTTCTCCAAGATGTTTTCCGTGTTGCGGTAATGACCACAGTCTGAGCGCCAGCAGCTCTGCCCACTGATTCAAACATGTCGGGCAGCTGGGGGCCTTTGACCGCGGTCTCCGACTTCCGAATTTTTCGATACACCAGGGCAATGCCTAATCCAATCAGCAGAAAGCCCGTTGTCATGGTTCCGAATATGTAAAGATCCTCGATGTCTTCAACGGAAAGAATCGCCAGGCACACGACCCTCCACTGCTGCCATGAGTCCCTCATGACTACTGCAATGCTCCTCTGACATATCAACATGGATGAAAGCCCATCACCTCCAACTTAACCTCCCAAAAACTGAACTGCTGGTCTTCCCAGCCAAACCAACCAAACACCACAGCATCTGCATCCAAACTGAATCTCTGGCTCCATCAAAGGTTGCGAGAAACTTGGGTGTCATGATTGATGACCAACTAACCTTCAAAGATCCCGTTACCTCGGCTGCTCGTTCAGCCGCTTTGGATTACTAAACATAAGAAAGATCAGACCATACCTGACCCAACATGCCCCCCAGCTCCTGCTGCAGGCCATGGTCATCTCCCACCCTGACTACTGCAACACTCTCCTAACTGGTCTCCTAACTGGTCTCCTAACTGGTTTCCTAACTGGTTTCCTAACTGGTTTCCTAACTGGTCTCCTAACTGGTTTCCTAACTGGTTTCCTAACTGGTTTCCTAACTGGTTTCCTAACTGGTTTCCTAACTGGTCTCCTAACTGGTTTCCTAACTGGTTTCCTAACTGGTTTCCTAACTGGTTTCCTAACTGGTCTCCTAACTGGTTTCCTAACTGGTCTCCTAACTGGTTTCCTAACTGCTCTCCTAACTGCTCTCCTAACTGCTCTCCTAACTGGTCTCCTAACTGGTTTCCTAACTGGTCTCCTAACTGCTCTCCTAACTGCTCTCCTAACTGCTCTCCTAACTGGTTTCCTAACTGCTCTCCTAACTGGTTTCCTAACTGGTTTCCTAACTGGTCTCCTAACTGGTTTCCTAACTGGTTTCCTAACTGGTCTCCTAACTGGTTTCCTAACTGGTCTCCTAACTGGTTTCCTAACTGGTTTCCTAACTGCTCTCCTAACTGCTCTCCTAACTGGTCTCCTAACTGCTCTCCTAACTGGTCTCCTAACTGGTTTCCTAACTGGTCTCCTAACTGCTCTCCTAACTGGTTTCCTAACTGGTCTCCTAACTGGTTTCCTAACTGCTCTCCTAACTGGTTTCCTAACTGCTCTCCTAACTGGTTTCCTAACTGCTCTCCTAACTGGTTTCCTAACTGGTTTCCTAACTGGTTTCCTAACTGGTCTCCTAACTGGTTTCCTAACTGCTCTCCTAACTGGTCTCCTAACTGCTCTCCTAACTGGTTTCCTAACTGCTCTCCTAACTGGTTTCCTAACTGGTCTCCTAACTGGTTTCCTAACTGGTCTCCTAACTGGTTTCCTAACTGCTCTCCTAACTGGTCTCCTAACTGCTCTCCTAACTGGTTTCCTAACTGGTCTCCTAACTGCTCTCCTAACTGGTTTCCTAACTGGTCTCCTAACTGCTCTCCTAACTGGTTTCCTAACTGCTCTCCTAACTGGTTTCCTAACTGGTTTCCTAACTGGTCTCCTAACTGGTTTCCTAACTGGTTTCCTAACTGGTCTCCTAACTGGTTTCCTAACTGGTCTCCTAACTGGTTTCCTAACTGGTTTCCTAACTGGTCTCCTAACTGCTCTCCTAACTGGTCTCCTAACTGCTCTCCTAACTGGTCTCCTAACTGGTTTCCTAACTGGTCTCCTAACTGCTCTCCTAACTGGTTTCCTAACTGCTCTCCTAACTGGTTTCCTAACTGCTCTCCTAACTGGTTTCCTAACTGCTCTCCTAACTGGTTTCCTAACTGGTTTCCTAACTGGTCTCCTAACTGGTTTCCTAACTGGTTTCCTAACTGCTCTCCTAACTGCTCTCCTAACTGGTTTCCTAACTGGTCTCCTAACTGGTCTCCAGCCTGTGCTGTGAAACCTCTGCAGATGGTCCAGAACGCGGCGGTGCGTCTGGTCTTGGATCAGCCTAAAAGAACACGCCCCCCCTCTGTTCATTGAGCTCCTCTGGCTGCCCTTAGCCGCCTGCATCAGGTTCAAGTCCCTGATGTTAGCTACAAAGAGCTTAATGGAACGGCTCCCATCAGCTGGAGAGGGATGTCCGGGTTTCCCTCCTGAACCTGTTGGTTCTGAGACCCGACCTCAGATAAGAGGAAGATGGACGGATGTCCCAAACATCAGATGATCCAAAACACTTCTAAGAAGGTCCGATGTGGTGTGTTGGGTCACATTTCATGCAACAACTTCAAATCGCTGTGGATCCTGTTACGGATGCAGCTCAGTGTGTGGAGCCAGAACCAGAACCAGAACCAAGGCATGATCTACGCTCCTTCAAAGAGCTGAATGGAACGGAATCTTTTCTGTCGCAGTGGCAGAGAGACACGCCTGGATTGGGGTTTTCTTTGACGACACGACCTGCTGCAACAGAGTGACGTTGTACTGACTCATTATTCATTCTCATTTCTTTTCCTTCTCAGGCCAACAACATACGCGGTAGACATGTCTGCTAATTCCTCATCCGATGATTTTCTGGTATACCACTGCTTGATTTCAAAAGTTAGCATCTTCATCACTACTGGCATGTTTGCCCTGAGAGCCGTCGTCCTGCTCCCTCTCTGCACCTTCATCCTCTTCCTGGGTCACCGGCAGTGGAAGCAGCAGCATGGCTCCTTTAAAACGGCGAGCCACTCGGACCTCTTCACCTACCACCTGGCTGTCATGGAGCTGATCTGGGTCTTTGGTTGCTTCTTGTTTTTCGATGGCATTTATGCAGGTCACTCAGTGATATTTACAGTTGGAATGTGTTTTTGTTTAATTGGTTACTATGGAGAGATGTTTTCCCACGTCCTGACCTGTTTGGAGCGGTACCTGGCGGTCGTTCACCCCGTCACCTACATGGGGCTGAGGAATGAGCGTGGGGTCAGGATCAGAAACATCGGCATCGGCTGCGTTTGGCTGCTGAGCTTTGCAATGATGTACTTTGATTACTCCATAGCATTTATATCTGTAGCGAACCTGACATTCTGCCTTTTGGCTTTCATCATCATAGTCATATCTTTCTGCAGTTTCTCTGTCCTCCGTGTTCTGATTCGCCCAGGGCCAGGGGAAGGGGGAGGGGCAAAGGAAAGGGCTGACCAATCAAAACGGAGAGCTTTCTTCACCATTACAGCCATATTATGTGTGCTGTTGTTGTGGTTTATAGCCCTCATTGTTTCCACAGCTATGGACAAGTCACCTTTGGTGAGCGACTCTGTCGAATGTATAGTGATGGCATGTCTGAGCGGGTTTTACCTGCCGAGCTCTTTGGTGTCCCCCATCCTTTATCTGTACAAAGCAGGGAAGCTGTCATGTTGCAGGGGCCAGTAGATGTCTTTTCAACAGTTTGCAGCCCAGGAGCCCTTTGATAATACATTTAAATACAACAAACTGTTTAAAAATCAATAGTGCCAAGTTTACTCAGTCCAATATTGTTTAAATGAACCCTGAGGGGAAGTTATATGGCTGCAGAATAGATTATTATTACATGTAAATGTAAATGTAATTTATTTCTACAGCCCTTTACAACAATCCATTTCGGTACCAAAGTGCTTTACAGCAGATAATAAATAAAGAAAAGAATAAGTAAAAAACGATAAAATAACAGTAAACGCAATAAAATACAGCATTTTGAATAAGATAATATAAAAGAGTCACCATACTACTGGGTATTAAAAGCCATCTGAAATAAGTAGGTTTTTAGCCCTGATTTAAAGAGGCCCAGGTCAGAAATAAGACGCATCTGGGGGGGGGAGCTTATTCCAGAGCCTGGGGGCAGCAGCAGAAAAGGCTCGGTCACCCCAGGGTTTGTATTTTAACCTGAACACTTCCAGCAAAAGTTGATTTGTTGACCTCAGAGCTCTGCCAGGGTTACGGACAGTTAAAAGCTCAGATAAATACGATGGGGTGAGGCCGTTAAGAGCTTTAAAACCAAACTTTAAAAGGTTAAAATCAGTTCTATAAAGGACAGGAAGCCAATGAAGGGAGTTAAGAACAGGAGTGATGTGCACAGGTCTGTTAGTGTTGGTTAAAGACGGGCAGCAGCAGCGTTTTGCACCAGTTGAAGGCGACTGAGAGAAGCTGGGAGACGCAGACATAAAGTCCATTGCAGTCGTCTAACCTTGAACTTATTAGGGCAGGGAGGCTTTAAAACATTTTAACTTTGGCCAGGAGACGCAGCTGGAAAAAACTAGTCCCGAAAACATTGTTAATTTGTTTGTCAAACTTAAGATGACTGTCAAAGGTCAAAGGTCACTCCCAGATTTCTGACATGAATGTGTGCTGTTGTTAAAGATAGACAACAAAAAAAACTCTCAGAAGAGCTGAACTCTCCCAGCAATAAGTTTGTCTTTATTTAAAACATTTATAAGCCGATGAGTGTGTAGAAAGTTATGTTTTAATTATTTATTTGCTGTTTGGAGGCTAGTTGGTGTTTCACTATGGTTTCTATATCATTTCTACGATATTAGAGATGATTCCTTGGTTTTATTCTGTATTTGGTGTGGGAGTTTCTCTTTATCAGACTCAGTCCTTTACATTGTGATGCTCAAAGTGTTTTCAATGGTGAGACAAACCAAATGTCTTTGCATGCATGTCCTCACGCTGTTCCTCTGAGAAATGACAACACGTGATGTTCAGGCTGAATAAAGGTTCATTTGAATATGTATTCAAATCTACTGGTGTGGCTACTTAATGATCGAATCTACGAGTCTATTAAAATGTAATCATTGTGTAATGATTGGTTTATTCTCTGCAACACATGAACACATAGTTTTGTATCATGAAACTCTGAAACTGACAGGATTATGGACTTTGTTGGACACGAAACACACCAGAGGTCTTATTATGTGGACTTCAGTCACATGTGATTTAGAAAACATGAAATTGTGGATGGAGTTAAGCAGGAGAAGAAAAAAAGCCACTCAAGTGATCAGACGTTGGTTCCCACAGAGATAGTAGACACACACTCAGGCTGAGCAGGCATTGAATTTGAATGCTGTATTCAAATCTAAGGGTGTGATTATGTAAAGGGAAAAACTGCTGGTGTAGTTTGATGTTGCAGTAAACATACAGTAACATGGGTACATTTTTTAGTCCTGGCTGTGCAATCTTTACAGCAGCGGAATACTTCTAAAAGGTTTCTGAAAAGGGGTTTTTCTTCAGGTGTGAAGCTTTGGGGTTTGACACTTTTAAAGTCCTGTGTTGCATGAGAAAAGGAACATTTGCCTGCTTCAATTTACCGTGAAAGTAACACTCAACTTGTCTCGTCATTTCCTGTTTTATTTTGAAAGCACTGACCTTCTCCTCTTGTTTCAGATATCTTGCCCTTCCTCTCGTGTCAGGCGTCTGATTTTCTTCCCTGATTCCCAAAGTGTTTCCAACTGTTCCCCTTGGTCCCTCATGTTCAAATAGTCTGTGTTTCCCTTATCTTGTGCCAGTATTTTGTCTCTCCCCATGAGCTACACTCCCAGCCTTACTTTGAGCCATAGTTTCCACAGTCATAGTTTCCATGGGCCTGCAGTGAGCGATCCTCCTGCAGAGCTATCTTGTGTTGTAATTCATTCTTATCCCTAGCCTTAGTTTATTTATTCCAACACGGTAAGTTTCATAGCCTTGTTTTCCGCCGTTTGCAAGGAGAGATTTTTGTTGTAACCTTTCATAGTCGCCTCCGTTAAAGGAGAGTTTGAGTTTATCGTTAAAGTTTCATAGAGCCTCTGTTAGTTAAGAGTGCGTCTTTTGTTTTATTCCGCCTCGTTAGGAGAGCGTATCTTTGTTTTGTTCAGTGTTCATAGCCTTTTGTTTTCCTCCCAGTTTGGAGAGTTTTATGTTTGTAACTTTCATAGCTGCGCTCCTCCTCCGCTTAGTTACTGAGGAGAGCGCTGAGGTTTTTCATAGCCAGTTCTTTGCGCTGCAGGGAGATCGCCCTGCCAAGCTCTGCTCTGTGTGGTTTCGTTAGATAATAAAAAGCCTCTTGGAACCCATAGGACCCTGCATCTGTGTCCTGAGTCCCCTGGTGAACTGACATAAAAGCTCTCCTCAGTAACTCGTGGAAATATGGATCAAGGAACAAGACAAATGGCTGGTAATGAAGCTCAAAAGGAGACAACATACTGACACGGGAGGAAGGGCAAGATACCTGAAACAACGAAACAACGAAAAATCACTGGAGAAAAAAAATCACTCCTAGAAAATGGAGGAAAAACAAGGCTATGAAACTTACTGTTACAATAAATAAACTAAGGCTATGGAACAAGATTAAATTACAAAACAAGATGCACTACAGGAGAGTCGCTCGCTGCAGGCTCGAGGAGTCATGGAACAAGACAAGACAAATGGCTGGTAATGAAGCTCAAAGTGAGACAAAATACTGGCACGAGACAAGGGAAACACAGACTATTTGAACATAAAGGACCAAGGGGAACAGGTGGAAACACTTTGGGAATCAGGGAAGACGATGAGACGCATGACACGGGAGGAAGGGCAAGTTACCTGAAACGAGAGGAGAAGGTCAGTGCTTTCAAAATAAAACAGGAAATGACGAGACAAGACATGGAACGGAAAATAAACCGTGACAGTTTGGGCCCTAACTTGTCCTGCTGGGTGCTACCTACCTTTTCTTATTCAACTTTTTTTAATGGTCATGATAAAATCCCACGTGATCATTTCTAATTCGTGTGCTATTTGAATCATGTCTGAATCATTACGTCACATCGTTATTAATCATCACAAAGCTGTTTGTTGTGTCCATCTCTGAACATACTGCTATAATTGATTAATATGAAAATAGTTCCACTCTGACATGACAAGTGAACCATTACTTTCCCGTCCCTGAGTCATGTGTTTGTACAGATGATGAAAAATGCAAATTAAATGATTTGTTTTGTTTCTTTGTTAACCCAAAGGCACGTACGACATGCTAGTTTCTGACCATGCAAATAAATCCCACTTTTCTCTTCTGCTGGTATTAAATCACTGAAGAGCAGGCAAGCAGTGATGATTCAAGTTAGACAGAGGACTGCTTAAATGACCCTCTTTAATGATGACTTTGTGGGGTTTTTGAGCTTCACGCGTAAAAAAAAGAAGCTAAACATCGAAAGAACCCAACTATCACTTTTATCATAAGGATTTTTTCACAAATCAGACCAAAACAAGTGGCTGCCATTAAGAATCCATGTTTTATTTTAGTGTTGGGTGGATGTGAATATTCAGATATGAGCCTTAACAGTGAACAGACATGACAGTAAAACGGTAATTACAAAGAGAGGCAGAGCAGGCAAGTGACATTGTATAAAGTACATTAAGAACTGCTTAACTCCACATATACAGTACATCTGAGGAGAAGCAAAATTAAAGCTGTTGTTCTTTTTCATAGTGAAAACAATCCTTTTTGTGATGTCCTGGAAGATTTACTTCAGCGCTGTGACAGAAAGGTTCCTTAAATGTGATCTACAGGTTAATATTAACTAAAGGAAAGTACCTAACTCTAGTTTGCAATACATTTCAAATCAAGATGAAAGAAGGCAATCCATCCATCATGACAACATTCTTTTGTTTTTCTCAAATTAAGGCTGAATATTCCATAAACAAGGCCCAAAGTATAAACATGGTCTAATTTTGTTGGGTAAAAAAAGAAAGAAAAGCACAAATCCAATGAAATATAATCCGGTTTAGCAGAACTTTTGGGGGCTGAACAGTCAGAAAATTAACTCACAACTTAGATTTTAATCTATTATTTCTATTGAGCATGCACTTGCTTCATGGTTTTAGGAACTATTTTGTAAAAACGACAAGCATTTAAGATGCAAACCAATGGCACAAACAAGCAAAAGCTAATTGGGAATTAAATGGTCATAAAACCACCAGAACCGGCATTTAGAAACTAGCAGCTATTGATTTGGCTATTGAGCTATTATGATATTTTAAGCCACAACTAACTAGCTAGTTAAAACTAGCTTTATGCCTAACTTGTCCATTGGTTTCAACATGAAATGCAATGGTAAACAGCTGTTTTTCAAATTAGCTGGCATGACAACTTTATTTTGACAAAAATTATATAAAATAACTTAATGAAACACTTTGGTCCAGTCACAACAGTCACATTTTGAGTCAGACCACAAGATGAAATGCATCAAAATAATATGGGCACTTAAGAATTTCAATGCACGTGGTGGAAAACAATCAAATGGCAGGATCACATTAACTCATTACTTAACTAAATAATAAATACCAGAAGTAACTTACGGACAGTTTAAATGGATTACGTTGATTATTGTTTCCATGTTCCTGTTTTTCATAAAACTGAAGATGATGCAGAAGCATTTGTTCACCAACAAAGATAGTTTCTTTATAATAGTGCATGTTGAAATTGTCCAACTCGGAGCTGAATGACTTAAATGTTTTTCTTTTGTAAGCGGCAGCTTATGTAAATGCTCAGTAGAATTCTTATTAGTATCACACAGCACTTTTTCTACACTAATATGTAAATGCTTTGCAGTTATATGTCATTCCCCATCCTGCACTCGTGAAATGTTGTAAACCAGGAGCTGAACATGTATGCAGTCCATTCACGAAACAGCAGCACAGCTCTACACCTCTGGAATAAGCAACTGATTTGGATTGGGAGCAGCATGTACCATTTGGTGTGCACTGAAAATATAAAAAAAAGATGCGTGTGCAGTGTTTTCACACTGAAAGTAGAACATAAATGAGTTTCTTGCACATTAGACCCTTGGTTTGCATGAAACTACTCCAGCATTAGCATTTTACTTGCTTAGCTACATTTATACCTTCCACTGCATCCTCAAGAGATTAACCAATCAATGATACACACAACTAACCACAATTTTTACGGCCCCAAGCTGGCATGAAACTGCCAGGAGCGCCAGATTTTAGAGGCTGAAAGCTTTTGTTAAAGAAAAGTTTTTTTTCTTGGTTGTCCCATTTCCTTCTAAACTTTATTCTTTTTCGAGTTTCTGTTTGAAGTCACTGTTCACTTTCATTTGGGTGATACTTTCCTAGATACAAAATATGTAAATATAGTGTAGGTAAGGAAGAAAACACCTACTAAAATACATCACTTTGAAATTACCAATGAGTGCCACGATGGAAAATGAAAGGAATGCACCAACTTCATGGTTCCACCCAGACATGCCACTAACTGGCAAAAATCAGACCAAGTGGTTATTATTATTATTATTATTAATATTATTATCTTTAAAGCTGTTGGTCTCAACAGGAATCTTTTAAACTTACCAAATAAGCCATGGACCGTGGACTTTAGCACCTGGCTAAAAATCAGTGTTCGAAATTTTTGCCTCAATTTTGTGCCAGAAACAGCTACCAACCAAAACCTGAAGGGATATAAAAGACTAAAGATGCCTGGTCAAACTGCAAGGCAGTGTTTTATCAGCGAAATTAAAGTGACGAGGGATGAATAAGATGGCTAAATGTGGTGCTGTATGAGTGAGTAAATGGTAAAAGGACTTTTCTACTCTAACTGACCACTCAAAGCGCTTTAACACTACATGCCACATTCACTCACACTCACACAGCACGGCTTAGTCTATAACTACATGCTTTTCTACTCATTCACTCACATTCATACACAGATGGGCCACGTAGGGTTCAGTGTATTGCCCAAGGACACTTCGACATGTGGCCTGGAGTCGAACCACCTTCCTATTGGTGGGCGACTGCTCTTCCCCCTGAGCTACAGCCGCCCAAGTGAGTGAAAGAGGTTAGGGTTAGGTTTATAGTAACAGTTTAACTAAGGTATGGTTATACTTTGTTAGCAAAGTTGAGAAAAAATGTTTTAGGGGCACAATTGTACCTTTTTGATCTATGCCAGTGGAATAACATTAATAATACTGCCGTTACAGAGCCTATAAATGTAGGATGCTAAGTAGCAGCTGTAGTAGTCAATGGTTTGTCAAAATATGGTTCAAAATAATCTTTTACCTGAATATCTAGCGTAGCAGACACAATCTTCCTTCCTATCAAATTAAGTCTGCAACTCTACAACATTAGATTCTACAACACTAGTACCATTTTAAACATGTTTTCTTTGTTTTTACGCCAATAAAACAGCCTTCAGTCATTGAGTCAAATGTCTTTTTGCCACTCGGTGAGCATAATCAGAGTACCATGATATTTCCAGTTGTGTCATGTGCATGTCCTTTATTTCCGCCCGTAAGCACAATACCTACTTTATGTTTCATCGTGACACTAAGTTGTACAAACACTTACCCTTTGTTCAGCCAGGGTTTAGCCTTGAAATTTAAATTTTGTTCGATCTGGTTCCAGAAACCGAACACAGGTCAGATTCTGATAGATTTTGTAATGTACTGTGCTTCCTGAATGGTCTGCATGCATAACGGGGGGGGTACGGTTGAAACTTGGACGGTTTGTTGTGGACAATCACATGATAGCAGAGGCATGCTTCCAAAACACTGAGGTATTCTTTTTTCTTGGTGACAGAACACGTTGGAATTGTACAAGCAGCATTCTACGGAACCGGAAAACGTTCCAGAACCTTCAGCTATGACGACGAACTCTGACAATTCCAGAATCTCCTGCCTCTTGGTTTTCCGTTACTAAGACAACAAGCAGTAAAAATGTTGCTGATTGGAAATATGCTGATCACTTTGAGGAGTTTACATATTATTAAAGGTATTCTCACAAATATATAGGACAGATTTATAGATGGGGTTTTTTTTTTCTCTTCTCAATGCATCGATTTTTGTCAGAAAAAATATATGAACACACGACCCATCGCACACGATGCTGCTTGTCAAAGCCACCGTGACAATCCAGCCAATCATTCAGACAGTCAGAGTCAAGCGGTTGTTTCCTAATGTAGAATCTATTGTTTTAAGATTTCAAAAAATAATACAAGTATATGGGAAAGAAAATGAACATTCCACATTCAAACAATCCTAATGTAGAAAGAATGCACAACAGGCTAAAAGGGGTCCATGTCTGAGGCTTTTTAAGAAGGGAAAGTACCCTTTTTACTTTTCAACTAGGGATCAAGACATTTATGGTCATCTAACCCTATTAATCTGGGATTGGTAGCCATTTGGATGGCAGGATGACCACTACTGCCTGGTACCCAAAAGAAAAGGGACACTTCGTCCATTATTTAATAATTCTTTATACATCCTCATCCAGTCAAAGGAAATTTGTCTGGGTAAGGCTGCCCTTACATTGCTGCCCTTTAAGCAATTCCTTTAAACATTTAGACATTAGCAAAACTGACTGTTTGCCTCATGCTTTGCTTAAGGGCACCCTGACCAACTCTAGGAATTGTTAGGTTTATACTGTGGTACAAAGTCTCTTGAGGAAGTTTTGATCATGTGGAATAACAACTTGTCTCAGACATGGAACACTTTTAGCTCATTGGCCGTTATTTTGTCTATTACATACAACAAGGCAAAACATTATAAAACTTGAAACATTCCAATCCATTCTCTCCAAATATCCACATTTATGTATTCATGCCTTTGATATTCGTTTGATCCCTTAATCCAACAGTCACAATATTGTAGATTCAAGCAGTGGTTTCATCATCAATTGGTTTTTCTCTTGTCTTTTGAAAACTTTCATCCATCTAGTCTTCCATTGATCCACCTGTGCCAAACTTAGGGGGAAATGGCGCCCCCCAAATTGGACGATACCACGCCAACGTTAACACAGCTGTCTCTACTTAAATCATTCCTGCATACCCTTCTGCAATATTTCTCTAATTTTCTTGAGGGGTGGCAGTTCTTTCAGGCCATCATCTTATATTTCCATCTTCATTGCTTTGTAAGTTCTTGATCAAAGATCATCAAAAGTACACACCTGCATTGAAGTTCTGATGTAAGCCAACTCTTTTCCGTGGAGTTTCTTCTTTTTTATCCTGGTACAGGTTCATGCAGTGATACTAAGACTATGACATCGTGCGCCGTATCCCCCCATTTTAACCTTCCCTCGTCCACCTGTCTCCAGCTTCCTCTTCGGTGTTTCTCGCCGTGCCTTTATCATTGCAGGTAGCGGTAGACTTTGAAGCAGTGGTTTCCAGAGTCAGCCACCACCACATGTCCATCTGAGGTCAGAGCCAGACCTTGTGGGCCGTACAATGGGTCCGCCGACGTGTTGATGTAGGACAGGAAGGAGCCGCTGCCGTCAAACACCTGCAAATGTTTGAACCAGGAGAGGAAATGTGTATAGAAATGGGATTTTTTGTCATTGCATGCTGGCAAACCCTGTGGATCAGTGTTGTACCTGTATTCTGCTGTTTCCCCAATCAGCTACTATGATGTTCCCATTAATATCAACAGCTACACCAGTTGGAGCGTTAAACTGGCCATTTCCTTCACCATTTGAGCCAAACTTTAACACTAGCTCTCCCTCGGGGGTGAAAACCTAACCAAACAAAGATATCAACAACATTAGACTATAGGTTTTCTTTTATTCTATGGTGAGCTGGAGAGTAAATGCTATATATTATGTACCTTGACAGAGTGGTTATGGAAGTCCGTTATGATGATTTCATTGTTATTGTTTACGGCTGCAAAGTGTGGACCTTCAGGGCAGGAACATAGAGACAGTATCACATTACTGCTGACATTTTACCTCAACTTACATCAACTTTACCCACTCAAATATGTGACTTTTTTTCCAAGCAGAAGATTAATCTATATAACGAAGAACTCATTAACAGCAGAGTAAGATTTATTCATCAAGTTACAGTCAGTCTTTAATTACTAATCAAGGTCAAAGGTTGACAAAGCTGACTCCCACCTCACCTGCTTTCATTGATGAAATTCAGTCACTTATAGTAGTTTCACTTTCACTGAGGATGTTTTTCTTCCGATGCTTTACCTCTTTTCAATGTGCGATTACAGCTTCTTTAAGTCTTATTCAAATGATAGTGCCTGTTATATTTGGTAGTATGAGCTGCTGAATTCCTGTCTCTTGGAATAAACATTACCTGCAAACTGCTTGTCACCGTTGCCTCGACTACCAAACTTGGTGATGAGTTTGCCAGTCAGCTGGAAGATGAAAACAGTACACGCCTTGTTGTCAACCACGATCACGTGGCCATTTTGGTCCACGGACACGCCCTTTGGCCCCATGAGTCTACCAGAGCCGAGCTTTGCCTGGTGGAGCAAATACAAGCAGCATGGATGAAGAAGAACTCACACGAGACCAGGCTTGCAGTGATCCCACAGCCCTAAAGCTCTTACCTTAAACTTGCCCTCAGAGGTGAAGATGCTGACCCACTTGTTGTCGTAGTCAGCTATGATGATGTCACCACTGGGGTGCACAGCCACACCTGTCGGCCGCTGCAACTGGCCCGGCGACCGTCCACGCACCCCAAAACGACTCTTGAATTCCCCCTCATTGGAGAAAATCTGGATACATTTCACGGTTTGTTAGTTAGAGTTTGAACCTTTACTGTGAAACCTATGAAGACCTGGGGACCGGACAAGACGAGATATACCTGAACACACTGATTGTTGCTGTCGGCTATCAGGATCCTGCCGCTGGAGGAAGCAGCCACTCCTTGAAGGTTGGTGAACTCTCCTTTATTCCTCCCCTTTGTTCCTGAAGAGGCATATCAAACAAAACTGAACAAGCACCATTTTTCTGTTTCATTTCACCTATTTTTTATGTTTTATCTATAACGAAAATCATGTTGGGACAGGACCCCTTGGTCAGGTAGGTTATCTTGTATTTGATTGGTGAATCTGTACCATGAGAAACGCTGTGTGGACTGTTAACTATGAAAGAACATTTCAGAAACAGTCTTTGATATAAGGTAAACCAGCCTTTAGCAGTTCATAAAATTCACGCTTCAAAATGCCTGATTAGTCTCACAGTCAACACTGTGTGTTGTCACTTTAATCAGAGCTTTAGCTTCAGTACCTTTAGTACAGCCACTACCTGATTCTCTGGGATTTTTTGCATAATTCCAGACGAATGTCTCACCAATCCGGAAGATGAGGTCATCCTCGATGGGGTTCTGAGTTTTGCGTCGCGGGGTGCCCAAGGCGCTGCTCGCCCTCTTGGAGCCCTTCTTCTTCTGCCCGGGGGACTTGCCTCGTCTCTTCGCCCCTTCAGAGGAGCCTGTGGACGGGGTGGCGTTTGCGGCTGAGTTGGTTGCCGTTGTGGTTGAGGGAGATACCTGGAGAGACGAGAGTTTAATTGCTGTTCTACTTAAAAAATATGTGTACAGGCTGAGGAGACCAGCAGGGATACCCACATCTGGTCCTCGGGGGCCGCTGTCCTGCAGGTTTTAGATGTTTCCCTACTTCAACACACCTAATTCAAAAGATTGTTCAGTTCTGCACAAGCCTGCTGATGATGCATTGATCTGAATCAGGGAAACATCTAAAACCTGCAGGACAGCGGCCCTCGAGGACCGGATGTGGGTATCCCTGCCATACAGTATAAGCAAATGTGGCATTAGGCTCACTAAAATGTTGTGGCTTTTCTTAAATTTATTATAATTACAAAACATTTATCTAAACATACAAGATACTAGTTTAAATTACAGCCCAGTTTCCAAAAAAGTTTCCAAAAAACACTTTAAAATGTGAAAAAAACTTACAGTATCGGTCAAAACTATATAATTTACTTTGACCTTGGGTCAAATCATTAATTATGAATACATTTTATCTTCCTACTCAGAGATTTAAAGGTGTTTGTAGCACAGATCCAGTATAACTTCAGGTTCACGACAACTTATGCTAAGATATCACATTCTGTGAGAAGTTCTGCAAGAAAATGAAACAAAAATATGTCAGTAGAAGAGAATAATTAACCTCAAATGGAAACAGCCGACTCTAAAACTTGTTCTCATTGATATTCCAAGGTATGGAAATGATTTCCTTGCTATTCCTCTTACAGGGTTTGTGAATATGCAGTGTACCAAACTCCCCTTGTTTTTATTCATATCCACATCCATCTGATAAAATGCTTCAAAAGCTTCAATTCCTGGACAGCTACATTCAGTCTGTAAGCCTGAAAATGAACCTGAGATATTCATAAATCGACCAATAACTGCTTTTAATTGTTTTTTACTTGGTTCAAAGAGCATTTACAACCATTTATGTTGCCATTGGTCATCTGATGTTTTATGTATATATCCAGAGTCTGAAAACCTGGGTTAACCTACTGAGTTGATTGCCAGCATCACAGAACCATTTAGCGAGATATGGGTTCGGGTTAGTTAGGTTAGACCTCTAGTGAGGACTCATTCATTATGATATCCTCAAACATTGTTGTTTACATTGTTTCTGCATTTAGCAGACGCTTTTATCCAAAGCGACTTACAGGTAGGCAGATAGGATAAGGGGTCTTGCCTAAGGACCCCTACTGGAGGTAATACCTTTCATTCAGGGGATTTGAACCCAGATCTCCCACATGGAAGGTGGCAATCATACCACTACACTATCCAGCCCCAGTTACAGCTCTGCAGCATCGACCCTCGAATTTCCAAGTGAAATTCTCATTCGCTGAGGCACAGAAACCCTTCAAACGCATGCTCAAACATGATATCCTCGAACTGAAACTGTATGTTCTGTTTTTATATGACTTTAAATGCACATCACTGAGAGAAATGGAGGATTCATAGGTGTCCTTAAAACTGACCTTTGCTTTGGCAGCACTTGTTCTGAACCTATACTAAGTTCCAGGAAATACCTAATTCTACAAAGTTCACAACAGCCTGTTGAGCTATTAGCATGGAAGACATAGTCATAATAGGTTGAAGAGCAGGTCTCGTTCCCCAGAGCAAAGACATGAATCCTGTGAGGTTGTGGCTGTCTGAAAGTGTGTTTTCAACTCATCCCCTAATTGGAGCATTTGTACCATTTATAGACACTTTCAGGGAGAGAAGTGGTTTGATGAGCATAGCTCAGACTTGGCTGGCAAGAATCTGGCAGCTTTGTCATGCAAATGTTGTGAAAGCAGGAAAAGAAGAGGACCCCACCCACCTCCACCTCTGCCTCTAAGACCTTGGTGATGGTCAGTTTGAAGGGACTTCCTTTAATGTGTTGGTCGTACAGACGGAGGGCCAGTGAGAAGTCGCCCTCCTTTGGCACCGTGTACACAAACTCATACGTCCCATTCTTGTGGTCGACGATCTCCCCGTCTACGATGCTGCCATCTGGCGTGAACACCTGCATGAACGTGAAGGTCATGATTAGGCATCTCAGAGGGAATCCGTTCACAGAGCCGTGCTACATTTAAACGAGCGCAGCCACAAAACAGACCTCAGCCGACAGGATTGCGTTTCCACTTTTGCAGGCTCCTCCTGACTTGTCTCTTGTCACTATGGTAACAGAAGCAGGATGCCCCACAATGCACTGCTCAAGGCCGGCGCCCATGGCTTCGCTCTGGCTTGCCACCGCGCTGAAGCAGATGAAGATGTGTTATGAAGAGTTTTGTTATTTGTCTTTGAACTCTGTCCAGGATGTTTGGTGCTCTCACCTGGTGGTGACGATGGTTCCCAGGTTGTGGATGGACTTTCTCAGTCCGTCTGTCTCCATCACCAGATCCAGCTGGTCGTTCTCCTCTGGCTGGCACGACAAACGAAAGCGAGCCAGCTCTATCAGCCTCTCCTCCAGCTCGCGTTCCACCTGCAGGCTCGCCACACATGCTTCCCCAGCCAGAGCTTCCTCTGTCTGGGTACAGGTGGACGTGATGTCCCCCTCTCCTCGGACAAGATTGTCTATCTGGGCTTGGAGGACCTAGAGACAGAAACGTATCTTTTATCCAAGCATAAAAAGTAATATACTGTAATTTATCAGCCATCTTATTTTGACATGTTTGCACCTTCTGTTTGAGTCCATATGTGACTTCCAGCTCCATCAGCAGGACACTCTTCCGAACATCGAGCTGCTTGTGGAGGTCTTCAAAGCTCGACTGGATGTCCTCTTCGATGGAAGCTCTCTGATTAGTCAGCTGCTGGAGGATCTCCTTAACGAAGGACAGTGCATCCGAAATCTGAGGGAGTCTGGAGGGGGTAGATTTAAAGGTAAGGTGTCAGTAATTAGCAGAACACCAATAATACTATTATTATTATTATTATACTATCTTCTATCCCACAACCTGCATTTCCCTATGTGTCCACCAGATGGCTGTTTCCTCATTACACTTTTAAGTGTGTTTCCTGATATATCTGAAAGTGAATCTTGTTAATATTTTACCAAAATATGTAAATTGCTAGTTTATGTTTTCCACTTTTTATCCTTCATAGCTCTGAGTACTGATTTTTACAGAAAGGAACTGTTTATTGATCCAAATTAAGTTAAGACACCTTCATAGGGACTGTATTTGGAGTTCATTCCAAAGGGAAATTCTTTGATGAGAGAGCCCCCTACTGGATGCATACGGCAATAACATCCTTTGCTATTGAATCAAAATGACAACAAGTGACCAATACTGACATATTCTTAAAAGATGCGTGTTCTGTCTGGTGCTTGTGGCTCCCACCTCGACTCGTACCTGTTCTGGACAGCCCCAAGCCTCTCCTGCAGCCTGCAGCGGTGCTGCTCCAGGGCCTGGCCGAGGGGCACCTTGGGGTGCTCTTCGTGCTCCAGCACACAGTCCTCACACAGCGCACATTCACACACCGAACAGTAGAGGTCAGCCACCTGCAGATGGAAGCGTGTTGAGTCAGAGGCAGATCGCACATAGATGGTGTGGACTGACACTGAATTATTCTAACTTTTGTCCATTTAATCTCATTGTGGTTTCAAAGCGAAATGTCTGACCAACCTCCTGAACCTGAAGCCAACAGAGTATCATGTTTTGAGCTGTTTTGCTGATGCTTCATGTCAAGTTGAGTTATTTGGAGTGTGATTTTGAACTTATGTGAAATACAGGTATAATTTAATCAATCTCTGGTTGCAAAATTAATTTCCACCATGTTCAGCTGTTGTGCTAAGCTAAGCTAAGCTAAGCTAAGCTAATAAGCTGCTGGTATAAACAGGACATGAGTGACAATAATCTGAACATTTAACTCTTTATAAGAAAGAATTTTTTTCTTTTTCAGTAATTGTCAAACAATTAATTTGAATTAGTCCAATCAAATTAAAATTCAAGCATCACTAATGACAGAATGGTACTCATTGGCTTTAGGGAAGGTTCTGCAACCCAACCCAAAAGCGTTAAGCCAACAGCTGAATCTTCCTGTCTGTGAAGAAGATTGGGGACATGAAGTGGTCCTTAAAGGTCAGATTTGGGTCTCAGTCGGGTTCAGTTGAATAAGGACTTACGAGATGGGTTTGAGACTGACTTTTTAGCCTCGTGCAGATTCCACAGTTTACACGAGACGAGCTGATTTCTTCACACAAAATGGACATAATGAAAGCTATTCAATTGTCTTTTTCTCGAGGTTTGTTAAAGCTAAAGTTCTTTGTGACCCTCAGCATTTTGATGCAGAAGTTATGTTTATGTATTTATCAGACGCTTTTATCCAAAGCGACTTACAAATGAAGATATAACAGCTTTATAAAAAGCTAACAATAAGCTACATAGAAGGAACCCAGGAGTCCGACTCTGTCAGAGGGGACAGAGTAGAGATAGGGTGCAGGCATAGAAGGAAGTGCAGAAAGACTTTATTATTCACGTTTTAGCAGTTATTTGGTTAATTTAAGTGCAGATGTTGTCATAAAGGCACATCATCAACCACATCATTGTGAAATGTTGGTTGACAAATCCATTTTTAGACAAAATGTGACCTTTTCTTGTAGAATTTTGGCTAATTTTCGGGTCCTACTTGCACCGAGGATTTTCTTTTGTGTGCCAGGATTCTCAATATTGACCTTAAAGTCAGAGTAAAACTGAAATAACTGCAGAAAAATGTGTTATGAACTATTCGGTCAAGCATAGAGTTTCTGTTTCTGTATTTATCAGAAGCTTTTATCCAAAGCGACTTACAAATGAAGATATAACAGCTTTATAAAAAGCTAACAATAAGCTACATAGAAGGAACCCAGGAGTCCGACTCTGTCAGAGGGGACAGAGTAGAGATAGGGTGCAGGCATAGAAGGAAGTGCAGAAAGATAAAGTGCAGAAAGATAGAGGGGGTAGGGAAGTACAAGGTAAGTGCTGGGATAGGAGATGCTCTCTGAAGAGCTGGGTTTTCAGGAGCTTCTTGAAGACAGACAGGGACGCCCCTGTTCTGGTAGCGCTCGGTAGGCAGAAGTTGTCATAAGTTGTCATGAGGATGTTACTTTCTGCTGAAGGAGCATCGGTTTACCTTCCCTGCATGTTGTGGGCAGGTGTTTTTGCCGGGCGGAGCTTCCAGGACGGTGCACTCCTCACTGCTGCTATCTGGGGAGTGTTGGTGGGCCTCCATCTGCGAGCGGCAGCCTGGTGGGGGTGAACCTCCGCACACACCCCTTCTTCCACACTGCAGCCAGGGGAGGGGGCTTACTGTTCAGATACAAGGTTTACTACGTAGCTTGTGTTTTGTTTCCTTGAGCAAACCTCTTGTCTTCTTTGTTTACTCCATCGTAGATTTAAGAGATAGGATGAAACAGTCACAGGATGGAGCTCAGGAAAAAGCCTGTCGAAGTCTAGCGCCCCATAAAGAATGCCTGGACCTTAGATGTAGATCTTGATTTGTTGTAATCTTACGGCACAATCAGCCATGTCGGCTTCACTTTCTGGATGCCTCATGCAGAAAAGAGGGGGTAATACCCTTCAAGTGAGCCTGTACACTATGATTACAGCTGAATTAAAAAGGTTTCCCTTGTTAAACATCCTTCTGCTTCCTGTGTTTTCTTGTCTCAGACTGCTATATGCGTCTTAAAACACCAAAAACAAGAGAGCTGCGGTTTGTGAGAAGCTGTCCAATCCTCCTCAGGTACGAATTTAGGGAAAGCAAAAGAGTTTATTTAATTCACAGAAGTTTCAAGCTGAGTACAGAATCCGATGGTTCCTAAGAGAAAGAGAGGAGAGAGATAAAGATTAACTGGATTAGCAGATGAAGAAAAGACATGACCCACTCTGCAGTTCCTATATTTGCCACTAGATGGCAGCAAAGTTAAATGTTCAGCGTAAAGTGGATGATCACAGAGTCATAAAGTGCTGACTCGGCTGATATACATAGATGCCTGATTTGCCTTCTCCTCCCCTGAATCGAGGAGCTGGAACAGTTCATCTTTTTTGGTCGTGAAGGTGGAACCGAGAGTTTTAATCTATCCAGTAACAGAGTTACAGCTTCTCCTCTACATGCTTCCAGTTGTTGAGTCCAACTTTTGTTCATTTCAGCTCATAAAGAAACTTTAAAACTTTGTCACATACAAAACTGCTCTTAGTTATAAAGAAGTTACATCAAACTATAGAATATTGTTCTGTACCTTCGATCCTTTAAAAATAATCTTGAGTCTTGCTTTAGCAGCTAATCTATACTGTTTTTCACATATGAAGCCACGATAAACTATTTTAACCTCCCATGAACTCATTTGAACTAATAAAAGAAGTTACTTCACAGTAATGCTGACGCTTCTAACTCACTGGACAAAGATTTACTTCCATTCACAGTCTTACAGTAGCTGAATCTGTGAGTGGATCTGTGATTTTACTTATTTCCAGATTGAATTTATTTCTGTGGTGCCAGAAGGTTTGATAAGTCAAGAAAAAGGGAATTTAGCCAGACTTTAATGCACTTAGCCACCTTCTTTACACTCAGAAAAAGGAGAGAAAGTTATAGACACACACATATTTACAACTCTTACTGGACTGAGTTTAATCTCCCAGGGAACATGACTCCAAAAAGCAGCAACAACTGCAAAATACATGGACAAAATGTGTTCAATGTCCACCATTCATCACCATGTACTCGCTACGGCATGCAGCAGAGGACAAACCCAAAGCTAAATCAGCACAAACAGGGAGTCACATGACCCAATGCCACATTCAACCAGTTGCAAACCACCAGATAAAGAAGATCCTTTTCATGTTAAGTTTGTACTTTTATACATTTTTGAGACCTCTTGGAGCAAGTGTCAATCTAAACTGAGTTACTGTACGTGCTTCTCTTCCTCTTCTCACAAAGCTGACATGCTTAATACAGACGTTCATGAGGCTACGGGACGGTTTGCCTCCCCAAAGTGGCCCTGGGTTACTGCTATCCTTGTCACAGTTTAGTCATCCAACCATCAGTAATTTTCCATTGATCCTGCTTCTGCCACTCAGCCTGTCAGCCACACCTCATCAGTTAACTCACCTGTGCACACAGCTGCCTCTCATCACATGCAATCAGCCCAGCTTATAGTCACCAGCTCCACACTCCATCCTTTGCCAGATTGTTCTTTGCCATGCGAGTCTTTCCAGCGTTCTCCTGCCAGCTTTACCGGTACCGACCTCGCCTGTCCCTGATTCCCTGCTTCGTCTGCCTCCTGGTAATTCGACCCATTCTTCCCTCCCTGACCAAGAACTTTGCCTCTCCTCTCCTGATTCCTGTTTGCTGGTTTCTCAACCGTTTGTCTGTCTGCCAGAGTCTCAGTAAAGCCTTGAACTTTTTACCACTGTCTTCTGACTCCTTTGTGCTGCAATTGGGTCCAAACACCCCCCGTTACAATCCTGGCTCTAAATGCAGCTTCTGTGCTCTGCTATCTGAGCTTTTAATGCTCCGAGGCCACATGGCTATTTGATCAGAGAAAGGGCATTTCTGGGGGAAGAATTGATCGTACCTCTTATTGTCATAGCTTTCCTGATGTTGGACAGGTGAGTGCATTGAGTGCACATCACAAATCTCCAGGTGTGGAACACGGTGACAGGAAGAAGGTCAGATTTCACCAGTTTGTCTTAAGTTTGAGACACTGAAGCATTGCACAGAGTTGCACTTAAGAACAGTCTTTTTTTATCTTCCCTTCGAGTAAAGACGTTACAAATGAAGCCGTCAATAACAGCAGTAACTCTAGCTGATGCTGCAGTGTCAGTTTTCTACATCATGGCTCTTTCTTTTGTTAGACTTATTGATTTCTGACTGTCACAACCACAGTGATTCAGTCTCATTTTGATGTTTACATTTATTCATGTTCATGTCCCAGAATTCCAGGAAATGGCAATAAAAGCCTCAGACTGCAGCGATAGATGCTGGGAAAGACTATTTGTTCTTTCCTACTTGCACGCAGCACGCCTCGGTACTGATGGTCCAATCCGTGGACAGGATTGAAGAGGATGGGATGTTTCTTTTAGGACCAGCAGCCGAAGTGAACCATGAGTGAGATGCTAATAATGAGCCTCTGGGAGCAGTAATGTGGGTCACCGAAATATCTTCAAAGTGATGAAAAGAAGACGGGGGGGGGAGGGAAGGTAGTGGTTTCCATGGTGATAGACTGCATAGAGGGGGGTGTGGCACCAGCTAAGAAATAGAAATGTGAAGCAGTCACTGGGCCTTTAATCCCAAAATGCTAAATTTAGCCGTGGAGAGAAGAAATGCTAACAGCTCAGTTCACATGTGTGACTGAATCAGACATGGTGACGGATCGACACCAAAAGCCGGGTTAAAGGCCAAACCGTGATCCAAACCGTGACCCAAACCGTGACCCAAACCCTGTCCCAAACCGTGATCCAAACCGTGACTCAAACCGTGTCCCAAACCCTGTCCCAAACCGTGATCCAAACCCTGTCCCAAACCGTGACCCAAACCCTGTCCAAAACCGAGACCCGAACCCTGTCCCAAACCCTGTCCCAAACCGAGACCCAAACCCTGTCCCAAACCGTGACCCGAACCGAGACCCAAACCCTGTCCCAAACCGTGACCCAAACCCTGTCCCAAACCGTGACCCAAACCCTGTCCCAAACCGAGACCCGAACCCTGTCCCAAACCGTGACCCGAACCGAGACCCAAACCGAGACCCAAACCGTGACCCGAACCGTGACCCAAACCGAGACCCAAACCCTGTCCCAAACCGTGACCCGAACCGAGACCCAAACCCTGTCCCAAACCGTGACCCAAACCCTGTCCCAAACCGTGACCCAAACCCTGTCCCAAACCGAGACCCGAACCCTGTCCCAAACCGTGACCCGAACCGAGACCCAAACCCTGTCCCAAACCGAGACCCAAACCCTGTCCCAAACCGTGACCCAAACCCTGTCCCAAACCCTGTCCCAAACCGAGACCCAAACCCTGTCCCAAACCGAGACCCAAACCCTGTCCCAAACCGCGTCCCAAACCATGATCCAAACCGCGTCCCGAACCGCGACCCGAACCGCGACCCGAACCGTGACCCAAACCGTGTCCCAAACCCTGTCCCAAACCGTGACCCGAACCGAGACCCAAACCCTGTCCCAAACCGTGACCCAAACCCTGTCCCAAACCGTGATCCAAACCGTGACCCAAACCCTGTCCCAAACCGTGACCCGAACCGTGACCCAAACCCTGTCCCAAACCCTGTCCCAAACCGTGACCCAAACCCTGTCCCAAACCGAGACCCAAACCCTGTCCCAAACCGTGACCCGAACCGAGACCCAAACCCTGTCCCAAACTGTGACCCAAACCCTGTCCCAAACCGTGTTCCAAACCGTGATCCAAACCCTGTCCCAAACCGCGTCCCAAACCGTGACCCAAACCCTGTCCCAAACCGTGACCCGAACCGAGACCCAAACCCTGTCCCAAACCGTGACCCAAACCCTGTCCCAAACCCTGTCCCAAACCGAGACCCAAACCCTGTCCCAAACCGCGTCCCAAACCATGATCCAAACCGCGTCCCGAACCGCGACCCGAACCGTGACCCGAACCGTGACCCAAACCGAGACCCAAACCCTGTCCCAAACCGTGACCCGAACCGAGACCCAAACCCTGTCCCAAACCGTGACCCAAACCCTGTCCCAAACCGTGATCCAAACCCTGTCCCAAACCGTGACCCAAACCCTGTCCCAAACCGAGACCCGAACCCTGTCCCAAACCGAGACCCGAACCGAGACCCAAACCCTGTCCCAAACCGAGACCCAAACCCTGTCCCAAACCGTGACCCAAACCCTGTCCCAAACCCTGTCCCAAACCGAGACCCAAACCCTGTCCCAAACCGCGTCCCAAACCATGATCCAAACCGCGTCCCGAACCGCGACCCGAACCGTGACCCGAACCGTGACCCAAACCGTGTCCCAAACCCTGTCCCAAACCGTGACCCGAACCGAGACCCAAACCCTGTCCCAAACCGTGACCCAAACCCTGTCCCAAACCGTGATCCAAACCCTGTCCCAAACCGTGACCCGAACCGAGACCCAAACCCTGTCCCAAACCGTGACCCAAACCCTGTCCCAAACCGAGACCCAAACCCTGTCCCAAACCGTGACCCAAACCATGATCCAAACTGCGTCCCGAACCGCGACCCAAACCATGATCCAAACCGCGTCCCGAACCGCGACCCAAACCGAGACCCAAACCCTGTCCCAAACCGAGACCCAAACCCTGTCCCAAACCGCGACCCAAACAGTGACCCAAACCGAGCTTTACCAGTACCTTGTTTTGAGTCCAGCAGAAGAAAACTTTTTCACCAGTCGGAAGTTAGAAGATCTGATTCCCCATTTGTCATTGAACGCACCATCAGCACAGCAACAGCAAACAGTTGTTGCAAAAACAAACAAAAATATTTGTGACCAAAGGATTATGATGCAAGTTCTCATTAGTTTTATCAACCTGCTTAAGAAGGATCAGATCACAAAAAGAAGCAGACGAAGATGATGTTCTTGACTTAATTATTGGAATTAATGGAAGAAAAAGTATATATATATATATATGTAACACATATATATACATATAAATGTTTTATAAATCAAGTTATTGCAGAGAAAAATCTTATTTTACCATTTCAATTTCAATCCAAATCTACATTTTTAGGACTTTTTGTCTTTGTTGTGTTATTCTCTTCAAGAATGATGCAAATTTATGTTTGCAGAGCATCATTTGAGCTAAATTACGAGCAGAGGAAGAGTCGTAAATGTTTGGGTTCTTATTGTGAACACGAATCACTCTTGGTGTGTTGCTTTGCTGTCTCTCTGCCTCCCAACGTGTGTTTGCTCCCATATCTGGGTGTAAAATAGTGTGAATAATCTATAGAAATGCGGGATTATGGATCTGAATTACATTCAGTTTACTCATCTTCCCCCCCCCCCAAATGTTCTGCTCAGAGGACACAACCACTCCCACACATTTCTATTCAGGCGTTCTCTGCTGCAAAGGATTATGGGGCTGTGTTTGTAGAGTGTGGTGACTGTCTGTGACTGTCACCCAGTGAAAGACAATCAAAGCCCTTCTCACGTTTAGTTTCACAAAGAGGAAATTCATCAGTATTTACAAGTCATCTGCAGTTATGTGACTCAGAGAGAGATTTCCTGTCAGATGACAGTTTTTGTGTGTTCATACTGTGACTTATTAGCTTGTGTTTCTCTCTCTCAGCAGGTGTCTCTGGCCTGGTGTTACGCTGCTTGTTGTCCCCTCTTTCCTGTCCTCTCAGCCCCAGCTGGTCCAGGCAGATGGACCCTTCCTGGTTCTGGTTCTGGTTCTGATGGAGGTTTCTTCCTGTTAAAAGGGACTTTTTTCTTTGGATCGAAGAGAAGTTTGGATGTAATCTGCATGCACAACAGTTTCTGTTGTCAGAAAGTGAAGCCACACCCCCATATACCAATGGTTAGACTCGACGACTGATCTCCACATTAAAACAGCGTCGCTTTGTTGGTGCTTTAGCTTTACAAAACACCTGTTACCATGGTAACCATTGGGGTCACCACATCGACCATTGTGCAAATACTTCAAATCTACCGAACCGACACATTGGTACGATGTCACGCTTAACACCGTGGCAACAGCAGCACCTGGCTCTTGCTGATAAAACCCATAAAAACATAGGTTTGTGTATCATCTTCCAACGAGGATTTAGACACATTTCAGCCACTCTCAGAAGGTCAGAAATATAGAGAAACAAGACTTCTCCAGTACCTTCAACTGAGACATCACCTTAAAACCACTGGAGGAAAAGGTTTGAATCGATTAATGCAGTCAGTGACACCTACAAAGGCGACGACTGATCCTGGAGATCAGTGGAGACTCTCCACATTGTACATCAAACTAAGGTGGGAAAAAGAAGGAAAAATGTGGCTTAATCTACCCCGAACAACACCACCACCTCCAGTTCAGGCCAGTGGAGGTAATCTGTATGGAAAAAATACCTTTAAAATTTAGTAAATGCTAAAACAAATCTCTGTTTGCACCCTGCACATGCACAGCCACACATTTATAGAAGAGGCCATCAGACACCTTAGTTTTAGATGTTTTATCGCCATTTTTGTTGTTTTGCGTCTCATATTAGTGTTTTTGTACTCTAAATGTATTGTATCTCTTTTGTGTCTCTAATGGACGCCACAGACCAACACTGCTGGTGGCTTCTGGTGGTGATCAGCTGATCTTTATCCCTGAGCTTACACAGTTAAAGTGTTCGTGTTGCAGTTTATATTGTTGTGGGTTGACTCTCAGTTTTGGATGACTGCAGCCACCTGGTGCAGATGATTAAGGCAGAGATAGCGCCTCAGGTCGCCAAGATACTTGTTAAAGAAGGAAATACAACCTGAAATGGACACAGATTCCTCTGAGAAACTGCAACAATCAGTATCCTCAGCTCCCAAAAGCATTAAAAAGTGTCAAAAAAGGGAAGCTGATGCAACACGATGGGAAACATGACTCTGGAACAACTTTTACTGACTGTGTTGCTGCATCAGAGTCTACATTTGTTTCTATTTTCTCCATAAAATGACATTGAAAACCATCTCCTTTGAGTTGTATCTGTTGAATAAAGGTTCAGATTAACTGATGATAAATTACAGATTCAACTTTTTGTTGTTGTTCAACGGGAATGTGGTTTGAACCTGGTTATTTTTATGTTTTAAGCCCTCCAAAGAAAAAGAACTTGCTGTCAAAATGACCTGACTAATGACAGTTTGTGGTGGTGTTTTAAACAACTGTAAAAATAAGCGTGAGTACTATCACACTAAAAGATTAGTTTTCATTTTATCCACTTAACTCTGCATAGTAACAGCAGCACGATGCTCCTGATTCAAGGCGCTGGCTGCTGAGAACACAGTCATTTAATTAGAAAGCGACTTCCATCATCCTGCCTCAGCAGACTCCATCAGCTGATGGTGAGAGTCGGTAAAAACGAGTCGAGTCGCAGCTGTAATCTGATCTGTCCCCCGTTTATTCCCGTGGGAGAGTTCATGTTCACGGTCCGCTTCTCTCAAGTCAGAAATCAAACGTTATACTTGTTTTCAGGTGTTTCTGTGGTAATGTCGTATTTCTTTATGGTTCTTTGCTTCTCTGTAGATTTTCTACGGGTTTGATTGTTTTGTGGCATTTCTCAATGGTCTTTGTATGTGTTTTTTTTAAAGATGTTTTACATTTTGTTCTGCTCATTGTGTGCCTTTTTGTACATATTAAATAAATTGTGGTCATTTTGATGTTTATTCATGAAGTGCTGCATGTTATTTTACAACACTGCAACCATTTTGCATCTTACTGCGGTTATTTTGTGTCTTTTAGTGGTCGATTTGCATCTGATTGCGGTTATTTTGTGTCTTTTTTTGTGGTCAATTTGCATCTTACTGCGGTTATTTTGTGTCTTTTTATGGTTGATTCGCATCTTACTGCAGTTATTTTGTGTCTTTTTGTGGTCGATTTGCATCATACTGCGGTTATTTTGTGTCTTTTTGTGGTGGATTTGCATCTTACTGCAGTTATTTTGTGTCTTTTTTTGTGGTCAATTTGCATCTTACTGCGGTTATTTTGTGTCTTTTTATGGTTGATTCGCATCTTACTGCAGTTATTTTGTGTCTTTTTGTGGTCGATTTGCATCTTACTGCGGTTATTTTGTGTCTTTTTATGGTTGATTCGCATCTTACTGCAGTTATTTTGTGTCTTTTTGTGGTCGATTTGCATCATACTGCGGTTATTTTGTGTCTTTTTGTGGTTGATTTGCATCTTACTGCGGTTATTTTGTGTCTTTTTGTGGTTGATTTGCATCTTACTGCGGTTATTTTATGGTCGATTTGCATCATACTGCGGTTATTTTGTGTCTTTTTGTGGTTGATTCGCATCATACTGCGGTTATTTTGTGTCTTTTTGTGGTCGATTTGCATCTTACTGCGGTTATTTTGTGTCTTTTTGTGGTTGATTTGCATCTTACTGCGGTTATTTTGTGTCTTTTTGTGGTTGATTTGCATCTTACTGCGGCTATTTTCTGTCTTTTTGTGGCGGATTTGCATCTTACTGCGGTTATTTTGTGTCTTTTTATGGTTGATTCGCATCATACTGCGGTTATTTTGTGTCTTTTTGTGGTTGATTTGCATCTTACTGCGGCTATTTTCTGTCTTTTTGTGGCGGATTTGCATCTTACTGCGGTTATTTTGTGTCTTTTAGTGGTCGATTTGCATCATACTGCGGTTATTGTGTGTCTTTTTGTGGTTGATTCGCATCATACTGCGGTTATTTTCTGTCTTTTTGTGGCGGATTTGCATCTTACTGCGGTTATTTTGTGTCTTTTTATGGTTGATTCGCATCATACTGCGGTTATTTTGTGTCTTTTTGTGGTTGATTTGCATCTTACTGCGGCTATTTTCTGTCTTTTTGTGGCGGATTTGCATCTTACTGCGGTTATTTTGTGTCTTTTAGTGGTCGATTTGCATCATACTGCGGTTATTGTGTGTCTTTTTGTGGTTGATTCGCATCATACTGCGGTTATTTTGTGTCTTTTTGTGGTTGATTTGCATCTTACTGCGGTTATTTTGTGTCTTTTTGTGGCGGATTTGCATCTTACTGCGGTTATTTTGTGTCTTTTTGTGGCGGATTTGCATCTTACTGCGGTTATTTTGTGTCTTTTTGTGGTGGATTTGCATCTTACTGCAGTTATTTTGACTCTTTTTGTGGCGGATTTGTATCTTACTGCGGTTATTTTGTGTCTTTTTGTGGTGGATTTGCATCTTACTGCAGTTATTTTGAGTCTTTTTGTGGCGGATTTGCATCTTACTGCAGTTATTTTGTGTCTTTTTGTGGTGGATTTGCATCTTACTGCAGTTATTTTGACTCTTTTTGTGGCGGATTTGTATCTTACTGCGGTTATTTTGTGTCTTTTTGTGGCGGATTTGCATCTTACTGCGGTTATTTTGTGTCTTTTTGTGGTGGATTTGCATCTTACTGCAGTTATTTTGACTCTTTTTGTGGCGGATTTGTATCTTACTGCGGTTATTTTGTGTCTTTTTGTGGTGGATTTGCATCTTACTGCAGTTATTTTGAGTCTTTTTGTGGCGGATTTGCATCTTACTGCGGTTATTTTGTGTCTTTTTGTGGTGGATTTGCATCTTACTGCAGTTATTTTGACTCTTTTTGTGGCGGATTTGTATCTTACTGCGGTTATTTTGTGTCTTTTTGTGGTGGATTTGCATCTTACTGCAGTTATTTTGAGTCTTTTTGTGGCGGATTTGCATCTTACTGCAGTTATTTTCTGTCTTTTTGTGGCGGATTTGCATCTTACTGCAGTTATTTTCTGTCTTTTTGTGGCGGATTTGCATCTTACTGCGGTTATTTTGAGTCTTTTTGTGGCGGATTTGCATCTTACTGCGGTTATTTTGTGTCTTTCTGTGGCGGATTTGTATCTTACTGCGGTTATTTTGTGTCTTTTTGTGGCGGATTTGCATCTTACTGCGGTTATTGTGTGTCTTTCTGTGGCGGATTTGTATCTTACTGCGGTTATTTTGTGTCTTTTTGTGGCGGATTTGTATCTTACTGCGGTTATTTTGTGTCTTTTTGTGGCGGATTTGCATCTTACTGCGGTTATTTTGTGTCTTTCTGTGGCGGATTTGTATCTTACTGCGGTTATTTTGTGTCTTTTTGTGGCGGATTTGTATCTTACTGCGGTTATTTTGTGTCTTTTTGTGGCGGATTTGTATCTTACTGCGGTTATTTTGTGTCTTTTTGTGGCGGATTTGCATCTTACTGCGGTTATTTTGTGTCTTTCTGTGGCGGATTTGTATCTTACTGCGGTTATTTTGTGTCTTTTTGTGGCGGATTTGCATCTGACTGCGGTTATTTTGTGTCTTTTTGTGGCGGATTTGCATCTTACTGCGGTTATTTTGTGTCTTTTTGTGGCGGATTTGTATCTTACTGCGGTTATGGGCATCTTAATCCATTTATTCCTGTTTTGAGTCCTTCTTTACTGTTTTTCATGTCATTGTAATTACTGTTGATTAGCATCACTTCATGGTGATATTACAGTTCTTTGTAGCCATTTTACATCGTCTTGTTCTCCTTTTGCATCTCTCTGTAGATGTTACATTGTATCGTATGTCTTACTCTTGTCTTGTTGCTCATCATTTTCATGCTTTCTCCTTTTATAGTTTTGCATCTTAACAGTAATTTCGCGGCTCTTTGTAAGAGTCTTGTGTCTTTTTATGCTCATTTTTTTCTGACTGGTCGTTCAGTATCTCTGTCTTTTATCTTATCTCTTATTATCTCTTTTTAGCTGACTTGATAATACAATTTACAATAGTTTTCTGTACATGTCGACATCTCATTGTGGTCATTTTTATAGAAGTTCTTGTCTCTGTAGGGATTTAATATCTGTTTATTGTTGTTTTGGTTTTATTTTTCTCTCTATGGTGTCTCTTTTTGGTCAGGTGACTGACTTTTTAAGCAGGAATAATAACTTCAAACGTCATCTCACACATGAACCCCCCTGGCGGCTGAGCCTCTGCGTCCGTCAGGTGATCCGTCTGGATTCTGCATGTGTGCAAACACAGAGTGAAGCTGTGAAGACGAGACGGTCGGCCCAGTTTCTGTTCACAGAAGTGACGTACCTCCTGTTACTGTTAGCACTCAGGATGCTAACGTGTTCATACAGGCCTGACAGGACACACACCCTCCCACCTACGCACCCACCCACCCACACACACACACACACACACACGGAGACTTGTTTTTGCTCTAAAGCTGAGGCGGATCAGTTCATGCCTGCGTTCATTCATTCAATCTGTCCATCCTCATTTCTTCCACTCCTCCATCCTTCATCCCTCTCTCACAGGCATGCTACAGCTGCTGCTGTCATCCTCAAACATTCCTCCATCTGTCCATCATCCATCCATCCATCCATCCATCCATCCTTCCTTCCATCCATCCATCCATCCATCCATCTTCCTGTACTCTCATCCCAGAAAATAAAGCCAGCACTCACCATATTTTCTGGCTGATCAGTGTTAGACTCTGTTTTCCAGCCTGAAGCCATCGCGTCATGATACCGTCTTGTTTGCTGCCTCTCCTCTCCTGTGTGTGTGTGTGTGTGTGTGTGCGTGTGTGCAAGCATGTGGGAGGGGGGGAGGATTTCATCGTCACGGCAACACCAGCAGCTTGCAGCAGCAGCAGCACCACCAGCACCATGAGCAGGAAGAGCTGAGGAAGGGGGGTGGAGCGTCATAGATAGCCATGCTGCAACCAATCAGCTGTGAGACAGGGGCAGAGAGGTGATTGGTTCATGCATCTGTCAGTCATGAGGTGGCACTTTGGAGTCTGATACACTCGGGTCTTTTCACCTATGTATACAGCCCCTTTCAAACAAATCAGATGTTTCTAGAAGTGCTTTATAAAGGGTTGATGGAGTAATAATGGGAAATAAAAAGTGTTTGTGAGACTAATGCGCACAGAAGTCTAAAAAGAAGAAGGAATATGATCAGATATTAAGTTAAACAGTGAACAGATCAAGGAAAAAACAAGAATAATACAATTTAATTAAGTAGAAATCAAATTTAAAGAGTAGAAATGAGATCATGACAACGCTCAAACACTGAAGCCAGAATCAGGATCCGATTGAAGGATATTTTACTGATTCCTTTCACTGATTTTCTACTGTTTTAATGTGGATAAAAAAAACAAAAAAACAATGAAAAAGAACATAATTTGGGATAGCTTTGTTCATTGTTGTGTACATGAATTTAGAGAAAACTTTGTAAATGTGTTCGAAATCCACAAGAAATTTACTGGAAGTGGAATCCAGGACGCCGCCACGCAATGATGTAATCAGTGATGTCATCGCATGCAAATTAGGTGATTAAATCGACTACTTTCATAAACTTTGGGTCAGACTCAATATTTTTCCCATTTAGTTTCCCTTTATCGCTTCTTTCAAATTGGTATTATTTCAATTGGGCTAATTAGGAATTCAATTATTTTGATTTGACTGGATAATGATTGTATCACAATGAATTTGATAGTAATCGGCTTGAATTGGACTGCATCTTTGAACAAGCGACATCTGTTGAATTGAATTGAATAAAATCAGCTCTGTATAAACATACTAAAACACATCGATCAATCAATCAATCAACATTTATTTATATAGCACCTTACAACAAGCAGAGATTGACCAAAGTGCTTCAATTCCAGAAATAGATTTAAAATAGATTACATATAACACAAGATAACAACAAAAAGGTGAGCCACAGCTTCAGTGAAAAGACAGTTTTTTCTTTTAGCTTTGGATGACGTTTAAGGTGATAATTTATATTTTTAACGCTGCAGACCAGCCAGAAAACACAGAAAAGCATGCTAGGCGGCCTTGTAGCTGTTTCACTTCAGCCTCCACTCCAAAAGGGGGCGCTAAACCGCATCAAACCAGACTTACAACCCGCCATGATGGATTTAAAAGGCGGAGGAGCGCGATTTCGGTCACTTGAACCGGAGACTGGTCAGACGATGACGGTAAATATGGCCTAAATAATTTCTTTATTCCTTAAATAACAAAATGATCCGTTTTAGATAGATTACATTTAGCTGTTGGATGGTGATATTTACGTGATATGAGGAGTAAATGCAACGGATGGTGCTGGATTTTTGTCACCGTCGAAGTTTGGGTGAAAACTTTACACACGTTGCATCGCCGTTCAGTCCAAATGTTACGAATTAATGTGACCGGGGTTGTTCGGCGAAGTTACCGCGTGTAACCCGAGTTAAACTTTTTTGCTTTTACCCCACAGCTGTGGTAAGTTTAGAAACCGTCCTGTTGTAAAGATAATGTAACTCCAAATGCTTCTGGCTTCCTTTATCAAGCCGCGTTTCTATGACGACAACGGACAGTCTGTTTCAAAACGGAAAACTTTATTTAAAACTGATTTAAAACGGCAGTTTACCAGCATGCCACGTGGTGGAAGCATGGGGGGTGGTCTGTAGCGATAAGTGGTGCTAAGATTGTAGATTATATATAGAATCTTATTGTTTTTCACTACTTTTGATTAGTTTGAGTATTTTTAGTGTCGTTATCCTAGAATTTTTTTTTATCCAGAAAGCATTAAAGTCTGAATATGTAAATATCGGGACTGAGTTAGCTGAAATATCAGCTGTTTTTAAATTTTATAAACGTAATCAAGTTACAGATATGTGGGATATGGACATGTCTACTTTATTATCAAAGCTGCCACATGTACAGGACATACTGAGACTTGAAATGGTGTTTCCCTCTTATCCCTGGTGCAAACGGCAGTAAACATTAATTTAAAATAAAATATAAAAAGATGTACAAGCTAAAAGATAAATGCTCAGAAAAGACAATGGCAGATCTGTATAAATGTGGCAGTATAAACAGAATTAACAGTGGGTTGTAGTATTTAAAGTTATCTTGTGTTCTCTGTATAATTTGACTTAAATGCTTCTTCTATAGAACTGTAAAAACAACCTTATGTTAAGAATAATCTTGATATTGGACTTGGATCTTGACAGAAGAATGTCTTGTGCTTTTGTCCATTTGGCACCTGAATGAATCCATTAACCGTCGTCTTCTCTTTGCAGGTATTAAATGTTGCTGCTTGCTCTGTGGACGTCTGCAGCGACTCCCTGAAGGTCACCAAAGCGAGGCTGCCATGCTGTGCCAATATGGAGGATTCTGGCTATTCTTTCAGCACGGGAGGCAAAAAGAAACCTGTGGACAGGTGAGCTGACCACGTCACAGTTTTGCTTTTATTTTAGGTTCTTCTGCCATTAGCAGCTGGTGTCGGAAAGCCTTTTTTCTTACAATAAACCCTGGACATGTTACACTTTACTCTTAAACTGGTTTTAATGGAAACAATAATCTCAGGAAGGACTGAAAACAGCTTGGAGATTCAAAGAGATCCTTCTTCCTTTGGTGGCTTAATTTTGTTCCGTACGGCACCAGCCACAGTGGAAGGATTTAGAAAGTTCCCAGCATAAATACACATACTTGTGCCTTTTTTAGGGCTTTTATGGTTAAGATCCGTACCTAAAATGAAAATGTGACTCCATAGTTGAGTTATTGACACAACCAGCTCTATTCTGTTCTGCTTCTCGCTGTGATGACACGTTTCCCTGCCATTCGTAGTTTCCACCAGAGGTCTAACGACCAAAGATGGCCCAAACCTTCCTTGGATGTCTGAGCGAACAATAGATTTGTATTTATTTATATTTTTCTCATCAAGTTCTTCCATTTCAAAGCAAACTGTTGTCATTTCAGGCTGAACGTCTTTCACTGTTTGGGCCGATGACACAGCTGCAGAGTCCTAATATTGCTGACAGGAGGTTGAGAAACTGGTATGTATGCTTGGGTTGGCATTATTTCTGGTTCTGGTCGCTGTGATGATGCTTTTCCCTGCCATTCGTAGTTTCCACCAGAGGTCTAACGACCAAAGATGGCCCAAACCTTCCTTGGATGTCTGAGCGAACAGTAGATGGTGTAAACCTGTCCCGTTCTTCTCTTTCAGAGCTAACTCTATCCTCTCATTTCAGGCTGAACGTCTTTCACTGTTTGGGCCGATGACACAGCAGCAGAGTCCTAACATTGCTGACCAATGATTGAGAAACTGGTATGTATGCTTGGGTTGGCATTAATTCTGGTTCTGGTCGCTGTGATGATGCTTTTCCCTGCCATTCGTAGTTTCCACCAGAGGTCTAACGACCAAAGATGGCCCAAACCTTCCTTGGATGTCTGAGCGAAATAATAAACGCTGTCCATATCTTCTGCCCCATCTCCTGTGCTTCAGAACCTAACGTCCTACGTGTTTGTTTCAGGTACAAACTCTGCTGAGGGCTATGTTGGCTGCTCTCCAGTGGAAGGAAGCTCCTGCATCAGTGGTTGGTTCCAGGTTGGTATCCGGCAGTAATGGAGTATATTGAATTGTGGAAGTCCAGCATAGCTGTAGTGACCGGTCGCTGTGATGATGCTTTTCCCTGCCATTCGTAGTTTCCACCAGAGGTCTAACGACCAAAGATGGCCCAAACCTTCCTTGGATGTCTGAGCGAACAGTAGATGGTGTAAACCTGTCCCGTTCTTCTCTTTCAGAGCTAACTCTATCCTCTCATTTCAGGCTGAACATCTTTCACTGTTTGGGCCGATGACAAAGCAGCAGAGTCCTAACATTGCTGACCAATGATTGAGAAACTGGTATGTATGCTTGGGTTGGCATTATTTCTGGTTCTGGTCGCTGTGATGATGCTTTTCCCTGCCATTCGTAGTTTCCACCAGAGGTCTAACGACCAAAGATGGCCCAAACCTTCCTTGGATGTCTGAGCGAGTTTAAATTCGGTGGTGAATATTTGCTTAGACTTGTGTTTTTGTGACTGAATTTCCTTCTTCCCACAGGTCCACTGTTGAAAGGAAGGTGCTGATTTCACATGAGGGAGTCTTTTCTTCTTCTGTTGCGTCATTAAAGTTGGATTCATATGATCTGTGTTGAAGAAATAAATCCAGCTTATGAAAACTGAACTGAGTGGTTTGATTTGTCTTTTTAATATAAGGAAAGCATGAGTCTGTCTGGTCACGACTTGAATAATTACTCATTTAAATATACTGTATTAAGTAGATGGGAGTACTTGTGTAGAGCTTTTATGGTTCACACTAGACTCTTAAACCACATGCCATATTCGCCCATTCATGCAACACTTGTACAACATGTTGTATGTTTTCACATAAATGGGCGTACTTGTTGGACTAATCCTTAATAACCTTATAGTGCAGTAATGATCGGTTAATCTTTACTGTTAAACAAATAGTTTTGTGCTTAGTATGTAAAATTTACTTTGTTTTAATAAGAACACTAAAAACATATTGAAATATGCTCAATTATCTCTTCACACATTGCTAATACGTAGTTGTTTGAAGTAGCCATCGTGAAAACTGAGATTCCCGAAACCGCAGACTGCTGTTCTCTAGAAATCTGCCCTAATCAGTTTAGGGTCAGGGTTACTTGCTTTTTAAGCAGGTTCATAGAAACCTTTGAGCATTTTTATGGGCTCCGTTCCAGTGAACTTAAAATCGGGTCAAATTTGGCCCTGCACTGCCCCTACAGGACACCGACATATTGCAGCTTGCGAAGCTGTGAGGATAAGCAGAAGCGATGCTAGCAACAAGCACAGGATACACAAGCTAGCCAAGATAAAAATGCACATCCATACTTAAAAGCCAGTATATTTCTGAATACCTAATCGTAAATTTGTACAGTTGATAAAAGTTGATCCGCATCTAAACAGGTGAGGTTGGGGGGGTACTACAAGGTGAAACAAGCTAATATCAGTTCAAACTAAAACAAGGCATCCTCACCAACCTGCAGCTGTTCCTCTTTGTGCCAGTCAGAGGCGGCTCAGTCCAGAATCAATGTGTGCCTGCAGAACCAGCTGGGTGATGATTGTTTGTGAGTGGGGTGCTGGACCCTTACACAGCTTCTGTGACTACATCTGTCTATTCAGACATAGTAGATCGACTTCAACCCTCAATGCCACTTCTGTACGTTGACACCATAAAAGGCAAAAGAGGTGCATTAGATAAGAGACTTTGTCTCTAGAGGAGGCTGCATGTCTAATCCCTGTTCACTCCCTTATATGGATCTCGAGGAATCTAAATATCTTCCAAAGGACGCCAACTTTCACCAAACTTGTCGGTGAGTAAATGAACGTATTTCATGCCAGAAATAAGGTCCAGGTTTAAAAATACCGGAGTTCCCCTTTAAGGTGTAACTGACATGTGAAAAGGGCTTTATTCAACTTTGAGCAGCCACACACAAAAAAGGCAGCGCGCTCTGACAGCATTTTTCTTTGGCTACATGCACTTTCTACTCATTTGAACAATTGGAAAATAAAATAAAAATTAAGATAAAAATCTGCTGTTGAAGTGAGTGAACTAACAGCCATGAGCGTTGGAAGTTGTGACCCTCTTGGGTTGCCGTACGGGTATCTCGGTGGCTAACTGCCCTGTCACCGGCTCGACTGCACCAGAGGAGGGCAGAAAGTAGAGGATGGTGGGTGTGCATCCCCAGGTGAGTTTTTACACCTGTGAAAAACGCTGTTCCGTTTGTCAAACGGTCAACGTTTAAATGGGTGAAAACGGCCGTTAACGTGGCTAACGTGCCTCGGCTAACTAGCTTCGTGGCTCAGCTCAGCAGTAAACAGCCGTCAATGCTGAGGCTCCTGATTCCTCAACGTGGCACTACAGCCGTGTATTAACGTAGATCAGAAATGTCTTTCCATATCACACTAACATAACGCTTTATTTCACTGAATTCAGTGGACGTGGCTGTCTTACACCCTTCTAAGTTGTGTTAGCCTACATTTATGTGTCCAGTGAGACCCACAAACCTCTGAGCTGCTGCTATTTCTGTCTGATTACAGGACGACCTGCTGAAGATGACACACAGAGAAAACTGGAGGTGCAGTTTCTTCATGTCTAAAAGCAGCTTCTTTAAAATTTAAAATAAATGTTAGGCTGTGCATTGCAACACGATACAACGCTCTGTCCTCTTTCCTCATATCATCCGTGACTTGTTGTGTTTGCGCCACTTTCCTCTTGGCAGGATGCAGCACGAGCATCTGCACGTGAAGCACCGGGGGCACGAGGCCATGCACGCCGAGATGGTGCTGATCCTCATCGCCACGCTGGTGGTGGCTCAGATAGTCCTGGTGCAGTGGAAGCAGCGACACCACCGATCCTACAATGTGAGAGGGGGGTTCACAGGGTTTCTGTCTTCTAACGCCTTCTGTTTATCCAAACTGAGGCATTATCTGTGGGTAGTTCCTCTTCCCATCAGTGCTGAGGCTCGGTCAGTCTTCTCCAGCCAAACATCGGACATCCGTGGGTGTTTATTTCAGGCCTAAATCAGGCCGGCCCATCATTACCTTTATTTCCCCCCAAGGAAAGTTTTCAATTAAGTTGAAAGTTGATGTTTAACGTTGGTAAAAAGGTGGCTTTTAACTTTTAGATCAGGTTTTCCGGGCAGGTTCCTTAAGTTTGCTGTGAAAGTTCTGGAAAAGGCTAAATTTATACCAATCACAAGTCAGCGAGGGGCTTTCTGGGTGCCTCTAAATGCAGTTTAGAGCTTTGTGTGACTTCAGTTTCCTGAGAGAAACCTGCTCTTAACAGTGGTTAAAATGTGCAGCAAAATGTGTTCTAGTTGTCTTGGGCCTCTTCTGGCTCTTGCCATACGTGCCGTAACTCATGTCAAAGATGGCGTATGATACTTGAGCCACGTAACCCAAGCTAAGCTCCGCTCAGGACCCTTTGGCTATGTCTGGCTCCAGTAATACTTCCAGCTGGAACCGGGTCATTAGTAGCCAAAGCTTTCTTGGGTGGGAATGAAGAAATGAGCATTTCAGCGTAATTAACTGTCCGTCTCCCCTTCCAGCTGGTGACTCTTGTCCAGATGTGGGTGGTACCTCTTTACTTCACCATCAAACTGTACTGGTGGAGATTTCTGTCCATGTGGGGGATGTTCTCCGTCATCACCAGCTACATCATCTTCAGAGCCACCCGGAAGCCTCTGTCCTGCAGGACGCCGAGGTGAGTGGTGCAGGGCGGCGTCTGACGGCTGTGGAGCGGCGTCTGATGGCTGTGGGGCGGCGTCTGATGGCTGTGGGGCGGGGTCTGATGGCGGCGTCTGATGGCTGCGGGGCGGCGTCTGATGGCTGCGGGGCGGGGTCTGATGGCGGCGTCTGATGGCTGCGGGGCGGCGTCTGACGGCTGCGGGGCGGCGTCTGACGGCTGTGGAGCGGCGTCTGACGGCTGTGGAGCGGCGTCTGATGGCTGTGGGGCGTCGTCTGAGGGCTGTGGGGCGGCGTCTGATGGCTGCGGGGCGGGGTCTGATGGCGGCGTCTGATGGCTGCGGGGCGGCGTCTGATGGCTGCGGGGCGGGGTCTGATGGCGGCGTCTGATGGCTGCGGGGCGGCGTCTGACGGCTGAGGGGCGGCGTCTGATGGCTGTGGGGCGTCTGATGGCTGTGGGGCGTCTGATGGCTGTGGAGCGGCGTCTGATGGCTGTGGGGCGGCGTCTGATGGCTGTGGGGCGGCGTCTGATGGCTGTGGAGCGTCGGGTGACTGTGGGGCGTCTGACGGCTGCGGGGCGGCGTCTGACGGCTGCGGGGCGGCGTCTGATGGCTGAGGGGCGGCGTCTGATGGCTGTGGGGCGGCGTCTGATGGCTGTGGGGCGGCGTCTGATGGCTGTGGGGCGGCGTCTGATGGCTGCGGGGCGGCGTCTGATGGCTGTAGGGCGGCGTCTGATGGCTGCGGGGCGGCGTCTGACGGCTGCGGGGCGGGGTCTGATGGCGGCGTCTGATGGCTGCGGGGCGTCGTCTGAGGGCTGTGGGGCGGCGTCTGATGGCTGTGGGGCGGCGTCTGACGGCTGCGGGGCGGCGTCTGATGGCTGTGGGGCGGCGTCTGACGGCTGCGGGGCGGCGTCTGACGGCTGTGGAGCGGCGTGTCTGACGGCTGTGGGGCGGCGTCTGATGGCTGTGGGGCGGCGTCTGATGGCTGTGGAGCGGCGTCTGATGGCTGTGGGGCGGCGTCTGATGGCTGTGGGGCGGCGTCTGATGGCTGTGGGGCGGCGTCTGATGGCTGTGGGGCGGCGTCTGATGGCTGTGGAGCGTCGGGTGACTGTGGGGCGTCTGACGGCTGCGGGGCGGCGTCTGACGGCTGAGGGGCGGCGTCTGACGGCTGAGGGGCGGCGTCTGATGGCTGCGGGGCGGCGTCTGATGGCTGCGGGGCGGCGTCTGACGGCTGAGGGGCGGCGTCTGATGGCTGTGGGGCGGCGTCTGATGGCTGTGGGGCGGCGTCTGATGGCTGCGGGGCGGCGTCTGACGGCTGCGGGGCGGGGTCTGATGGCGGCGTCTGATGGCTGCGGGGCGTCGTCTGAGGGCTGCGGGGCGTCGTCTGAGGGCTGTGGGGCGGCGTCTGATGGCTGTGGGGCGTCGTCTGATGGCTGCGGGGCGTCGTCTGAGGGCTGCGGGGCGTCGTCTGAGGGCTGTGGGGCGGCGTCTGATGGCGGCGTCTGATGGCTGCGGGGTGGCGTCTGACGGCTGCGGGGCGGGGTCTGATGGCGGCGTCTGATGGCTGCGGGGCGGCGTCTGATGGCTGTGGGGCGGCGTCTGATGGCTGTGGGGCGTCTGATGGCTGTGGGGCGGCGTCTGATGGCTGTGGGGCGGCGTCTGATGGCTGTGGGGCGGCGTCTGATGGCTGCGGGGCGGCGTCTGATGGCTGTGGGGCGGCGTCTGATGGCTGCGGGGCGGCGTCTGGTGGCGGCGTCTGGTGGCTGTGGGGCGGCGTCTGACGGCTGCGGGGCGGCGTCTGACGGCTGCGGGGCGGCGTCTGACGGCTGTGGGGCGGCGTCTGATGGCTGTGGGGCGGCGTCTGATGGCTGCGGGGCGGCGTCTGATGGCTGCGGGGCGGCGTCTGATGGCTGTAGGGCGGCGTCTGATGGCTGCAGGGCGGCGTCTGACGGCTGCGGGGCGGGGTCTGATGGCGGCGTCTGATGGCTGCGGGGCGTCGTCTGAGGGCTGTGGGGCGGCGTCTGATGGCTGTGGGGCGGCGTCTGACGGCTGCGGGGCGGCGTCTGATGGCTGTGGGGCGGCGTCTGACGGCTGCGGGGCGGCGTCTGACGGCTGTGGAGCGGCGTGTCTGACGGCTGTGGGGCGGCGTCTGATGGCTGTGGGGCGGCGTCTGATGGCTGTGGAGCGGCGTCTGATGGCTGTGGGGCGGCGTCTGATGGCTGTGGGGCGGCGTCTGATGGCTGTGGGGCGGCGTCTGATGGCTGTGGGGCGGCGTCTGATGGCTGTGGAGCGTCGGGTGACTGTGGGGCGTCTGACGGCTGCGGGGCGGCGTCTGACGGCTGAGGGGCGGCGTCTGACGGCTGAGGGGCGGCGTCTGATGGCTGCGGGGCGGCGTCTGATGGCTGCGGGGCGGCGTCTGACGGCTGAGGGGCGGCGTCTGATGGCTGTGGGGCGGCGTCTGATGGCTGTGGGGCGGCGTCTGATGGCTGCGGGGCGGCGTCTGACGGCTGCGGGGCGGGGTCTGATGGCGGCGTCTGATGGCTGCGGGGCGTCGTCTGAGGGCTGCGGGGCGTCGTCTGAGGGCTGTGGGGCGGCGTCTGATGGCTGTGGGGCGTCGTCTGATGGCTGCGGGGCGTCGTCTGAGGGCTGCGGGGCGTCGTCTGAGGGCTGTGGGGCGGCGTCTGATGGCGGCGTCTGATGGCTGCGGGGGTGGCGTCTGACGGCTGCGGGGCGGGGTCTGATGGCGGCGTCTGATGGCTGCGGGGCGGCGTCTGATGGCTGTGGGGCGGCGTCTGATGGCTGTGGGGCGTCTGATGGCTGTGGGGCGGCGTCTGATGGCTGTGGGGCGGCGTCTGATGGCTGTGGGGCGGCGTCTGATGGCTGCGGGGCGGCGTCTGATGGCTGTGGGGCGGCGTCTGATGGCTGCGGGGCGGCGTCTGGTGGCGGCGTCTGGTGGCTGTGGGGCGGCGTCTGACGGCTGCGGGGCGGCGTCTGACGGCTGCGGGGCGGCGTCTGACGGCTGTGGGGCGGCGTCTGATGGCTGTGGGGCGGCGTCTGATGGCTGTGGGGCGGCGTCTGACGGCTGTGGGGCGGCGTCTGACGGCTGCGGGGCGGCGTCTGACGGCTGTGGGGCGGCGTCTGACGGCTGTGGGGCGGCGTCTGATGGCTGAGGGGCGGCGTCTGATGGCTGCGGGGCGGCGTCTGACGGCTGTGGGGCGGCGTCTGACGGCTGTGGGGCGGCGTCTGACGGCTGCGGGGCGGCGTCTGACGGCTGCGGGGCGGCGTCTGATGGCTGTGGGGCGGCGTCTGATGGCTGTGGGGCGGCGTCTGACGGCTGTGGGGCGGCGTCTGGTGGCTGTGGGGCGGCGTCTGATGGCTGTGGGGCGGCGTCTGGTGGCTGTGGGGCGGTGTCTGGTGGCTGCGGGGCGGCGTCTGGTGGCTGTGGGGCGTCTGGTGGCTGCGGGGCGGCGTCTGGTGGCTGCGGGGCGGCGTCTGGTGGCTGCGGGGCGGCGTCTGGTGGCTGTGGGGCGTCTGGTGGCTGTGGGGCGGCGTCTGATGGCTGTGGGGCGGCGTCTGGTGGCTGCGGGGCGGCGTCTGGTGGCTGCGGGGCGGCGTCTGGTGGCTGTGGGGCGTCTGGTGGCTGTGGGGCGGCGTCTGATGGCTGCGGGGCGGCGTCTGGTGGCTGTGGGGCGTCTGGTGGCTGCGGGGCGGCGTCTGGTGGCTGCGGGGCGGGGTCTGATGGCTGCGTCTGACGGCTGTGGGGCGGCGTCTGATGGCTGCGGGGCGGCGTCTGATGGCTGCGGGGCGGCGTCTGGTGGCTGTGGGGCGTCTGGTGGCTGCGGGGCGGCGTCTGGTGGCTGCGGGGCGGGGTCTGATGGCGGCGTCTGATGGCTGCGGGGCGGCGTCTGATGGCTGCGGGGCGGCGTCTGATGGCTGTGGGGCGGCGTCTGACGGCTGCGGGGCGGCGTCTGATGGCTGTGGGGCGGCGTCTGATGGCTGTGGAGCGGCGTCTGATGGCTGTGGGGCGGCGTCTGATGGCTGTGGGGCGGCGTCTGGTGGCTGCGGGGCGGGGTCTGATGGCGGCGTCTGACGGCTGTGGGGCGGCGTCTGATGGCTGCGGGGCGGCGTCTGATGGCTGCGGGGCGGCGTCTGATGGCTGCGGGGCGGCGTCTGATGGCTGCGGGGCGGCGTCTGGTGGCTGTGGGGCGGCGTCTGCGGGGCGGCGTCTGCGGGGCGGCGTCTGCGGGGCGGCGTCTGCGGGGCGGCGTCTGCGGGGCGGCGTCTGCGGGGCGGCGTCTGCGGGGCGGCGTCTGGTGGCTGCGGGGCGGCGTCTGGTGGCTGTGGGGCGTCTGGTGGCTGCGGGGCGGCGTCTGGTGGCTGCGGGGCGGCGTCTGGTGGCTGCGGGGTAAAAGACTGAAACAACTGTTAGAAACTCCACAAAATGTTATGTCACGGAGCATTTCTTCTCTTCTGGTGATGGGGTTAGAAAAGGTGGGCTGGGAACAGCTGATCTGACAGCAGACTGATGAGAGTGAATAATCCAGATGTGCAGGTTTCTATTACAGTCCTCCTAACCCTGAGACCAGACCATTACACAACACTTTGAGTTTGTTGTCCCCCATAAAGCTGTGCCTAACGCTGCGGTCATTTCTCAGGATGGTCTACAAGTGGTTCCTGCTCATCTACAAGCTGAGTTACGCGGTGGGAGTTCTGGGTTACCTGGCAATCATGTTCACCATGTTCGGCTTCAACGTCTTCTTCAGGTGAGTTCAGGCGCCTCGACTCTTATCGGACGTTCTAAGACTCCTCCAGAAAAACACCTTCAGCAGTTTAAATGTGGAGCCTGACTGAGCTACAGTCCCTCACAGGAACACTGTTCCTGGTTGATTTACTGGAGCCTTAAAACTACGTGCCTCAGGTTTGTTTTTGAATACACAAACCTCTGTTTCCCTGGGGGGGGGGCTGAGATACCGCAGGTCAAAACTTTCCAGGTTTCCAGGTTGGCTACGCATGGTTTTGCTTAATGCAGGTCAGATAAAAGCCTTCTTCTGCCATAACGACTAAAGTAAAGAGAGAAGAAGCCAGACAAGAATAAACGTCAGAATAGATTTTACTGCTGAAAAGAGCTCAGAGAAAACTCAGGATAACAGCCGGATGCTGCGTTAGCTTCATTTTTTAATGTCCGAGGTGGAGCCAACCGGCTTCACCGCTTTATGTCCGGTATCCAGGTTTAGTACCGCTGTTTTTAAAGAAGATCTATTTGAAACGCATAAAGAAACAACTCTGCAGTTGTTTAGTACCACGGTTTTTAAAGAAGCTCTATTTGAAACGCATAAAGAAACGACTCTGCGGTTGTTTAGTACCGCGGTTTTTAAAGAAGATCTATTTGAAACACATAAAGAAACCACTCTGCGGTTTTTAAAGAAGATCTATTTAATTTTCAGCACATGGCTAATGAAACGACTCTGCAGTTGAGCAGGTGTCACCACAGCAGCTCTGCCTCCGGATGGTCTTCTCAGGATCAGGCTTTAGTGGGATTCGCCTTTAAAACCTCTTTCCAGGGAACAAATCAACCAGCTGCTAATAGAAGAAGCACGTTTTGTAACAGATCTCGGTACCAGGTGATGAAAGATCCCACTTTTCCTCTCGAAGGCCTAAAAACTTTGAGTTTTAGTCAGCAGATGTTAGACCCGGCCACAGCAGAGATGTTGGATGACCCTCAGAGTCACGCAGAGCGCATCCATCCTCCCAGAAACGTAGCTAAAGTTGTGTTGCAACCTGAGCAGAGCCAGTGGTCGGGGTCCAGCGTGAGGATCGGTGCTGTTTGGTGTTCCTGTCCTTCTCCATCGCTTCATTTCTCTCGATTGTTCTGACTTTTAACCAAACAAAACAGAACTCACCACCCAACTCCTTCCCTCCGGCCACTACTCAGCGGGAGATACTTTAAGCTCAACTTGTGTGGTTCTAACCAGAAAAGTCTTTGTTTCGCTGTGCAGGATCAAGGCGGAGGACTCCATGGACGTCGGTGTGATCATGCTGTTTTACGGCCTTTACTACGGCGTCATGGGCAGAGACTTTGCTGAAATCTGCTCTGACTACATGGCTTCGACAATCGGGGTAAAGCAAAACTTTTGGTTGTCAGCTGATTTATGAAGAAACAAACCTGTCAGATCAGAATTTATTCTGCTTCTATTTCGGCTTCATGCTCTTTCTGGAACCGTGAGTCTGAAGTCTGCAGATTTTAACGGGTGCACAGGGAATGGGAAGTAAAAATATGAATTATCCTGAGGTCCCCCCTTTTTTCCTTTGCTGTTCTCAGTACTACAGCAAGGGAGGCATCCCCAGCAGGAGCCTGACCGACGACATCTGTGCCGTGTGCGGTCAGAGGATCCTGGTGGACGTGGAGGAGGAGGGATTCATAGAGGACACCTACCAGCTCTCCTGTGGACACATGTATCCTGATACGGAGGACAGTTGAGCACCTTGTTGAAAGTCCAGTTCAGTGTTTTGTAAAGAAAGCTGGCGTGTGAATCCAGGTCAGAAGATGCAAACACGGAGCCTTGAGTTTGTGTTGCAGAGAATGAGCCGCCATTGGTTTCAGCCTTAACTTGCTCCGCCCCTCCAGATTCCACGAGTTCTGCATCCGCGGCTGGTGCATTGTGGGTAAGAAGCAGACGTGTCCGTACTGCAACGAGAAGGTCGACATGAAGAGGATGATGAACAACCCGTATCCTCTTTTGTTTGTGTCCAAACACAATGAGGAGTGTTAGATTTTCCATTTAAATCCAGTTAAATAGACGAAGCTTTGATGGATTAAAGAAATCCACAGATTTTAGAGTAGAGCTCAAGTTTTGTGGGTTTCGTTCAGTGACTTTAGAAGAAGGAGATGAGCCAAAAGGCGACGCTTTTGATTTCCAACCTCGCCTATGGTCACGGATCTGAGTGGTGACCAAAACAGGTGCAGAGAGGCTGGGTTTCCCTCCTGGACCCGTTGCCTCAGTGATCTGACCTCAGATAAGAGGAAAAGGACGAATAGATGTTCAAGTTTGGTGTTGAAACTCAAACATAAACAGACAATGAAAAATCTGGCATTAGAACATCTTGTTCTGGAAGATGTAAAGAAAAAAGAGACAAAATAATTTCATTTCGATGTGATATTTAAAAGTATGAGGAAAACTAAAGCAATATAACTGTTTTGGGAAAATTTCATCTAATACATTTAGTTATTCTTTATTTCTCCACATTTATTCTCATTGTTTCCTCTTAAGGGGAACTCCGGTATTTTTAAACCTTATTTCTGGCATGAAATACGTTCATCTGCTCACCGAGAACAGTTTGGTGAAAGTCGGCGTCCTTCAGAAGATATTTAGATCACTGGAGATCCATATAACGGAGTGAACGGGGCTTAGAGGATGCAGCCTCTAAATAAGGCATCATCTGTCTTTATTTCACCAATACTTTAAGAAGAATGAATGAATGAACGTGTGCTATAGCTCTGTTAGCTCATAACTGCTGTTATGTGGCTACTTGCAGCTATAGGAGAGCTAACGGAGGGATTTCTACACAGGCACTCTACTGGGACCACTTCATCCACACGCCCCCTGCAGCACAGTCTATTCACTCCGTGCTCTGTGACAGTCGGCTAACTTCACACAGAGTTTGCTGCTGATAGTTTTGTGCAACATGGCAGGATATTTATCAGATTTTGACGACGTGAACGACGACTTTGAGTAAGATGGACGTTCTTACCGGAGTGAATGAGCTGTGCTGCAGGGGGGCGTGTGGATGAAGTGGTCCCAGTAGAGTGCCTGTGTAGAAATCCCTCCGTTAGCTCTCCTATAGCTGCAAGTAGCCACATAACAGCAGCTATGAGCTAACAGAGCTATAGCACACGTTCATTCATTCATTCTTCTTAAAGTATTGGTGAAATAAAGACAGATAATGCCTTATTTAGAGGCTGCATCCTCTAAGCCCCGTTCACTCCGTTATATGGATCTCCAGTTATCTAGATATCTTCCGAAGGACGCCGACTTTCACCAAACTGTTCTCAGTGAGTAGATGAACGTATTTCATGCCAGAAATAAGGTTTAAAAATACCGGAGTTCCCCTTTAAATGACTCCCATATTCTTTGACGGATTTTTTTTTTTTTTTTTTGTGGCCCTCATGTGATTCCGTACATGTCCAACACTCTGGAGAGTTATTTGGTTTTCAAAATCAGTTTAACCCAGTATGTTGATGATAATGGGACACATTTACATCTGACCTCCTCACATCTTAACGAATATGATCAACAGATGATCAAATGAAACTGATTTAAAATTTAAAGTTTCCCGTCATTTAGACCGAACAGAACAAAATTAAGGAAAATCTGGATTTCGTTTGACTAAAAATGCCCAATAAGTGGTGATCTTCCTACAGCATCACTGGCCTCCCAATGTGTCCCACACTGCCACTGCAAAACCAGCAGGGATGCAGATTGGCATCCTTTTTAGTTTTGTACCTGCGAGACTTTACTGTGCCGAGAAAGTGTTTTTTTTTCCTGATTATTACTCGGAAGCCTCCTTAATTCCTTCATCTCTGTCCAGCTGGGAGAAGACTCACGTTTTGTACGGACAGCTGCTCGACTGGCTCAGATATTTGGTAGCCTGGCAGCCCATCATCATTGGTATCGTTCACGGAATAAACTTCTCCCTGGGCCTCGAGTAGATCCCTGAGGAACACCGCTGTGAATTACAGATGAATTACAGTTTGTGGACCTGTTTAATTCTGCTCTTCGAGCTCATGGACTGAACGCTCGTGATCCCACACGGTCCTGGGATCCTACGATCTCCAAAAACTTTAAGCACAGATCCAGTATTTGAAAGTCGCGTCCCATGCATGCCTTTTTGCTTAAGACAAAATGCCGCTTTCCTTTGTAGCATGACATAGAAATGAGGTTTCATTTGCACACTCCTGCCCGCTGGACTATTCGACGCCACTCACAAGTTCCTGTTTTTTCTAACACTGCAACTCTTTGCACATTGATCACAGAAAGAGACAGTTTTGTCTAAGTCGCTGTTTTATATTTAATTTAGCTTTGTTACAAAAGCTTAATTTGAAATGTCTTTTGTTGTATTTTATATGATGTCCATTGTGCAGCTTATTTAACATTTATTGACGGTAAAAGTCAACGTATTACAACTGAATCGCCCTCAAAACATTCGGCAGTTTGAGTTTGTCAGTTTCCTTACCAGGACGGGTGCTGGTGATGACTTTAATAAATATTTATAAAACCTTATCGATGTTTCAGTGGTGGTCGGGTGTAGTGATGCCAACAGTTCAGTGAAGCAGTTTGTCATTGTACTCGATTGTTTTTGCTTTATATTCTCATGGTGTTGCATATGTTATTGCTTTAGCAAACTTAAAAAAGACCCTTTAGTTATTTAAAAGAACCAGCAATGGATGAGAAAAGATGTTTTTACACCAGTCCTGTGATCATAGGCTTGTTCGGTATACTAAGGCATTTAAAACCGTACTATAGTGCGCTTGGATGAGTCGAGGTAAGCAAGCCGGAGCAAGCAGGTAAGCCGGGACAGGACAGGAGCCGGGAGACAATGGCAGCTGCTGCGACCTTCAACACCAGATAAACCCAAAGTACTTTGGCTTTAAAACAGTGAAACAGTGACGTCATTAACACCGAAGCACCGCTGGGTGGAAACACTTCCAACGTGCACCCGGAGCTGCATAAGGAGTTCAGAGAACAGCAGCTAATGACTTATATACCCATGAAAAAAGCCACATTAACTGCTTAAAGCGAGCAACACCAGCCCCCGTCACTCTCCACAAAAGTAGCTCTGGAAAAAAAAAAAATTGAAGCTACATAGCAATTAGCTACCATTAGAAAAGCCTGTCTTTGTGGTAGTTTAATTTATTGACTTGCACAGTTCTAGTTCTAGGAGTTTCTATTAAAATAAAGCCAATAATTAAATGTTTAGTGTTCTCTTTTTTTATTTGCGAAAGTACTAGTGAGAGGAGGGGCTTAGAAGAGGCACAGAACTGAAAAAAACGATGCAGTTATGGTGTTTTTTCTCTCAAAGCTCAAAGTTCCCAGTTGCCCTGAATGCAACATGACCAGTATGACGTTCTGCTCACCGATTGGTCCCAACTGAAGTGCGCCATTATTTGAGCCTCCTCTAACCTCTGCTGACGCAGTCTTGATCAGCAGAGGACCGAAGACGGACCGACAGCAGAACCGGCTGTGTTTTATCCGCAAGCGGGATCCTTTGAATCCGTCAGATTCAGCTCTGTTTTTCCACTTCTGGATCATTTCCTCATTTCTCACCACTTGTTTTGAAGTTGGAAGTGACTTTTCAGACAGGAAAACCTGGTGAGTCATGAAAGAGCGCTTATAACAGACTTATATAGAAGTGGGTGTGTCTGTGTCCACAAATCAGCAGATCACCTAGGTCGGTGCCAAAGGTAAACTGTATGTATAATCTTCAAAAAGTGCGCTTTTTTTACATTTTTATTGTAGAACACGGCTACTGTACATACATGTATTTTTTTTTTATTATTAACCTTTATTTATACAGGTAAAATGTGGATAATCTCAGAGCTGTGATGCAGTGTTTTTGTGAGCTCTTGCCAAATAAATTTCTACAAAACGCAAACTGTTATAAAAGCCTTTAATTTGACGCTCCGCTCCACAGAACTGAACTAAAGTGTTGAGCGGGAACAGAAAACAGGAAATAGATGCAGCAGTTTAAAGAGAGGAGTTCACACTTTAACTTATCATATAGGAGTCAAAAAGCCTCAGTATTTGGTATTCCTCAACAAAGCCTAAACCAATTGTTCTCCAAACTTCATGTCGGTCCTGGCAGGTGAAAATGTTTCCCAAAAGGAAAAGGACACGGGAGAAATTGCAAGATATCAGGAACTTTTTTGCGAAAGAAAATGTAAGTAACAGCTTGGTTTCTAGCAGTTTTCTGTCATCATTGCTTAAAACTCATCTTAGCTTTTGTAAATTGCGTGGGCTTCTTCCCCAGCTGAGTTGTATGTATCCTCTTATTAGGACTCTCCTGGCGTTAAAAGCCCACCGACAACAAAGTCGAGGAGGATTTCAGGCTCTCAGGTGAGTTCCCAAATACCAGAGCTTTGTGCTCAACAGGTGTTTGAAAAGTGAACAGGCTGATGGTGACTTTAGGACTATGATTGCTCTTCCTGACCGTCACCCAGCCACTCTGGGGTCCCGGCGCTCAGGTTCTGCTGAAGGGCGGCTAACGGGGTTAACTACACCAGGTGGCGCTAACGGGACTTGGCTCGCTATCGGGTGGTTTTCAACGGTGAAGAGCCGAGCTTCCAATTCAGATAACTACACCTACAAAAAGGCTACATTTGTTACAGCCATGCTAAGCTAAAGAACCAGACACACGGCTAAAAAGTGCAAATAAACACCAAAGATCTGCAGGACTGAGAGTTAGAATACAACAAGTACGTGATGGAGTTAACGGAGCAAAAATGTGTAACTTTTAGGAAGAAACTGAGTGATTTTTAATAGTCAAGACACAAAGAAGGTAACAGGAAGTGATGTAATACGTCTTACCGCAAAGTGTCCAAGACAGACGGTTTGCAAACTGCATGAATCCTCGTTCAAACCCTGAGGTCATATTCACCCAGGAGTAAAATCTTTGTTGGAGATTCACAGTAAAATCACTGCTTCTTGTTTTTTGCAGACTGCGACACGGACACCACTGAGGGTGAAGGAGAAGAACGGTGGCGAATGTCTCGTGAGTTGAATCTGACACAGCTGCATGCACCAAGTTTGACTTTAGACCTGTGCCTTCTCTTCCTGACCGTCACCCAGCCAGCTGCTCGCGCTCTGCTAAGGGGCGGCTAACGGGGTTAGCTACACTAGGTGGCGCTGTACCGACTAACGGGACCTCGCTCGCTATCGGGTGGTTTTCAACGGTGAAGAGCCGAGCTTCCAATTCAGATAACTACACCTACAAAAAGGCTACATTTGTTACAGCCATGCTAAGCTAAAGAACCAGACACACGGCTAAAAAGTGCAAATAAACACCAAAGATCTGCAGGACAGAGAGTTAGAATACAACAAGTACGTGATGGAGTTAACGGAGCAAAAATGTGTAACTTTTAGGAAGAAATTTAGTGATTTTTAATAGTCAAGACACAAAGAAGGTAACAGGAAGTGATGTAATACGTCTTACCGCAAAGTGTCCAAGACAGACGGTTTGCAAACTGCGTGAATCCTCGTTCAAACCCTGAGGTCATATTCACCCAGGAGTAAAATCTTTGACCACCGTTCTCTTTTTTGCAGACACCACTGAGGGTGAAGGAGGAGAATGACGGCGATTCTCCGGTGAGTTGAATCTGACTCACTTCTTTTTCTTTCCACTTGGGAATCTAATTTTAATCCTTTCATCCTGACTTCCCACAGGAAGGACATTCTCATCGCTTCACGGTGAAGTTCAGTCCCACCGACCGCAAAGAGTACACCATTGACTGTAATCAGTCCGGCACGGTGCTGGAGTCGATAAAGTCGAATCTGAAGAAGTCTGAGATGATAAAGTGTGCTGATGAAAACATCATCATTCAGCTTGGTACAAAGGATCAGGAATATATAGTTCCAACACACTTCCCTTGTTGCTGTATTGGTGACGGAGAGTCTCTGACCATTTTGTGTAACTCAGAAAAGGTTGAGCAAGTTCACGAGGAAGAAAAAGGCGCCAAAGAAGACGATTATTCTGTCTTCTTCATTGATAAAGTAGGAGGGGACCACACCAAAACAAAGAAGCTTTTCAGGAGCAAACTGGTGAAAAAATTCAAGTATCTCTGCGTTTACGGGGCTAAAGGGATGACGGTGGAGGAGGCTGTGAGAAGAGACGGTCGCTTCAGTGACAACCTCGGTGACTTCACCCTGTCCGATAACGAGAATCCGAACCGCGTTACTGAATGCTCACAGATTATTGACAACCTCCACCAGAAAGCGTTCAAGATATGTCTCCCTCTGAAAGAATCGGAAGGTGGTGACAGGCCAACGAGCGCCATCACAGATGTGGCGCACGAGAGAGGAATGACCATCAAAAGAGCCATAGAACAGCAGGGCGGCGGCGCTGGTAATGAGGAGATTTACGAACGTCTGCGCCAGCAGTTTCCAGGTCTGAAAGAACTGATGGAGAACAGGTTTCCTGAGAATTCTTACCGGAGAGCTCTGAATCTGAGGAAGGAGAACTTTGGAAAGATCCAGCAGTCTTTTAGCGAAGTTCACAGAATTAAGAAGCTGCTAAAAATGGGCAAGTCGGTGTGCAAAATCATTGTTAAGGATGTTTGTCAGGGAACAGGCTTCGTGCTGTTTGATCATTTTATCCTGACCAACGCACATTTATTTGAAGGTTGTGTTGAAGGCAAAAAGCTGCAGGAACCCGTCGAAGTGTCGGCTCTGTTTGACTACGAGGATCCAGAGCCAAGCATGAATTTCTCTTACTTCACTGCTGAGAACACATTGGTTGACATTGATCGTGAGCTAGATTACGCTATTCTAGAGCTCAAACCCGAGGGCCAGAAACCCAGCCAAACCAAGGCAGAGAACATCAAGGTTCCAGCAGGACTGCTGAAGAGCTTTGGTCCACTGCCTAAGAATGGAGAGGCCTGTATTATAGGCCACCCAGCAGGAGAAGTGAAAAAAATGGATCCCACCTGTATCATTGAGGCACACAACAGGGCGAAGGCTGTTGACGACCATTTAGCTTCATACAAACACACTTTGTTCATTCTCCACCCAATCATTGAGACTTTAAAGAAGCGAGGCATTGAAAGCATAATCATGGGTGGATCTAAAGCAGAGAAAGTGGTGACCTACAACACTTTCATGTATCACGGTGCCTCCGGCTCGCCAGTGTTCGACGCTCGTGGCCAAGTTTTTGGGCTACACACCGCAGGATTCTGCTATGAGTGTCCAAAACGAGAGAGTGTGATTGAGTACGCCCAACCTCTGCTCACCATATTTGAAAGATTCGTGTCAAATCTGAAGGAAAGTGGAAACGAGCAGCTGTTGGGAAGAGTTGAGGATGAGGGGAAGAAAAATCTGCACCTTAAAAAGATTCTCCAGGCTGTTCGTACAGATCCTGAAGAGCCGATGGAGGTCAGATAAGCTTTCAGATCCGGTAACGGTCCAGTGCTGCTTCACTTTAACCCTTTAGGAGTCTGAGTGGGCATCGCACATTTTAATGATTCGTAAGGTTAGGTTCAGGCTCTGAATAAACTTCTGATAAACTCCTTCTATTTGATTTTAAATTGGCTAAATCTAGCCTATTATTTTACGTTAACTTCTTGCCAACATGCTTTAGGTTTAGTTTAGTTTTTATGGTGAACTGCGGTTGCTTTTCTAGTTCTGATGCACAAGCATATACATCTAAAAGAGATTTCATGGTGGTATTCTGGTTCAGAATACTTTGTCACAGCATCACATGTGGCATCTGAAGGGGTCTTTTGAAAACTGTACATTTAAAAACTAATTATCATTATTATGTATGGACCTAAGATGACATTTACTAAGATAAACTATACTGACAAAAGTATTCTCTCACCTATCTAAATAATTCAATTCAGGTGTTCCAAGGCAAGTTTGTTTGAACAACACAATTCAAAGTGCTTCACAGAGACATTAAAACAGAAGAAATAAAAAGCATGATTTAAAATTTAAACAAAAGAAAGAAATAAGAACAATAGATAAAATCAGACAAAATTATATACATTAAAGATAAAATCAGGAGTTAAAACATGATTCCGTTTTGAAACTCAAGCTTATTCAAATGCAGCTGAAAATAGATGTTTCTTCAACCTGGACTTAAATACTGAGTGTTTCAGCTGATCTGAGGCTTTCTGGGAGTTGGTTCCAGACATGTGGAGCATAGAAGCTGAATGCAGCTTCTCCAGGTCTGGTTCTGACTCTGGGAACTGATAAAGAACCGGATCCAGATGACCTGAGGGGTCTGGGAGGTTCATAGTGGGTCAGGAGGTCACTGATGTATTTGGGTCCTTGACCATGGGTTATGTGGTAAACCGTCACTTCCACTTCATTTCCGACTTTCGCGCTGACGTTTATATTATAGTCACTTATAACACGAAGGGGGGTAATACGATTGGGGGATTTTCATTTTTTTTGTTTGTCTGTTTTTTGTCTTTGTTTTCCATTTAAATATACACAATTACAATTTACAAACACAATGGTTGGAGGCCCCAAGCACTGCTTAATGGGGAAGGGGCAGCTGGTGGGGGGCCCCAGGCAATTGCCTACCTTTGCCTTAATGCTAAGACCGCGTCTGAATGTACTTAGGTTATCTTTTCATGCTCCAAAGTTCAATCTTTGTGCATCTTTCTGTAAAAAAAGGTAAAGTGTAAGTTTGTGTTAATCCAGCTGACTTCCCATTAAAAGCTGAAAAAGAAAAGTCTTCATCGGCTCTGTTGTGTATTCATGACTTCTTTCATTTTCAACTGAAAATCAAGTGAAAAAACACTTTACTTTACAGAATTAGCACAGTTTTTAGCACAACCATTGAAGGAGATATATTTAACACTGTGGCCCTTTTCACGGGTGGGTTTAAGAAAAAAAAGACCTCCTTGTTTACCTGCTGCTCTTCATAGGTTCACACAAACCAGACAGAGTTCGAAAAAGTGTAAAAGTTAGAGCTACAACATGAGCTGCATCCACAGTGTCAACAATACGTTTTTCTGACCAGTCCAGAAGAAAAGTTGCATCAGATTTCAGTCATTTCCTGCCTTTCAAAGATATATATCCAGGCTAAATAACACATCTGGGCACCATGAAGCTTTTAGCTCCAGTTCTGTTGTTCTAAATCAATAAATTACACTTTTTGCCTTCTTCAAAGAGGAGCAGTTTGAAATGTGTTTTTTTTTCCCTCCAAATAATGTTTGGCAACAATTCAAGTATTTTGTGTGTTTCATGAGTCCTTTTCACCCACGCAGAGCTGTGCTATAGCGTCACATTCCTTTTCCCGCGAATCGAAACTTAAGACGGTCATTCCAGGAAACAGATCACGTGGTTTGAGATGTCGTGCAGTTAGTTACATCCATGGAGTCTCTAAACTCACCAGATCGTGGCTGTTTCCGGGAATTTGTTCAAGCTGTGATGCTGAAATGCTCTACAGGACCTTTAGCTGAGAAAACAACTTTCTTTGCCATTCTTGACTCTACGTGTTGGATTCTTGCTCAATAAAAATGTTTGCGCAATACCATCTCATTGTTGCATCAGCTTATAAAGCAAAGAGCGCAAAGTCTAACGGAAATGATTTATTAGCAGGGAGACGTGCCTGAGAGTAAAGAGCACTGTCACACCCTCTGAATGATTGTACAGAGCTGACCATCTGAAGCCGAGGTAAGCCTTTATTTACTTGTACATAACGTTCTTATCATTATGCTATAATTACTTATGGGGAAATGAGCTCCATTTGATTTACTGATTATCATGACTTTGTTTGAAACGGATAGAATAAAGGAGGAAAAACCCAAGTCTTAAAGTAATTGAAACATTCTGTGCTTTATGCGTTTTTTTTACGATGTAATGGGTTTTTCAGATAAAATGTATGATTATTATTATTGTCTGAACGTATTTGGGTCGATTTTCTTTTGATTTTCAGCAGAAGTCAGTGAGGACTGTTTGAAATGAATAAGAGTTTCTGTTCTTTTGAATATTTTGCTTTGGATTATGTTGAGATGCATGTTGGGACAGTTTTAGTGTAGTCTGTGAATAGTTAAGCTCTTCCAGTACCACTCCCTGTATCTTTTTCTTTAGGCAACTATCTTGAAGAGTTTTAAAAAGAAATGTTCCTAAAACTGAATCCCGGTTAAGATTAGATCCTTGTTAGAACTTCTTCAGGTTAAATAAAGACGACTCATCACTACAACCAAGAACTGCTGAACTGAAGCGCTTTGAGTGGTCAGTTAGACTAGAAAAGCGCTATACAAGTACAAGTCCATTTAACTGACTCAGTTTTAATGTTTAATGAAGAGCCGAGACTATCTGCCATTGAAACGTGATCATTTCTTTTCAGAATACATCTGCAAACATCTGGAAACATGGCAGAAGGAAACACCAGCCCCGTGGTAAGCAAAAGTGTAGTGATTCCTAAAAATGATGGAACAGTTTAGGTTTTTTTCTCTACGGTGAAACACACTAAAATGGAGGTTTCATAACAAAGAGTTGAGGAAATACAGCTGTCTTCGGTTGTTGTTTGAGTCTTTGTGTCTTCAGCAACTGAAATGCTGCTCAGTCAGGTAAAGATCAGTGGCGTACGCATTTTTCACATCAATAATCAGATTTATCAAGAGTGAAATGACCGTGGAAATGTGCGGTGCCTCACGCCATCTTCAGGGCTGTCGTAAGCACTTTTCTACAGCTGCTGATTCACTTAGAGGTGATGTTGGGAAACTGTTATGATAAATAGATGTGAACACAGTTCGTCCTCAGACTGAGCGATGCACACATCTGAGACACATGAACAATTAACGCACAAATGTGTCTGCGATTACAGAGTGGATATAAAAGCACGCGCACAGTGTTGCAGTGCATACCATTAAAAACTGCTTTGGCGGTGTTGGAAGACTCTGTAAATGGTGCAATTGGAAGCGTTGAAGCAGGGAAACATCTAAAACCTGCAGGACAGCGGCCCTCGAGGACCGGAGTTTGACATCCCTGCTTTAAGGTCACACACAGTTGGCCTTTCCTTGGGTTTAGTCATCTCAGCTACCAGCCTGTTTCCTCTCCTAGCTCATCACATCCTGGGTTTGGGATGTCAGAACACTTCCATCTCGGCTTACTTTAGTGTAGTTTTTCTTTGGACCTGCAGGGTTTTCACCATTGGTGTCGTGGTACCTGAAAAAGCAGGTATACTACATTTTTCGAGGCACCCTGTCCAACGCCCAGTATTACGAACAGTCATTAGGTTTACTGTCTTACATGTTTGCTGCTTGACTTTCTGTATGACAGGGGATTTGAACTACCTCCAGTAGGGGTCCTTAGGCAAGACCTACCTGCCTACCTGTAAGTCGCTTAGCGTATGCCAAATGCACGTGGAAACGATGTTCATCTGTTCAAATTATTGTTATTCATCAAGCAAAGAAAGCATCAAAGGAGATTGGGTTAAGACCTGTCCAACGCATATAGATAGAAGAGATAGAAGGGAACCATCAGGAAATGTGGTCGGTAAAAATTTTCATTAATCATGATCGTTGATCACTTAAACGTTTGGTGAAATGAAAACATAAAAAAACAACAGCAGAATTCATGGCTGTGTTTAATAGAGAAAGTAAGAACATTTCCACACACACAATGCAAAGGGAACTCAAGGGATTGGGATTAAACAGCTGTGGAGGCTTAAGAAAACCACCTATCAGTGAGGCTAATCGGACAAAAAGGCTTCAAGTTGCATAAAGGAGCATGAAGATTGGACTCTGGAGCAATGGGTGAAGGTCATATGGTCTAAGTCCAGATTTACCCTGTTCCAGAGTGATCAGGGTAAGAAAAAAGGCGGATGTCTTGGTGGCCAAAAAAACCCCACACGACTGACTTTAAGCGTTTTTTCGGAGGGACGAGCTGTTCCTCTTCCATGCTTTACCTCCTGTGGGACAGGAACGCCTCCGTCTGCAACTCGCCGGACCGAAACCAAAGCAACACAAGCGGTTGTTGTGTAACTTTGTTTTCGTTCCGGCGAGTTGCGCTGATGTACCAATATGGTTCCAGCATAATCTTTTCTGGAAATTGACGGTATTAAAGAAATGTTACGATTAACTAATCGTAAAGTTTAACATTGCAATTAATCGTGAAAACGGGTAATCGTGACATCCCTGTTCCAGAGGGATAGGCGCATTAGGGTAAGAAGAGAGATGCCCCCTACAGGCCTGTGGGGGCAGTGCTATGATCTGGGGCTGCTGCAGTCGGTCAGGTCGAGGTTCAGCAGCGTTATGAGCCCAAATGGCTGATAATCCCTGATGGCTCAGGTATATTCCAAGATGACAATGTGGTTCAGGGAGCACGAGACATCATTTTCACACATGGATTGGCTCCCACAGAGTCCAGACCTTAACCCATTTGAGACTCCGTCTCTCCCATCATCACTGCAAGATCTTGGCAATAAATGTTGGGACATTGTAGAATGTTATGGAAACGATGCCACAGCGAATGCGAGGTGTCATCAGAGCTGAAGGCGGTCCAAAAGAATATTAGAGCGTGTGAATTTTTGTTTTGAACAGGCAGTTTTCTCAAAATCTAGACTCTAAATTTCTCTCTACTGTGCAGAAGGCTCAAAAGAGAGTGAAGGAGGAGGCCACAAAGGATGGTGTTTCATTGGTGAGTGTAGTCTCCAATGTAAATGTTGCATAAGCTGTAGTTTTACTGTACTCTAACTTTAATTTCTCCTATGGTGTCCTGCAGGGCAAACATGAACATTCCTTCAAAGTGAAATTCGGTTCAGAGAACCAGAAATACACCGTCAACTGTCATCAACCGCAAACATTGCTGCAGGCCATAAAATCCCATCTAGCAGATGAATTCACCCAAAAGATAAAGGCTGCAGACGAGAAAATTATCATTATGTTGGATGAAGGGGCTAATGCGTCCCTTCTTGCAACACATTTCCCTTGTTCTTGTCTTGAAGAAGATAAATGTCTGATCGTACGTTCATTAAAAAGGGTTATAGAGGCCCAAAACCCAACAAGCGACCAAGTCCAAGAGAAAGAACATTACTGTCGATTCTATATCGAAAAGGAGCCCGGGAAAGACAGTAAATCCAAAGTGAAGCAGATCTTTAGATGCACAGATATTCGTGAAGAGTTTAGGTATTTCTGTGTTTATGGAAGGAAGACTCCGAGAATGACTGTGGAGCAGGCTCTGAAACAAGATGGTCGCTTTGTGGATGGTCTCAGCGACTTCACTTTGTGCGATAACGACAATAACGACATCATCAAGTGCACAGCATATGTCAGTAGAAAGATGGACAAAAGGTATTTCAGGATACAACTTCCCAAGGAACCAAGATTCAAAACAAAAGGCACAAAACAACCGGCCAGTCATGTAAAACAGGAACAGCAGACAACCCAGTGTGCATCGACTAGTTCACAAAGCCAGAGTGAAACAATATCAGTCCTAGAGCAAGCACAGGAGAAGGGTATCGGTGTAAAAGAAGCTTTTTCACAGACAAACACCAAAGTCAACATTCAGGAGATCTACGACCTTCTTCGTGGGCAGTTTCAAGGCCTGAAAGGATGGATGGAGAGCAGGTTTCCTGGTCAGTCCTTTAAGAAAGCACTGACGGTGAGCAGGGAGAACTTTGGAAAGATCCAGCAGTCTTTCAGTGAAGTTCACACAGTGAGGGAGCTGTTGAAGCTCAGTGAGTCAGTTTGTCTGTTGAGGATAAATGACTCAGTTCAGGGCACAGGCTTTGTGCTGTTTGACAACTTTATCCTGACGAATGCTCACTTATTCGAACGTTTTGCCAACCAGGGATTAAGAAAGTGGTGGGAAAACATTAAAATCACTGCTGAGTTCCACTTTGAAAATCGTGTTGATAGACAGAAAGAGAAAGAGTTTGCTGCCAAAGTCTTTATTGACAATCCCTCCATCCATCCATTTTCTACAATAGCTTCATCTAATTCAGGGTCACGACAGGGCTGGAGTCTGTCCCAGTTTCCATCAGGCGAGAGGCAGCGTGACGCCAGGGCAAACCAGCAGTCCATCGCAGCGCCTGTTGGCAGTCATCAACCAGATTATGTCCTGCTCGAGCTCATCCCTAAGACCCAAAATGAGCCATTTAATGTACCACCAGGGCTCCTGAAGAAGTTTGGTCCCGTGCCTGTGGACGGGGGGGCCTGTATTATTGGTCACCCAGCGGGTGAGGTGATGAAAATGGATACCACATGTGTTATCAAAAATAATGAGAGGCAGCAGGCTGTCGACCGGAATTTAGAGGACTACCAGGATTATTTATTTACGACCTACTCGGTCAAGCAAGAGATCAAAACGGACCAGTTGGCAGATGTTGTTGTGACCTACAACACTTTCATGTATCACGGCTCCTCAGGCTCCCCGGTGTTCGATGCTCACGGCCAGGTTTTCGGTTTGCACTCTGGTGGCTTTTTCTTCGGCTTTCCGAAGCCAGATCACAGTGTGATTGAGTACAGCTTTCCTCTGCTCTATGTATTCAAAGGGTTTGTGAGTTCTCTAAAGAAAGACGGACGGACAACGCTGCTGGAGAGAGTTTGCCTGGAAGCAAAGGGAAACAAATACCTCGAACAGATCATTGAAGATGAGTCGTCAGATTCTGAGGAACCGATGGACGAAGATTAGGCTTTTTGGTTCAGACCGTTCTCAGACAGGTGGCACATCTCATGGAGTGAGATCAGAATGATTAAACCAAACAGAAACCCTTCATATTCAGTCTGAAGCTGTTTCATACGACTCTGAGTCCAGTTGAAGGGTTCCCAGTTTGAAATGTGTCATTTATGAACTGGATCCCAAAGCCTTTGATTTTTTTGTTAGCTTCAGTCATGTTATGTTATGTTATGTTTATGCATTTAGCAGACGCTTACAGATAGGCAGGTAGGGTAAGGGTCTTGCCTAAGGACCCCTACTGGAGACAGTACCTTTCATTCAGGGGATTTGAACTCAGATCTTCCACACGAAACCAGTCAGTGAAACCCTTGTGAAACAGGTGTTTTCTCATTGAAGAAGCTGTTTTTGGATTTAAACTTCACTGTTATGTTTTCAGCCCCTCAGTCAGGAAATGTTTTATGCATTTAGCAGACGCTTTTATCCAAATACCTTACCTGCCTATACTTACAGATAGGCAGGTAGGGTAAGGGTCTTGCCTAAGGACCCCTACTGGAGACAGTACCTTTCATTCAGGGGATTTGAACTCAGATCTTCCACACGAAACCAGTCAGTGAAACCCTTGTGAAACAGGTGTTTTCTCATTGAAGAAGCTGTTTTTGGATTTAAACTTCACTGTTATGTTTTCAGCCCCTCAGTCAGGAAATGTTTTATGCATTTAGCAGACGCTTTTATCCAAATACCTTACCTGCCTATACTTACAGATAGGCAGGTAGGGTAAGGGTCTTGCCTAAGGACCCCTACTGGAGACAGTACCTTTCATGCAGGGGATTTGAACTCAGATCTTCCACACGAAACCAGTCAGTGAAACCCTTGTGAAACAGGTGTTTTCTCATTTCTCATCTCTCATTTTTGGATTTAAACTTCACTGTTATGTTTTCAGCCCCTCAGTCAGGAAATGTTTTATGCATTTAGCAGACGCTTTTATCCAAATACCCTACCTGCCTATACTTACAGATAGGCAGGTAGGGTAAGGGTCTTGCCTAAGGACCCCTACTGGAGGTAGTAGTACCTTTCGTGCAGGGGATTTGAACCCAGATCTCCTACATGGAAGGTGGCATTCACACCACTACACTATCCAGCCCCTGAAACCAGTCAGCGAAACCCTTGTTTTCTCATTGAAGAAGCTGTTTTTGGATTTAAACTTCACTGTTATGTTTTCAGCCCCTCAGTCCAGTAAGTTTTTTCTGTCTGTTGTGGAATACCACAGATGTTTTTTTTACTATTGTTTCTCTTTGATATATTTTATCTCCTTTCGCGACAGCATTAAAAAGCAGTTCCTGTGAATGCTGACAACCTGAATGATTCAGTTAAATGGTTAAGTGGCTGTCATTTAAAAGAAGCCTGACAAGAAGAGGGTTAGAAATAGACTTGTACCAGAGAGCCTAAGTATCTAAACTACTTTACTGTTGTGCCTAAGTTTTTTTTTTTATTTTATTAACCTTTATTTATACAGGTAAAATCTCATTGAGACCCAGGGTCTCATTTGCAAGAGAGACCTGTTTTAGGCAGCAGCAAAACACAAAGTTACAGATTAACTGAAGGTACAAGAGACAGAAACAGGAACATATGATAATTAATAATAATAAAATTAAAGAAAAAAGGAACTAGTTAAGTACAGAACATGTGCAGACCCCCACTGACTGTCTCACCAGCCTTCCTACAAGTAATTTGAAGTCCTCTAATGAAATAAAACTGGACAGCTTCAGTTCCAGGTTACAGGAGAACGCCTTTTTGCCAAGTTCAGTACGGACTGAGGAGCAAATGTGATGTAATCCAGGGACCGGTTCAGGCGCTAAGCGTACAGGGACAGTCACTCATGGTTTAACCGAGCTCTGCCCAAACATTTCCCTGTGTAGAGTCTGATGCTTACCAGCTGATCAAGTACAGTGTGGCTCAGACAAGAGATGCACAGTCAAACGTAAAACATTTTGAGAATAACACTTTATGGATACATTGTTTTCTGTCTATGCAGCATCTTCAGGGTTACCAGACATGTTTTTACCCTTCGTAACGGGAGAAGCACCCACAGTGAGGCAGAGATTGCACGAACTTTTGGGCTTTGAAGCTCTAAGGACAAACCTTGATTTGTGGAATTAAAATGTTGGTTGAAAGTGAATTTTAAGTCTTGTAATGTAACGTAAAAGCTTGTTCTTTTCAATGTGTGCAAGTTTAAAAATAAACATTATATTGTAAAAACTTTTAAAGGCTTAAGCCTTTTTTTAAACATTATTCTCCGTTAAATTGTTATTTTTAACATAGCTTCAACCAAGATATATTTAGAATGTAAAGTACTGAACATTTTATATCGATTTTTATCATTTATTTTTATCATCGAGAACCAACGTTCTAAGCCGAGAGATCATTAACCATCCAAAATGTCAGGAAACATGCGTGTACAAAGCAGGAAAATGACCGGACAAGTAAAGTTCCTGTTAATTTCTAATGTAAAGGTTTGTTTATGATTCTGCATTTAGCAGACGCTTTTATCCAAAGCGACTTACCAATGAGGATATAACATTACAGCTAACAATAAGCTACGTGGAAGAAAACCACGAGTCAGACTCTGTCAGAGGTGACAGTGTAGAGACTGAGGATCTCAGGCATTGAGGGAAGTAAGTGGATAGGAAATGCTCTCCGAAGAGCATCTTCCAGATCTGGTCTTCAAGAGTCTCTTGAAGATAGTGCTGTTCTGGTAGCGCTTGGTAGGTCATTGTGAGAAATGTGAAAAATGGCAACAGAAATGCGGTGGATTTACTAACAAAGTCAGTATTAAGGCTAAAACAAAGTAGAAATGTGTTCATTAATGTTAATTCCTTTAAGGTCGAAACACAATCGCACAGAAGGACACCCAAAGTAGAATAAAGCTTGTTTTCAGGGGGAAAAGTCCTCACTGTTGAATGTTTTTCCCTTTCTTTTTTAAAATATCACAAAAGTTTACATTTTCTACAAGCAGAACCTCATCAGGACAAAGCAACCTCCCTCAGGTGGTCATTTCACCCCATGACCAGCAAGAGGCCGATCATATTTCCACTGATTCTCTGAGTCTGAACTTCAGCTGGAAATAATGTAAACCTTTGACAGTATATGATGAGAAACTGTGCAACAATATGATTTAAAGACATATTGATTCTTTCTTTAACACAAAAGCTGCCATGTCCAAGGTTATTAACGGCATTTATTGGTAATCAATGATAGAGACCAAAGTCGTGTCAGATTTCACTTATAAGTATAAGAACGCTTACACCTCCAAAGATCCAATAAATGTGTGGGAGAATATGAAAAAACTTTGCTGGTAACGATCAATAGTTTAAATTTCCTTCAGTATCAAAGTGATTAGGGACAGATTGTAGTAGATCCATCAGAGCTTTACAAAGTGATTTCAATCATGTTTCAAAAGAGCATTAATGTTACGGCCTCATAAAATTAAAATAACACTCAATGGGACCAAAACATATAAGAACGCCACACAATGTTTGCAAAAAGAAAAGATTATTCATTAAAAAGATGCCACTGAAAAGGAAAAAAGAGTTAATGGTTAAGCCATAGAGTTATGAACCAAAAGGCCAAAAGGAACAAAAAGGGGAAACAAAAGGGGAAAAAAACTCTAAGACAGATGAATAATAAGAAAAAACAAAGAAAGCAAACCATCCATGTGGCTGCTGCCCCCCAGAGTGAGAGCCTTCCTCCTCTCCCTCTTCATCCTCGACCTGATTAATCGTCCACTGGCCTGTGGAGGAGGACAAAGACGAAGGAGAAGGCGGGGAAATAGCAGCACACAAAACCCTCCAGGTGTGCCATTACCTGGCCACACATAACAATGAACAAAAATCAGCTGTCCTCCTCGTCCTCTCCTTTCAAAGCACTGCGAAGGCTCCTCCAGAACTCCTCCCTCCTCTCCTCCTCCTGAGGCCACTCCAGGTAGGTGGTGGAGCTCATGAGTTTGCGCAGCTTGCAGAAGCGTTTGGGGACGTTGTCCTTGGCCAGCGGCTCCAGCAGGATCAAGATGGCTGCGTCTCCCCCGGCGTCGAAGAGCCAGAAGTGGGAGAAGTCCAGCTCGTAGCGGCACCAGTCGGACTGCACAAAGTTTTCAGAGAGGACAAAGATGGTCCGCCGGCTGCGCTCGATGGCGCTCATGATGTTGTCCACAATCCACTGTCCAGGAATGAAGTCCCGCTTGTGGAGGCAAAGGGTTAAAGGCTGAGGGGATCTCATATCATCAGAGTCTGTCCCACTGTCAGAGAACAAAGAGTCAGATCATTAATTCTTTCCTTGGTCATAGAATTTGACTTAAAGCTCGAGCATAAACGCAGTAAGAAGGTTGTACACTCAAAATAGACTTTACTTTTTATAGTTCTTCAAAAGCTTCGAGTTAGAACTTGTACTGGCTTTATAGACACGTTTTGTGCCGCCAGCCTTGATCAGAAAAGGTTCCTGCAGACTAAACTGACGTCAAAAGTAAGCAGTAATTTAGATTTAGGGGCATTTGTCGTTAGAATCAGGTGAGGTGAAAATGGAAAGACATTCTTGACCCCTACCCAAAGATTAAGGTTAATTCCCTCTGTGGAACAATCATTCTGTTCAAGTTTTAAGTTTTAACTTTGATTTTCACCCACCTTTTAGTTAATTTTAGGCAACAAAGTGCTTGGTCAGCGCAAAGCAGACATGGTAAAATTATTCTCATTACTCCCTTACAACCCTTCAAGGGCACTCTTTACTTAAAGTTTCAACCCTTTAATGTTATTAGAGACTATAAAAACACTTTTTTAAAACTGTTTCAGGTTTAGGTTGCAAATCAAGACCAAAGAAGTGATCCTATATGGTTCCTAAAGAAAAAGTTCCAAAAAATATATGGATAGAAAGACATTAATAAACTTATATCAACATTTCAAATGTCCATTTCACCTGTTCAAATTAACAACAAGAACTGGAGCACACAAAATGACACAAACCCTAACCCTAACCCTAGAGAAAGTCTGTTTCTGGCTCATTCTTGATTGGTCCGAGTCCATGACATCACCTTTTGTTAAGCAGTCTGACCCTTGCTGATTGGCTAGAGAAAGTCACATGACTTTCTTCTGTTGCCATGGCATGCAGTGGTTTCATTTTAATTGTACCAAAAGTGATCAAATATGTTTGGTTGGACTATAAAGGCTTGTGTTGAGTACATATAGATTAGCTTTCCTAAGTCCCAATACTTTAGAATTAGTTCACATGAAGAAGAGCGACCCTAAACTGGATTAAGCGGGGCTGGAAAATGGATGGATGTAAATGATGAAAAAGTATTTTATTTGTAAGAAGAAAACCATGCAGGGATCGTGTTAAAGAACAAAAATAATCAGCAGAAACACACTAACCTTGGCTCCTCCAGCTCAGGAACCAAGAAGTTTTCCACCCAGCCAGCATCTCTTTCACTGTAGGAAACAAAGGCGTCAAAAGACAGCAACGCCTCCGAACTTTCTTTAGCTTTGCGCCGCCGGCGGACCTTGGAGCTACGCTTGGCCTTGAGCCATGCCCAGGTCATCTTTAGGTACCAAAAGGTGTGAAGTTTCCACAGCAGAACACATATCAGGATCCATACAAACAGAGCCAACCCACAGCTCAAAGACACAAACAAAACCCGCTGACACACAACGACAGAAAGGCGAACTCGACCCACGGGCTCCCCCTGCAGGTAGAGAGGGGAGTCGCAGACGTAGCTGTCCCCTTCATCTGTCAACTTCACGTCTCCATCTCCTTTAAACTGAGACCGGAGGAAGGTGACGAAGTCGCAGGAGCAGATGAACTTGTTCTGACCTGCCTGGAGAGTCTGGAGGCGTCTGTACGACCTGAGGTCTGAATGGCCGAATGTGTTCAGGGTGTTTGACTGTAAAACAAACGATGGGCGTCACACTGTGGAACACAGAGAAGGCTGGAAACCTTACATGTGACTGTTTCTCACCTGTATAGTCAATGTTTGTAGATTAGGGAAGAGTTTTCCTGAAGGCAACCTCAGAAACTTGTTCCCAGAGAGGTAGAGCTCCCTCAGAGCAGGCAGGGGCAGAGTGAAGGCACTGAGGTCGTTGTTGTTCAGATCCAACACCTGAAAACAATGAAGCACACAGGGAATACTTCTCATGTGATGGTGTCGGGACGTGGTGTCGTAATCTATCTACCTCCAGGGATGTGGGTAGACAGGGAGAGATGGTGGTGAGCTTGGCCCTGGAGATGTTGAGGAATCGCAGGGTGGAGGGCCAGGAGCAGCTGGAGGGCATGAAGCTGTAGCTGTTTCTGCTGATGTCCAGGTGGGTCAGTTTGGTGAGCTTAGCTACCAGTCGACTCACTGTGGACAAAGACTGGCCAGAGGTAGAGAAACCCTCAAACTTTAGGACTTTTAATGACGAGTATGTAACACTGATTTTAATTTGATGAAAATTCTTAAGACCTAAGACCTTGAATAAGGGAAACTGGCCTTGGTTCTTGAAGAGGTTTCAGCTCTGGTGAGTATGGGCTCGTAAGCAGAGAGGGCCTTTAAAGTGTCACTGGGTCACCTGCCAAGTGTTTGGGTGGTTCAAGTCATCCTTACCTGTGAGCTGGTTTACCTGTTTGACAGAGCATTTTTGGTTCTTGACTCCTACCTCAAACCATCGGTCTTTCTATCCAGAACGTGGACAGTTCTGAAAGCGTCTCCTCTGTATAGAGCTCCGCCCACTCCTCGCTGCACTGCATCCACTCAGTTCGCCAACCTCTGTTCTTGGGTTTGAAGTGTTTCTCAGTTTCTCTGAGACTCCTGCTTCATATGAAATTACAGTATGTTTGCACCTGTTCTTCTTAGCTTCTCGACCTGTGTGGTTTGGTCTATTTGTCTCTGCTGATTCCGCCCAGTTTGGGTATCCAGTGCTGATGCTCCTTTTGTTTTCCCTCAGCCTTGGTAGGTACACTCTCAGCCCGGCGATGTGGAGCTCTGATTACAGCCAGTTTGTGTTCTAGTGGATGGGAATGTGTGGGTTTCCTGTAAACCTCAGGGTTAAGACTTCCATCCTCTGCCTGATGTTGCTGTCCACCAAGTTGATGCTCCGTGAATGAAAGCCTCCACTTCTTGAGTTTAGATCTTGACCCAGCTGTCGCGCACATACCTGAACCAGTGCCTTGTTGTTGTTCCTTTGTATGAGCTCAGTGCTTTGCTTTCCACTTCCTCCATTTAAAAGATTATCTTTAGACAAAGTTACACTCTTTTTGAGAACAGTAAACATCTTCAAGAACCAAGAATAAGTCCAGTTGCCCTATTAAAGCTCTTAGGCCCACTTTTCAAGTTCCCCGCTTGCACCTTTAAAATGTTTCCGCTCATGTTTAAAACTCGGAGGTCCTTCAGTAATCCGTCTTTTTCACACAGCATACAGCCCAGAGTCAGGTCGGTCAGCAGGTTGTCAGACAGGTCCAGGTATTGCACAGACACCATGAGTTGGATTGTTTGACAGGAGAACAAAAACAACTGAGGGCAGAAGTCACAAAGTTACAACAGTTTTGTTAAGTAGGATTTGAAACGTTTTCCTCACTCTGCATTTCTATTTTTAGTGATTTTAAACACTTTGATCTAAAAAAAAACACAAATACTCTTTATTACAAAAACAGTTACGGGTCATTTCGGTTTAGTGGTCGATCAGATTTGTGTGAACAGGCGTCTAAAAGTGTGCGGAGTGGTGGATGAAGGCTGAGGCCAGACTTGAGAAACCTTATTCATGGATATGTTGATGATGATCAGCTGTTTGTAGCTTGGTGTTGGCAGGACATCGAATTATTTTAGACAACAGATTGCTCACAGAACTTTAAGCTCCAACTTTTATTTAAGAAATGTTACCATGACCAAACTGAACGTTTGAAATAATAGTTAACTTCCTCCCCAAATAAGATTAAAATCTTTTAATTGAGAACCTATTTCTGCCAGTAGGATGGAGATTTGGATGGTGTCGACCACTACTCCTCAATGCCCAAAAGAAGAGAGGCAGGATGAGAAATGGAAGGGTTGGGACAAAATAAAATGAGAACTTACAGTAGTTGCATATCTAGTTATTTATTTAAAAGTATAATTAGTTGCTGAAAGACTTCGTTATAAGGGCATATTTGAGACACTAAATCATTCATTCATCAAGCTTACCTTTGTTTTGAGATACTTAGTAATGATTGTGAGAAATGTTCTCTTCAGTTGGAGATAAAAAGTAAGAATATGAGACGGTTCAAGGTTTTAGAAACTATGTGAAGGTACTGAAATATCTGCAGTCTTTTTAAATATACAGTCAAAATAATGATAAAGTTACTGAGTCATTATTTGAGAAATTATTCCCATTATTTGAGTGACAAAACCCAGAGTGCTGAAGATTTTAATCATGCATCAACCAAGTCAAAGTGTTGGCAAAGTCTCACTTTAGTTTATAATGAAAGTAATTATTTTTGAGAAAGTTCCTCATTATTTTCCAATATGTGATCATAATTTTTGAGAAACGTTCTCATTCTTTACATACAGAACGTTGTTTTGACAACATTAACCAACCAATGGAAATAATAAACCTTACAAACCATATTTAATCTAATCTTCGCACATTGGAGTCCTTTTGCTGTGTCTTTGTAATGGACCAACAAGTTGGCCACCACTAAAAATCAAGATTTTTACCTTTGAGTCAATGAAGGACAGTTTTCTTTGGTATTGCAACAGAAAATTCATCTTTGCAGTCATGACGAACTTAAAAATATCCAGCACCACCAGTTTCCTGACGAAGAACTCGTCCATGCTTCTGTGATCGGTCCAGCTGGCATGTTCCAACCTAACAGAACCAAAAAGGAAAGTCCTGCTGGATAAAAATCACTCCCAAAGAGAAAGGTGATAAAGAAACTAAACCCTCTCTGAACTTTATGGTTTTATGTATCAGGACAAAAAAACCCTGATAAATACAACCTCAGATGAGTAGAACAAAACGTGACATATTACACTGCTCAGTGGTTTCTGCTGCCATCTAACCTGTATGACCTTGTTTTCTCCAGCCTAGCCCCTTGGATTTGTTTCAAACCTTTGCATGTTGGTGACCATTACCTATCTTTGGACCTTGCCTCCTTACCCAGCCCAGTATTGTGAGTCCAGATTCCTGTTTTTTCACCTAAAGAGATACCGAGCACCTTTTTTTTTTTACTCTTTTTGGATCACAGATTGGATTATTGTTTATGGACACCCTGGCTACAGACTCAGGATATCAGGTTACGTCACTCATCCTGTCGATGTCTTGCCTAACCCTCCCTCTCCGTTTACCTTCAGTGAAAGCAATCGGACCCCTAGTCTTTACAAATTTGTCTAGTCCTCATTTCATTACAATCATTACCTTTGAAGTCCCACCCACAGCTGTGGTTGAACCACAGAGTCAGAAGATGAGACCCAGGAAACCAGTTGTAACTCATGTCCAATGTAGTATGTCATTTGGTGATGTTCATCTGAGGTTGTATTCCATTAATTTTGAGACCTGATTTTGTTTTTTATATATAAAAGGTTTGTACTTTGGGTTTATAAGTCGTCTTACTGCTGTTGCTGCTGTTTGCTCATGTCTGAAGTTATCAACTGAAGTGATTCATTTGTAGTCCTGACCTCCCACCAAGTGTTCAGTGCATCTACCATGTAAGGAATCAGCCATTTGGTGTCTGAAATTTTAACTGTAACCTTTTATGCACTAGAGACTCTGTCTCTAGACACACTAGACTCTATCTCTGCACTTTATCTTTCTGCACTTCCTTCTATGCCTGCACCCTATCTCTACTCTGTCCCCTCTGACAGAGTCGGACTCCTGGGTTCCTTCTATGTAGCTTATTGTTAGCTTTTTATAGAGCTGTTATATCTTCATTTGTAAGTTGCTTTGGATAAAAGCGTCTGATAAATACAGAAACAGAAACAAACATAAACATAAACAACAAACTGGTCACATAGCACAATGATGGTGTACAAAAGCTGTACATAGACTGAACTATACCATCACACATTGTGGATGTAGTCAGCAGCTAGCATGAGTCAGCAGCTAGCATGCTAACGCTGTCATCCACAGCTCATTGCTTTCGTTCCCTCCTTTTTCTTTCTGGGTGTTAGAAACTAGATTTTTTTAAATCTAACTGATTTATCTAAACTGTAAACTTCTTAGGTGCACATTGTAATGTAGCTTGTTTTTAAAACATTTGTAATTTAGCTATAAGAGTGGCTCTAAAAACAGTTTACAAGCTGCTCTCATTGTGCAGTAACAGTTTGCAGTCCATGCTTCTGTGGGCGGATACATCCAGAACAAGAAAAGGTGCACAGATTTGTCAACTTTTATGTCAGTGTTGCAGAGGCAGATGTTAATTACATGTACTGAACCAAAAACAGCTAATTCGTTCTGTCTATCTTCACAGATTCAGCATAGACCCACCCAGCATTTATATCGTGTTGCGATCAAGAAGTGTCAGAAATTAATCAATAGCTGGTTCCCCCTATCCCTTGCTGAGTCCTCTATATATTTTACTTGAAATAAACACTGCTTAATGCTGGTTCTGGAGGTGCTTAAGTTTTTCCCGTGATGACAGAAAACTATGTTGTAACAGCAACTGTTGAGGTTGCAGAGAATCACACCGATGCATTGGTTTCCCACCTGCCTTCGCCTGTCAGAGTTAGACCATCTACAGAAAGGGTGGTCAGCGGCATGCCATCCGACACCACCAGGAAGCCAACCAGTGCCTCATCAGATATAGAAAGGTTTTGGAGGGATAAAGACCTGAAGAGTTACACCACAAGAAAATGTCATCGTTGGCTTCTCTTTCAAAAAGGATGTTTTGGAATATGAGCTTCAACAGCAGAGAAGGAGATTTGTGGTACGACCTGACTCTCCCCCTGGCTGACTCTCTGAGGGGCTGAACGGACAGATTCCCAATCAGATGGAGGTCTTTCAGAATAACAGACGTTTCAGGGTACGACACGTCAGCGAGCACGGCAGAGGCCAAAGGCACGTTTGTTAAAAAAGGACCGTGAAGGCTTAAAGTGACCCGACCCAGAGGCCAAATGTCAGCTAAAGCTCCGGAGTCATAACTGTAGAGAAAATGAAAGTCAGAGAAAGTCACAAATTGTTTCATACACAATTAAAATAAACAGAAACAGGTGAAACCTGGACAGGTTGTTGCCGTGCACTGTGAGCTCCTCCAGCTGGGTGACTCCACACAGATCTCCTCTCCTCAGCTCCTCCAGGGCAGGACCTCCAAACGCCAGCCTCCTCAGTCTGATGAGTCCGTAAAACACCGATGGAGAACCCAGATACCTGGAGGAGAGCCGGTGAGAAGACAAGAAGCTGCACTGAGGCACACCTAGACATCAGGTTTAATGTGACTGTATCTGCCTGAATTACAGGACATCTGGTTAGGATGGGCTTCAGGGCTGATGCAGAACATGCTGGAGGGATTATATACCCCATCAGGCCTGGGAATGAGTCTGGATCCCCCAGGAGGATCCCAAAGGAATGTCTTGGTTTCCTTGCTGGATTCGTTGCCTCCACGACCCGACCTCAAATAAGTGGAAGATAACGGATGGATGCTCAGAGTTCACCCAGCTGAACTGGGCTCCTCACCTGTACGGGTTGTTGAGCAGGTTGAGGCGCTGCAGAGCTTCCAGCTTCCTGAACCAGCTGTGGTTGAGAGCAGGCAGCTGGTTGTTAGACAGATCCAGCTCCTCCAGACTCCACAGAGAGTCGAACGCCGACGGATGGATCACAGATAAGCTGTTACCTGGAGGAGAGTGAAACTGACGCTTAAACACGTCCTACATTTAACAAAACCACGGTGAGGCGGTAAGTCCTATTGATGTTACCACGGAGATCCAGAACCCTCAGCAGCCTGTGACCTGCCAGGTCGTCATCCGTCACCACGGTGATGTTGTTGAAGGAGAGGTCGAGAGCCAGGGCGCGATCCGTTACCAGTGGAACATGCATGAATCTGCTGTGGGAGCAGTTACAGAAGAGCTGCAGGTTGCAGCGGCTGCAGGACGACCTGCCATCGTCTGCGTTTAACCTCTGACCCCGGCACAGGGTGACGGACAGGAGGAGGAGGAAGGTGCAGCAGCAGCAACTCGGTTGTCCCATACTGTGGACCAAAGATGAGCAGAATTGTATGAGAGAGGTGGCATGAAAAGACGGACAGATGATGCTGGTGTAGTGGTAAGATTGCCAGCTTTCATGTGGGTGATTTCAAATCCTGACGCCTCCCCCCCCTGCATGACAGATACTACCTCCTGTAGGGGTCCTTAGGCAAGACCGCCTTACGCTACCTGCCCACCTGGGATATGAGTATAAGTCCTTTGGATAAAACCGTCACCTTACGCTGCATAAAAAAATTGGGTGGATGCACTGAAACAGGAAAGTGAGTCAGCTGAAAGTGTGAGTGAACGCTCTGTGACACAGAAGTGAAAGAAAAGCAGGAAGGAAGAGTGGCGCAAGCAGAGGAGGCGTAAAAAACAAGTGGGCTGACACAACAGTGTAAGCTTGCTTCAGCCAAACCGAGTTGACCTGGAGTACCGGGAGTTTTCCAGGTGTTGGAATAAGGAAGAAAAGATAATGCCGTGTCAAATCTACTGCTTTCTGACCTTATCAGGCTGTGTGGTTACTGGCCCAGGTTGTGTAGGTGGCCGGGGGGCGATGATTGGCTATAGTCTTGTGCATCCCTAGATAATTAGGGTTTGCCACCTTCCATGTGGGAGACATGGGTTCAAATCCCCTGCATGAAAGGTACTGTCTCCAGTGGGGGTCCTAAGGCAAGACCCCCTTAGCCTACCTGCCTACCTGTAAGTCGCTTTGGATAAAAGCGTCTGATAAATGCATAAACATTTTTACTTTTCACGCTCAGACTGCTGTGAAACTAAAGTTGCAGCCAGTAGAGTTCCAGATATGACGCCGACATCTTCCTCACATACCCGGCTTTTTGTTTTGGGCCTCATACATCTGAAAATATCTCATTCAGTGAGCCGTTAAGATGTGCAGGGGGAATTTATCTCACTTTGCAAGGTTATCCAGCCCATTTTATCCTTCATATGATGCTGCATTCCCTGTACCTCAGAAATGGGAAGCTTAAACTTATTTTGCTTTGATGTTTATATCAAGTTTCATCATTTCATGGTTTAATTAACTATTTAATTTAACGATTTAATTAATTAATTATTTAATTGATGATTTATATCCTGTCAAAGACAGTGTAATTGTTGGAAAGTACTTAGAAATTCTAATTTCCCAGTTGTGATTTGAATGCACCAGTAAAACACAACAAAGAACAGACTGTTTTTGAGTTTTTGCAGTTGATATGTGAGTTTTCACTGGTTTTATTAATCTTCCAGCAGCTGTTCAACACCTGGAGCCAATCCAGCTGTTTATGGTCCTGATGAGGGGAATGTAAGTATCTCTGAATGAAACTGCCAGTCAAGTATTTCTGGATGGTTTCTGGTCTGACTTCTCAGGATACTTAAGGCTCATTAAGTGCTACAGATCTAAAAAAAAAAAGAGGCAGAGTCTGAGATAAAAAGTGTAAAATGATCCTCTTTAATAGAGATTTGAATTAAAGGAAGAGTAAGGAGCTGCTGTACTTTCTCTGTGTTTTTTTGTTTTTGTTCTTTTACCAAAGCAGACCCTGGAGAGTTGCATCAGCTTGTAAAAAAAACCAGAACTGTTTCCTTTAAATCATGTTGAAATCCATCCTTGAATGGTTGCAAAACGTAGCTGTTAGAAACATTCTCTTAAAATTAGGCTCAGAGTCGCTGGATACGATTAACACAAAACATTTATTTCTTGCAAGAAAGAGACAAATCCGCACAACCTGTCGGGAAGATGGCTCAGAGTTGTTTCCCGGACAAAATGGTGCTCCAGCTATTTATGTTGCTTATGCTTGCTGATCACACAATGTTATGGGAAAAAGGCATTTCTCACCAGTTAATATTATGGGAAAGACTAGTACAAGAGTCAAAACACTTTTGCTTGAATCATAGAAGAGGAAAAGATGGAGGGACTCTTCTGTCATAGTATAACTATATAATTTTTCCAACAGTAGCCATGAAGCGGGCAGACATGTCAGCAGATTCACCTCCAAATAGAACCATTTTCACGATATATGAACTCATTTGGTAGGTTTTTGATCCATGTGAGCCTGTAAATGTTCAGAAGCAAACCAGCAGAGCCACAAGGATGCAGTGACCTCAGCATCATATCTGCCTTTTGTTTCACAGCAACCAGAGAACTGAAAGCAAAAATCCAAGAGCAGAAGTTTTGTGAGTGCACAGAAGAAGCATGAATGGAAGGAGAAGGACTCGATCTGGGAGCTGAAACACAGTTTCGAGGTGAGGCAGAGCATATTTGCGTTAGAAAGTGTGGGAATTTGGCTCTCAAGATGAAAAATTACGCTTTGAAAATGACATTTCTTTGCACCCAACTGTGCTTAGTTTTATGACTGAATGTAAACGGATGTTGCATGTTTCAGACCAGAAAACTTCAAACTTTTGTGCCATCTCTGCGAGGGCTGAAGCGTTACGAGCTGCTGTCGGTTCAGCTCGGGGGCACAAAGCAAGAAAAGGCGGCAGAAAAAAAGCCTCGAGCATAGAAGGCAACAAACTGTATTACTGTTGCCTAAAGATCACGGCCACGAGGCCTTTGGGAAGCATCTGAGAGAGACAGAGGTGAAGTTTACCGACCCTTAGATCCAGATTTGCATCCACAAATTGTAAGCAAATTTTCCAAAACTCAACTTTGTAGAAAATATTCGGATGGCTTGTGTTCCGGATAGGAGTGAAAAAAGTACACTGCTGCAGGTTTAGGGTTAGAATAACACCTGGAGCTGCGTTCTCACGTGATCACTAACCGAAACTGAGCTTTCATTAAGCTTTTCTCATGCTCAAGTTGAACATGCACATCTAAAAATGTTGATGCAATCACAAACCTGTGAGAATGCAAACAGAATAAGTGCCCTGGCTTAAAAGTAATGAGACATTAACCAAAACTCTGTCAGGGAATCTAAACCGATGCCCTCGTGTTGTAGCCCTCATTTGCACACGTTTTTCTCTAGTTTTGTGAGACAAATGGCCTCCAGGTGTTATTACTGTGCTGTTAAATAGAGAATGAACTTAAATATAATTACATATATAAAGCATAAAGCACGTAAATGCCATAAGTTGCACTTATTTTTTTTCACAAGTCTGTTGTCTTACCTTTCTTTTAGCCGAGCTGAAGCCTGATAACAGAGGAACTGAGGAACTGAGAAAGACAATAGGCTGACTTAAGGAGGTATTTTTATCCTCTAAGGGAGGAACGAAGAACTCAGTGACACTGGAGGACAACTGACAGTTTGAAAAGAGGTAGTGACTGTACGCTGAGAAGACTATAAGTGGTGATCTGTGTCGAGGCTTCGAAGCGTGCGGCGAGTAATTTATAGACGTAGTGAAGCCATGTTGTCATTTCAGTCACCAGATGCTTTACATTTATTGTCCACTTGATGGCGCAGTCGAGCAACTGAAGGCTTCATCAAAGTGTTTAACTTCAAAAGCTGTTCCAGAGGTCAAATTTTGTAGGTTTGGAAAACACACTTAACTCTCAATTAAAAGCCTTTCGAAGAAAGTGGAAAATAAAGCAAATGAGCAAAATAAACTGTTCCTCCGACCCATCCAGGGTCATTGCCTCTCGTCCAATGGCAGCTGGGATAGGCTCCAGCCCCCCGTGCCCTTGAATTGGAATAAGCAGGTATAAAATAATGAATTAATTAATTAATTAAACTAATCCTCCTATTTCTACAATTAGGACAGAAATAGCAGTGATAGGCAACTGGATGGTATTAGATCCAATCACTCTGCCCTGAACACAATAAAGCGATTTTTTTTAAATCTAATGCACAAATATTTTATTCTCAATAGAAAATAGAAAAAATATAAAATGTTGACAGTGAGATATTTTACTATTTCATTCAAAACATTTGCTCATCTTGAATCTGGTGGCAGCAACACGTATCAAAAAAGGCTGGAAAAGAAACAGCTGGAGGAACATGTTCAAACCACTGAGGTTGACTGGCAACAGGTCAACAGGTCAAAGTTCAGGTCTGTAACATGACTGAGAATAAAAAGAGCACCTTAGAGAGGTAGAGTCTGTAAAGGTGGGGATGCACTTGTTGTTGCACCTCACGTTCACATACTTCCTGTGTGGTTACCGCGGGTTACACCAGGGGGCGCACCTGATCACGCACATCGGAAGAAGCTGCCGGATTTACAGGATGTAAGCAGAAGTACGGTAAATATGGGGTGAAGAGAATAGCTTAGATTTTAAATATACTTTACTTGAACACACATCATATTCAGTTTTTCTTCCAGACTACACATTGCTTTGTTCTACACATTCACACACGACATTGATGTATTGGTTGGGGTTCAGTGTCTTGCCCAAAAACGCTTATACTTGAAGCCGGGAGTCTAACCAATGATCTTCTGATTGTCCAGCAGCTGTGGCTCAGGAGGAAGACTTTAAGATCTTAAGATCAGGATAGAAAACGTGACACCGGTGGTATCGTATATGACTTATGAGGCCCCTAAACCAAGCAGGGCACAAGAATTTGACTACACTAAACATCAAAAGTAAGCTTACACTGCCCCCTACTGGTCACCTACATATTGCATTGTGCTTCCATGTAACATTAATCTCTGAGGATGTGCACAACCAACACACTAAAGAGGCAGCCATGATAAACAGGCGCAGCTCAGCAATCTGCCAAAACAAAATTTTAGAGCAATTCTTCAGCATAGGATTATATTATTATAATATTTTGCAGTATTAATTCAGTCCTGGGAATGGTTTTGGTTTAAAGATGCAAGAGAAACCTTTGTTTGCTGAGAACCACTTCCTCACATTTCATTTTACCAAATGAACAAATCCAAAAGTTGAATGTCTGTCTCCTTGCTTTTTCCTTATTTCCTAGGATGAATGTTTCCTCCATTTTGTTTCCTTTTGTTCTCCTTTCTCTTCCTCGACTCTTCCCTCCTTCTCCCTCATTTTCAGTCGTCCTCTCCTTTCAAAGCACTGCGAAGGCTCCTCCAGAACTCCTCCCTCCTCTCCTCCTCCTGAGGCCACTCCAGGTAGGTGGTGGAGCTCATGAGTTTGCGCAGCTTGCAGAAGCGTTTGGGGACGTTGTCCTTGGCCAGCGGCTCCAGCAGGATCAAGATGGCTGCGTCTCCCCCGGCGTCGAAGAGCCAGAAGTGGGAGAAGTCCAGCTCGTAGCGGCACCAGTCGGACTGCACAAAGTTTTCAGAGAGGACAAAGATGGTCCGCCGGCTGCGCTCGATGGCGCTCATGATGTTGTCCACAATCCACTGTCCAGGAATGAAGTCCCGCTTGTGGAGGCAAAGGGTTAAAGGCTGGGAGTCGGTTTCTCTGTGAGAGAATAAGCAGTTCAGTTAAGTGTGTTATATACCTGTGTCTTCTTCTTTAACTTGGCACAAGAACTTAAACTCTGCAAGGGATGTATTTAGGAGAGGGGGGTTAAAACATGGGGCCCATTGAGCTTCCCCCCTTCCCCTGGTGTTGTCCTGGATATAAAGACATTCTCATTTTCACCTGTTGACTTTTAAAGTTAATTAAGGAGCCCTTTGTTAGGGGTTGAGTATCTTTCCCTAGAATACTTCAAAATGTCTAGCCAGGCGCTGTCAGTTATGTTGATTTTGTGATGTTTAATCTACAGAATGAAGTACCTGCTCTCTCTGTAGCACCACAAAAGCCTCTATAAGGTTTTGATGATTCAACTTTTTGGGGACTTTCAGACCTTTTGGGGATCGCCATGTAAGCTTGTGTCATCATGAAAATGAAACAGTCATCCCCTTCATACAAAGCTGTTTTTCTTAGTCTTTTAATAGCTTCACATTAAAATAGTTTGTCTTTTAAAAGTTGTTTATTTTTTACATCATTGCTGAAAGGTTCAATATTACCGATAAGAGTTTTTATGTCTGAAGTAACTTGGAAATGCATCATGGTGGTACCCTCCAGAAAGACAGGATTTTCGAGTAATTTTTATTGAATTATACTGAAAACACTAATTAAACTGCTGCTAAGCGGTAAGTGAGTATCACACAAACACACTAACCTTGGCTCCTCCAGCTCAGGAACCAAGAAGTTTTCCACCCAGCCAGCATCTCTTTCACTGTAGGAAACAAAGGCGTCAAAAGACAGCAACGCCTCCAAACTGTCTTTAGATTTGCGGACCTTGGAGCTACGCTTGGCCTTGAGCCATGCCCAGGTCATCTTTAGGTACCAGAAGGTGTGAAGTTTCCACAGCAGAAAACATATAAGGATCCATACAAACAGAGCCAACCCACAGCACACAGACACGAATAAAACCCGCTGGCACATGAAGACGGAAAGGCGAACTCGACCCACGGGCTCCCCCTGCAGGTAGAGAGGGGAGTCGCAGACGTAGCTGTCCCCTTCATCTGTCAACTTCACGTCTCCATCTCCTTTAAACTGAGACCGGAGGAAGGTGACGAAGTCGCAGGAGCAGATGAACTTGTTCTGACCTGCCTGGAGAGTCTGGAGGCGTCTGTACGACCTGAGGTCTGAATGGCCGAATGTGTTCAGGGTGTTTGACTGTAAAACAAACGATGGGCGTCACACTGTGGAACACAGAGAAGGCTGGAAACCTTAGATGTGACTGTTTCTCACCTGTATAGTCAATGTTTGTAGATTAGGGAAGAGTTTTCCTGAAGGCAACCTCAGAAACTTGTTCCCAGAGAGGTAGAGCTCCCTCAGAGCAGGCAGGGGCAGAGTGAAGGCACTGAGGTCGTTGTTGTTCAGATCCAACACCTGAAAACAATGAAGCACACAGTGAATACTTCTCATGTGATGGAGTCGGGACGTTTGGGTTGGTTTCTTCATGGTCTAATCCAGGGGTCGGGAACCTTTTTGACTAAGAGAGCCATGAAAGCATAAAATTTGGAAATTTATTTCAATGAGAGCCATATAATATATTTTAAAAGTGAATTCAACTAAATGTCAGTATAATAAGCCTCTGAATTCATTAGCATATTATATTAGCATATATTAGCATATTATTTATTAGCATACTCGCCATCTGTGAATGGTTTTCCGTTCCTCACTATTGCTAAAGATCCAGCAAAGCTAGCAGAATTATAGCCACCTTGCCGGGTTGCTGCTGGCTCGCTTGAACCCTGCTCAGTAGCTCTAGCTTGTACCCTGCTCAGTAGCTCTAGCTTGTACCCTGCTCAGTAGCTCTAGTTTGTACCCTGCTCAGTAGCTCTAGCTTGTACCCTGCTCAGTAGCTCTAGCTTGTACCCTGCTCAGTAGCTCTAGCTTGTACCCTGCTCAGCAGCTCTAGCTTGTACCCTGCTCAGTAGCTCTAGTTTGTACCCTGCTCAGTAGCTCTAGCTTGTACCCTGCTCAGTAGCTCTGGCTTGTACCCTGCTCAGTAGCTCTAGCTTGTACCCTGCTCAGTAGCTCTAGCTTGTACCCTGCTCAGTAGCTCTTGGCACGCTTTCTTTCTGCTGTCTCCTGCCGGGTATTTTGATGCAAAGGTAGCATGGCGCGTGTCGAAGTGCCGCTTTACATTCGACCGTTTCATCGATGTAATTTTGTCTTTGCAAATTAGACACACCGCAGAATTTGCTCTCTCCACAAAGGCGAATTCTTCAGTCCATTCGGCCTGAAATGTACGATACTCGTCATCTTTTTTTCTTTTCGCCATCTTCTTCGTCGAAGGGTTAGCTTTGAGCTAATGACCGAGCAGACTGATTCAAAAGGGGGCGTTTACCTGTTTTACAACGGCCAACGTAGTCCAGTATCATCCAATTAAGATAATGGACAATTGCTCCTGCAGCCCTGAACAGGACATGAAAAATCGATGGATGGATTAAAACAAGTGAGAATATTTAGTTTTATCTGCGAGCCAGAGGCAATCATCAAAAGAGCCACACCTGGCTCGCGAGCCATAGGTTCCTGACCCCTGGTCTAATCTATCTACCTCCAGGGATGTGGGTAGACAGGGAGAGATGGTGGTGAGCTTGGCCCTGGAGATGTTGAGGAATCGCAGGGTGGAGGGCCAGGAGCAGCTGGAGGGCATGAAGCTGTAGCTGTTTCTGCTGATGTCCAGGTGGGTCAGTTTGGTGAGCTTAGCTACCAGTCGGCTCACTGTGGACAAAGACTGGCCAGAGGTAGAGAAACCCTCAAACTTTAGGACTTTTAATGACGAGTATGTAACACTGATTTTAATTTGATGAAAATTCTCAGTCATCCTAAGACCTTGAATAAGGGAAACTGGCCTTGGTTCTTGAAGAGGTTTCAGCTCTGGTGAGTATGGGCTCGTAAGCAGAGAGGGCCTTTAAAGTGTCACCGAGTCACCTGCCAAGTGTGTGGGTGGTTCAAGTCATCCTTACCTGTGAGCTGGTTTACCTGTTTGACAGAGCATTTTTGGTTCTTGACTCCTACCTCAAACCATCGGTCTTTCTATCCAGAACGTGGACAGTTCTGAAAGCGTCTCTTCTGTATAGAGCTCCGCCCACTCCTCGCTGCACTGCATCCACTCAGTTCGCCAACCTCTGTTCTTGGGTTTGAAGTGTTTCTCAGTTTCTCTGAGACTCCTGCTTCATATGAAATTACAGTATGTTTGCACCTGTTCTTCTTAGCTTCTCGACCTGTGTGGTTTGGTCTATTTGTCTCTGCTGATTCCGCCCAGTTTGGGTATCCAGTGCTGATGCTCCTTTTGTTTTCCCTCAGCCTTGGTAGGTACACTCTCAGCCCGGCGATGTGGAGCTCTCATTACAGCCAGTTTGTGTTCTAGTGGATGGGAATGTGTGGGTTTCCTGTAAACCTCAGGGTTAAGACTTCCATCCTCTGCCTGATGTTGCTGTCCACCAAGTTGATGCTCCGTGAATGAAAGCCTCCACTTCTTGAGTTTAGATCTTGACCCAGGTGTCGCGCACATACCTGAACCAGTGCCTTGTTGTTGTTCCTTTGTATGAGCTCAGTGCTTTGTTTTCCACTTCCTCCATTTAAAAGATTATCTTTAGACAAAGTTACACTCTTTTTGAGAACAGTAAACATCTTCAAGAACCAAGAATAAGTCCAGTTGCCCTATTAAAGCTCTTAGGCCCACTTTTCAAGTTCCACGCTTGCACCTTTAAAATGTTTCCGCTCATGTTTAAAACTCGGAGGTCCTTCAGTAATCCGTCTTTTTCACACAGCATACAGCCCAGAGTCAGGTCGGTCAGCAGGTTGTCAGACAGGTCCAGGTATTGCACAGACACCATGAGTTGGATTGTTTGACAGGAGAACAAAAACAACTGAGGGCAGAAGTCACAAAGTTACAACAGTTTTGTTAAGTAGGATTTGAAACGTTTTCCTCACTCTGCATTTCTATTTTTAGTGATTTTAAACACTTTGATCTAAAAAAAACACAAATACTCTTTATTACAAAAACAGTTACGGGTCATTTCGGTTTACTGGTCGATCAGATTTGTGTGAACAGGCGTCTAAAAGTGTGCGGAGTGGTGGATGAAGGCTGAGGCCAGACTTGAGAAACCTTATTCATGGATATGTTGATGATGATCAGCTGTTTGTAGCTTGGTGTTGGCAGGACATCGAATTATTTTAGACAACAGATTGCTCACAGAACTTTAAGCTCCAACTTTTATTTAAGAAATGTTACCATGACCAAACTGAACGTTTGAAATAATAGTTAACTTCCTCCCCAAATAAGATTAAAATCTTTTAATTGAGAACCTATTTCTGCCAGTAGGACGGAGATTTGGATGGTGTCGACCACTACTCCTCAATGCCCAAAAGAAGAGAGGCAGGATGAGAAATGGAAGGGTTGGGACAAAATAAAATGAGAACTTACAGTAGTTGCATATCTAGTTATTTATTTAAAAGTTTAATTAGCTGCTGAAAGACTTCGTTATAAGGGCATATTTGAGACACTAAATCATTCATTCATCAAGCTTACCTTTGTTTTGAGATACTTAGTAATGATTGTGAGAAATGTTCTCTTCAGTTGGAGGTAAAAAGTAAGAATATGAGACGGTTCAAGGTTTTAGAAACTATGTGAAGGTACTGAAATATCTGCAGTCTTTTTAAATATACAGTCAAAATAATGATAAAGTTACTGAGTCATTATTTGAGAAATTATTCCCATTATTTGAGTGACAAAACCCAGAGTGCTGAAGATTTTAATCATGCATCAACCAAGTCAAAGTGTTGGCAAAGTCTCACTTTAGTTTATAATGAAAGTAATTATTTTTGAGAAAGTTCCTCATTATTTTCCAATATGTGGTCATAATTTTTGAGAAACGTTCTCATTCTTTACATACAGAACGTTGTTTTGACAACATTAACCAACCAATGGAAATAATAAACCTTACAAACCATATTTAATCTAATCTTTGCACATTGGAGTCCTTTTGCTGTGTCTTTGTAATGGACCAACAAGTTGGCCACCACTAAAAATCAAGATTTTTACCTTTGAGTCAATGAAGGACAGTTTTCTTTGGTATTGCAACAGAAAATTCATCTTTGCAGTCATGACGAACTTAAAAATATCCAGCACCACCAGTTTCCTGACGAAGAACTCGTCCATGCTTCTGTGATCGGTCCAGCTGGCATGTTCCAACCTAACAGAACCAAAAAGGAAAGTCCTGCTGGATAAAAATCACTCCCAAAGAGAAAGGTGATAAAGAAACTAAACCCTCTCTGAACTTTATGGTTTTATGTATCAGGACAAAAAAACCCTGATAAATACAACCTCAGATGAGTAAAACAAAACGTGACATATTACACTGCCCAGTTTCTGCTGCCATCTAACCTGTATGACCTTGTTTTCTCCAGCCTAGCCCCTTGGATTTGTTTCAAACCTTTGCATGTTGGTGACCATTACCTATCTTTGGACCTTGCCTCCTTACCCAGCCCAGTATTGTGAGTCCAGATTCCTGTTTTTTCACCTAAAGAGATACCGAGCACCTTTTTTTTTTACTCTTTTTGGATCACAGATTGGATTATTGTTTATGGACACCCTGGCTACAGACTCAGGATATCAGGTTACGTCACTCATCCTGTCGATGTCTTGCCTAACCCTTCCTCTCCGTTTACCTCCAGTGAAAGCAATCTGACCCCTAGTCTTTACAAATTTGTCTAGTCCTCATTTCATTACAATCATTACCTTTGAAGTCCCACCCACAGCTGTGGTTGAACCACAGAGTCAGAAGATGAGACCCAGGAAACCAGTTGTAACTCATGTCCAATGTAGTATGTCATTTGGTGATGTTCATCTGAGGTTGTATTCCATTAATTTTGAGACCTGATTTTGTTTTTTATATATAAAAGGTTTGTACTTTGGGTTTATAAGTCGTCTTACTGCTGTTGCTGCTGTTTGCTCATGTCTGAAGTTATCAACTGAAGTGATTCATTTGTAGTCCTGACCTCCCACCTGGGCTACTGTTCGAAGTGTTCAGTGCATCTACCATGTAAGGAATCAGCCATTTGGTGTCTGAAATTTTAACTGTAACCTTTTATGCACTAGAGACTCTGTCTCTAGACACACTAGACTCTATCTCTGCACTTTATCTTTCTGCACTTCCTTCTATGCCTGCACCCTATCTCTACTCTGTCCCCTCTGACAGAGTCGGACTCCTGGGTTCCTTCTATGTAGCTTATTGTTAGCTTTTTATAGAGCTGTTATATCTTCATTTGTAAGTTGCTTTGGATAAAAGCGTCTGATAAATACAGAAACAGAAACAAACATAAACATAAACAACAAACTGGTCACATAGCACAATGATGGTGTACAAAAGCTGTACATAGACTGAACTATACCATCACACATTGTGGATGTAGTCAGCAGCTAGCATGAGTCAGCAGCTAGCATGCTAACGCTGTCATCCACAGCTCATTGCTTTCGTTCCCTCCTTTTTCTTTCTGGGTGTTAGAAACTGGATTTTTTTAATCTAAACTGTAAACTTCTTAGGTGCACATTGTAATGTAGCTTGTTTTTAAAACATTTGTAATTTAGCTATAAGAGTGGCTCTAAAAACAGTTTACAAGCTGCTCTCATTGTGCAGTAACAGTTTGCTGTCCATGCTTCTGTGGGCGGATACATCCAGAACAAGAAAAGGTGCACAGATTTGTCAACTTTTATGTCAGTGTTGCAGAGGCAGATGTTAATTACATGTACTGAACCAAAAACAGCTAATTCGTTCTGTCTATCTTCACAGATTCAGCATAGACCCACCCAGCATTTATATCGTGTTGCGATCAAGAAGTGTCAGAAATTAATCAATAGCTGGTTCCCCCTATCCCTTGCTGAGTCCTCTATATATTTTACTTGAAATAAACACGGCTTAATGCTGGTTCTGGAGGTGCTTAAGTTTTTCCCGTGATGACAGAAAACTATGTTGTAACAGCAACTGTTGAGGTTGCAGAGAATCACACCGATGCATTGGTTTCCCACCTGCCTTCGCCTGTCAGAGTTAGACCATCTACAGAAAGGGTGGTCAGCGGCATGCCATCCGACACCACCAGGAAGCCAACCAGTGCCTCATCAGATATAGAAAGGTTTTGGAGGGATAAAGACCTGAAGAGTTACACCACAAGAAAATGTCATCGTTGGCTTCTCTTTCAAAAAGGATGTTTTGGAATATGAGCTTCAACAGCAGAGAAGGAGATTTGTGGTACGACCTGACTCTCCCCCTGGCTGACTCTCTGAGGGGCTGAACGGACAGATTCCCAATCAGATGGAGGTCTTTCAGAATAACAGACGTTTCAGGGTACGACACGTCAGCGAGCACGGCAGAGGCCAAAGGCACGTTTGTTAAAAAAGGACCGTGAAGGCTTAAAGTGACCCGACCCAGAGGCCAAATGTCAGCTAAAGCTCCGGAGTCATAACTGTAGAGAAAATGAAAGTCAGAGAAAGTCACAAATTGTTTCATACACAATTAAAATAAACAGAAACAGGTGAAACCTGGACAGGTTGTTGCCGTGCACTGTGAGCTCCTCCAGCTGGGTGACTCCACACAGATCTCCTCTCCTCAGCTCCTCCAGGGCAGGACCTCCAAACGCCAGCCTCCTCAGTCTGATGAGTCCGTAAAACACCGATGGAGAACCCAGATACCTGGAGGAGAGCCGGTGAGAAGACAAGAAGCTGCACTGAGGCACACCTGGACATCAGGTTTAATGTGACTGTATCTGCCTGAATTACAGGACATCTGGTTAGGATGGGCCTCAGGGCTGATGCAGAACATGCTGGAGGGATTATATACCCCATCAGGCCTGGGAATGAGTTGGGATCCCCCAGGAGGATCCCAAAGGAATGTCTTGGTTTCCTTGCTGGACTCGTTGCCTCCACGACCCGACCTCAAATAAGTGGAAGATAACGGATGGATGCTCAGAGTTCACCCAGCCGAACTGGGCTCCTCACCTGTACGGGTTGTTGAGCAGGTTGAGGCGCTGCAGAGCTTCCAGCTTCCTGAACCAGCTGTGGTTGAGAGCAGGCAGCTGGTTGTCAGACAGATCCAGCTCCTCCAGACTCCACAGAGAGTCGAACGCCGACGGATGGATCACAGATAAGCTGTTACCTGGAGGAGAGTGAAACTGACGCTTAAACACGTGCTACATTTAACAAAACCACGGTGAGGCGGTAAGTCCCATTGGTGTTACCACGGAGATCCAGAACCCTCAGCAGCCTGTGACCTGCCAGGTCGTCATCCGTCACCACGGTGATGTTGTTGAAGGAGAGGTCGAGAGCCAGGGCGCGATCCGTTACCAGTGGAACATGCATGAATCTGCTGTGGGAGCAGTTACAGAAGAGCTGCAGGTTGCAGCGGCTGCAGGACGACCTGCCATCGTCTGCGTTTAACCTCTGACCCCGGCACAGGGTGACGGACAGGAGGAGGAGGAAGGTGCAGCAGCAGCAACTCGGTTGTCCCATACTGTGGACCAAAGATGAGCAGAATTGTATGAGAGAGGTGGCATGAAAAGACGGACAGATGATGCTGGTGTAGTGGTAAGATTGCCAGCTTTCATGTGGGTGATTTCGAATCCCCCCCCCTGCATGACAGATACTACCTCCTGTAGGGGTCCTTAGGCAAGACCGCCTTACGCTACCTGCCCACCTGGGATATGAGTATAAGTCCTTTGGATAAAACCGTCACCTTACGCTGCATAAAAAAATTGGGTGGATGCACTGAAACAGGAAAGTGAGTCAGCTGAAAGTGTGAGTGAACGCTCTGTGACACAGAAGTGAAAGAAAAGCAGGAAGGAAGAGTGGCGCAAGCAGAGGAGGCGTAAAAAACAAGTGGGCTGACACAACAGTGTAAGCTTGCTTCAGCCAAACCGAGTTGACCTGGAGTACCGGGAGTTTTCCAGGTGTTGGAATGAGGAAGAAAAGATAATGCCGTGTCAAATCTACTGCTTTCTGACCTTATCAGGCTGTGTGGTTACTGGCCCAGGTTGTGTAGGTGGCTGGGGGGCGATGATTGGCTATAGTCTTGTGCATCCCTAGATAATTAGGGTTTGCCACCTTCCATGTGGGAGACATGGGTTCAAATCCCCTGCATGAAAGGTACTGTCTCCAGTAGGGGTCCTTAGGCAAGACCCCCTTAGCCTACCTGCCTACCTGTAAGTCGCTTTGGATAAAAGCGTCTGATAAATGCATAAACATTTTTACTTTTCACGCTCAGACTGCTGTGAAACTAAAGTTGCAGCCAGTAGAGTTCCAGATATGATGCCGACATCTTCCTCACATACCCGGCTTTTTGTTTTGTCTGAAAATATCTCATTCAGTGAGCCGTTAAGATGTGCAGGGGGAATTTATCTCACTTTGCAAGGTTATCCAGCCCATTTTATCCTTCATATGATGCTGCATTCCCTGTACCTCAGAAATGGGAAGCTTAAACTTATTTTGCTTTGATATTTATATCAAGTTTCATCATTTCATGGTTTAATTAACGATTTAATTTAACGATTTAATTAATTAATTATTTAATTGATGATTTATATCCTGTCAAAGACAGTGTAATTGTTGGAAAGTACTTAGAAATTCTAATTTCCCAGTTGTGATTTGAATGCACCAGTAAAACACAACAAAGAACAGACTGTTTTTGAGTTTTTGCAGTTGATATGTGAGTTTTCACTGGTTTTATTCATCTTCCAGCAGCTGTTCAACACCTGGAGCCAATCCAGCTGTTTATGGTCCTGATCAGGGGAATGTAAGTATCTCTGAATGAAACGGCCAGTCAAGTATTTCTGGATGGTTTCTGGTCTGACTTCTCAGGATACTTAAGGCTCATTAAGTGCTACAGATCTAAAAAAAAAAAGAGGCAGAGTCTGAGATAAAAAGTGTAAAATGATCCTCTTTAATAGAGATTTGAATTAAAGGAAGAGTAAGGAGCTGCTGTACTTTCTCTGTGGTTTTTTTGTTTTTGTTCTTTTACCAAAGCAGACCCTGGAGAGTTGCATCAGCTTGTAAAAAAACCCAGAACTGTTTCCTTTAAATCATGTTGAAATCCATCCTTGAATGGTTGCAAAACGTAGCTGTTAGAAAAATTCTCTTAAAATTAGGCTCAGAGTCGCTGGATACGATTAACACAAAACATTTATTTCTTGCAAGAAAGAGACAAATCCGCACAACCTGTCGGGAAGATGGCTCAGAGTTGTTTCCCGGACAAAATGGTGCTCCAGCTATTTATGTTGCTTATGCTTGCTGATCACACAATGTTATGGGAAAAGGTGCTTCTCACCAGTTAATATTATGGGAAAGACTAGTACAAGAGTCAAAACACTTTTGCTTGAATCATAGAAGAGGAAAAGATGGAGGGACTCTTCTGTCATAGTATAACTATATAATTTTTCCAACAGTAGCCATGAAGCGGGCAGACATGTCAGCAGATTCACCTCCAAATAGAACCATTTTCACGATATATGAACTCATTTGGTAGGTTTTTGATCCATGTAAGCCTGTAAATGTTCAGAAGCAAACCAGCAGAGCCACAAGGATGCAGTGACCTCAGCATCATATCTGCCTTTTGTTTCACAGCAACCAGAGAACTGAAAGCAAAAATCCAAGAGCAGAAGTTTTGTGAGTGCACAGAAGAAGCATGAATGGAAGGAGAAGGACTCGATCTGGGAGCTGAAACACAGTTTCGAGGTGAGGCAGAGCATATTTGCGTTAGAAAGTGTGGGAATTTGGCTCTCAAGATGAAAAATTACGCTTTGAAAATGACATTTCTTTGCACCCATCTGTGCTTAGTTTTATGACTGAATGTAAACGGATGTTGCATGTTTCAGACCAGAAAACTTCAAACTTTTGTGCAAACTGTACGCATCAGTTTGTTCTGCAATCTCTGCGAGGGCTGAAGCGTTACGAGCTGCTGTCGGTTCAGCTCGGGGGCACAAAGCAAGAAAAGGCGGCAGAAAAAAAGCCTCGAGCATAGAAGGCAACAAACTGTATTACTGTTGCCTAAAGATCACGGCCATGAGGCCTTTGGGAAGCATCTGAGAGAGACAGAGGTGAAGTTCACCGACCCTTAAATCCAGATTAAAAGTTTGCATCAGCTGCAGGTTTAGGGTTCGGATAACACCTGGAGCTGCGTTCTCACGTGATCACTAACCGAAACTGAGCTTTCATTAAGCTTTTCTCATGCTCAAGTTGAACATGCACATCTAAAAATGTTGATGCAATCACAAACCTGTGAGAATGCAAACAGAATAAGTGCCCTGGCTTAAAAGTAATGAGACATTAACCAAAACTGTCAGGGAATCTAAACCAATTCCCTCGTGTTGTAGCCCTCATTTGCACATGTTTTTCTCTAGTTTTGTGAGACAAATGGCCTCCAGGTGTTATTACTGTGCTGTTAAATAGAGAATGAACTTAAATATAATTACATATATAAAGCATAAAGCACGTAAATGCCATAAGTTGCACTTATTTTTTTTCACAAGTCTGTTGTCTTACCTTTCTTTTAGCCGAGCTGAAGCCTGATAACAGAGGAACTGAGGAACTGAGAAAGACAATAGGCTGACTTAAGGAGGTATTTTTATCCTCTAAGGGAGGAACGAAGAACTCAGTGACACTGGAGGACAACTGACAGTTTGAAAAGAGGTAGTGACTGTACGCTGAGAAGACTATAAGTAGTGATCTGTGTCGAGGCTTCGAAGCGTGCGGCGAGTAATTTATAGACTTAGTGAAGCCATGTTGTCATTTCAGTCACCAGATGCTTTACATTTATTGTCCACTTGATGGCGCAGTCGAGCAACTGAAGGCTTCATCAAAGTGTCTAACTTCAAAAGCTGTTCCAGAGGTCAAATTTTGTAGGTTTGGAAAACACACTTAACTCTCAATTAAAAGCCTTTCGAAGAAAGTGGAAAATAAAGCAAATGAGCAAAATAAACTGTTCCTCCGACCCATCCAGGGTCATTGCCTCTCGTCCAATGGCAGCTGGGATAGGCTCCAGCCCCCCTGTGCCCTTGAATTGGAATAAGCAGGTATAAAATAATGAACTAATTAATTAAACTAATCCTCCTATTTCTACAATTAGGACAGAAATAGCAGTGATAGGCAACTGGATGGTATTAGATCCAATCACTCTGCCCTGAACACAATAAAGTGATTTTTTTTTAAAATCTAATGCACAAATATTTTATTCTCAATAGAAAATAGAAAAAATATAAAATGTTGACAGTGAAATATTTTACTATTTCATTCAAAACATTTGCTCATCTTGAATCTGGTGGCAGCAACACGTATAAAAAAAGGCAGGAAAAGAAACAGCTGGAGGAACATGTTCAAACCACTGAGGTTGACTGGCAACAGGTCAACAGGTCAAAGTTCAGGTCTGTAACATGACTGAGTATAAAAAGAGCACCTTAGAGAGGTAGAGTCTGTAAAGGTGGGGATGCACTTGTCGTTGCACCTCACGTTCACATACTTCCTGTGTGGTTACCGCGGGTTACACCAGGGGGCGCACCTGATCACGCACATCGGAAGAAGCTGCCGGATTTACAGGATGTAAGCAGAAGTACGGTAAATATGGGGTGAAGAGAATAGCTTAGATTTTAAATATACTTTACTTGAACACACATCATATTCAGTTTTTCTTCCAGACTACACATTGCTTTGTTCTACACATTCACACACAACATTGATGTATCGGTTGGGGTTCAATGTCTTGCCCAAAAACGCTTATACTTGAAGCCGGGAGTCTAACCAATGATCTTCTGATTGTCCAGCAGCTGTGGCTCAGGAGGAAGAGTTTAAGATCTTAAGATCAGGATAGAAAACGTGACACCGGTGGTATCGTATATGGCTTATGAGGCCCCTAAACCAAGCAGGGCACAAGAATTTGACGACACTAAACATCAAAAGTAAGCTTACACTGCCCCCTACTGGTCACCTACATATTGCATTGTGCTTCCATGTAACATTAATCTCTGAGGATGTGCACAACCAACACACTAAAGAGGCAGCCATGATAAACAGGCGCAGCTCAGCAATCTGCCAAAACAAAATTTTAGAGCAATTCTTCAGCATAGGATTATATTATCATAATATTTTCCAGTATTAATTCAGTCCTGGGAATGGTTTTGGTTTAAAGATGCAAGAGAAACCTTTGTTTGCTGAGAACCACTTCCTCACATTTCATTTTACCAAATGAACAAATCCAAAAGTTGAATGTCTGTCTCCTTGCTTTTTTCTTATTTCCTAGGATGAATGTTTCCTCCATTTTGTTTCCTTTTGTTCTCCTTTCTCTTCCTCGACTCTTCCCTCCTTCTCCCTCATTTTCAGTCGTCCTCTCCTTTCAAAGCACTGCGAAGGCTCCTCCAGAACTCCTCCCTCCTCTCCTCCTCCTGAGGCCACTCCAGGTAGGTGGTGGAGCTCATGAGTTTGCGCAGCTTGCAGAAGCGTTTGGGGACGTTGTCCTTGGCCAGCGGCTCCAGCAGGATCAAGATGGCTGCGTCTCCCCCGGCGTCGAAGAGCCAGAAGTGGGAGAAGTCCAGCTCGTAGCGGCACCAGTCGGACTGCACAAAGTTTTCAGAGAGGACAAAGATGGTCCGCCGGCTGCGCTCGATGGCGCTCATGATGTTGTCCACAATCCACTGTCCAGGAATGAAGTCCCGCTTGTGGAGGCAAAGGGTTAAAGGCTGGGAGTCGGTTTCTCTGTGAGAGAATAAGCAGTTCAGTTAAGCGTGTTATATACCTGTGTCTTCTTCTTTAACTTGGCACAAGAACTTAAACTCTGCAAGGGATGTATTTAGGAGAGGGGGGTTAAAACATGGGGCCCATTGAGCTTCCCCCCTTCCCCTGGTGTTGTCCTGGATATAAAGACATTCTCATTTTCACCTCTTGACTTTTAAAGTTAATTAAGGAGAGCCCTTTGTTAGGGGTTGAGTATCTTTCCCTAGAATACTTCAAAATGTCTAGCCAGGCGCTGTCAGTTATGTTGATTTTGTGATGTTTAATCTACAGAATGAAGTACCTGCTCTCTCTGTAGCACCACAAAAGCCTCTATAAGGTTTTGATGATTCAACTTTTTGGGGACTTTCAGACCTTTTGGGGATTGCCATGTAAGCTTGAGTCATCATGAAAATGAAACAGTCATCCCCTTCATACAAAGCTGTTTTTCTTTGTCTTTTAATAGCTTCACATTAAAATAGTTTGTCTTTTAAAAGTTGTTTATTTTTTACATCATTGCTGAAAGGTTCAGTATTACTGATAAGAGTTTTTATGTCTGAAGTAACTTGGAAATGCATCATGGTGGTACTCTCCAGAAAGACAGGATTTTCGAGTAATTTTTATTGAATTATACTGAAAACACTAATTAAACTGCTGCTAAGCGGTAAGTGAGTATCACACAAACACACTAACCTTGGCTCCTCCAGCTCAGGAACCAAGAAGTTTTCCACCCAGCCAGCATCTCTTTCACTGTAGGAAACAAAGGCGTCAAAAGACAGCAACGCCTCCAAACTGTCTTTAGATTTGCGGACCTTGGAGCTACGCTTGGCCTTGAGCCATGCCCAGGTCATCTTTAGGTACCAGAAGGTGTGAAGTTTCCACAGCAGAAAACATATAAGGATCCATACAAACAGAGCCAACCCACAGCACACAGACACAAACAAAACCCGCTGGCAGATGAAGACAGAAAGGCGAACTCGACCCACGGGCTCCCCCTGCAGGTAGAGAGGGGAGTCGCAGACGTAGCTGTCCCCTTCATCTGTCAACTTCACGTCTCCATCTCCTTTAAACTGAGACCGGAGGAAGGTGACGAAGTCGCAGGAGCAGATGAACTTGTTCTGACCTGCCTGGAGAGTCTGGAGGCGTCTGTACGACCTGAGGTCTGAATGGCCGAATGTGTTCAGGGTGTTTGACTGTAAAACAAACGATGGGCGTCACACTGTGGAACACAGAGAAGGCTGGAAACCTTAGATGTGACTGTTTCTCACCTGTATAGTCAATGTTTGTAGATTAGGGAAGAGTTTTCCTGAAGGCAACCTCAGAAACTTGTTCCCAGAGAGGTAGAGCTCCCTCAGAGCAGGCAGGGGCAGAGTGAAGGCACTGAGGTCGTTGTTGTTCAGATCCAACACCTGAAAACAATGAAGCACACAGTGAATACTTCTCATGTGATGGTGTCGGGACGTTTGGGTTGATTTCTTCATGGTCTAATCCAGGGGTCGGGAACCTTTTTGACTAAGAGAGCCATGAAAGCAAAAAATTTGGAAATTTATTTCAATGAGAGCCATATAATATATTTTAAAAGTGAATTCAACTAAATGTCAGTATAATAAGCCTCTGAATTTATTAGCATATTATATTAGCATATTATTTATTAGCATACTCGCCATCTGTGTATGGTTTTCCGTTCCTCACTATTGCTAAAGATCCAGCAAAGCTAGCAGAATTATAGTCACCTTGCCGGGTTGCTGCTAGCTAGCTTGAACCCTGCTCAGTAGCTCTTGGCTTGTACCCTGCTCAGTAGCTCTAGCTTGTACCCTGCTCAGTAGCTCTAGCTTGTACCCTGCTCAGTAGCTCTAGCTTGTACCCTGCTCAGTAGCTCTAGCTTGTACCCTGCTCAGTAGCTCTAGCTTGTACCCTGCTCAGTAGCTCTGGCTTGTACCCTGCTCAGTAGCTCTAGCTTGTACCCTGCTCAGTAGCTCTAGCTTGTACCCTGCTCAGTAGCTCTAGCTTGTACCCTGCTCAGCAGCTCTAGCTTGTACCCTGCTCAGTAGCTCTAGTTTGTACCCTGCTCAGTAGCTCTAGCTTGTACCCTGCTCAGTAGCTCTGGCTTGTACCCTGCTCAGTAGCTCTAGCTTGTACCCTGCTCAGTAGCTCTAGCTTGTACCCTGCTCAGTAGCTCTTGGCACGCTTTCTTTCTGCTGTCTCCTGCCGGGTATTTTGATGCAAAGGTAGCATGGCGCGTGTCGAAGTGCCGCTTTACATTCGACCGTTTCATCGATGTAATTTTGTCTTTGCAAATTAGACACACCGCAGAATTTGCTCTCTCCACAAAGGCGAATTCTTCAGTCCATTCGGCCTGAAATGTACGATACTCGTCATCTTTTTTTCTTTTCGCCATCTTCTTCGTCGAAGGGTTAGCTTTGAGCTAATGACCGAGCAGACTGATTCAAAAGGGGGCGTTTACCTGTTTTACAACGACCAACGTAGTCCAGTATCATCCAATTAAGATAATGGACAATCGCTCCTGCAGCCCTGAACAGGACATGAAAAATCGATGGATGGATTAAAACAAGTGAGAATATTTAGTTTTATCTGCGAGCCAGAGGCAATCATCAAAAGAGCCACACCTGGCTCGCGAGCCATAGGTTCCCGACCCCTGCTCTAATCTATCTACCTCCAGGGATGTGGGTAGACAGGGAGAGATGGTGGTGAGCTTGGCCCTGGAGATGTTGAGGAATCGCAGGGTGGAGGGCCAGGAGCAGCTGGAGGGCATGAAGCTGTAGCTGTTTCTGCTGATGTCCAGGTGGGTCAGTTTGGTGAGCTTAGCTACCAGTCGACTCACTGTGGACAAAGACTGGCCAGAGGTAGAGAAACCCTCAAACTTTAGAAGTCAAGTATGTACTAGCATGGAATAATGATTGTACTTTGTGTTTCAAAGCGACACCTGCAGGGCATTTCCGCTTGTGTTTAAAACTCTGAGTTCCTCCAGTGTTTTGTTTCTTCCACAGAGTGTTTCTGCCAGAGTTAGGTCAGTCAGCAGGTTGTCGGACAGGTCCAAGTACTGCAGGTTCACCAACAGTTGGGATGACTGACAGGGCATCACATACACCTGAAGGTAAAAGTCAGGAAACAGGCTAAGGAAACTCACAAAGATGGAACTTTACAGTTTGACGGTGACATTAGCTGCTGGTTACATCCGGTATCTTTTCATCTCAAATCCTTAAACGACCTAATGAACACAAAATTGGTTGCAAACACTGTTGTGTGTTCAGCCAATTTTTCCTAACTTCCCACGCTGTAGAGATTCAAGAAAATGAGGGAATAAGTGAATAAACATACTTACGTACGCATCAACATTTAAAAACCTGTAAGAACAGGAGCTCCACAGACTCTGAAAACTCTGTAGAGCTCCTAAAGTTGTTTTAAAGAGGGTTTTTAAGTCATTTTAGTGCCAGTTGTTGTGTAAAAAAACACCCTAACATTAAAGCCTCAGACATGCAAACAAACCAGTGTTGTCAGATAACTTTACTGTCTAATTTAGACAAGTTTTGTACAGAAACAAGTTTGCATTACACAACTGGTGAAAGTTCTAGATATAATTCAACTAGTAATCGTTCTATTCAATATTTCTGAAGGGAACAAAATTGCGTTTTTGCTCTGGCTTGCCGCCATCTTGCCGTTGTGTTGCTAGGTATGTCAGCCAATGGAGAAAGCAATCAAATACTGTGTGAAAACCATGGCAGAAAACACACTCAAGGTTTTTTTTTAAGCTATTTCCAGAAACCCACCATTCTACCTACCACCAAAGGACTTAAGGCTTCTTCCCAGTCTGGTCCAGACCTTCAGATCAGTCAACTAATTTGACTGATTCGTGGGACAGTGTGGCATGATTCATTAGTTTCTCAGTTGATTAGTGAAATTCAAACAAATCCATCCATTTTCTATACCCGCTTGATCCAGTTTTTGGGCTCCGGGCTCCTGGACCCTATCCCAGCAGTCATTGGGTGAGAGGCCACACAGAGACAAACTACCAAACACGCTCAGACTCACTCCTAAGGACAGTTTTAGAGACACCAATTAACCCAACATGCATGTACCCGAGGAGAACCCACGACAGTGCTAACCACCACCACCAAAGTGGGAAGAAAAAACTCCCTTTGAACAGGAAGAAACCTCCAAGAACCAGGAAAGGCGGCCGTCTGCCTCGACCGGCTGGGGGTTGGAATTTCATGTCCGAAATGAACTGCAAGCAGTGGTGGGCCTAAGTAACATAAAACCTTTCATAAAACCATCAAAAGTCATCAAAAGGTCAGGCACTTCATCATCAAATACCTAACATGTGATTGGACGAAGCATCTGCCTGTCAAAGTGATCTCCAGCCAATCAGATGAGCCAAACATTTAGCCGTTGAACTTGTCAGCCACCATTGCAAATTGTTAGTCAGACTAAAACTGAACTTCTTTTTTTTTTATTTTACCCTGGAGTTTATGACGGAGACCCTCCTGGGGTAAGTCAGCAGAAACTTCAGCGTTAGAAACGATGTGAACTTGAAGACATCCAGCACCAAGACGTTCCGAATGAAGAACTCATCGATGCTTCTCTGGTCCGTCCAGTTGGCCTTTTCCCACCTACCACCAACCAAAAGAATAAAAACTGTTACAACACTCTGAATCATATCTGAAGGTCAGCAAATTAGTTAGTTTGGATAGTTTGTCCTGGTAATACAGCACTAAATCCACTCTGGATAGGATGATTCAATTGGTGCCAGTATTTTCACTTGATTTTAGTTATATTTTCTATTTATGCATCACAACTACTTGGTTGATTATCACAGTTTCCAAGTTAGAATTAGGAATAAAATGTTCTTTAAATCTATGGGGCTATTTGTTGATAAGAGGACAGTCTTGATTGGTCATCACTGGTGGCCTGATCAGGCTCCTCCCACTAATTTGCATAAAACGTGCTGAAATTTGAGAAAGCATGTCATTGGATAGAAAATTATCTCACAACCCATTCAACTTCAGGATACCTCCTTTAACTGCCACCGCAGGGCCGGGTACAGGTGTAGCGGTGGCTTTAAATGCAAGACATACACATCAACAGTCCTTACTTCACTTTAAAGCAGATACGTTATGCACTTTTGTCACAAGATGGCAGAATCTTGAGGTCTAAACCCTTTCAGATCCTGTTCTATCACTTGGTGGAGCACATTTTTCACTGACTATACTCTGTCTTATGAAAAAGAAGTGGAGGTGAACCCAATTAAACCATCCCTAAAACTTGGTTTTGGTATGTAATGCCAGTGTCATACCAACCATTAGTGGAAAAAACACAAATACAAAACATGCAGCATCTCTTTTTTTCATCATGTCTTTACACCTTTGTTCTTAGCAGCTGGTTTTAGGGGATGAAGTGAGGCAGCCCCGTCTCCCACAGAGCTAAGCTAGCATGCAAACACACAGTTGGACCAAAATTATACTCAAATGTACCCCTGAGGCACGTTTTTAATGTATGAGAATCGATCCTGAACACTTACTCTACCACACATAAAACAGAAAAATACTTGATTTGCAATTTTACTCATGAATATTTACATTTCTCATTATATTCAGTTTGCTATCGATCTTTCAGTCATAACTGCTAAGTGTTATCATAACTGCCCGAGGTTATGAAACACATGCTCATGTTATAACAGCCCTCAGGCCAATGGTGAATTCATCAAAATCAAGTAGTAATACGTCCATCACGTATTGATTTGTTACACTGTCGCTCCATTCCTCAGTGTTTTGTGGAATTTTTTAGAGATTAACAGTAACTGTTCACTGACGGTTTTCAGTAAACAGAAAGGAAATCAAGATTTACCTCGTCTGACAATTAGAAGTCGTGTCACCGAGCTGGGATATGAAATATTAGAACTGGTGGGGCATTATTTGCTTACTGCTGATGGATTTACAGACAATATCCAAGCAAAAAGGGAGAGTGAGAAGTTTCCTACTTCCAAGGTGCAGCATGCAGCATGATTTGAAGTTAAAGTTGGGTGGAGATAAAGATGACAAGGCAGAGTAACTCTACACTGATTTGTGCTCCAGCGGTACTTTCAAACCCAGAGGGGTCCGAACACAGTGCCAGGGTTGTGTTATGTTGGAGTTTTTCTGTTTGTAGTGACTCTTGACGACTAAAATTATGCTCTTAAGCTCAAAGGAAGTCTACTTCGGTTCTTAGATATTCAACCAAAAGTAAGCAATAGATGTAGGGGTGGCTGTAGCTCAGGAGGAAGAGCAGTCGCCCACCAATCGGAAGGTCGGTGGTTCGACTCTGGCTTCCCCAGGATACATGTCGAAGTATCTATTGCACGTAGTTATATCCTAAGACGTGCTGAATGTATGAATGTGTGTGAGTGGGGTAGTGAAGCGCTTTGAGTGGTCAGCTAGACTAGAAAAGCGCTATACAAGTCCATTTACCATTTAAAAAGTTGGTAGATTCATACTAAAGGCTGTATCCAGCCAGGGTTTTGTATCGGTTAGAGCTGAGCATCCATCAGAGCCATTCCTGGGTGTTTTAAGGACACATTTTACCAAGGTTGACAGGTCATATAGATGTCCTGGTTTCCCACCTGCCCTCGCCTGTCAGTGTAACATCCTCCATGTGGAGGTAGGAGAGCGGAACTCCATCCATCACCACCAACAAGTCGATAATGGACTCATCAGATGCAGAAACGTTACGGAAAGACAAGTGCCTGAAGAGTGACACGACAAGAAAGTAAGTATTTAAAGTCAAAAATAGAAAGAAATTCAACTCAAACAAAGGAAAACTAGTCATGAGCAGACCTGACCCTCCTCCTGGCTGATTCTCTGAGGGGCTGAAGGGACTGAGACCCAATCAGATGGAGGTCTTCCAGAATGATCGGGGTCTCGGGATACGAAACGTCAGCGAGCACAGCCGAGGCCAAGGTTTCATTCGTTGAAAAAAGGCCGTGGAGCTTTAAAGTGACACGACCCAGCGGCCAAATGTCAGCCAAAGTACCAGACTCGTATCTGCAGAGAAAAGAAAGACAAAGGGAAGGATGGGAGCAGCACACGATGAATTTGGATATATGTCGAGCAATTTATTGAAACATGAGTAAATAAGGCATAAATAGAGTTTGTACAGTTAGAACAAGTGAGAATTATCTGGTCTGAGCTCCTTTATTCTCCAACACAGCCTGAACCCTCTGAGACAAGCTTTGTGTCATTTCTTTAAGGAGTCTTCAGGAATAGTTCTCCAGGCTTCTTGAAGGACATCCCAAAGCTCTTCTTTGGATGTGGGCTGCCTTTTGTTCCGTTCTCTGTCAGATGATCCCACACTGCTTCAATAATGTTGAGGTCCGGGCTCTGGGGAGGATTCATCCCTCCATAAGACCTGCTGCCACTGATTTTCAGTCCACTTCTTGTGTCATTTGGCACAGCTCAGCCTTTTCTCCCTGTTTCCCTTCCTTAAGAACGGCTTCTTGACAGCCACCCTTCCATGGAGACCATTTCTGATGAGGCTTGGGCCAACAGTAGATGGATCAGCTGAAGGTCCAGATGCATCTCTCAGGTCCTGTCAGGTCACAGCTGGATTTTTTCCTCTTTCTTAAGGACATCACTTTCAGATCCTGTTCATCTGCTGGAGATAGTTTTTTAGGCCTGACACTTCTTCTTTTGTCCTCCACTTGTCCAGTTTCCTCAAATGTTTTAAGGACACACTGCACACCATGCTGAGATATGCCAAGTTTTCAGCTAATAGCTCTTTGGGAATCACCTTGTTGCTGCAGAAATCCTATTTTCTGTCTGTCAAACTGTGTTTTCTTTGCTGTTTTTCATAGATGCAGCTAAAGAAATGGGAACAAATGATGTGTCTTTGTGACAGGCTGCTGGTAACAAAGTGCCTAAAGATCCAGTTTAAAATGGCTTCTTTACTAAGTTGTCTGTTCTGTGTCGACACAACACTGGTTCATCCCTTGAGTTAGGAGCCTTTTTTCTGCCTGAATGCTTCATAGCTCAGAGTTAAGCGGCTGAACAAAGAAAAAACACTGAAAAAGCTCAGGTACAAAGACTGAAAATGAGGGAAAAAGCAGAAAATGTCCAAAGAAAACCTCTGAAAGAGCTTCAGAAAGCTGCAGAACTATTGATCAGGACACTTTAAAGGTTACAGGAAAGTCTGGATCATTGGAGGGAAACAGGAAGAACAAACTTCTGTCGTGATTAAAACAGAAACAGGTGAAACCTGGACAGGTTGTTGCCGTGCACAGTGAGCTCCTCCAGCTGGGTGACTCCACACAGATCTGCTCTCCTCAGCTCCTCCAGGGCAGGACCTCCAAACGCCAGCCTCCTCAGCCTGATGAGTCCGTAAAACACCGATGGAGAACCCAGATACCTGGAGGAGAGCCGGTGAGAAGACAAGAAGCTGCACTGAGGCACACCTGGACACCACGCTTCTGCTCACCCGGCTGAACTGGGCTCCTCACCTGTACGGGTTGTTGAGCAGGTTGAGGCGCTGCAGAGCTTCCAGCTTCCTGAACCAGCTGTGGTTGAGAGCAGGCAGCTGGTTGTCAGACAGATCCAGCTCCTCCAGACTCCACAGAGAGTCGAACGCCGACGGATGGATCACAGATAAGCTGTTACCTGGAGGAGAGTGAGACCTAAATTCATTGAAGCTCTGTGTTCGTTGGTGACCCAGAAGAGATCAAGGAGTTGGCCGCGTTCTGTGTTGAATTTAGGGTGATCGGGTTTGTTTATACGCCACATTTTAAAGATCCCACAAGAGATTGTCCCATCAGCAAGGACTCAGAGTTAGATGTCCTAATTTCATCACTTTGAGCTCTGAACTGAACCATCATTTAGCAACAAAAAGAGCAGGAAGCAGTCAACAAGGGTCAGGAGAAGGAGGCAGCAGGAGAAGGAGAGACTGGACAAGTGAGGACAAAGCACAGCTTGTGCAGGACATATTATAGCAGAGGTTTTCACACTAAGATCGTGGGTCTCCCCCTCAAACAAAGGGTGGAAAAACTCTAACCTAACAACACATGCCTGGTTTTTCTTGGATTATTTCAGGTTAGCTATCACGGATATTTAACTGTCAGAATGCTTTTATCTGTTCTGCACATAACTGCTGATGTTTTACTCGTCTGTTCGGGTTTAACGATGTACCATCATTTGTTTTATTGGCACTAAATTTGTCCTGAGTGTGAGGCTTATGCTCTCCTCGACTTTGGTGGCTCAAACTTTCATGATAAATGATTTTGCCACGACTGTTTCCCTCGTTATCAGCCCCTTTTGATTGATTTGGTTGGTCTAATTGCCACCAAACGTATTGCTTTTGAAAGGATGGCTCCACCCCTGACCGTCAGGATGCACACACTGTAAGATTAGCCTCTAAAATTATGCTTCAGCCCATTTCTAATTAACCAAACGATTAATATATCCATCCATGGCAGGTAAAAATTAAAAAATATTCCAACAAGAAATGCATTAGAGCCATTGAACTGGTGTGAAGCTCATAGATTAGGCAGCGTAAAGGTTGCGTTTCAGTAGAAGAAGTAGTGACAGGAAACAAACCTCAAGGAGAAAACAACAACATCTGTGGTGGACATCCACATGAATACTTTGAGCTGTGGAAATATCTGGTTCATTAGGAAATATTTTAAGAGATACACGAGTTTAAACTTCTCCATCCGGTCCAGATTAATTTTACTCTTTACCAGGTCAAATCGTGAGTCTTTTCCCTTTATCTCTAAAGTACAACCTTTTAAAATCTTGTTGTTAAAATGGTTAATGGAGGATTTCTCATGCTTTACCGCCTCTGTTGATCTCTTCTTATCCACATCTTATACATTTGAATAAAAAGGATCATGAAAACCAGACTAATGTGCCTCTTTGACCAGAATTAGAATCACTTTGACCAAAACAGCCACAAATTAATTGATAAAAAATACTTTTTTCTACTCACAGAAAGTAGCTTCACTGAAAATCGGCCTTAAACTTCATGCATTTGCATCCAACCACTTTTATTTGGGTTTTTATTCATTTATCTCTCCACCTATTGGTTCCTAATTCTACATTTCTTCCTTTCTCTTCCCTTTAAACAGATGAAACATAGATAATATTCCTAAGTAACCTTTTAGAGACACCGGCTCAATCATTTGGGTTTAGAAATGATTCTTTCATCTTTCTTTGGTTTGAGGTTTCTATGATTTTACTGTTTTCCAACTTGTTTCTCATCAGCGTTACCGTGAAGATCAAGAGTCCTCAGACTGGCGTGTCCCGTCAGGTCGGCAGCAGTCACCATCGTGATGTTGTTGAAGGACAGATCGAGGCTCAGAGCTCCGCCCGTTACGGTGGGAACGCGGCTCAATCCCGCGTGGGAGCAGTTGCAGGAGAGCTGCAGGTCGCAGCGGCTGCAGGACGACCTTCCATCGTCTGCGCTCAGAGCCGTGCACGAGGAGAGCAAAACGAGGAGGAGGGTGCAGCAGCTGCCCCTCATGATGTGGCAGTGAACACAGTGATCCAGTGGCAGAGCTGATTTATTGAGCTGCAGACAAAGAAGTGAAAATCACACATGTAGGAAGTAGAATTGATCAAAAAGAGGAAGTCTGTCACTTTTTATTGAGTCTGTCTGTAAAAGCATCCCTAACACAGCAAGTGGCAGAGCACAGGTTGGACTTCCTGAACCCTGAGCTTCAGATTCCGTTTGACCAGCTGATTTATCTGCTGTCAGGTCTGTTCCAAGGCGTTTTGCTGCCATTCAACCAAACATGAGCATTAAAGGCTCCTGTTATGGCTTCCTGAAAGATCAGAATTGTAAAGAAAATTTTAATTCAGCTATAAGATCTCTGTAAGGACTTATTTCACCCTTCAAAATAAATCCACCACAGAATTCATTGTAATATTAACTCAAATGCTAATACGATGGCCCTAAAGCTGCACCAAACCATGTCCAGCTTCTGCTAAGGCAATAAAAAGTGCAACTGGAAGCTATGTAACTTCATTTATCTACAATTAAACTATTTCATTCTGTCATTTCTGAATGCATCAGTATAAAACAACGCGTGTTGGAGTATTGGAAGATCAAGTGAAGGGAAACAGCCAGTAGAATAACTGAAATTAAACATATACTTTAATGTTGGTGTTATTTGGACGTTAAAGACAAAGTTTGAACTCTTTCACACAAAAATAAAGGAAGTGCACCGAGAAACCTTCAGAGCGTGTTGTTTTTGGAGCAAATTTACCACAATTTAAGTGAAGTGAAAATGGGAGAAAGGTGACAAAGTTTAGCATTAGATAGAATAGAATAGAACAGAAAAATACTTCATTCATAACATAGGATTAAGAGGCACAAAGCAGAAACAATCCGACAGAAAAATGCACTAAAATAGGTGAACAAGGATTTCCACATGCAGAAAAGACCAACATGTGAGCCTGAAATGATCAATTCTGCCATTTTTTCTGATTTTCAAAAGCATTTCACACCCACAACAAGAGGAAATTAAACTATACCCTTGAAGAATATAACATTATAAAAGCTGGAGACATTAACTTCAGTTAAACTCAGTTTGGTAATCAGGCTGCATTAGTTTTATAGCCCTTTATTGTGCTTCCCTTCCCTAATCTGTGAGACGACTGAGCGCGTTCAGGTGCAGTTAAACCTTCCTCACAAGTAGCAACGGGTAAAAAGCTGCACATTTAAAGTTTCCTCCGTAAATCTGTGTGGTCTTACCTGATCTCTCCCCCTGAGCAGAGTCCTGATAAAGGTGCTGCACGAACCCGAGAGAGATAAGACTGAGATAAGGTGGCTTTTTTTCCGACTTTACTGAGAGGAAGTAAGAAGTCAAGCGTGAAATCTGAAACCGAGCGTAAAAAGAGGAAGTGAGCATGAAAATTAACTGATTAAATTAATGTTAATTCAAATTTTGAACAGTTTCAAATGTTAAAGTTTAACTTGGACGGAGTTAATAAAAAGAAAATAACTTGGTTTTGTTGAATTTGTCTCAAAAATCAAGCTGAAGGGAAGGAATCAGATGCTAATTTATGTTGTTTGAGGTTTGATTTAGATAACTGAAACCTCCATATGCACGGACTGTGACTTCCTGTCTGACTCATACCAACCAAGCCAAGAGCTGTCAGACGAAGTCAGTTTATTGCTTTTAATAGAACGATATTGATTTAATATTAAAGTATTCTGCATGAGAAAAGAGTTTCACAAAAGGTTCATTTCACTTTCAGGATGTTCTCCAGAAAACAGTCTTTCTTAAACGCCTTGTTTAAGAAAGACTGCTCAGATTTCACACTGAGAGTCACAAAAACTGAAAAATATATATGAAAACATGCACACGCCTCGTCCACATGCATGAGACAATTACACCACCCAAAATATGAATATGCTAAGCACTAAAACACGCCCCTGCTTCTGCAAAGAAGAAGAGGAAGTTCACGGTTGGAAGCCAGAAAAAACAGTGTTATTTGGATGGGAAAACAAACAGAAAATGGTTCCGAAGCTGAACTTTACAGAAGAAAACTGGTCTCACTTTAAAGTGGTTGTGATGAGGATACACGTGCACGTAATTAGCACACAGTGAGCGGGCTGGACACCATCAAATCATGTTTAATTTCACCACAAAGCCTTCTGAGATGAGGCAAAGCAAAGAAAGAGAAGAGGGTTGGATGCTGTGCTGCTGGAAGGACCTATTTTTCACATCTGGAGGCTGTGCTGCACATCTGTCGTGATGCAAACCATGGAGAATGTTGTCCAAGGACCAAGTGATGCCCGGAGTAAGGCCCTCAAATCCAGGTGAGTCGAAGAGGAGACGTCTAGGATGCAGAGTGGGAAGAAAATGGAGGAAAAGGAGGAAGTTTAAACCATTTCTTCCTCTGATCATCAGCGGAAATGTGAGATCTCTGGTTGAATTTAACCAAATCGGTCATCAAATGTCTACCAGTTAACAGGTGATCATTAAATAGTTCTCAGCAGGTTGGTTTTCAGCAGGTTCTTTGCTGATTAAACTGCATTTCTCTCCAGAACTGAATTATTTGTCTCAGACATGAACATACCTAAAATAATCTCTATAATCTTCTATAATGTCTGCTTCACTGTCCAAAAAATATCCAAACCATTAAAAGTGTCCTTCAAAGATGTGCCGACAACTCAAAATGTCCTATTTCCCTTTTCTATTGATAATGACCTGATTATTATTAGACACTCCCCACTTTGGTCTCTACTTCCTGAATGTACCTCCTCCAAAAAGTGTTACTTTGCCTCAATAATAATAAGATTTCTCACCTGCTTTATTCTTTTTAACTTGAAATGTTCTCTATAGTCTGGTAAAGGAAGGCTTGTTGTTTTGGGTTTGCTTTTTAAGGCCTTCCACGTGCACGTGCACGTGCATGTGCATGATCCCATTCAAACTGTTGTAATCATGATTGGTTTTGAGTTTCATCATTTTCACATCTCTTTTCATCGCATTGTTCCCGTTGTCTCGTTGGCTTCCCAGAACGGCCGATTGTCCCGTCTAGTTTTCAGGTAACTTTAAGTACAAAAGTTTCATAAAATGCAACAAAGGAAGTTTTATGGTGCCTTCACTGACCATCAGACTGAGAAAAAGCATCCAGGCAGAGAGGCTTAAAGCCAGAGTCCGTACGGAGGACTGAAACTGCCAGAATCACCCACAAATACAAGAATATCATTAAATGTCATTTAAATGTCATCAAATGTGCAATAATTTATGTATAGGATGTGAAATAAATGAAGATTTCTGCTTTAACTGTATCCATTTAACTAAATATTCCCTGTTTGTTTACTTTGTCATTTAATTTTGATTCAGTTTATTCATCTGATCAGTTCTCCTTCATTTCTTATTGTTCTTCTTTTATCTATTTATGTATTTTTCCCCCATTACATTATCTTCATTTATTCCCCCAAATGTTCTAGATTTTAATCGTGTTGTAAAATATTGATTATATATTTATTTTATGATATTTCCAAGATCTTCTTTATTCAAATAAATAGTTGAAATTCATCATTTGGAGGGGAACAGACATGGAATGGTAAGATAATACGTAGATATACAAGAGAAAGAAGAAAGAACAGATTCAATAAGAAAGTTTAATGCCAAAGTTAGTAGAACAGTAAGCATTGTGTGTTCCTTGATTTTTCAGCTTCTGTTACATGTATCAGATAATAAGAGGTCAGTGTTAACCTGAAAAAAGTTGTCTCCAACCCAGATTTAGACAATGATGCAGGCTGTAAGCGAAGAGCAGCTTCAGATCTGATAAGAGCAACACCGAAACCTGAAGGGTGCGAACAAATGAGGCATCTTAGGAAGCCGAGACGCTTTGAACAATGTGGGGAAAGAGATATAAAAACAGTCCGAGGAAGAAAATCTCTCTTTTATTGATGCAACACAAGAATGAGGTGAAGACAAAGCCACACAAAGTGCTGAGGAGGATCATTGTGACATTTGGCCTTAAAGCTTGTAAAGAAATAATGAGAATCAGCTGTAATCTGCAGAGGATAAAAGGCTGAGAAGCAGCAAAAGCTTCCAGTGGAGACTCCAGACTCCTGCTGGTCCAGAAGAAAGTGGGAGAATCAGTCAGCATTGTACTTCTATTGCATCCCATCTGTGTTGGATGTTCATGTGATCAGGTACTTTACTTCATCATTTGATTTGATTGATTATAAACTGAGCATTTCTGTACATTAGCTTAGTGAGTAACGAACCTGGGAGTTTCTGGGTCATGTCTGTTGGCTGGTTTTGGGAGTTTCTTGGTCGTGTCTGTTGGCTGGTTTTGGGAGTTTCTTGGTCGTGTCTGTTGGCTGGTTTTGGGAGTTTCTGGGTCATGTCTGTTGGCTGGTTTTGGGAGTTTCTGGGTCGTGTCTGTTGGCTGGTTTTGGGAGTTTCTTGGTCATGTCTGTTGGCTGGTTTTTGGAGTTTCTTGGTCATGTCTGTTGGCTGGTTTTGGGAGTTTCTGGGTCATGTCTGTTGGCTGGTTTTGGGAGTTTCTTGGTCATGTCTGTTGGCTGGTTTTGGGAGTTTCTTGGTCGTGTCTGTTGGCTGGTTTTGGGGGTTTCTTGGTCGTGTCTGTTGGCTGATTTTGGGAGTTTCTTGGTCGTGTCTGTTGGCTGGTTTTGGGAGTTTCTTGGTCATGTCTGTTGGCTGGTTTTGGGAGTTTCTTGGTCATGTCTGTTGGCTGGTTTTTGGAGTTTCTTGGTCATGTCTGTTGGCTGGTTTTGGGAGTTTCTGGGTCATGTCTGTTGGCTGGTTTTGGGAGTTTCTTGGTCGTGTCTGTTGGCTGGTTTTGGGGGTTTCTTGGTCGTGTCTGTTGGCTGATTTTGGGAGTTTCTTGGTCGTGTCTGTTGGCTGGTTTTGGGAGTTTCTTGGTCATGTCTGTTGGCTGGTTTTGGGAGTTTCTTGGTCATGTCTGTTGGCTGGTTTTTGGAGTTTCTTGGTCATGTCTGTTGGCTGGTTTTGGGAGTTTCTGGGTCATGTCTGTTGGCTGGTTTTGGGAGTTTCTTGGTCATGTCTGTTGGCTGGTTTTGGGAGTTTCTTGGTCATGTCTGTTGGCTGGTTTTGGGAGTTTCTTGGTCGTGTCTGTTGGCTGGTTTTGGGAGTTTCTTGGTCATGTCTGTTGGCTGGTTTTGGGAGTTTCTTGGTCATGTCTGTTGGCTGGTTTTGGGAGTTTCTTGGTCGTGTCTGTTGGCTGGTTTTGGGAGTTTCTTGGTCGTGTCTGTTGGCTGGTTTTGGGAGTTTCTCGGTCGTGTCTGTTTGCTGGTTTTGGGAGTTTCTGGGTCATGTCTGTTGGCTGGTTTTGGGAGTTTCTTGGTCGTGTCTGTTGGCTGGTTTTGGGAGTTTCTTGGTCGTGTCTGTTGGCTGGTTTTGGGAGTTTCTGGGTCGTGTCTGTTGGCTGGTTTTGGGAGTTTCTTGGTCATGTCTGTTGGCTGGTTTTGGGAGTTTCTGGGTCATGTCTGTTGGCTGGTTTTGGGAGTTTCTCGGTCATGTCTGTTGGCTGGTTTTGGGAGTTTCTCGGTCATGTCTGTTGGCTGGTTTTGGGAGTTTCTCGGTCGTGTCTGTTGGCTGGTTTTGGGAGTTTCTGGGTCATGTCTGTTGGCTGGTTTTGGGAGTTTCTGGGTCATGTCTGTTGGCTGGTTTTGGGAGTTTCTTGGTCATGTCTGTTTGCTGGTTTTGGGAGTTTCTTGGTCATGTCTGTTGGCTGGTTTTGGGAGTTTCTCGGTCGTGTCTGTTGGCTGGTTTTGGGAGTTTCTTGGTCGTGTCTGTTGGCTGGTTTTGGGGGTTTCTTGGTCGTGTCTGTTGGCTGATTTTGGGAGTTTCTTGGTCGTGTCTGTTGGCTGGTTTTGGGAGTTTCTTGGTCATGTCTGTTGGCTGGTTTTGGGAGTTTCTTGGTCATGTCTGTTGGCTGGTTTTGGGAGTTTCTTGGTCGTGTCTGTTGGCTGGTTTTGGGGGTTTCTTGGTCGTGTCTGTTGGCTGATTTTGGGAGTTTCTTGGTCGTGTCTGTTGGCTGGTTTTGGGAGTTTCTTGGTCATGTCTGTTGGCTGGTTTTGGGAGTTTCTTGGTCGTGTCTGTTGGCTGGTTTTGGGGGTTTCTTGGTCGTGTCTGTTGGCTGATTTTGGGAGTTTCTTGGTCGTGTCTGTTGGCTGGTTTTGGGAGTTTCTTGGTCGTGTCTGTTGGCTGGTTTTGGGAGTTTCTTGGTCATGTCTGTTGGCTGGTTTTGGGAGTTTCTTGGTCATGTCTGTTGGCTGGTTTTTGGAGTTTCTTGGTCGTGTCTGTTGGCTGGTTTTGGGGGTTTCTTGGTCGTGTCTGTTGGCTGATTTTGGGAGTTTCTTGGTCGTGTCTGTTGGCTGGTTTTGGGAGTTTCTTGGTCATGTCTGTTGGCTGGTTTTGGGAGTTTCTTGGTCATGTCTGTTGGCTGGTTTTTGGAGTTTCTTGGTCATGTCTGTTGGCTGGTTTTGGGAGTTTCTGGGTCATGTCTGTTGGCTGGTTTTGGGAGTTTCTTGGTCATGTCTGTTGGCTGGTTTTGGGAGTTTCTTGGTCATGTCTGTTGGCTGGTTTTGGGAGTTTCTTGGTCGTGTCTGTTGGCTGGTTTTGGGAGTTTCTTGGTCATGTCTGTTGGCTGGTTTTGGGAGTTTCTTGGTCATGTCTGTTGGCTGGTTTTGGGAGTTTCTTGGTCGTGTCTGTTGGCTGGTTTTGGGAGTTTCTTGGTCGTGTCTGTTGGCTGGTTTTGGGAGTTTCTCGGTCGTGTCTGTTTGCTGGTTTTGGGAGTTTCTGGGTCATGTCTGTTGGCTGGTTTTGGGAGTTTCTTGGTCGTGTCTGTTGGCTGGTTTTGGGAGTTTCTTGGTCGTGTCTGTTGGCTGGTTTTGGGAGTTTCTGGGTCGTGTCTGTTGGCTGGTTTTGGGAGTTTCTTGGTCATGTCTGTTGGCTGGTTTTGGGAGTTTCTGGGTCATGTCTGTTGGCTGGTTTTGGGAGTTTCTCGGTCATGTCTGTTGGCTGGTTTTGGGAGTTTCTCGGTCATGTCTGTTGGCTGGTTTTGGGAGTTTCTCGGTCGTGTCTGTTGGCTGGTTTTGGGAGTTTCTGGGTCATGTCTGTTGGCTGGTTTTGGGAGTTTCTGGGTCATGTCTGTTGGCTGGTTTTGGGAGTTTCTTGGTCATGTCTGTTTGCTGGTTTTGGGAGTTTCTTGGTCATGTCTGTTGGCTGGTTTTGGGAGTTTCTCGGTCGTGTCTGTTGGCTGGTTTTGGGAGTTTCTCGGTCATGTCTGTTGGCTGATTTTGGAAGTTTCTTGGTCGTGTCTGTTGGCTGGTTTTGGGAGTTTCTTGGTCATGTCTGTTGGCTGGTTTTGGGAGTTTCTTGGTCATGTCTGTTGGCTGGTTTTGGGAGTTTCTTGGTCGTGTCTGTTGGCTGGTTTTGGGAGTTTCTTGGTCATGTCTGTTGGCTGGTTTTGGGAGTTTCTTGGTCGTGTCTGTTGGCTGGTTTTGGGAGTTTCTGGGTCATGTCTGTTGGCTGGTTTTGGGAGTTTCTTGGTCGTGTCTGTTGGCTGGTTTTGGGAGTTTCTGGGTCATGTCTGTTGGCTGGTTTTGGGAGTTTCTGGGTCATGTCTGTTGGCTGGTTTTGGGAGTTTCTTGGTCGTGTCTGTTGGCTGGTTTTGGGAGTTTCTTGGTCATGTCTGTTGGCTGGTTTTGGGAGTTTCTCGGTCATGTCTGTTGGCTGATTTTGGGAGTTTCTTGGTCGTGTCTGTTGGCTGGTTTTGGGAGTTTCTTGGTCATGTCTGTTGGCTGGTTTTGGGAGTTTCTTGGTCATGTCTGTTGGCTGGTTTTGGGAGTTTCTTGGTCGTGTCTGTTGGCTGGTTTTGGGAGTTTCTTGGTCATGTCTGTTGGCTGGTTTTGGGAGTTTCTCGGTCGTGTCTGTTGGCTGGTTTTGGGAGTTTCTGGGTCATGTCTGTTGGCTGGTTTTGGGAGTTTCTTGGTCGTGTCTTTTGGCTGGTTTTGGGAGTTTCTCGGTCATGTCTGTTGGCTGGTTTTGGGAGTTTCTGGGTCATGTCTGTTGGCTGGTTTTGGGAGTTTCTTGGTCATGTCTGTTGGCTGGTTTTGGGAGTTTCTCGGTCATGTCTGTTGGCTGGTTTTGGGAGTTTCTTGGTCGTGTCTGTTGGCTGGTTTTGGGAGTTTCTGGGTCATGTCTGTTGGCTGGTTTTGGGAGTTTCTGGGTCATGTCTGTTGGCTGGTTTTGGGAGTTTCTGGGTCATGTCTGTTGGCTGATTTTGGGAGTTTCTTGGTCGTGTCTGTTGGCTGGTTTTGGGAGTTTCTTGGTCATGTCTGTTGGCTGGTTTTGGGAGTTTCTCGGTCGTGTCTGTTGGCTGGTTTTGGGAGTTTCTGGGTCATGTCTGTTGGCTGGTTTTGGGAGTTTCTCGGTCGTGTCTGTTTGCTGGTTTTGGGAGTTTCTTGGTCATGTCTGTTGGCTGGTTTTGGGAGTTTCTTGGTCGTGTCTTTTGGCTGGTTTTGGGAGTTTCTCGGTCATGTCTGTTGGCTGGTTTTGGGAGTTTCTGGGTCATGTCTGTTGGCTGGTTTTGGGAGTTTCTCGGTCGTGTCTGTTTGCTGGTTTTGGGAGTTTCTTGGTCATGTCTGTTGGCTGGTTTTGGGAGTTTCTGGGTCATGTCTGTTGGCTGATTTTGGGAGTTTCTTGGTCGTGTCTGTTGGCTGATTTTGGGAGTTTCTTGGTCGTGTCTGTTGGCTGGTTTTGGGAGTTTCTTGGTCATGTCTGTTGGCTGGTTTTGGGAGTTTCTCGGTCGTGTCTGTTGGCTGGTTTTGGGAGTTTCTGGGTCATGTCTGTTGGCTGGTTTTGGGAGTTTCTCGGTCGTGTCTGTTGGCTGGTTTTGGGAGTTTCTTGGTCATGTCTGTTGGCTGGTTTTGGGAGTTTCTTGGTCGTGTCTTTTGGCTGGTTTTGGGAGTTTCTCGGTCATGTCTGTTGGCTGGTTTTGGGAGTTTCTGGGTCATGTCTGTTGGCTGGTTTTGGGAGTTTCTCGGTCGTGTCTGTTTGCTGGTTTTGGGAGTTTCTTGGTCATGTCTGTTGGCTGGTTTTGGGAGTTTCTCGGTCGTGTCTGTTGGCTGGTTTTGGGAGTTTCTTGGTCATGTCTGTTGGCTGGTTTTGGGAGTTTCTTGGTCATGTCTGTTGGCTGGTTTTGGGAGTTTCTCGGTCGTGTCTGTTTGCTGGTTTTGGGAGTTTCTTGGTCATGTCTGTTGGCTGGTTTTGGGAGTTTCTCGGTCATGTCTGTTGGCTGGTTTTGGGAGTTTCTTGGTCGTGTCTGTTGGCTGGTTTTGGGAGTTTCTCGGTCGTGTCTGTTGGCTGGTTTTGGGAGTTTCTCGGTCATGTCTGTTGGCTGGTTTTGGGAGTTTCTTGGTCATGTCTGTTGGCTGGTTTTGGGAGTTTCTCGGTCGTGTCTGTTTGCTGGTTTTGGGAGTTTCTTGGTCATGTCTGTTGGCTGGTTTTGGGAGTTTCTTGGTCATGTCTGTTGGCTGGTTTTGGGAGTTTCTTGGTCGTGTCTGTTGGCTGGTTTTGGGAGTTTCTCGGTCGTGTCTGTTGGCTGGTTTTGGGAGTTTCTCGGTCGTGTCTGTTGGCTGGTTTTGGGAGTTTCTCGGTCGTGTCTGTTGGCTGGTTTTGGGAGTTTCTGGGTCGTGTCTGTTGGATGGTTTTGGGAGTTTCTTGGTCATGTCTGTTGGCTGGTTTTGGGAGTTTCTGGGTCATGTCTGTTGGCTGGTTTTGGGAGTTTCTTTGTCATGTCTGTTGGCTGGTTTTGGGAGTTTCTTTGTCATGTCTGTTGGCTGGTTTTGGGAGTTTCTTGGTCATGTCTGTTGGCTGGTTTTGGGAGTTTCTGGGTCATGTCTGTTGGCTGATTTTGGGAGTTTCTTGGTCATGTCTGTTGGCTGATTTTGGGAGTTTCTGGGTCATGTCTGTTGGCTGGTTTTGGGAGTTTCTTGGTCATGTCTGTTGGCTGGTTCTTGGTCGTGTCTGTTGGCTGGTTTTGGGAGTTTCTCGGTCATGTCTGTTGGCTGGTTTTGTGAGTTTCTTGGTCGTGTCTGTTGGCTGGTTTTGGGAGTTTCTTGGTCGTGTCTGTTGGCTGGTTTTGGGAGTTTCTGGGTCATGTCTGTTGGCTGATTTTGGGAGTTTCTTGGTCATGTCTGTTGCCTGGTTTTGGGCTTGACTTGTTTTGTTTTTGAAGGCCATCCTCTGCCCTCGTCGTCTTCACCATGAAGCTCTTCGTTGTGTCTCTTGCTCTCGCTGCTGCTCTGAGCCTGACTGGAGCCGGTCCCGTCAACTCCACCCTCACCAGGCAGTCGGGGGGGCTCTGTGACTACAAAAGGCAGAGCTGCATTAGTTTCCTAGGAGCTTTCTGTCCACAGTGCGACCCCTATGGGAACTTCCTCCCGCAGCAGTGCTCTGCATCAACTGGCTACTGTTGGTGCGTCGACGTCATCACCGGCGATGAGATTCCCAACACAAGGACACGGCCTGGTGTTGTGCCTATCAACTGTGGTGAGTGACTTTGTCTAAACAGAAATCTTTAGCTTGTGTAAAATGATGAAGTATTATAAGTGAAAAGCAGCACCAGAGAAGGTTTGGACCTTTGTTGTGCCAGTCCCGAAGCTGCCCTGTTCACAGCTTTGTTTCCTACCCAGGATGACACCCGTCATGCTCCAGCAACTAGATAGAAACAAAGAAATCCCTCAGAAAAGTAAATCTGATGGTGAATTAACTACAGATCCGGAGAAAATCAGTGAAACATTCGCCCCTTTTTACCGATATACATATACAGATTAAGCAGGTATAGAAAATGGATGGAAATAGTCAGTTGTTACACTTCATTGTATCATCACTCGAGTCATATGTTCATATTCTCGTCATGGTTAAATGTTGAGTATTGTTTAGTGTTTGTGACGTTCCTCAATGTTCTGAGTGTTGTTCGGTTGTTTATTGTCTATGTTTATATTTTTCTGAAAGCTTTTTGTTGAATTATTTGGTTCATTCCTCTTTCAGTTAATATTTTTGCTGAATCGTTTTAAGTTTTGATGCTTTTATCCAGAGCAACTTACAGGTAGGATAAGGGGAGGGGGTCTTGCCTCAGGACCCCTACTGGAGGTAATACCTTTCATGTAGGGCAGGGATGTCAAACTCCGGTCCTCGAGGGCCGCTGTCCTGCAGGTTTTAGATGTTTCCCTGCTTCAATGCACCTGATTCAGATTAAATTAATCTCTTCAAAAGATTGTTAAGTTCTGCACAAACCAGCTAATGAGGCATTGATCTGAATCAGGTGTGTTGGAGCAGGGAAATAAAAACCTAAAACCTGCAGGACAGCGGCCCTCGAGGACCGGAGTTTGACATCCCTGATGTAGGGGATCTGAACCCAGGTCTCCCACACAGATGGTGGCAATTATACCACTAATTCAATTCAGTTTTATTTATATTGCGCCAAATTACAACAATTGTTATCTCAAGGCACTTAAATAATATAGTCCAATATAGTCAAGCCAATTGGAATTCAATGTAATCATAATCCAATTAAATCCACTACACTATCCAGTCCATTAAGTTTACCAGTTACCAATCACAGCCAATCACACATGTGTCCATTGCCTTTGGTGTGAGCCAGCTGTTGGGAGCTTAAGTAATTAAGTGGTCGGTCGCCAAGTCGGGATGGGACAGTTTTTCCTGTGAATAAGAACTCGAGTTACAAAGAACCCCATGTTGTTTAGGACCTGAATGAACTCTGTGAGTGACGAAGATGTAGCAGCATTCTCAGACAGCAGGTGCCAGACAGAGATTGGGTTTCAAGAGGGATAAGAAGGTCTTGTTCTTGTTAGGTCCCGTAACGTTACACTACCTTGTTTCTTGAAGTTTTTTGCTGCTTCTTGAGGTGTCTTTTGTCAGCCTCTAAAGCAAGATAACACACTCACGTGCATAACTGTGCACGTGCAGGGTTCATACAGACAGTGTCCTTACATCCCAAAACTGTAGGGGGAGCCAGTGATGCTTTAAGTACAGCTTTGAGGAGCTTTTTCTTTCTTCTCGTACAAGAGTCTGAAATAAGTTTATGAATAAATAAAAATGCCATCTTAAAACAACAAATATTTGACCTTAACCAAGTGTAACGGGGTTCAAATGTTTTATAGAGGTGGACATGCATTGTCCCAGCGGCTGGACTCGCTTCGGGCACCGATGTTTCATCTTCATCAACGCACAGAAGTCGTGGGCCGAGGCCGAGGTGAGCTCTGATAGAGACGCCACCGACCGTGTAGATCAGGGATGTCAAACTCCGGTCCCTGAGGGCCGCAGTCCTGCAGGTTTTAGTTGCTTCCCTGCTGTTGGAAAAATTATATAGTTATACTATGACAGAAGAGTCCCTCCATCTGTTCACCTTCTATGATTCAAGCAAAAGTGTTTTGACTCTGGTACTAGTCTTTCCCATAATATTAACTGGTGAGAAGCACCTCTTATGTTCCTTCCCATAACAAGGAATGGGGAGAGAAGCACCTTTCCCCATAACATTGAATATTCCTTCCCATAATAATGAATGGTGAGAAAAGCGCCTTTTCTCATAACATTGTGTGATCAGCAAGCATAAGCAACATAAATAGCTGGAGCACCATTTTGTCGGGAGACAACTCTGAGCGGTCTTCCCGACAGGTTGTGTGGATTTGTCTCTTTCTTGCAAGAAATCAATGTTTTGTGTTAATTAATCGTATCCAGCGACTCTCAGCCTAATTTTACAGAGAATTTTTCTAACACCTGCTTCAACACACCTGATTCAGACTAAATGGATCTCTTCGATAGATTGTTAAGTTCTGCATAAGCCTGCCAATGATACATTGATCTCAATCAGGTGTGTTGAAGCAGGGAAGCAACTAAAACCTGCAGGACAGCGGCCCTCGAGGACCGGAGTGTAGATGTTCATACATGATGTAATGAAGGAATTATGGGTGAAATAACTTATCTCGCTCCTTCCAGTTTTACTGTCAGTTTGACCAGGCCAACCTGGCGTCAGTCCACAGTTACGAAGAAGAATACTTCCTTCAGTCTTTGACCAGAGGAAACACCCACATCTTCCCAGAGACCTGGATCGGAGGCAGCGATGCCATACATGTATGCAGATGATAGCAGTGTCCTCTAACAAAGATGGACTCGATCAATATCTGACCAACTGACTATTCTTTCAGTCATAGTGAATATAAGATAAGAAAGCAGTAAATTGCACGATAATTCGATGGTTTGTTGGCACATTTAAGTACAACAACAAAAGTTTTATTAGAGTTTTATTAGACTTTGTTGACCTTACAGCATATTAAAGTTCCTGTGTTGTTTGTATGAATTTGTGTGTCTTAGCTTGGTCTATGGATGTGGTCCGATGGCTCGAAGTTCAACTATGAAAACTGGTACGACGACGACCACGATGAGAAGACTGAGCGCTGCCTGATGATGAACTATCAATGTAATACTATCCACACACAGACACAAATATAATCAGATGGCTTAAATTGGTTTTAACATCAAATTTGTTCAAAGCTGCTCCAAATAGCAGATTTGATCACCTGAAATAGCTGAGGTGCTCCGGGGACCGGTGGCTCAGGCTAAATAGTCTGATCAGTGGTGCCACAAAAGAAGGAAGAGGAGTCAGGACAGTCCTGGTTAAGCCATCATCCTTCATATAGCTCTACGTTCAGACGTTATTATCACTTAAAAAGTGATGAACGCACCAGGAGCTATTGCAGGCCTCGACATGTGGACGGAGGAAGCCTGGCCTCAAGAAACATTTCATATCGTGCTTAATATTTTCTTTTAGTTGTTGTAATTTATGTATGTTTAGCTGTTGCAACTGCACAATAGAAGATATAATGTGTGAAGGGAGTGCGTTAAACCAGCTTGATCCCTGAAAATTCCTTTGTTTTGTGTTGCAGATGACTTGAAGTGGACCGCCGCCCTCTGCAATGGCACCCTGCCCTTTGTTTGTTCCAAGAGAGCCTGAAAACAGCCTGAAAACAGCCTGAAAACAGCCTGAAAACTGCATGAAAACAGCATGAAAAACAGCATGAAAACAGTCTGAAAAACAGCATGAAAACAGCCTGAAAACAGCATGAAAACAGTATGAAAATAGCATGAAAACAGCCTGAAAACAGCCTGAAAACCAGCATGAAAACAGCATGAAAACAGCCTGAAAAACAGTATGAAAACAGCATGAAAACAGCATGAAAACAGCATGAAAATAGCATGAAAACAGCCTGAAAACAGCATGAAAACTGCCTGAAAACAGCATGAAAATAGCATGAAAACAGCCTGAAAACAGCCTGAACACGTGTTCATATGATCATCTTGTTTTGTTCTAGATAAGCCTGATGAAAGGAACTAAAGTATCATATCAATACAGATTTAATTGAAATTTAATGTAGAATAAACACACATTTAATCAGCCAGAAAGGTGTTGGTTGGAGAAAGAGGAGCCTGAAAGAGTCACATATATGCATGCAGGAGATATATGTTGTAAACGTCCTGCATAAAGAAGGGTTCAAATAAGTCATTAAAAGTCTAAAATTCAAACAGTTGTTCTGTCACATTCTGTTCGTTAGCTTCAAATGACGCACACCAACATGAACAACTGACTCACTTTTACGTGGTGGTCATTAAATTTAAACTCTAAACCCTCCTAAAAGGCTTTAAACACAGATCCAAGCATGAATCAGTTCAACCCTGTGCCAATTTGTGTCATATTTTATTAACACAATCATAGTAATTATCTCCAGAAATGGTGTGAGATGACTTTTTAAAATGATATTTTAAAGCTCTGTCGCAGGTTTGTGTGTGTGGGTGTTGGGGAGTTATTGTATAACTCACCACTTCATACCCTTTTGGACTCAAACAAACTTTCCTGGCAGCGAATGACTCAGTGCAGCGTTTCCCAAAAATAAACATCTATAAAATGTATTTTATTATCAAAACAAATGCTATTAAAATGAAGAAATGTCAAATTAATGCATTTTTCTGCTTTAATTTGAAACTTCATTAATTTAAGTTTGTGTTAATGTTGCTATTTAATGACTTTGCCACTCAGTTTTACATTGATTTTATCATTTTAATTGGAATATATTCAGTTTCTTTCTTTCTTAACGTGTCGTTCCTGTTTTTATTTCTGTATTATTTTCTTTAACAAATTATTTTTGTCTGTATTTTACTTCGATTTCACCACACATGTTTATTTCAGGCTGATAATTACGCATCTGTTTCGGCACATCCTGACTCAGGCCTTTTGCCCTTTTGTTCCCTGACGAGCGCGAGCGAGCACAACTCTGACTCAGGTTGGGTAAACTGTCCCTGCAGTTATTGACCAACTCCAGCAGATCAATGAAAGGGATTGAGAGGATAAATACTCGATCGGATCAGGTTTCAGCAACAGAAAAGGGACACACAGTTTGAGAAACTAACACCGCTGACAGAGGACGATGAAGACGCTGCTGCTGCTCTATCTGTGCGTGCACGTCACCTGGGCGCAGGGTATTTTTGAGTATGACGACTATGATACTGTGAGTATGTTACCGAACATTTCAGTCATGCTGGGCTCAATATTCAGGAGAAAAACATCTGAATCTGTAGAAAATTGGCACCAAATTGCATCACTAAGTTGTTCGTAAAAAAGTCAAATTAAGTGTAAAAAGTTCCGACCTTTGAGCTGATTTATTCACTTTTTTTCTATTTAACTTTAAAACATGAGAAGTCTGGTTTGAGTCTGAAGTTTTTTTAAACAACATTTATCAAATTATTAAATCAATCAGCACTAAAACCAAAGGTACTGGAAGTAAAACTGAAATTACCTGGAAAATATTTATGAATGAATGAATCAAACTGATTGGAAATGGATGAATTTAAGTAAAAACTTCGGTGGGAAATTCCAGATGTTTTCATAATAAAATTCACAATTGAATCATGATGTTATTTTTAAGGAATCCACACCTATTCTAATAATGACAAATAAATCTAATTATCGGGGAACTCTTGAGAATGACTTGATGTTTCACTTTGATTTTCATCAGGATTTGGCCAAATGCGCCATATGCATCCACCTTAAATGCGCTTTAATAATATATTCTTCACCATTTAACACATTTCTTACTAATGGACAACAGTAAGATTTAAACAGCATTTAGAAAAGCTTTATTCTTTCTTATCTTCCTCAGGACACCTCACCAGGGAAGAACGCAACGGTACGTAAAAACCAATCTGCGCAACCTGATTGGCTTCATTAAGCGTGTAACGTTCAATAATCTGTTCTCATCTTGACTCTCAGGGCGGAGGAACGGCTGTAGACGCGCGTGGTCATCGGCCACTATCGAGAGGCAGAGAAACGTACAGTAGAAACAGATATTCCCCCCCTCCCATCGGCGGAGTCAGCAGGTACGACCACGTGGTGGAAAACGTCACGTTAATACGACGCAGCCGTCCTTATTGTGTATGAGTGACGTAAGAATCAAGTAACGTACAGAATAAACCATCAAAATGTGACTTTGTTAGCTGTGTCTGAATCTGACGGCTCATAAGTATGTTTTTGTGAAGTTTAACTGGCAATTCTTGATCAAAAATCATAAATTGTTGAGCTGTAGTCTCATTAAATAGAAAGCTTAAGTAAATATAAGTTGTTCTGACATCTAAGAGGTTATTTTGCTGAAAAGTGGGAATATTTGGATGCGTTTAAACTTGAGCTTTTCACCACCAAAAACAATCAAAAGTTGTTTGTGAGATATTGCAGACGTCCAATCCAAATCCTGGAAATTCACCATAAAAAACACGCTATTTATTAATCTGCTTTTAAACCAGTTTAAACTCATTTTGACCGAGTCAAACCAAAGTCCAGCTAAAACGAGTGCTGTGTGTCCCCCCCCCTTGTTGTTCAGATATGGCGGCCGTCCCACTACCGCCCCTGTCGGAGGTCATCGGGGGCAGGAGAAGGTGCAGCAGCCTGAGGCTGGAGGATGCACTCACGCCTCAGATGAGATGGTAAGAAGACACTTTTCTTTGCTGTGTTAGCCGTTTAAAGTTGATAAAAAGCGACTAACATGTTGCTTTTTACTCATATATTCAAGTTTCCTGTAAAAACTCCCTCCTATAAAGCTTAGTCTGCTCTGATTGGTCAGGCCTGGTGGCCTGATTAGGTAACATCCACCAGTCTGAAGCAGTCATGCTAAAAGAAAAAAGCCTATTATTGGATGAAAAATCTATCTAAAACCCTGAATTCAGCATCAACATTTATACACCCATGTTTATAGATTTGTATTTTTAAGGAATAACTCATTTAACAGTTCCTCACATCTTTTTTTTGCCATGTTAGCCGTTTAAAGTTGCTAAAAAGCGACTAACATGTTGCTTTTTTCTCATATATTCAAGTTTCCTGTAAAAACTCCCTCCCATAAAGCTCAGTCTGCTCTGATTGGTCAGGCCTGGTGGCCTGATTAGGTAACATCCACCAGTCTGAAGCAGTCATGCTAAAAGAAAAAAGCCTATTATTGGATGAAAAATCTATCTAAAACCCTGAATTCAGCATCAACATTTATACACCCACGTCTATAGATTTGTATTTTTAAGGAATAACTCATTTAACAGTTCCTCACATCTTTTTTTTTGCTGTGTTAGCCGTTTAAAGTTGCTAAAAAGCGACTAACGTGTTGCTTTTTACTCATATATTCAAGTTTCCTGTAAAAACTCCCTCCCATAAAGCTCAGTCTGCTCTGATTGGTCAGGCCTGGTGGCCTGATTAGGTAACGTCCACCAGTCTGAAGCAGTTATGCTAAAAGAAAAAAGCCTATTATTGGATGAAAAATCTATCTAAAACCCTGAATTCGGCATCAACATTTATACACCCATGTTTATAGATTTGTATTTTTAAGGAATAACTCATTTAACAGTTCCTCACATTTTTTTTTTTTTGCCATGTTAGCCGTTTAAAGTTGCTAAAAAGCGACTAACATGTTGCTTTTTACTCATATATTCAAGTTTCCTGTAAAAACTCCCTCCCATAAAGCTCAGTCTGCTCTGATTGGTCAGGCCTGGTGGCCTGATTAGGTAACATCCACCAGTCTGAAGCAGTCATGCTAAAAGAAAAAAGCCTATTATTGGATGAAAAATCTATCTAAAACCCTGAATTCGGCATCAACATTTATACACCCACGTCTATAGATTTGTATTTTTAAGGAATAACTCATTTAACAGTTACTCACATCTTTTTGTTTTGCTGTGTTAGCCGTTTAAAGTTGCTAAAAAGTGACTAACATGTTGCTTTTTACTCATATATTCAAGTTTCCTGTAAAAACTCCCTCCCATAAAGCTCAGTCTGCTCTGATTGGTCAGGCCTGGAGGCCTGATTAGGTAACATCCACCAGTCTGAAGCAGTTATGCTAAAAGAAAAAAGCCTATTATTGGATGAAAAATCTATCTAAAACCCTGAATTCGGCATCAACATTTATACACCCATGTTTATAGATTTGTATTTTTAAGGAATAACTCATTTAACAGTTCCTCACATCTTTGTTTTGCTGTGTTAGCCGTTTAAAGTTGCTAAAAAGCGACTAACATGTTGCTTTTTACTCATATATTCAAGTTTCCTGTAAAAACTCCCTCCCGTAAAGCTCAGTCTGCTCTGATTGGTCAGGCCTGGTGGCCTGATTAGGTAACATCCACCAGTCTGAAGCAGTTATGCTAAAAGAAAAAAGCCTATTATTGGATGAAAAATCTATCTAAAACCCTGAATTCGGCATCAACATTTATACACCCATGTTTATAGATTTGTATTTTTAAGGAATAACTCATTTAACAGTTCCTCACATCTTTTTTTGTCCATGTTTTCTGAATCAAACCTTGATTTAAACCCATAAAAACAACAAAGGCCAGTTTTATTCCCAGCAGCTGGTTTTCATTCTGTATCTGAGCAACGTGGGGATGGTTTTACACCTGAGCAGCTCGTGCACAGTGAACTTAGGCTGGAAGTATTCTCTACTCTTTAGAAGTTATTAAATCAGAAGAAGAAAGGACGGGCTTTGTTTAGTTGCCATAAAAATCAATTCTTCCGACATTTTTCTTGTCCATCAGGGTGTTTTGTGTCCCACTGGCTGCGAACTGAAGACTGCGCTGCAGAAGCAGTCGAAGAACGTCAAGACGGTAAATCTAGACTATTGACAACAACTCAGCCTGAGAAATCGCTTAAAAATGTCATGAAAAATGAGAGATTATTAAATGTGTTTTTGCTCTCAGATCATAAATGAACTCAGGCCTCAGATTGATGAACTGTCCCAGTCCTCCAACAACATCTACAACTACGTCAACGGCATCTCTGACTCTCTGAGGGAGAGACAGAGACTCTTTACTGGTGAGAAACACATCTTCGATACTCCAAAGTGAACTTAAGAAAATACTATGTAGGCTTTACTTAAGAGAAACTGATTTAATTAGCATCAGAGCCTTCAGAAGGGCCCTTTTAGAGGATACACATGTCTTTATATGAGCCAAGATTAATCATTATCCATTAATGTGTCCAAAGATTTAATAAAATATCTTCTTTTTGTTCAGTTTTTATGTTAAAATGAACAATACAACAATTTTAACAGCTAAAATTACATTTTTTCGGTCGTTTCGACAGTTTTTCTTCTGAATCTTCTTTAAAAAAAAGACTCCAAACCTCTCATCTTACCTGTTTTCTATTTCCTGATGTCCTCAGACAACAGCAGAGTTATTAGTCAGTACACAGATCAAGTGGAGGAGCAACACGTCTTCATCAAGGAGACGGTGGACTCCGTTTTCCCCTCCAACATCAGAGTGCTGCAGGTAAATTGGGGCTATCGCAAAATTACATATGGGCGGTTTGCTGTGTATGCATATAAAAGAAAAAGGGCTGCACCTAATTGAACATATATGGTGTCATTGCTGCAGGGGGTTCTGGACGACATCCGGTTGAAAATCCAGAAGCTGGAAAAGGCCGTCCAGGCCCAGAAAGATGAGTGCAAGGAGCCATGTACAACCAAGTGTCCCATACCAGTGGTGTCAGGTAAGCTAAGGCCGGGCGATTCCCAACGTTACAGGAAGAGTTTGGATTACTTACATTTCAATCAGGCAGCAGAAACTGAAGTGTAGCCGAGGTTTCAGTATCTTACCCAAGAATACTTCAAAATGTAGATTTGGAAAGTTGAGGATTAAAATTAGAAAACTCCAGAATGATTCGGACAAACAAAAGTTTTTTCAGAGCTGTGAGGTCTAACCTCTGGGGAACAGCAATGGGATCCATAAATGGGGGTGATGAGAGAGGATGAATCCTCAAGGACACGCTGACCTCATGTTGGTGCTAAAGAAAAGCAGTGAGGATCAGGAAAATCGTATTGTTTTTAAGGATTGGGTGAAAACAGCCTGAGAACAGCCTGAGAACAGCCTGAAAACAGCATGAAAACAGCATGAAAACAGTATGAAAAACAGTATAAAAACAGCCTGAAAACAGCCTGAAAACAGCATGGAAACAGCATGAAAACAGCATGAAAAACAGCCTGAAAAACAGCATGAAAATAGCATGAAAACAGCCTGAAAACAGCCTGAAAACTGCCTGAAAACAGCCTGAAAAACAGCATGAAAACAGCATGAAAACACCATGAAAAACACCCTGAAAAACAGCCTGAAAAACAGCCTGAAAACAGCATGAAAACAGCATGAAAACAGCATGAAAACAGCATGAAAAACAGCCTGAAAAACAGCATGAAAATAGCATGAAAACAGCCTGAAAACAGCCTGAAAACTGCCTGAAAACAGCCTGAAAAACAGCATGAAAATAGCATGAAAACACCCTGAAAAACACCCTGAAAAACAGCATGAAAACAGCATGAAAACAGCATGAAAAACAGCCTGAAAAACAGCATGAAAACAGCATGAAAAACAGTATAAAACAGCATGAAAACAGCCTGAAAACAGCATGAAAACAGCCTGAAAAACAGCCTGAAAAACAGCATGAAAATAGCATGAAAACAGCATGAAAACAGCCTGAAAACAGCCTGAAGACAGCCTGAAAACTGCCTGAAAAACAGCATGAAAAACAGCATGAAAACAGCATGAAAAACAGCATGAAAACAGCATGAAAACACCATGAAAAACACCCTGAAAAACAGCATGAAAACAGCATGAAAACAGCATGAAAAACAGCCTGAAAACATTAACCCCAGAGAATAGAAATGGTAAAGCTCATTGGGCAACAAACTACACACAACAACTGGCATTAGTTTTTCTGAATGTATTTTATTGGTTAACTCTGGCAGGTAAGGACTGTGAGGACATCTTCCGTCGTGGAGGAAAAGACTCCCAGATGTACCTGATCAAGCCCGATACTTTCTACCCTCCATACAAGGTCTTCTGTGATCAGACCACCCAGAATGGAGGTACGATAACGCCACCTGCACAGTAACTTTAACCAATTCTTCAGTAGCGTCACTCTGGACTTCACTTGCTTCTATTCCACCTCCAGGATGGCTTCTCATCCAGAGCAGGCTTGATGGCAGCGTCGACTTCGGCCGACGTTGGGACGAATATCGCCGCGGCTTCGGCAACATCGCCTTTAAAGCTAGCAAGGATCACTGTGAGATTCCTGGTAAGACATTAAACTGATGAGACGTCCATATTCCACCGTTATTCCCATCAGCTGGGGGCGACTAACACAACTTTCTTCTTCCTCATCATGTGCCAGGAGAGTACTGGTTGGGCAATGACCGCATCAGTCAGCTGACCAAGGTGGGACCAACTGAGGTTCTCATTGAGATGCAGGACTGGACAGGAGCCAAGGTGAGGTGTTGAGGTTTCTAACTATAGCAAATTAGGACTTATTTGTCATCTTTGAGTGTTAGACTGTTGGTTATGCCCAACATGCCCCCCAACTCCCGGTGCAGGCCATGGTCATCTCCCACCTTAACTACTGCAACGCTCTCCTAACTGGTCTCCTAACTGGTCTCCTAACTGCTCTCCTAACTGGTCTCCTAACTGGTCTCCTAACTGGTCTCCTAACTGCTCTCCTAACTGGTCTCCTAACTGGTCTCCTAACTGGTTTCCTAACTGGTTTCCTAACTGGTCTCCTAACTGGTTTCCTAACTGGTCTCCTAACTGGTCTCCTAACTGGTCTCCTAACTGGTTTCCTAACTGGTCTCCTAACTGGTTTCCTAACTGCTCTCCTAACTGCTCTCCTAACTGGTCTCCTAACTGGTCTCCTAACTGGTTTCCTAACTGGTCTCCTAACTGGTTTCCTAACTGCTCTCCTAACTGGTTTCCTATCTGGTTTCCTAACTGGTCTCCAGCCTGTGAAACCTCTGCAGATGGTCCAGAACGCGGCGGTGCGTCTGGTCTTGGATCAGCCTAAAAGAACACGTCCCCCCTCTGTTCATTGAGCTCCTCTGGCTGCCCTTAGCCGCCTGCATCAGATCCAAGTCCCTGATGTTAGCTACAAAGAGCTTAATGGAACGGCTCCATCTACTTGGATGCTCTTGCAAAGGCTTCTGTCCCAACTGGGTCCCTCCGTTGGTCCCAGGATTGTCGTCTAGCAGCTCCTACACCACGCCTAAGACAATCCAAACTCTGTTCATGTGTCGTCCCACGATGGTGGAATGACCTACCGAGCGCTACCAGAACAGGGGCGTCCCTGTCTATCTTCAAGAAGCTCCTGAAAACCCAGCTCTTCAGAGAGCATCTCCTATCCCAGCACTTACCTTGTACTTCCCTCCCCCCTCTATCTCTGCACTTTATCTTTCTGCACTTCCTTCTATGCCTGCACCCTATCTCTACTCTGTCCCCTCTGACAGAGTCGGACTCCTGGGTTCCTTCTATGTAGCTTATTGTTAGCTTTTTATAAAGCTGTTATATCTTCATTTGTAAGTCGCTTTGGATAAAAGCGTCTGATAAATACATGAATATAAACATAAACAACTAAGAAGTCTCTGAAGAGGACTTCATCCTGAAATACTATTGCAGTTAATTACAACTTTCTTTTCATTTTCAGGTCCATGCCCAGTACCGCCAGTTCACCATCCAGTCGGAGACGTCCAGCTATGTCCTCGCCGTTGATGGTTACTCTGGTAACGCCGGTAACTGTTTCCTGGAGGGATCCCTGGAGCTCTTTGGAGAAAACCGCACCATGACCATTCACAACGGCATGATGTTCAGCACGTATGACAGAGACAACGATGCCTGGTAGGTGCCCCAAAGGGCCTCCACTGAAAGTGTTTAGATGAATAATTTTATCAGAATAATCCTCCTGGATAGAAAGGTTTCACTTTTTCTTTCCTTTTGTTTGATAATTTAATTATACATACATGCCTCATTACCAATATTAGTATAACACAACAGCCTTAATTTATCATTATGATTAAATAAGGGATAAATCGTTTCTTCTGAATGAGTCGTTTCAAGCTTCTTCCTGAGAGCTCTGAGGTCAACTAATCAACTTTTACTGGAAGTGTCCAGGTCCAAATACAAGCCCTGGGGTGACTGAGCCTTTTCTGCTGCTGCCCCCAGGCTCTGAAATAAGCCCCCCCCCCGAGATGCATCTTATTTCTGACCTGGGCCTCTTTAAATCAGGGCTAAAATCATACTTATTTCAGATGGCTTTTAATACCCAGTAGTATGGTGACTCTTTTATATTATCTTATTCAATTTTGCTGTATTTTATTGAGTTTACTGTTATTTTATTGTTTTGTACTTATTCTTTTCTTTATTTATTAGACTTTGGTACACCGAAATGGATTGTTGTAAAGGGCTGTATAAATAATTTACATTTCCTGGTCCCTCCTCAAGCCCAGTGACCTCACAGTGACAAAGCATCAGTATTTGCACCTGTGATGGGGTAAAAAGTGCTAAAAGCCAGGCTGTGACTTAAATGCTGGAGTTTATTTGGGATGCAAATTCAGGATCTCTTGTTTAGAAGGGAAAACTATTACCGACTGGTATAGATTGGGTCTTTGATGATTTTCCTTGGAAAAAAGTTGGAAACAGAACCTTCAAAGAAAGTTAAGACCATGCTAATAATTAGTAGTGGAACTGAGCTATTTTAAGGCCCTTGAACCATACTTGAGTATTTCCAATTAATTTGTCTAAGCTTCTCAGTTATGCTGTTAAATATTAAAGCAGTTTCTAACTCCCTTGACCTTTAATTTTTTGATAAAAACTCACCCGTTATGGTCTTACGACGTCAGGTTCAGACTTCTTTATCATGGCTGCATAAGTGAAAACTGAAAATTAAAGCTATAAGTCTAATCTTTGCTTTTGTTTTTAAACGGTTTCTATGGCCACTGAGATGTTCATCATGCAAAAGCTGATACACTGAACTGGAGATGTGCAAGACTCGAATTATGCAACTGAATTAGGGTCTAAAACTGGACCAATTGTAGCTAAGATGATCTCACAATAATCACAATAATATCGCAGTCAGTGTGATTAAACCAGTGCTTTATGCCTTAAACTTAAATATCACTAATGATCTTCTACTGAAGTCAGACTTTCACACTTTCCTGTCCATGTTTGCATCCATTAGGAACCCCGGCGATCCCTCCAAGCAGTGCTCCAGGGAAGATGGAGGCGGTTGGTGGTACAATCGCTGCCACTCAGCCAATCCTAATGGACGATATTACATGGGTGGAGCCTACACGTCAAAAATGGCAAAGCACGGCACAGATGATGGCGTGGTGTGGATGAACTGGAAAGGCAGCTGGTATTCGCTCAAGGCCATCAGCATGAAGATCAGGCCTTACTTCGCCTCCAGATAATCAGGATGAAGCGTCAACACAAGCAGCACAAACAGGACTAAGTGCTCTCAGACGGATTTGAGGATAATGGTTTTACAGGAGAAAAAAAAGGTTTAGTTTGTTGATAAATTCGCAGATTTACGCTCAACTAACACAATGTATGGATAAAAAAATGAAAGGAACTAATAAACATCCTTACATGCAGCATTTTTACTCAAAAAAAGATTCATTAGAGATGAAAACTTGATCAGTTGTGAGTAAATGTGTTGAGATGTGTCTTTCCCTGCTATGTGTGACGACTTCATTGTACCAGGACGAGTTGATGAAACTGTCCTCTGCTACTCAATAAACACATTGAGGAACGTACTCTGTTGGGTCTTGTTACTTATTATCTTTAGTCCTGATCTGAAAAAATGGGTTTTCAAGTCAGATACCTTCAGACAAAATGAGCAAAAGGCTTAGGGTTATTGGAAGTGAAGCTGTGCTAACCTGAGAAGGTCTCAGAACTATGTTTTATCATCCATCCATTTTCTATACCGTCAATCCATCGGTCAGGTCGCGGGGGGGCTGGAGCCAATCCCAGGGTGCATCCTGGACAGATGGCCAGTCCATCACAGGGCCACATAGAGACAAACAACCACTGCTAAGGACAATTTTAGAGTCACATTTAGAGTAACATGCATGTTTTTGGACGGTGGGAGGAAGCCAGTTAAGCCAGTTAGGAAGCCAGAGAACCCGGGGAGAACATGCAGACTCCACACAGAAAGAACCAGCTGGGATTTGAACCTGGAACTCTCTTGCTGTGAGGCGACGGTGCTGACCACCACACCGCCGTGCAGCCCGATGTTTTATCATATCAGCATGAATTAAATTCACAAGTTTCCCCCTTGAAACTACCAGTCCAGTGCAATTCCTTTGGCTCATTTCCAGTTAAAACAAGTTTCCAAAGCTGCCCCCTCTTCATTGAAAAGAAAAGAAAAGGTTCAGTCTCCTCTGTTGGGTTAGCTGCAGTGGCCCTATGACCCATCTTCCACCATTCTGTGTTAGCATTGCTAAAATTGGATGCAAAATTAGTATAAATTGGTATAAATCCTCAAAGACTTTGGCTGTGTTCAGACTGTTCACCCACTCACGGGATGTTAAGGATTCCTTTGAGAACAGCTGGTAACCAGCTGCTGATGTATTCTGTAAACTCCTATAATTCAGTTAAGTGTTGGATTAAAGAAAAACCACTGGCGTAATAGACAAAAGCCAAATCTGAAGTGGTGGACAGCGCTTTCAACATTTTCTGTATTTAAAGAATGCATTTTGTTTTTATCAACATTTCACAGAGCATCCCGAGTTTTTAGGAGCTGGGGTTGTCCAATTCAGCCTAACATATTCTAATGTTTAGCATTGGCAAATCAACATGTCATGTTTTGTGCTTTTAATTTTCCTGTCCTGATCATAGCTTTGTTTTCAGGTTTCTGTTTAGTCCAAGGATGTCAAACTCCGGTCCTCGAGGGCCGCTGTCCTGCAGGTTTTAGATGTTTCCCTGCTCCAACACACCTGATTCAGATCAATGCCTCATTCGCTGGTTTGTGCAGAATGTAACAATCTTTTGAAGAGGTTCATTTAATCTGAATCAGGTGCGTTGGAGCAGGGAAACATCTAAAACCTGCAGGACAGCGGCCCTGGAGGACCGGAGTTTGACTTCCCTGGTTTAGTTTTTGCCATGTTTTGCCATGTTTTGCCATGTTTTCCCATGTTTTGCCATGTTTTGCCATGTTTTCCCATGTTTTCCCATGTTTTGCCATGTTTTCCCCCAGTCACTCTTGCCAGTCATTAGGTTCATCCATGTCACCTGTTTTTGTTCACAGCTGCACCCCATCTCCAATCACCTCACCACAGTATTTAGTTTCCAGGTTAATTACAAAGTCCCCATCTTCGTTGATGCCACGGGCGTTCATGGTTTCAGGTTTGTCTGGTGAGGTTTTGCCTCTTGTTTTTTTGTTTCCACAGCCACAGCCTTAGCATAGTTTTGTTTATTCCACAGTTTAGATCCGGTTCAGCCGCACTTTTTGTTCTTTTTGTTAAATAAATCAAGTTTTCCTTAAATATCTGCGTCCTAACTCCACCACGTCACTCACAACCCCTCCACACCACATGTTGAAGCCTTCCCCGGTGTACTTCTCCCTTATATAGTCCAGCAGAAATTATGGCTGATTCCAAAAAGTGCCCCATTTGCAGGTCAACTTTCCCATTGGCTCATCTTACCAGACTCTCTGCCACCTGTTGTCATCAGTGATGTCATCAGTGATGTCATCAGTGATGTCATCGCATGCATATTAGATGCTTAACTTAGCGGCCTTCGTGAACTTTGGATCACACACAATGTTCCTCCACTTTACGGTATTCCTTAATTGCAAACTATTTTAAAACTATTCCTTTTTTAAATCTCGTGTTCAGAATCTAGGGTTTTCTTAAAGGGTTGAAATATCCATTTTATTTCAAGATTATAAGGAAACAAAACATTTACAAGCCACTAACATGAACAACATGAATATGTACAGTCTGATATTCAGTCTAAATATGCTCCTGCATACATACCAAAGATGTGTTTATTAAATCGGTTCATTTACTCAACTGTAAAACTTGAGCAGTTGGCACCATATTAAACAAAGAGGAAGAATCTGGCCCACTGTTCATTGCTCTAAACTGCAACCATGATCAATAAAAACTGGAATAAAACCCTCTAATTTATTAGAATTGGTCCTTTCGCTAGTTTACAAAGTGCTTCCTTTGCCCACGCTGAGTAAGAGCTCATCACTCAAACTCTACTTCATTGAGAAAATTCACATCTGCAGACTCGTACATCACGAACTGACTCTGTCCGATGTCCTCAAACTGGGTCAGCAGCTCTCTCTGGATTGTCGGAATCGCCTTATAGTCTGCAGATGGCACCAAACCAGAGTCCACAGGTTGAAGCTCGATCCGTGGAATGTCCATTAGAGGTGTGGGGGTCTTGCTTTTCTGTTTGCGAGTTTTGTCCATGAAGTCCAACTCAGTTTTAAGCGCCTGGTAGCTGCGATGATCGGTGCCGAATGGTAGCACCGAACGGCAAGAACCACCACAGGCTCGCAGCTTCATGTCTATGTCCACCTGGAAAAAGCACCAGTGAGTTTGGATTCTGTGACAGATTCTCATCTTTGTTTGCCCCCATTCACCCAACATTTAATGGATCCATACTTAGTTAAACATTTGGAACATTACAAAAACTAAGGAAAATATGGCATCAGATCAAGATGAGTTCAAGGCTGAATGTAATTATGCAATTGGCTGACTGCCATAGTGATCAGAAGGATCTTAATTGGCCAACAACAGGGATGCAGCATTGGTTTCTGCACAGCTCTCTTAAGGTCCCACCACAGCATTTCAGTCAGGCTGAGGTCTGGACTCAGACTGGACCATTGCAACACCTTGATTCTCTTCTTTTTCCCACATTCTGCTGTAGATCTGCTGCTGTGTTTGGGATCTTTGTCCTGTTGATGAGCCAGTTTCAGCCCAGCTTTAGCTGTGGGACAGATGGCCTCACATTTGACTCTAGAATACTTTGGTATCCAGAGGAGTTCATGGTGGACTCAATGACTGCAAGGTGCCCAGGTCCTGTGGCTGCAGAACCAGCCCAGATCATCAGCCCTCCACCACCGTGCTTGACAGCTGGTATGAGGTGTTTGTGCTGATCTGCTGTGTTTGGTTTCCTCCAAACGTGCTGCTCTGCATTAGGACCAAACATCTCCACTTTGCTCTGGTCTGTCCAAAGGACATTCTTCCAGAAGTCTTGAGCTTTGTTCAGATGCAGCTTTGCAAACCTAAGCTGTGCTGCCATGTTCTTTTTAGAGAGAAGAGGCTTTCTCCTGCAGCCCTTCCAAACAAGCCATCCTTGTTCAGTCTTTTTCTAACTGTGCTGTCATGACCTTTGACCTTTAACATGCTAACTGAGGCCTGTAGAGTCTGAGATGTAGCTCTGGGCTTTTTCACCTTGGGGTGACCTTTAACCTTTAACATGCTAACTGAGGCCTGTAGAGTCTGAGATGTAGCTCTGGGCTTTTTCACCTTGGGGTGACCTTTAACCTTTAACATGCTAACTGAGGCCTGTAGAGTCTGAGATGTAGCTCTGGGCTTCTTCACCTTGGGGTGACCTTTGACCTTTAACATGCTAACTGAGGCCTGTAGAGTCTGAGATGTAGCTTTGGGCTTCTTCACCTTGGGGTGACCTTTAACCTTTAACATGCTAACTGAGGCCTGTAGAGTCTGAGATGTAGCTCTGGGCTTCTTCACCTTGGGGTGACCTTTAACCTTTAACATGCTAACTGAGGCCTGTAGAGTCTGAGATGTAGCTCTGGGCTTTTTCACCTTGGGGTGACCTTTAACCTTTAACATGCTAACTGAGGCCTGTAGAGTCTGAGATGTAGCTCTGGGCTTCTTCACCTTGGGGTGAACTTGCTGGGACGTCCACTCCTGGGAAGATTGACAGCTGTCCTGAATGTTTTCCACTTGTGAATAATCTTTCTCTCTGTAGAATGATGGACTCCAGATAGTTTGGAAATGGCCTTATAACCCTTCCCAGACTGATGGGCAGCAGCAGCTGCTTCTCTGAGATCATTGCTGGTGTCTTTCCTCCTTGGCATCGTCTGAATGCTGCAGACCTGGCTGCTAATTATTCTCTTCTTCTTTTGTCATACCCTGCTTCAGCATTTTGTCTTAGGTTTTGTTCAAAATATGTTGCGTGTTGTTTATCTGAAATAGTTTTTACTTCGATTTAAGAATAGTTAAGGACCATAAATAAATAAATTCTTCTTATATTCTGAAAAAGGAGTTAATGCTGCCAAATGAACACAAATACATCAAGCTTTTTCTCAAACTAAAGCCTTTAGGAACCCAAACTGGAGATGGGTTTGAGGTAAATTACTGTGTCTGCTCCCAGATGAACAGATAATATTCTGAGTATAAAGCGCAGTGCAGCTAAACAGCAGATGTGTCATCATGTAAATACAGTACTGCATGAGACATTTGTCTCACCTCCGTTCGATACAGCTCCTCCATCTGTTTCTGCACTCTGCGGTTCAGCTCCTTTAGTTTTTGCGCCAGAGTGGCTGATCGTTTCCGTAGCGCCGTCAGGTTCCCGGCGAGTCCGTCTGCACGCTCCACAAACTTCAGCTCTGACACTAAATGCAAAAATACAGCCTAATTAACCCAACATTTCGCCTTTTTCACCCAGAAAACCCAATCCACGCATCTTCACCGAGTCTTAACTGTATCTGTTAACGATGACCCTCCGGTTGGAGTTGTAGACGCTCGTCATCGCCGACATGGATTTCTCGGCCGCATCTTCGTATTTCTTTGCTGTTTTGCACAATGTCCGCAGTTTTCTTTCCACGTCACTCTCCATCTGTGAGATCAAACCCTGCAGTCTGCAGCCCGATGGGCATTTAGAGACCTTTGGAGAATGATATGAGAGCTGAAAATGAGTTTTCTTAGAGGTTGGTTACATTTTACCAACTTGTTTTAAATAACATCAGCATCCTTTTTGGTCTTAAAAGCAGCTCAAATGTTAGATTGTTGGGTTTTTTTGTTTTATTTTCACATCAGACTCGAGCAAAAATTGCTTTTCTATTGAATTCGAATTTCTATTCTCCCTCAGAGACCTAAGAACACGAAACAAGTGTTTGAATAAATCAAGTAATGGCTGGAGTTTGCTCCATTAAAAAGGTGTCTGTGGGGCCTATTACCGTCCATGGGTTTCATAGCAGTTTCATATGAACTGGACTCCTGGGTTTACTTTATGGGGTTAGACGCCCATTGCTGGCCAATCAGCCAAAGCAAAAACAATGTGGTTTATTCACATGAAGCAGAAAGGGAACATGTGGACAGTTGGACACTGGATCCATTTTTACGACTCCGCTTTGGGCGCCGTGGAGAAATGGCGGCTGGGGGAGAGTTTTTCAAATGGATATAATATGTTAACTTTGAGTTCTTTATTTCTGTGGCTCTACTAGAATGGTTTTGTATGATTCATTGTTAAAAAACCATCTTACTTATGCTATAATGACCCATTAAGATGATGAACAAAATATTCTATTTCCTTTCTCTTTCAGGCCTCCTTCCTTAGAGCCCTGACAGGCCACTGTCTCAGTGGCAGCTATGATTAAGGCCTTATTGCCTGAACTTTGTATACATGCTATGTCTGTAGTGACTTTTCGAAATGGGTATATAACACTGAGTCACATATAGATGTGGAGTAGCATCTAAAAAATATGGTGGTACATGTATGACTGCGTTTTATTAGACTGAGGCTGAGCTGTTCTTACTGTGCAGTAGTGTGCAAAAGGTCTTAAACTACCCCTCAGATCTATATGTATTGCTGTAAAAAGGAAAATAGGTGCAGTGATTTATTGAAACCAGAATGTAAATTCAGTATATAATCTAAAATCTGCACACCATGCTGAGATATGCCAGGTTTTCAGCTAATAGCTCTTTGGGAATCACCTTGTTGCTGCAGAAATCCTATTTTCTGTCTGTCAAACTGTGTTTTCTTTGCTGTTTTTCATAGATGCAGCTAAAGAAATGGGAACAAATGATGTGTCTCTGTGACAGGCTGCTGGTAACAAAGTGTCTAAAGATCCAGTTTAAATGGCTTCTTTGCTAAGTTGTCTGTTCTGTGTCGACACAACACTGGTTCATCCCTTGAGTTAGGAGCCTTTTTTCTGCCTGAATGCTTCATAGCTCAGAGTTAAGTGGCTGAACAAAGAAAAAACACTGAAAATGTTCAGGTACAAGGACTGAAAATGAGTGAAAAAGCAGAAAATGTCCAAAGAAAACTGTGAAGGAGCATCAGAAAGCTGCAGAACTGTTGATCAGGACACTTTAAAGATTACAGAAACAGGAAGAACTGAGGGCTGCATCTTGAATCTTTGTTTTTCAGGACTTGACACTTCAGCTTTGATTCTTTACTCTGTTGGAGGTGAATTAACTTCGACTGTTTAAACACTTGTTTCCCCCCATGAAGCTCCACACTTAAGCATTAAGTTTTACTTTCGTTCCAGCTGAGTTAGCGGAATCCCATCCTGACACTGTTGTGTTGTAATTAAATCAAAAACTGCTTATGAATGCTCTTCTGTATGAAGTTGTTGCTCTTACCCAATCATCATCTGAGCAGAGAGGCACATGTGACTTTGCCGAGCACATGTGTGTCTGGGTGCGACTTGGAAAGTGTCGGCCATCTTGCTTCTGCTGTTGGAGCCTCATGCACACTGCAGAGAAAACAAGGGGATGGAGTCAGTTCACCTCGAACTGAGCTCCAATTCAAACAAAACAAGTACATGTTCTTCCTTTGTTTATTTTGTGTCATTCGACTGACTTTTGGACCATCGAACATCATGTTTGCTTTTGCCCAATTCTTGTGAATTGTGGGGGTGGAAAAAGCTTTGAAAGCATTTCGACATGTTTCTCTGGTGGCTTCAGAAAACCTTTGGATGTTTTTTTGTGTTGCTCTTAATTTCTCTGTGTTACCTCAGCCATGGACACTAAGGGATTGGTTTGTTGGTTTATATTGGGATTGGTTTGTTGGTTTATATTGGGATTGGTTTGTTGGTTTATATTGGGATTGGTTTGTTGGGACAAATTTCATGAAAGAGTTGGAAGGTGTGCAAAGGAAGAACTCTTTCAGTGAATCGTTGTTGTGAAAAGAATTATGAAAGAAAACATTGATTATTGTTATCAATTTGATGGTATTTCATAAGCAGACATATTGATTCTTTAAAATAAGCAAAAGTTGCTTCAAGTCCATTGAAAAACAAAGTAAAGTCTCTTTATATTCTAATGTTTTTCCCCTCAGAACATAGAAACTAGAATTATGGTAAATACAGATGAACGTGACTTATTACACTGTGTCGTTAACAACAAAAACTAAGTGAACCCTCACTGCTTCCACAGGAACTAAGAGGTTAAGTTGCAGCCAGGAGCTGCTGATCAATCAATTGATTGGTAAGGGAAGAAGAGGGGATGACGAGCTATCACCCCTAAAGAAAGAAGAAGAAAAAGTTAACTCTTTCTTCTTCTTTCTTTCCAGAAACACATTTTCAGAGACCAATCGTGGCGTTTTCTGCTCCTCTGATGTCTGTTTATCAACCATTAAGTTAACTTTAAAAGCCGTTAATATCCAGGTCTTAAAATTAGGCAAACACAACATATTACACCATCATTATTCACCAGAATAACCTGACTGCTCCCACAGGAGTTAAGAGGGCAGCATTTCAGGTGTGTTTTAACACGATGCCAAGGAGGAAATACATCAGCAATGATCTTAGAGAAGCAGCTGCTGCTGCCCATTAGTCTGGGAAGGGTTATAAGGCCATTTCCAGACTATCTGGAGTCCATCATTCTACAGAGAGAAAGATTATTCACAAGTGGAAAACATTCAGGACAGCTGTCAATATTCCCAGGAGTGGACGTCCCAGCAAGGTCACCCCAAGGTGAAGAAGCCCAGAGCTACATCTCAGACTCTACAGGCCTCAGTTAGCATGTTAAAGGTTAAAGGTCACCCCAAGGTGAAGAAGCCCAGAGCTACATCTCAGACTCTACAGGCCTCAGTTAGCATGTTAAAGGTTAAAGGTCACCCCAAGGTGAAGAAGCCCAGAGCTACATCTCAGACTCTACAGGCCTCAGTTAGCATGTTAAAGGTTAAAGGTCACCCCAAGGTGAAGAAGCCCAGAGCTACATCTCAGACTCTACAGGCCTCAGTTAGCATGTTAAAGGTTAAAGGTCACCCCAAGGTGAAAAAGCCCAGAGCTACATCTCAGACTCTACAGGCCTCAGTTAGCATGTTAAAGGTTAAAGGTCACCCCAAGGTGAAAAAACCCAGAGCTACATCTCAGACTCTACAGGCCTCAGTTAGCATGTTAAAGGTCAAAGGTCACCCCAAGGTGAAGAAGCCCAGAGCTACATCTCAGACTCTACAGGCCTCAGTTAGCATGTTAAAGGTTAAAGGTCACCCCAAGGTGAAAAAGCCCAGAGCTACATCTCAGACTCTACAGGCCTCAGTTAGCATGTTAAAGGTTAAAGGTCACCCCAAGGTGAAAAAGCCCAGAGCTACATCTCAGACTCTACAGGCCTCAGTTAGCATGCTAAAGGTTAAAGGTCACCTCAAGGTGAAAAAGCCCAGAGCTACATCTCAGACTCTACAGGCCTCAGTTAGCATGTTAAAGGTTAAAGGTCACCCCAAGGTGAAAAAGCCCAGAGCTACATCTCAGACTCTCCAGGCCTCAGTTAGCATGCTAAAGGTTAAAGGTCATGACAGCACAGTTAGAAAAAGACTGAACAAGGATGGCTTGTTTGGAAGGGCTGCAGGAGAAAGCCTCTTCTCTCTAAAAAGAACATGGCAGCACAGCTCAGGTTTGCAAAGCTGCATCTGAACAAAGCTCAAGACTTCTGGAACAATGTCCTTTGGACAGACCAGAGCAAAGTGGAGATGTTTGGTCCTAATGCACAGCAGCACGTTTGGAGGAAACCAAACACAGCATATCAGCACAAACACCTCATACCAGCTGTCAAGCACGGTGGTGGAGGGCTGATGATGTGATCTAATATGGTAAAAGTGCTGTAGTTATATAGCACTTAAACTATCAGCTACATTCATTCACACAGACTCATACAGCAGCTCTTATACAGAGTTACAGGCTGCACAGTTTGTTTTCTATATTTATTACACATATTGAACAAAAGACACTTTAACATGTGGTCCAGGGAAGCCGGGGATCGAACCACCAACCTTCCGATTGGCAGACGACTTCCCTTCAGCCACATTAAAGCCACAAATTAAAGTAGCTACTGGATTAAATAGTCTAATCTGTTCAGTTACATTTGGTTAGTTAGGAGATTGTATTCAGTTATTCAGGTGTCTAAGAGCTGCACAATAAGAAATAAGATGATAAAACAATGATATAAATTAAATAATTCAAGTAATTCTGAATACAGGCAATAAATAAGGTGAACTTTCCACATAAGAGTGTATTAAAACTTTTGCTGGTGCATTTATCAAACTACTTTCCCATTTAAGTAAAAAGAAGCACAAATAGTTTACATTATTTGTACTTTTTCAATGTTAAAAAGCCAATCAACTTTTAAAAATTGGGTAAATATTAGATTGGTGTTTTATAAACAATCTTACAGTGGAAAAGGTCATCTTGTGTGAAATGAGGAACCACAGCAGCTGAAGTGAACACGGGTTTTATTGATGGAGCAGAGTTCAGTTCGGTACAGAGTTGAGCAACAGGGAGAACATCGGGTCACTGAAAGAACATTGGACTGGCAAAGCTAACAAACAGGTCAATGCCATTTGCACAGCGTGTTGACAGAAATATAATTATCAGCAAAAATACACGGTTTTAACATCATTTAGACTTCCAAACATCTTCCAAATAATCTGCAAGGGTCCACCTCACATGTATCTATGCCCTGCCTGTCAGAAAGCAGCCGGTCGGATGAACATACGGACAGTTTTCAGGCTGTAACTGGCTGGTTTGTAGGTCACCCACACGACTCCATTCTCCACCCCATACGGCGTGTTTGCGCCTTTGTGATAAATCCCATTTGGGTTAGCAGCCTGGCAGCTGTGGTACCACCAGCCGCCCCCGTACACCTCTGCACAGTTCTCCTCCCACTTATCGTTGTCTTTGTCGAAGGTGCTGAATTTCATACCGTTGTGGGACAAGTCAGGCGCCCTCACGGATTTCGGCATCGTCAGAGCGTCACCGGCGTCCCCGGTATAGCCAGACACGTGCAGCGGGTACCCCTCCTCCTCCGTTCCCACCCTCACCACGTACTCAGCAGTGCCCACGCCCCCTTCCCAATCCTCCAGCTCGACCTTCAGCAGGGTCTCACCCTGATTCGTCAACAGGTGGAGGTTCTGGTTGCCCAGCCAAAACTCCCCCTTGCCCTGAGCATCGACCGAGCCAAACCCTTCGCGGTATTCAGCCCAGGTGCGGTTGAAACCGCGCACGCCGCTCTCCCTTTGCTGGACTAACAACCACCCGCCCATTAACCCCTCCTGCTGGCAGTAAACCACTATCGATGGGGAGATAGCGCCGACGGGTTTGATCTCAAACAGGCCGTTTGTTTCCCCTTTCTGGTGCTTCTGGAAGGCTTCGACACAATCTGCAAACAGAGGGGCACACCGCGAGTTAGCGTGGGCCGGCTTCCTGTCGACTGGTTAAAAAAAGGCTAAAAACATCGCCTCCGGCTAAAGAAAATACCAATAACTTCCCCAGAGTCAAACCCATTTTCACCAGACTGCAAGATTAGATGACACATCTGTTGTTGCAAACAGGCCCGTAGCGAGAGCATGCTGGGTGATGTTTGAGAGGAATTTACGTGTAAAATGTCATGGTTTTATTCTTAAAATCGGAAAATCGCAGTTTGGTTGTCAAGCTTATCAAGAATGTCATAGTTCAGGGAATGTGACCGAGAAATATAGCTTTATTGAATGTATTAGAACACAAGAAAATTACACCGATCTCACACAAACAGCTGCTTTTATCAAATCTTACATCTGACTTTTTAAATGTAATAAGTTCAAAACTTTAGTTTCCATTTATTTTCTTTGGTTAAACAGTGAGCCAAAATACTTCAGTAAACTGTTGTTCTTATTCATTACACTGGATGTAGAAATCTATAAACTCTAGCAGCAAAGATTTAAGGATATTGTGTTCACTTCTTGTTTTGGTACATAAGGCTAGCTGGCAAGCTAGCTGATGCTAACACATGCTATCTAGCTGTCGTTCTCCTCCTGGCTTTGCAGATTTTACTCCAGATCTGATGTTTTGGTACCTTTTCCCACAAAATCGGCCTGCCGGTCGACACGCGTGCTCTTCACACTCCGGGCGTGGAAATCAGGAAGGTCATCCTCTGCGTTGTCGGTCATGAACGCTCCGAGATCGAACCCAACTTCAGCACCAAATGGTTGCATGGGCCCAGATTTGAAATCTCCCAAGAGGCTTCCTTTCGTGCCCCCAGAATGAAACGACTTGGAAGATGAGGAGGAGGAGGAGGAGGAGGATAATGTATGGCTGAGGCTGGGGAACAAGGAGCTCATCCCTCCCTTACTAGCATCCGTCATCGCCTGACACTCAGGTCCTCCATCAATCACCTCCTCCACCTTTTCCACTGGTCCATCCTTTGTGTGAACCACCGTCGTCCTGATTTTCTTAGTGCATCTGACAGTTTGGGATGATACGTGACTTGTACTTGTACTTGGTTGGCTTAGACTGTCAAACCCTCCAAACCCTCCAAACCCTCCGAATAAATCCCCATCGCCACGTCCTGTGTGTTCAGTGATGGATTTCGATGAGGTTGAGGATGAAGAGACGGACGAAGAGGCGGATGAAGAAGCGGATGAAGAAGAAGGTGAGGATCCAGACATAGAGTAGGAAGTACCTGGGACCTTGGAGATGGTTCCTGGGGATGAGCTGGAACCTTCCTCCTCCAGGACCAGTTGGACTGTATTTACCTGGAGGAGAAGAAAAAAATGTAGAGTGAGATAACATGGTTGTGCTGGGGTTTGTTCTTTGGTTTGGTTGTGAGGAAATTAAGTTTCACTCTCAAACAGAGTAATGCGATACCTCTGCTTTCAGATACCAAGGGAAGCCATGATAGGATCTCCACTAAGACCATTGTTGTATTTCAAAATTGCAAATACATGCTCAAACTTCCTATTAAGTTTCATTAAAGTCAGCTGGTTGTTTTCTTTGTAATCTTGCAAACAAAATAGCAACAATCACATACTTTTTGGTTAGCTCTAACAAGCTAACCTAGCTTGTTGTTTGCTAATTCGAAACTTTATTCTTATCTGTCTTTAATAAAGCATCTAATATAGCATTTAATATATCATTCACTCATGCAGAATTCAGTTCGTTGAAAGCAATAACTGACAGTCAGTAATTTAGTACAGGAGGATGAAACCGACAGAGGAACAAGACCTGCATGAGCGCTACATATTAACATGAGACGAGTTAAAACTGGGAAGTAAATGCATGACACTTTGATGAGCCTTTTACGGATTTTCTGTTGTTTTTATGTGGATAAAATGACAAAAAACATGAAAAAAGATCATAACTTGGAACAGCTTTGTTCATAGTTTGTTCATGAATCCATCAGAAGTTCAGTAGAAGTTGTAAAATAGCAGGCACCACCATGCAATGATGTCACCAGTGATGTCATCACATGCAAATTAGGTGATTAGATTTACTACCTTTAAAAACTTTCGGTCACCCTGAATATTTTTACCCATTTACAGTTTTCCTTTATCTCTGATGCTTCCTTGATGCTTAAAGGGTCAACATGTCACTAACTATGGCTAAGTATCTGTGAGCCAACATTGGGCAAGGGACCTTGTATTTTCAGTGGATTTTACACAAATTTTAAAACATTTGCTACCCCTGTGACTAAAGCCATACGAATGCTAACATATCTTAGGTCCTGAATAAGGAAACAGTTTTAACTTATTGTGCTGGTACAACGTAATTCCCAGAATGTTTAAAGCATGTTCTGCTGCTGCATATATAGACATCAGTTTATGATTCACATGAGAAATTAAAAAATGTTTAAAAAGAAACATCTTTCACCTCAGGGAACATGTCTTCTTTCCGCTGTGCCGCCACATCCTTGGATTTGTAGATGCTGTCCACGACCACGTTTTTCAGTGGCCTGCTCTTCATGACGTAGAGCGTTCCCACTGATTCGATGTTCTGTACTGACTGAGAGTCCAGCTGCTGCACCTGAGGGACGGACAGGAGACACTCAACACTAACAGAAATAAGAGAGATCCATCTGTGATCGAGAAAGCCTGAGAACCTACGGAGTACCACAAGGTTCCATACTGGGCCCCGAGTTGTTTATACTGCACATAAAAGACACATGTAACGTGTCTAACATGTTAATGATCCTTTTATTTACTGATTATGATCATTTATATTGCTTTAATAAAGGTTTGGAACAGCTTCTGAGTACAGTAGAACGGGAATTGACAGTTTTAAAGTAGTGGTTTGACATAAATAAATTATCACTAAACTAAAAACAACTCTGCTGGCACATATCTAACAAATTTCTCCTCCTTAAATTAAGTGACTTATTTTTTTTTCTTCTTTTTTTAAAGGAATTAATTTGTATTTTAAGCCATACAAGTGACTTAACTTTCTTAATGGTTCTAAGTTTCTTCTTTTGGTCGTGAAAACAGTAAAACTGCAAACAATTTTAGGGTATTTTCTCAAAAAGGTCTAGAAATCAAACTGGAACTTAAACTGGCCTTTGAGCATTAATCTTTGAACTGTAGAAACCAGGCAAAACAAGATAACTCTGATTCACATGTTTATGTCCGACAAAGCAAACACAGCTGGATTGAAGAACTGAGGCCTCACCTGTTTATCCAGGGTCACGTAGCTTTCGTGGTCCACCTGGTACTCGGTGTAACCAGCGCAGGATCCTTTGCAGGACCGGAGCTTAATGTCGATATCAACCTGACGGGGGAGACAAACAGTTGAAGAAAATTATTCCTTAAGTAAATAAGAAGATAAACTAGGCTACAGTACTGTTTATAATGTTTAACATGCACAATAAAATGTGATCTATAAGAGCTAAGATCTGACAGGAATTCAAATAAAGCTAAATTGTAGTTTAAGGGTAAAAGAAAAGCTTCTGTCTCTGTGGTTGTTTTGTTTGTCTTTGAGGGTCACTCAGAAAACAGTTTTAAGGTTTACTGTGTGAATGCAAAGAGGTATATCTGTGTTTTTGTCCCTGTTGGCTCTCCGTACCTCCAGCCTTTGCATCTCAGTGACCTGGTCTTTGACCCGATCCTTCAGGGCAGACAGGACCCTCAGCTGTCTGTCAATCTTGACCTTCATGTCTAAGATCCTCTGACGCAGACTCTGGGCTAAGTCGTAGTAGTTGTTGCCATGACCTGGTGGAAGAAGTTTGTGTCAATCTTTCTCTAAATTAGTGGCGTACCTGAGGACTCTCCCTTTAAATAACCTGATTTAAAGAGATATATGGTATCAGAGGGATAGCACATTCTTGGATAAATGGTTATTTTCATCAGATATCAGTGTGTTCAGATAAATAATGCTGACTGTTATTTACTGCAGGTTACCTGTGGGGAACCACAGGGTTCCATGCTGGGCCCCAAACTGTTTATACTGCACATAAATGGCATATAAAACATGTCTAAGATGTTGAAGTTCACTTTATTTACTGATGACAGTCATTTATTTTGCTCTAATAAAAGTATGGAACAGCTTCTGAGAACAGTGGAAAGAGTTTGAAATAAATAAATGTTTCAGTAACAGATAGATAATAAAATAAATAAGGTCAAAATTATGATAAATGATGTTGAAATAGAAATAATGTGAGGAAACCAGATTTTTGGACGTTATTTCAGTTTCAGTGAATAAACACTGACCAGCATCGACGGTGAGCTTCTCCTTCAGGTAGCTGTAGGTCTGTTTGGACACCTGATCGGCAGAGCGATGTTTTGCCCTGTTCTGATCCAGCAGGTTACGGATCTTCTCGATCTTTTTCAGCAGTTCGTGGTCGTTTTTGTCCATCAGACCCTGGATCCTGCAGCCCGACGGACATTTAGAGCCCTGACAGAAGAAGAAACAGATTAAATTAGAAGGCAGAATTATGACTCATCGATTATTAAACCCAGACTTTGCTTAACTTGAATGATTTCTGGAAAATTTACAGTATTCTCCTTTTATTTCTCAGACTGTAAAAAACATAAACAGTGAATGAAAACAGTTCAAAAGATTAAATCTTCACTTTATGTTTATCTATATTTTCCTGAGTCTTGAAAATGTTGATGCTGTGTTTGCGTTGCATCGGCATTGAAAGGTAAAAGGATCCATTGAGTGTCTGAAAACGTTTATCAAATCACATATAAATATCATTTACTTGCTCACAACTAACAATAAATTAACTGTTTATTGATTATCTTCATCAAATGTGAGCTGAAGTATCTTCAAAGCAAATTAAGCTAGTTGATGAATCAAGCTAACTAGCTTACAATCAAAAGTGTTAATTTAGGATTAATTTGATGAAAAGAAACATGTCAGAGTCCTTTCTTTGTGGGAATAAGAGTCACAATCAAAAGTTTAGGCTGACTTTCGTGCTTTTTAGTGAGAGTTAGTTCCAGCCAACATAATCCAAGATAGCGTGTTTGCTAACCGTGTTCATAGGTGCACATGTAGAAAGAAGCTAACATATCATGTAGTGACCAAAATGCTATAGAGTTACAGTGAAATTTGGTGGCTTTTAGAGATATTGAGTCACTAAAATAGCCATAAAAGTGTGTTTTCTAACACCTTGGGAGCAAATTTGAGAGTGCTGTCTTGGCCAAGCAACTCTTAGCAGTTTGTTACCAGCGGATAAGATGCTAGCAGATAAAACTAGCTAAAGCGGCTGACTTGTGAGTCTTTAAATGTGTAAAAGGCTTCGTTGTGATCCAGAAATATTTGTGTCTGGTAATGCTAAAAGTGAGGCAGTAAATTAGTAAAAGCTTCCAGTTCATGTACTTTACTTGTTGAGGTGACAACCTCAAAGTCAGGATCTCAGTTACACATTTGGTTTATGTAACATTTAAGTTAGCTTTGGTCAAAATGTTAAAATAGCCTCTCATCCTCAAACACAGGTGGTGGATAGTTCTAATCCTCAACTGTTGAAATGCTCTTGGATGAGGCCTATCATTTCAAAACCACCATCTATTTTTTTCATTTGATTAGTTGGAGAAACAGGGTAAAGTGTAGAAGTGAAGAAGAAGTACCCAGTCATCGTCTATGCAGAAAGGCCACTCCCTCTGAGTTGCACATTTATCGGATCTGGTGCCTTGCTCCACCGGACGAGCTCCTCTGGGGTCTATCTGCACCTCGGCAACGACAGACAAGAAAATCATTTCACTTGGTCAGTTTGGGGGACGAATCCAGCAGAGAAACGATAGAATTTAAATGTTAAGTATAACTTCTTCACCGTTAAGTTGTTGCATTTACATTGAGATGATTGATAAAACTCAGTTTTATGGATTACGGCAACAGTTTCCTTCACAGATTAGTAATAAATAGTATTTGGACTGAATTAATGATCAATACTTGATGCATTTAACTGAATAACTCGTGTTCTCTCTTTAGCTTATTGCTCTCATACATTTAGACACATAATCCAGGACTACAGCTGTGTATGATTCTTTAAGAAAGCGAACTCACCTGTGCGAAGGCCACAGGAACCAGACAGATGAGTACACCAAACCACTTCATCGTTCTTCTTCTTCTTCTTGTTGTCTCTGCTTCACTCGGGCTGCTGTTGGGTGCTTTTGAAGCCTCCTGCTTCAGTGTGACTCACCGGGAAACGTCTGTCAGGTCAGATCAGAGTTGAGCAACAACTCCTGCTGTTTGTTGAACTGTGTGTGTCTTTTCTGTGATAAAGTGCACACACGGTGAACTCAAACATGCTGCCGTATCACAGCAGTTGCTGCAGGATTTACTGGCATTCGACGGTTTGTGATCTCCTAAAGCAAATAATGACAAATCTCTGTCAGGAACAATTATTATGAGGCAGTAGTGACTCAAATGAATCAATAAGAGAGGGACAAGCTAAAGAAAAACAACGATTCTGAACAAATTCTTACATGTTTGTTTATTTCTTCTGGTTTTTACATGAACTTAATCATTTATTAGACTTATTGCTGCTTGTTTTAAGATTTGAACGACTTGGATAAAACTTATAATTCTGTTAAATGTGATTGTTTGTGTGGCGAATAATATTTTACCAAACCGACATAAACAGTTTTCTGATTAATTCAGCTTTTGTTGGTGCTTTATATTAAAAATTTAAAGAGTCTCAGTGACTTTCTTGAGGAGTGTTTAATCAGCAGATTGCTTTTATCCGTCTCTGTTAAAGATCCATCTGAGCAAAAAGGTTTTTTTATTTGTTAGACACATCATGGCCGAGTGTTTCCACGTTTTATGTTTTGATTATCTTGTTTTCAGGTTCTTTTACACATTTTCAGGTTTACAGGTTACTTTCTTGTATTGTTTTACCACGTTTTACCACAGTACCATAGTCTTGTTTAACCATAGTCTTGTCTTGCTTTGTTTATTCCATTTATTTAATCATATATCAGTCCTTGAAAGAATTATTCTGAATAAATAAGATTAATGTATTAAAGTAAGAACTACTTTATTTATTATCTGAACATTTTGGCTTTCTAAAACAAAACAGGCCTCAGAAAATTAAATAAAAGTGTCGCAATTAGCAGCATTTTCCCACATTATAGAGAAGAAAGATGATGAAATCAGCATAAGTCTGGATATGCAAATAAGCCTGTAGTTAAAAGAGCTGAATCAGCTGACTGACAGGAAACATGAACCTAAACAAGAGATCTGTGAGTGGAATCAGTGGAAAGGTTCATAAAACTCAGCTCAGAGTGCAGCAAAAGACGTAGTAATCACTCATTCATCAAAGGGCAGCATGATGTGCACATGAATAAAGATAAATCAAGATGATCCTCATTTCCTTGGAAGTGAAATATAACATCCTCTAAGAATCATATTTTTCTGCTCGGGCTGTAAACATGTTACTCATGTGTGTTTTTAAACTGTAAACAACATTATTTAGTGTTTTATTGATTCCTCTGAAGCTTCTGATCGGTTTAAAGTAGAGTTAAAGAGGCGTTTATATAGATCATGCCAGACCTTAACAATTAAATGTGGTGAAAGGGATTCAGCTTCAGAGGAGAATCTTTTTTATCTTTATATTGATGATCTGTCCAGATAGCTAAAAGCTCATCAAAGTGGGAGCCTCATTGGTCATTTAGTGGTGAACAGGCAACGGTTTGTAATGCACCTTTAACTTAAAATGCTTTGTAATTGTTGACGTCATGCAGCCCACATGATGCTTACTCGTTTAGATCAAATTCAGTTACATGATGCTCAGATGCTGTTCAGTTGAACATAGCTGTTTTAAGAGGAAATTTACCTTTAAGATGTTCATATTCCTGCTTATAAATAGCATCGTTCCACTAAGGCAAAGACAAACATGAATGTAAGTTTAATTAAACCAGCTTCATGGTGATGGGAGAATGGTGTCGTTCCTCCGGTCACCACTAGATGGAGACACATGATCGGTTAACAGCTGTTACTCACTGGGCCTCCTCTCTTCTGCAGGTCTGATCGGCTTTGCATCCATTTAAAAAGACGTGAGGGAGGCTGTAAATGTGCAGAATAAATGACACGAGGGAAGCACGTGAGAGCCGTGCTGCTGAAGACACGAATATTTCTGCAATGAGACCAAAAACGAAGGCAGAAACGGCCTCCGAGCCTCGGAAAAAGACTCAAACAGGTCGATGACACACAAAAGTCCCACAAACACACGCGCACATCCATCCACAGGCTGCAGCCTTTGATAATTTCGCTCGTTTGAAGATGGGACGTTTTTGAAGTCCCTTTGAAGTGACTTTTACTGTTGCTTTGAGAGCCTCATTTAAGCATCTCCATTATTTCAAATTCAATGACTCGTGGTTTTCTGGAGTTTAATTGATTGAATGTGATGTGGAGTAGGAGGAACTTTAATCCTCTGGAAAGGATTGTTAATATACGTTACCTCTTACGGGCCATTTTATCGTCTTAGTTTACCATCCCACCAGCTGAGGACGGCTGGAAGGTGGATGAAGGTGAGGTCTCTGCTGGTTTGGGAGGAGAGTGAGGTGAGGATGGTCCAACAAAGAGTGACACAAAAAGCCTTGGCAGGTGATTATAACCTAATGTATCAATGCTCCGAACATTATGAACGTGTCACACCTTCCCTGGTGGTTTTTTAAAAGGTGATATTTTGTGAAAAATTCCCCAAAATTAACTCCCAGAGTTCAAAGTTTAGTCTCAACAAGCCCAAAACTTCAATTTTATCAGTTCACAGCGATATAACTCAGAAGAAAAGATGCAAATCTTCACTTCTGAGAAGCTGCAGCCAGAAAACGTCGCTGATCTTTATCAGTTTATCTCTCACAGTTCTGTGGGTAAATATAAGAGTGTGAGGGTGGAATTCCACATTCAGGACAAACAAACTATGAAATAATTGATCTTTGCCTCCCGAGGACTGATTGGCTCCTAAAAGCATCCTGCAAGAGAAAACTAAAAAAAATCTACAGCTTCGGGGAGTAATTTCACACTTTGCCTGGAGTTGAAGATAACTCTAATATTTGACATCTTGAGTGAGTTGTTAGCGTTGAACACATCTGCCGTGTTTTATCTGTGAGCTGCACACTTCCTGAAATGCTGTCCTGCCACAACATGTATTGACTTTAAACAGCCTCAATCAATCACAGCAAACACATGTCCGCACTTTGATTCATTTCATAGAGAGGCTTACAAACTAAATTAATGCACGAATACACAGCAAGAAATCCCCTGAACGGCGCAAATATTATGCTAACTAAATTCAATTTGCCATGTTCAAGGAGAAATAAAATCATGGTATATGTTTATGGATGAAGAAATGTGTATAAGAGGAAAAAATCCTTAAAACTGGCACAACAACTTGGATTTAAGGGTCTCGAATGAGCTTTTTTTCAACATACATCTGTGTGTTGGGTCTGTAATTTCATCTGATATCCAAACTGCATCTCATTATATGTCCAACATAAGGGAAGAGAAGCATGGAATAAGTGCAGCAGGAGTGGGAAGATGCAACGGGCAGAGGCAGGTTAAAAGAGGTTCTAAATATATGTTGGCTAAATATATATCTATGAAGCTCAGAGCAGAGCCTGCAGAACTCAAAAGTCTAAAATCGTGTCTTTTCTGGGCCAGAGCTCATTTAAAAAGTGGGAAACTGCTCTGTGGTTAGATGGATCAGAACCTGACGCTGCTAAAGAGGAGAGGGACCATCTCTGGCCTTTGGAACTGGAAACCTGCACATCTGGAAAGGCTCCATCAATGCTGAGTGGTGTTTACGGGCTTTAGAGCAACATCTGCTCCCATCTTAGATGGTGTCTATCCAGGTAAAGCCCTGCATATTTCAGCAGGACCGTCGGAGGCGAAAAGCAGACCCAAGCAAAGCTGAACAAAGGCCCTGCTGAGGAACCCAAGGACAGAAAATAAAACCCAATCCACAGAACAAAAGGACTGAGAAAGGATTGAAGTGAAGAAACCAACAGAGACGCTGACAGAAGAAGATCAGAGGCAGGAAAACCAGGAGGATATTCGCTGAGGGAGTTAATGAGAAACATGAGGCAGGCGGTCGTAATTAGCTCACTGAATCCGGTGGGGGGGCAGAAAGCAGGACGTTGAACAAGCTGAGGACATAAAACAGGACATGAAATACAAATGAAGCATAAAGTAACACTGAACACTGAAAACTTCAATAATCTAAGGTAAGACAGCTGCTGGACTGACCTGCCGCAGTCCAGATGTTTCAAGAGTCCAGCTGCTGGACTGACCTGTCCGCAGTCCAGATGTTTCAAGAGTCCAGCTGCTGGACTGACCTCCCGCAGTCCAGATGTTTCAAGAGTCCAGCTGTTGGACTGACCTGCCGCAGTCCAGATGTTTCAAGAGTCCAGCTGCTGGACTGACCTGCTGCAGTCCAGATGTTTAAAGAGTCCAGCTGCTGGACTGACCTGCCGCAGTCCAGATGTTTCAAGAGTCCAGCTGCTGGACTGACCTGCCGCAGTCCAGATGTTTCAAGAGTCCAGCTGCTGGACTGACCTCCCGCAGTCCAGATGTTTCAAGAGTCCAGCTGTTGGACTGACCTGCCGCAGTCCAGATGTTTCAAGAGTCCAGCTGCTGGACTGACCTGCTGCAGTCCAGATGTTTAAAGAGTCCAGCTGCTGGACTGACCTGCCGCAGTCCAGATGTTTCAAGAGTCCAGCTGCTGGACTGACCTGCCGCAGTCCAGATGTTTCAAGAGTCCAGCTGCTGGACTGACCTGTTGCAGTCCAGATGTTTCAAGAGTCCAGCTGCTGGACTGACCTGCCGCAGTCCAGATGTTTCAAGAGTCCAGCTGCTGGACTGACCTGCCGCAGTCCAGATGTTTCAAGAGTCCAGCTGCTGGACTGACCTGCTGCAGTCCAGATGTTTCAAGAGTCCAGCTGCTGGACTGACCTGCCGCAGTCCAGATGTTTCAAGAGTCCAGCTGCTGGACTGACCTGCCGCAGTCCAGATGTTTCAAGAGTCCAGCTGCTGGACTGACCTGTTGCAGTCCAGATGTTTCAAGAGTCCAGCTGCTGGACTGACCTGCCGCAGTCCAGATGTTTCAAGAGTCCAGCTGCTGGACTGACCTGCCGCAGTCCAGATGTTTCAAGAGTCCAGCTGCTGGACTGACCTGCCGCAGTCCAGATGTTTCAAGAGTCCAGCTGCTGGACTGACCTGCCGCAGTCCAGATGTTTCAAGAGTCCAGCTGCTGGACTGACCTGCCGCAGTCCAGATGTTTCAAGAGTCCAGCTGCTGGACTGACCTGCCGCAGTCCAGATGTTTCAAGAGTCCAGCTGCTGGACTGACCTGCCGCAGTCCAGATGTTTCAAGAGTCCAGCTGCTGGACTGACCTGCTGCAGTCCAGATGTTTAAAGAGTCCAGCTGCTGGACTGACCTGCCGCAGTCCAGATGTTTCAAGAGTCCAGCTGCTGGACTGACCTGCCGCAGTCCAGATGTTTCAAGAGTCCAGCTGCTGGACTGACCTGCCGCAGTCCAGATGTTTCAAGAGTCCAGCTGCTGGACTGACCTGCCGCAGTCCAGATGTTTCAAGAGTCCAGCTGCTGGACTGACCTGCCGCAGTCCAGATGTTTCAAGAGTCCAGCTGCTGGACTGACCTGCCGCAGTCCAGATGTTAGAAGAGTCCAGCTGCTGGACTGACCTGCCGCAGTCCAGATGTTTCAAGAGTCCAGCTGCTGGACTGACCTGCCGCAGTCCAGATGTTTCAAGAGTCCAGCTGCTTGACTGACCTGCCGCCGTCCAGATGTTTCAAGAGTCCAGCTGCTGGACTGACCTGCTGCCATCCAGATGTTTCAAGAGTCCAGCTGCTGGACTGACCTGCCGCAGTCCAGATGTTTCAAGAGTCCAGCTGCTGGACTGACCTGCCGCAGTCCAGATGTTTCAAGAGTCCAGCTGCTGGACTGACCTCCCGCAGTCCAGATGTTTCAAGAGTCCAGCTGCTGGACTGACCTGCCGCAGTCCAGATGTTTCAAGAGTCCAGCTGCTTGACTGACCTGCCGCAGTCCAGATGTTTCAAGAGTCCAGCTGCTGGACTGACCTGCTGCCATCCAGATGTTTCAAGAGTCCAGCTGCTGGACTGACCTGCCGCAGTCCAGATGTTTCAAGAGTCCAGCTGCTGGACTGACCTGCCGCAGTCCAGATGTTTCAAGAGTCCAGCTGCTGGACTGACCTCCCGCAGTCCAGATGTTTCAAGAGTCCAGCTGCTGGACTGACCTGCCGCAGTCCAGATGTTTCAAGAGTCCAGCTGCTGGACTGACCTGCCGCAGTCCAGATGTTTCAAGAGTCCAGCTGCTGGACTGACCTGCCGCAGTCCAGATGTTTCAAGATTCCAGCTGCTGGACTGACCTGCTGCAGTCCAGATGTTTAAAGAGTCCAGCTGCTGGACTGACCTGCTGCAGTCCAGATGTTTCAAGAGTCCAGCTGCTGGACTGACCTGCCGCAGTCCAGATGTTTCAAGAGTCCAGCTGCTGGACTGACCTGCCGCAGTCCAGATGTTTCAAGAGTCCAGCTGCTGGACTGACCTGCTTCAGTCCAGATGTTTCACCACCTGAAAACAAATCCAGGAATCCTATCAGACAGGAACGGGACCACAGTCCTGTTCCAAAGGTCCAGCAGCTGGTCTCCTGAGTTCCAGATGTTTACAGATGTTGTTAAAAGAAGAGGAGATGCTAATGCGGCTAACATTTAGCTATGTTTGAGATGTTTTCTGTGTTCTATCATGAATAAAACATTGATTTGCAAATCACTGCCTTCTGTTTTTTGTTACCTTTTTGCAGCTGAAGCCGTAAATCTGCAATAAATACGACTCAGTTAAATCCGAAGCGTCTTAAATCCGAATGACGACACAGCTCAGGTCACTGAATGTGTTTGTGTTGTCACGGAAACGTCAGCCGACCTGCCGGTGGCGATTTACGCCTGGAGCGAACACACAAAGATCTTCAGACCAGCAGGAGACCAGCAGGCTGGGTGAGAAGGTTTTCCAGGTGTTGGAATGCCTCTCCCAGTCACCCTGGTTGTCCGATGGTCCGCCTGCCGTTTCAGCTTCATGGAGAAAGCCACGGAAAGCTGTCGCTGAGATGAAATAGCCGCCCTCTGCCTCTCACTGGTGCAGAAGATGACGGATTTCCTCTCAGCTGCAAATGGAGCCTTGACTTTTCTTGGGAGATTTTAGACCCGTTGACAGAAACGTGTGATGAAAGGAAGGCTTACAGAGAACCAGTCTAAATGCTAATGGTGTCATTACTCTGTGGCCTCTACAATAAACACATTTTTTCATGTTCAGGTGCTGCCTGAAAGGCTGGTTCTGCAGCCATTATGAGGCGTTGGCGTGCACCTCGTACACAAGGGGAAAGTCTTCCCTGCGGCTGGCCTGTGATGCGGTTGGGATCGACTTGCTGTTTCAGGCACCTTCGGACAGAGAGTTATAGGAACTGTCCACCTCGAATTTAGTTCCAAGGTCTGCCCTTCTCCAGAGGAAATGTTTCCTTTTGCATAAGTCGGAGACCTTTACAGGGACTGATGTGACGCAGCCGCCTGCGACAGACGTGCTGCTTTGTTGTTGGCTCTGATAGACCTGAGAGTGAGTATTTTATGTTGTAGTTTACAGACAAACTGGCCTCAGCTACTGTGGTTTGCAATAGTATTCACACCCCCCCCCCCCCCCCCCCACTTGGCATTTTTCCCATTTCATTACCTTCCGACCTGGGAATGAAATGGATATTTGGATGGATTAATCATTCATTTTCACCACATGGAAATAACCATGAAGATGCAAATTATTTGTCATTGTGAGGCAAACAAACATAACTATTCGCCCCCATGAGGTCATTCTTCTATAGAGCGAAGTCTCTTAGGGTTTGTCTCACTGAGCCACTGCTTCAAAGTGAAACTGCTCCAGCTCCTCGAAGTTCTGCCGGTTTACAGCAATCTGTGAGTCATTCCACAGACTCTCACGGGGATTGAGTTCGAACTCTTTTCCCCTTAAACCAGTTGAGTTTGAACTCTTTTCCCCTTAAACCAGTGGAGTTTGAACTCTTTTCCCCTTAAACCAGTGGAGTTTGAACTCTTTTCCCCTTAAACCAGTGGAGTTTGAACTCTTTTCCCCTTAAACCAGTGGAGTTTGAACTCTTTTCCCCTTAAACCAGTGGAGTTTGAACTCTTTTCCCCTTAAACCAGTGGAGTTTGAACTCTTTTCCCCTTAAACCAGTGGAGTTTGAACTCTTTTCCCCTTAAACCAGTGGAGTTTGAACTATTTTCCCCTTAAACCAGTGGAGTTTGAACTCTTTTCCCCTTAAACCAGTGGAGTTTGAACTCTTTTCCCCTTAAACCAGTGGAGTTTGAACTCTTTTCCCCTTAAACCAGTGGAGTTTGAACTCTTTTCCCCTTAAACCAGTGGAGTTTGAACTATTTTCCCCTTAAACCAGTGGAGTTTGAACTCTTTTCCCCTTAAACCAGTGGAGTTTGAACTCTTTTCCCCTTAAACCAGTGGAGTTTGAACTCTTTTCCCCTTAAACCAGTGGAGTTTGAACTCTTTTCCCCTTAAACCAGTGGAGTTTGAACTCTTTTCCCCTTAAACCAGTGGAGTTTGAACTCTTTTCTCCTTAAACCAGTGGAGTTTGAACTCTTTTCCCCTTAAACCAGTCGAGTTTGAACTCTTTTCCCCTTAAACCAGTGGAGTTTGAACTCTTTTCCCCTTAAACCAGTGGAGTTTGAACTCTTTTCCCCTTAAACCAGTGGAGTTTGAACTCTTTTCCCCTTAAACCAGTGGAGTTTGAACTCTTTTCCCCTTAAACCAGTGGAGTTTGAACTCTTTTCCCCTTAAACCAGTGGAGTTTGAACTCTTTTCCCCTTAAACCAGTGGAGTTTGAACTCTTTTCCCCTTAAACCAGTGGAGTTTGAACTCTTTTCCCCTTAAACCAGTGGAGTTTGAACTCTTTTCCCCTTAAACCAGTGGAGTTTGAACTCTTTTCTCCTTAAACCAGTCGAGTTTGAACTCTTTTCCCCTTAAACCAGTTGAGTTTGAACTCTTTTCCCCTTAAACCAGTTGAGTTTGAACTCTTTTCCCCTTCAACCAGTTGAGTTTGAACTCTTTTCCCCTTAAACCAGTGGAGTTTGAACTCTTTTCCCCTTAAACCAGTGGAGTTTGAACTCTTTTCCCCTTAAACCAGTTGAGTTTGAACTCTTTTCCCCTTAAACCAGTCGAGTTTGAACTCTTTTCCCCTTAAACCAGTTGAGTTTGAACTCTTTTCCTCTTAAACCAGTGGAGTTTGAACTCTTTTCCCCTTAAACCAGTGGAGTTTGAACTCTTTTCCCCTTAAACCAGTCAAGTTTGAACTCTTTTCCCCTTAAACCAGTGGAGTTTGAACTCTTTTCCCCTTAAACCAGTGGAGTTTGAACTCTTTTCTCCTTAAACCAGTCGAGTTTGAACTCTTTTCCCCTTAAACCAGTTGAGTTTGAACTCTTTTCCCCTTAAACCAGTTGAGTTTGAACTCTTTTCCTCTTAAACCAGTGGAGTTTGAACTCTTTTCCCCTTAAACCAGTGGAGTTTGAACTCTTTTCCCCTTAAACCAGTCGAGTTTGAACTCTTTTCCCTTAAACCGGTCGAGTGCTTCAGCAGGAAGCTGCGTGTGCCTCAGGTTTTCCTCAAATAATTCCCTGTATTTAGCAGCATCTCTGGTCAGAATTCCTTTAATTTTGACCAGTTTCCAAGTCGCTGATGATGGGAAACATCCCCACATCATGATGTTTCCACTGGGGAGGCTGTTCTTAGGGTGATGAGAGCTGTTGGGTTTGTTTTCCTTGATGACCAAAGAGTTGAATTTTAGTCTCATCTTCCAGATGTTTGGGGAATCTCCCACATGAGCCGCATTCGGACAGAGACGTTCTACGAATTTAGTTCTAAGACCTGTTCACCTCCAATTTAGTTCTAAGACCTGTCCTTCCCCAGAGGAATTGCATTCTCACATGAGTCGGGGGCCTCGACAGGGACTGATGTGACGCAGCCGTCTGCCACAGACGTGTTACTTTAGCGCCACTCAATAACAAAACAGAACCCGGGAAAAGCAAGGAGAGAAGAAAACAACAGCACCAAGAAACTAACATGGAGAGCGAGGAGGCCACCGTGTTCATGGTCTGCATGGCGGTGATATTAATCATGGACGATCACATCAGGCGTCTAAGATGGAGGCTGGAAGAGCGCACAGCGAGAGTCAGGAGACGGAGAATCCAGCAGCGGGCGATACTTCTTCCTTTCATGGAGGAAAGAAGGAGAGCAGAGCGCCGCAGACAAAGGAGACTAAGTTTAACTTATTAAACAGGCGCCGGTTGGGTCCGTGTCGTATGAGTAAACATTTCAGACAAGGGGCGGAGCTACCAGCCACCAAACACCTACATCATATGTGTTGCTATGGAAACCAGAAAAGACCCGGAGCTAAAATGGTTCCAGGAACTGAGGGCTGTGGTCCCTAGTTCCTGAGGGCCGTGGTCCCTAGTTCCTGTATGTCCGAATGCACAAAAAAAACGGCCTGAAAAGGTTCTAGGAACTGCAAAAGGTTCCTACAGTGGGAATACGCCTATAGTAACTGCTCACATACTTCCTGTGTAGTACACTTGTTACCGGACTCCACCAGAGGTCACACCTGATCACTGAGACCAGAAGCTGCAGCTGGATGCTGCAGAAGCTGATAAACGGTAAAAATAGAAGAGGTTGACCTTCAGATCACGACAGAGAAAAGAGAAAGCAGCGATATGAGAGATGGTTTGTGAGCTCCTCTAAACACCAAGCACGGCGCGGGAAAAAAACATAGAAACATCAACAATAGGCTTCCACGCCCCCTACTGGTCAACATTAGTTTCACAACAGACGCACCAAATGAACGTCCAGTTAACAGCAAGAATATTTCCACACTTGGAGAACCGACCTATGGCATCTCCCTATTTCCACTCAGGCTCACTGGTGATTTCGAGAACCGGTACGATGTTAGCTTTGCAGGAAGCCTGAAAGTTGAGGCTGTTCCAACACTAAAAGGTCACGAGTCTGAACCTCGGCTGGCATTTTAACACACTTTCCACATCCCGCTTGAACACGTAGCGCGTTTCTCAAAGTGTTTTCTTGCTCATGTTTTGTAGCTTCCTACTTCCTTCCACGTCCCCTCGACAAACCTCCAGGATTTCGACCAATCAGAGGACACTTTAACCGGGTCATCTCGTTCTCAGGAGGAAGCTCAGAGAAAGCTCCTCCCTCTTCTCCACTAATTACAAACTATTAGGAGTCATGAAGTGTAAAGCTAATCTGGAGCTACCCGATATTAAGAATCCATCTATTATCTTTTTCCTGCTGTTTCTTCCTTTCTTTTTCGTCCGATATTGATCACATCTTCCCATCCACGCCTCTTCCCTCATCTTTTTTTGCCATTTGTATCTTCCCTCCCTGACTCTTCCTCCCTCTCCCGCTCCTCCGCCTCAGACGGTTGCTAATTGGCTTCTGATGCATTTTTAATGTCCAGCCACCCAAACCACAGTTTGCCAATTGTGTGTCATCAGTGTGTTCATAAATCACGTCCGTAGTGTCTGTGTTTGTCCCTCTTTTTAAGGACATGAAGTCAATTTGTACTCATCTTCTCTCGCTTCAGTCCCAGCGGAGGCTTTAATGGCCAAACGGAGGGTTGAGGAAGCAGGAAGTCAACAGCTTTTCCTAAAACTATTTGAAGGTGACTTCATTAAGTCAACTTGCAGCAAACTGGGTCATTTGTTAACCCTCAGGGGTATCTGGGAGCCTATCTGGGACGTTTTTCAATACTTTTGATTTTGCCTTTTTGAACCACATAAAGAAATGTTTAATATAGTCTTATCTTGGTGTCTTTCTTTTCAGCACAACTTCATCTAAAGGATCTGGTAATTATTTTTTCACTTGAACTCAGTTTATTAACATATCAGGCCCAAAAATATACTTAAAATCTGAAATTTAAAAAAAAGAAGCTACAAAAATGCCCAATGAACTGTTTTAGAACGTGAAAAAGTAAACAAAAGTTGCAAATATGACCATAGAAAGGTCAAATTTAGATATATTAGAACTAAAAAACATGCATATGTATGGGCATTTTGAGAAGCTGTGCTTTGTATTCGCAGCCATCATTAGCTCAGCACTCAGCCACCACCAACTGAGGAACATGGAACACAGAAATAAACACAGACTCTGACATTAACACCGCTTTTTTTACAACTATGTTACAGTGTTTGAAAAACCACAAGAAAGGAAGCAGCATCGCCCATCCTCCATCGATGCCATCAGACCTGGAGCCAACAGCTCGGGTCTCATCCCGCTCCCTGACTGCAGCTGCCAAAGCAGGCAGAGGATGATTTTACACAGTAATTAACTGTCTTTACTAGAGTTCGTATCAATCACGTAATGGACCTTTAACTGCTTTGTGTTTTAATGGTTTGCATAAAAGTAAATCCAGTTTCTGCTGTTATCGAAAGTACCTGAGAGCCCTTTTCACCGTTTCTCCATCATTAAAACATGAATCAAGGAGTGTGGCTGTGTGTGGGAGCAGAGTTTGTAAAGAGAGTCAGAGCCCTTCACACACATTTGGTAGCTGCAGGCTTTCCAGAAACGGCTTCACTCTGCTCGCTTCATGACTAATTCTCATTCCTGTGCGAGTATGTCTTTAAATGCGCGTGTGTCTGTGTGTGCATGCAATAAGCTAAAAGGATTTGTGGGATAGCCACGCTGACCGAGCAGGTTCTTGTACTCGAGGTTTGAAATAATGTTCCCTGACTCAACACGTGGCTTCGCTTGATAGGAAGCTGCAGGCAGAATTGAGACACATGAAACACATTCCCCAGCTCCAAATCTCAATCTTTCTCTGGTCTGAACTGAATCTAAGACTCAAACTTTATCACAACACTGCCCTGAAAATAATTCAGAAAAGGGAGTTTAAAGTTTTCTGTTTCTCCGAGAGCTGGCTCATTGTTAGTCGTGAAATAATGGTTCGTATAGAGATTTTTGCCCTGTTTTACACCAGTAAAAATGAGTCAGTGTGTTAATAAATCTGTTCCAGTTAAAAGAGAGATGATTCTGACTTGAGGAAATCTACATAACAAGCAGTTTTAACATAGTTTGAATTGTTGTTACCGTCATAAGCTGTAAACAAGAAGCTTCCGGGTCATGGAAGCGGTTGTATGTATGTGTATATATACAGTATATATGTATATTCAGCTATCCATCCATTATCTACCGCTTCTCCGAGGGTCGGGTCGGGTCGGGGGGGCAGCAGCTTTAACAGAGAAACCCAGACCTCCCTGTCCCCGGCCACTTCCTCCAGCTCTTCCGGGGGGACCCCGAGGCGTTCCCAGGCCATAGTCTCTCCAACGTGTCCTGGGTCTTCCCCGGGTCTCCTCCCAGTGGGACGGGCCCAGAACACCTCCCCAGGGTGGCCTCCAGGGGGCATCCTAACCAGATGCCACCTCATCTGACTCCTCTCGATGCGGAGGAGCAGCGGTTCTACTCCGAGCCCCTCCCGGATGACTGAGCTTCTCACCCTATCTCTAAGGGAGGCCCAGACACCCGGCAGAGGGGGGTTAGGGTTAGGGTTAGGGTTGCGGAGGAAACCCATTTCCTTCGCTTGTATTCGCGATCTTGTTCTTTCGGTCTCTTCCCACAGCTCGTGACCACAGGTGAGGATGGGAACGTAGACTGACCATTAAGCCCATTTCGGGCAGCGCTGACTGAGTCCAACCCTCACCAGAAACAACTTACTGCCGGCAATGTGGACCAAACTCTGACACCGGTCATACAGAGACTGAACAGCCCCTATCAAGGGGTCCGGCACCCCCCACAGGTGCCTTCTGGCTCAGCTATAGACATATTATATGTATATGTATGTTTAAAATTAGAAACCGTGACCTTCTGCCACTCCATTAACATCAGAAAAGGTGTTTTCTTCCCAACTATCAATCCTAAGGCAGGCATCACTGGCGTGGGCATTATTGAAAGTCTTGTAGGTTAAAGGTGGTAACTGAACATGTTCACCAAACGTTCTCCAAATAATGCCTTCTAGAAAATGTAACTTCTAACCATTTCTTCTGTTTACAGATAGAAAAAGCTCAGGTTTTACATAAAACCTTATTTTTTCCCCGGCAAAATCCATCAAGACAAGTGAAAGATAAACAGTAAATCATTTAAATAAGTGTATCACATACATTGACAGACTGTGTCACAGTCCTGACGATCCTTTAGGTCCTAAAGTTAAATCAGGAGGGCTCCACAGCATCTTACGTGGCTGTTCGGTTGTATTTATCATGTTCTTTGAGTCATTCCTGAGCAGCTTTTCTGCGGTGGTGGGACTGCCGGGGGAGGCATTTCTATAAATCTGAGAAAATAGGAACCCGAGAACACTGGAAACAAAGGGGTTTGAAAGCATGAAGAAATACCTGGAACACAGCAATGCCCCCAACAAAGAGAAGAAGAATAAGGCACACCTGTGTCCCCAGTCTAAAAAACTGTCCCCAATCCCCAGCTATGCGCCACGTGTTTCTCTAAAAACCTGCCAGCTCTCTATAAATATCCTCACCAACGGTGTAAAACCATCTAAGAGGGACATTGAAGGTAATTCAAACACCAAAATCAACCTAATTACAGCTGATGCTGATGGGGGCTTCATGTTGAGGAAGAATTTGATGATAATGTTGCAAATTTCAGGGCATTCGAGGTCCAGTTTTGAATACATTTCACAGGAAATGTCCTGGGATCACCAGTAATTAAGTTTATCCCCTTAATATCTGCAAAATCTCACAATATATCATAGATGTTGGTGACGTATTTCAGATCAAAGTAGCTGATTGTACACAAGAGTCATTAGATTTACATTTTTTTAATGAAAATGTGGAAATGAAACGACTCGAGGTTACAACATGAAAAATGCATTTGCTCATTTCAGATGGCCTCTAAATTTCTGAGCATCATGGCTGGGTTGTTCCGATAGTGCATGTTAAACAAGTAGAACAGCTTCCCTAAGGAGAAAAGAGGTCTTGAGTTCAGCAGGAAGAACACAGCCTGTCTCTTTAGATTATCCAAGAATCCTGTTTTTTTTCACCAGGCTGTGGCCTGAGCTCAGTCTGCAGCTTCCCTCTGCTTTTATTCTGCTTTGACAAGCTTCTGTCTGAGGACTGTGGCTATGTGCTACTATTTGACTCCACAGACAAGTACATCCACAACATCATTTTCTCGGTCGTGTTTAATCTGTTGTGGCTAAATGAAACATAAGAGCCCCTGATGGTACCTTAGGTTCTAATGGCTATTTGCCACTGCAGCCTGGTTTGATAATAGGCCACTTTGGGCAGATGGCATCATTTCAACCTAATGATACATCTTTTAACCCCATTTCATGAAAGAATCTGCCAAATAAAATGCAACTTAATGGGTTTCCATCTACTGAAGCTATGCACAAAAGAAGTGTAAGATTGAGAAAATCAGCAGGTGGTGCTGATCTAGAAGAAAACATAAGAATGCATTCATTAAGTTGTTCGGGTAAAGGTTAAACTGTTAGTGTACTGTATGAAGTAGATGTTTTCTGTCTGGTTTGTTTTATTGCAACTCAAGCCTGAGTAGTGACATGCTTTATGTTTGTCAGTGTTTACGAGCCGCTCTGCTGTGCTTTGATTCTTCAGGCAGCTTTTCGATGCCAGCTGAGGGTACGGATTTTTATGCAATGCTTTTGACGTTTTGGCATTTCCAATTTCAGCTTTTCTGAACACAGATTTGAAATGCGCAAAGTTGGATGGAATCTCAGCATGTTGTGTCATAAATGGGACCAAGTAAGTGGAAGCAAGTAAGTGGGATATCCTTAAATGAGACACATATATATATATATATATGTCACAAACTGAGTTACGAACTCATTGCAAAGCAGTTAACCTCATCTGTTGGACCAACCTAATGTAGGGCCCATAGTTTGTGTTTTTATGTCACCTTTAGTTACATCTTTCCAGTCACATAGCAACATTGGTTTGGCCCAGTTCTGGCCCACAAACCGCAAAGAATGACGGCCCCAGATCCGGTTTGCCAGAGCTGGTCCAGCACTAGGCCAGCTTTGGGCCACCATTGCCAGATCCGGTCCATATCTGGTTCACTTACTAGTTGCCATGCTAGCAGTCAGCCAGAAGTGCCGGTTTGATGCCAGATCTGGCCCAGACCCATCATACATCAGACCCAGTACAGATTTTTATGCAATGCTTTTGACGTTTTGGCATTTCCAATTTCAGCTTTTCTGAACACAGATTTGAAATGCGCAAAGTTGGATGGAATCTCAGCATGTTGTGTCATAAAAGGGACCAAGTAAGTGGGATATCCTTAAATGAGACACATATATCACAAACTGAGTTACGAACTCATTGCAAAGCAGTTAACCTCATCTGTTGGACCAACCTAATGTAGGGCCCATAGTTTGTGTTTTTATGTCACCTTGGCGGTTTTAGCTACATCTTGCCAGGCCCAGTTCTGGCCCACATACCGCAAAGAATGACGGCCCCAGATCTGGTTTGCCAGAGCTGGTCCAGCACCAGGCCAGCTTTGGGCCACCATTGCCAGAACCGGCCCATATCTGGTTCACTTATTATTTGCCATGCTAGCAGTCGGCCAGAAGTGCCAGTTTGATGCCAGATCTGACCCAGACCCATCTGCTCTGTGGTAGCCATGGTGCTTTGGGAAAGGCTTTGATAGAGCCACTGACCATGATGTTTTCCAACCTTAATCAAGTACATTTACATTTATGTTTATGCATTTAGTAGACGCTTTTATCCAAAGCGACTTACAGATAGGCATGTATGCAGGGGGATTTGAACCCAGGTCTCCCACATGGAAGGTGGCAATCATACCACTACAGTGGTATAAGTAGACGAGTGAAGGAAGTCAACATTAAAGCAGTATGAGTGAGAGGAGGAAGGCTGCAGCCACGCACATGACCCATGCTTTGGACATCCTTACCAGTTAGCTGTCAGTGAGTAAGCTCTCTGGAATGATGTTTCCAATCTATATTCACTTTTTGGTACAGTCACTGTTGAAGAAGGATAGTGGAGGACATGCAGTGGCAGAGCAGAGTTTCCTGCTTTAAAAAAGGAGGGGGGGGGGGGGGGGGGGAATGTGTTGTACCGATCAACTCTGGTGTTCTGATCGGGCATTACTCCCACCATACAACATCAGCTCTGCTGAAAATCAAAGCCCCCGAGTGCAGGATGAGTCATCAACACTCTTATGCTGTTATTCAGGAAATGACTCTGGAATACCAAGAAGAATACCTACAAAATGACTTTTTTGTCTGTTGTTGCTGGGCCTTGTGCTGAAAAAACATGTAATAACACAAGCATTATTCTCTGTTTCATGAGGACTTCAAAGATGAATTATACCTTCTAAGGAGGAACACTATTATGAGACATTTTGCAAAATATCCACAAATTTACTGTCACAGCTCCACAGCCATAAGATCAGAGTGAGTAGGCTTTCTTTCCAAAAATACATCAATAAATGAATCTGAGGGATTTATTCCATTTTATTTTTACTTTCTTACAACCAAAACAGGACCTTGGAGCTCATAACAGCCTCGTAACAAGGAGACATTCACACCGATGTTCGAATACATCTCAACAGAAAGTCCTATGAATTAGATGCAGCAGCAATGCCTCAACTTTAGTTGCTACTACAACTGCAACATTATTTAAACTTTTTAATAAGATTTTAATGGCAACATCTTGAACACTTTACCTCTTTCCTGCTGAGACAGCAAGCTTAATGAAGTTTGAGGACTTTTTAGCTGCTGAAAGGTCGAAAAGTGGAAAGAATGTCACCTTTTTAAGTTAGGGTCATAAAGATTAAGTACATCCATTAATGTAACGGGTAAAACGCTGCTGCACCATATGTTAGTGGCTGCTCGCCAATAATGAGCCCGCTGCCAAACAGCATATCTACAGAAATAAACAGAATATCCAACTGAAGCGGGCTGGTGCGGTGATTAGCACCATCGCCTAACAGCAGAGGGTTCCAGGTTCCAGGTTCGATTCCCTTTCTGTGTGGAGTTTGCATGATCTCCCCGGTTCTCTCTGGGTACTCCGGCTTCCTCCCACCATCCAAAAGCATGCATGTTAGGTTAATTGGTGACTCTAAACTGTCCCTAGGTGTCTCTAAACTGTCCCTAGGTGTCTCTAAACTGTCCCTGGGTGTCTCTAAACTGTCCCTGGGTGTCTCTAAACTGTCCCTAGGTGTCTCTAAATTGTCCCTAGGTGTCTCTAAATTGTCCCTAGGTGACTCTAAACCAGTGTTTCTCAATTCCGGTCCTCATGACCCACTGCCCTGCATGTTTTTGATGTTTCCCTCCTCCACCACACCTGACTCAAATGAATGGCTCCTTATCAGGCCACTGCAGAGCTTGATGACAAGCTGATCATTTGAATCAGGTGTGGTGGAGGAGGGAAACATCGAAAACATGCAGGGCAGTGGGTCACGAGGACCGGAATTGAGAAACACTGCTCTAAACTGTCCCTAGGTGTCTCTAAATTGTCCCTAGGTGTCTCTAAATTGTCCCTAGGTGTCTCTAAATTGTCCCTGGGTGTCTCTAAATTGTCCCTAGGTGTCTCTAAATTGTCCCTAGGTGTCTCTAAACTGTCCCTAGGTGTCTCTAAACTGTCCCTAGGTGTCTCTAAACTGTCCCTGGGTGTCTCTAAACTGTCCCTAGGAGTGAGTGTGCATGGTTGTTTGTCTCTGTGTGGCCCTGTGATGGACCGGCGACCTGTTCAGGGTGAACCCCGCCCGATGAAAGCTGGGATAGGCTCCAGCCCCTACATTGGATTAAGCAAGTATAGAAAATAGATGGATCCAACTGAAGCAATTTAAAGGCAATGACACTCAACCAGATAAAGTCTGATAAAGTCCCCCTATAAGTGACACCTGATTGATCTACCACCTTGCTGCATCCTTCCCCTTTCTGGAAGCTTTCTGTTCAAAAAGAAGTTGTATTATTCTATTATTATTACCTCAGTAAACTTGGACTCAGGACCTTGCTTCCTCTGATAATGTCTCAGAGCTGTGAAGATAGAGACCGCGGGAACTTTTAATGACTTGTGCTGTCTGACAGTGGAACAGATAACGCTGGGACAGCAATGTTTTTTACCCAAGCGAAGCAGCCTTTAAGTTGCTGCTGATCTGGGATCCTACACAAACACACTGTTACTGCCTCTCCCAACATCTGAAAGTAATTTATAAAAACAAACAGCAGTAGCTGCAGGGACAGAAAGGTGGGATGAACAGAGAATGTTAATGATCTCACTGGGGGACTTCTGTTCATTGCCTGCACCTCAGAACCAAACCTCGAATGGATAAAATAAATTAAACTCCACAGAAACAGAAACTTCTTCTTCAGTCGATGAAGTCTGCAGCTTTACTATCCATGTGGCAGCGTTACTTGTTCAGAGAATCGAGGTCTGTATCCAAGGCTGTAGAGAAGGAGAACACAAACTTTACAGAGTGTTTTGAGTCTCAATAACAACATTTGAATGAGTTTTTATCAGGCGTTTACGGGCACAGCTTTGGGGTTAAAAGCAGTGAAGAAACGAGTCCCAAACGTTAACAGTTTAATCAGAACCCCTGAGTATCCTGCTGGCTGCCAAACTAACAGTATACCTGTCAAATGTTGTGGGAAAATCTTGTAGAAAACAAGCGTATTGCAGTAATAAGGGTTTCACACCACAAGTGGCCACAAATTTGGACTGAATTCCATTCTACAATTCAGATTTAACGATTTAAAGCTCGTTTCCATCCCATCCACCTTCCCATTGTACAGAGGTTAGATGCCCCTTTAAGGGTCACCCAACCTTTCAACCTGGGTAGACTTTTGAAAAGCTTGATGACCACCACTCCCTGATGTCCAAAAGGAAAGCAGCACCTCCCCTAACTGCATGACTGGAATAATGTGGGACAGGGCTGAATGTTGGACTTAGGATCGGTCTCAGCTGATGAACACGACTTCTGTATTTCTTCTGTTATAATTGGCTTTGTTCTTAGACATTATGTATTCACATGTTCCTCGCTGGTACTTTTCCACTCTGCTCACCTTAAATGGTCCAAGACCTTTGTCTGTACCCAACAACTGGGTCAGACAAAACATCTGTATTGGAGTTGTTATGGAAGTTTTCAATCGCTTCCTTCCTAATACCTCTGATGATCAATGAAATAGAGAAACTTACTTTTTCTGCCGGCCGGCTAAGTTTTTATTCTTCGTTGCAAGGAAAAAGATCAGCTTCAGGTATGAAGAGATACAGACAAAAGGAATACAGAGCATTTATACCTGAGGAGGGGGGCTTTGTTCTTTAGATGTGTAACAACATCTCCAGTGGGGGGCAGGATGCAGTCTTGATGATAATTAAGAAACAGGAGGTTAAAACAATTATCTTGTCTGAGTGTTAATTAAGGGGTAAATAGTTTAAAACAATTAGCGTGTATGGGTGATACAAATGGTTAATGTGGATTGGAGAGTCTGTCAGTCCTGAGACATAAAATTTACCATCACAGAGTAGATAGGTCTGGTACATTAGATCCGAGCCTAAAACAGTTTATCACATCCAAAGAACACAACAAGGACAGCGGTTGGCCTGATCAGGCCACTAAAAACTGGCCAATTATACTCTGACAAGTGTGAATACAACCTCTGTGAGATAAAGCTGAATATAAATATGAAATGTTTCCGGATATCGAGACGGATTTCCTGCTCTGTCCCTCCGAGTCCAGCTGCCATATACTTTACTATGTGACCACTAATAAATACTTTGTTTAATAAACTATTTCTCCAGCTTGTTCTTGGGCTTCCAATGAAAGAATCGGGCTAATAATATGGTGCCGTGACCCGGATTGGCTGAATCTGAGACCGTGTCCGATCGAGGACTGCCGACTGCTGATTGGAGGAGACTCTTCTTCAGACAATTCAAGGCCTAAAGCACAAGGTGAGCAGAAAACCTAAAAAAGATTTCTCCAGCTTGTTCTTGGGCTTCCAATGAAAGAATCGGGCTAACACTCCCATGCCGTGCACGTTTGACGTGATGAAGGATGTGTGGTCTGTGCATCCAACTATTTATCTTTCATATCCAGCTAAGACGGATTCAGCAACCTGTAAACCCGGGAAAATACTATTTTAATTCAAAACATTATTGCAGTATCTGTTTAAAGGAGAACCATAAGGATAAAAATCTGTAAGCTCAGCTTATTAACTCCATATGAATAACTGAAAGTTGTGATAACTCTTTGCATTAAGCTGCATTTTCAGAGTCAACCCTCCAAGGCCCAACATGCCACATCAGCAGGGAGCCGAGTCTGGATCTCATTTGAAAATCTCCCGAGGTTTGGAGTTAATTATTACATTTTTGGCGAGGCCTTCTTATACGTTGCTTTCATTATGTGATTATATTACCTCGACAATGTGGCTGTAAATGTAATTTCATACTTCGCTCTGGTGCAAACTCCCTGCAGCTCGTCTGAGCTTTAATGGTTCAGGTTTTCAAATATGTCTCTATTCACCGGATGTTTGCACATAAGCTCATTACGAGCCCATTATATGTTCACTTTTAGTTATCACTTCCATAATTGTGCTTCCGACTGGCCAAACTTCACCTAAGAGTGGGCCAGAAGGTGCATGTCACCCATTGTGATCCATCATAACCAGATTAAATTACTTCGAGCTATCATGTTAATCACGGGAAGTTTCTGCAGGAGGTTTCCTGTCAAAGAGTGAATTTTATGGGCACCCACTGGCCGTGTCTTTGACTGACAATGATCAGTGGAAATCAGAGTATTTTGGGCATTTTTACTGAGAAAGTAACAGAGATATTTAATCCATCTTTGCCTAATCAATTGAAAGTTTCAGCTTTTGTCAGTTTTACACCAGAACACTAAAGTTTCCTCATTATATCAAAGGTTGCTTTGAAAAATGGAACATTTTCCTCGTTCTTTGTACAGCTGGAGGACGTCCCGTTATTTTCTTTGACCTGAGGATGATCACAGTTCATAGAACCGTTTTTAAGGGTCTAAGTCGTAGTTTATGCTTCAACGTCATTTCGAAGTCGCGTAGACGCGGTCCGTAAGGGCTGTGATTGGTCCGCTAAGAACGTAATTTCCGGCAGTTGCCTTTTCCGGTCTTAATGGCTGTAAGAAGCTCGTTGACATTCGAAATTATCTAAAGTGCATTTATTCATCCCGGTTGTAAATTCACCCGTTCAGCCTCGGCCGGTCGTACAGACTGGTTCAGCGCTTCAACATTTGCAGTTTAAGCATTTGTTCTTCAATATCGATGAGCTCCAGCTGCAAATACAGCTGCTCCACCTCGGTTGCCATTGGTTACTGTTGTTAACTGGAAGAAAAAGCAAGGATTCGACTATAACCTGAAGCCACACAAACACACAGCCACACCCCCCTACTGGCATGGTGGTGAACTGCAGAGAAACGTGTTCCAGTCGATGTTCTGGGAGAGTATAAATGGAGTATGAATCTAGCTTTATGTGGACTTTTTCTGTTTGAAGAGGCGCCGTTTCAGTTAGGCGAAAAAGTCTGTCATCTTTTTTATCTTTCTGCTCAGTTTCTGGTAGCTCCTAAGCAACAAAGTGATATGATATTAAATCTACTGGCATTGACTGGCATCAATGCTATGACAACAAGCGTGTAAAATATCTTCTGTGGGATGTCTCAAACCGGGAATATGTCCTCTGGACCTCATTCCCTCCGGAGATTCAAAGAAACCTGATGAAAATCCAACCACTCACTCCAACACAGCTCTGATATTCTTCAGAGCTGCATTGATTCAGTCCCACCAGTCTGAGCTGGATGGGTAGATCAGGGTGATGTAACGTGTCTCGATAGAACTTTTCTAGGGCCTGTAGGCGGTTTGTTTATTTGAGCTGATAAGAATGTTTTGATTTGGACTTTTCTTATCGTCTTCTGCCCTGCAGAAAGTCGTTCACGCCTTTATCATCTTTGATTTAAACTCCTGCAGATCCCTCTAAGCCTCTCCAAACAAAATCCCCCCTCAGACCTTCAGTTCACACTGCCTGATGCAAGAAAGTTTTCATACACAGCAAATTAAACCCTGTGTATGATTTTTATGTTGCTACAGAGTCTTGTGTTCTTATTCTGAAAATCCTCTGGGTAAACTTTGTGATATTTGATATTTTTCCTGTTGAAAATACCAAAAGCTGTTGTACAAAATCTTTACATTTGATTTTCCTTCATGCCACAGAGGTCCATTTTCCCCCGAAAGTTGAACTAAATCACCCATATGCCATCCAGCTGCCACAAATATTTAAAAAGCACCACTTAGAAGTCCCCAATGAATGCTGGCTACTACTTTTGGAAATTAATTAACTTTTAAACAAGAAACTACATAATTAAGAGCCGGTTTAAAGATTAATGGCCTCTCTACGAACCGTAGTGGTTGAGCTTTGAGTGTTTTTTCCCCTTCTGGGTTAATATTGAGCATATTGTGATGTAATCTATTGTCACATTTTGTCAATAAAACACTTGCAGTTTGCCTGTATTCTGACCCCTGCCTCTTGATAAACCATTGAGTCTACGAGGACCTCAACGGGTCACAATAACAGGCACATTCCTACCAAACGATTCTTGGCTCTCTCACATTTATGGGGATTGGGCAGCTCCCCAAAGGACCTTCCCTGGCTTTTTCTCTGGATGCATTCACACCACAGATAGGAGCTGATTTCCCAGCTGATGATTAAAAGAAGAGTGAAAAATATGTTGGAATTCCTCTACCCTCTATCCATCTGTGGTTGGTTTATGCGTTTAGAGGCTAAAGTTAAGAGCTCCCACTTACGTGACCTACTTTCAACTGATGTTAACAACCTTTTTTTGTTGGTGAAGGGTCTTACTCTGAAGTAGGAGCTAAAATTACATCTATTAAAGGAAATCAGCTACAGTTTTTTTGGTGTGGACATGTTAGCCCGATTCTTAGCCCAAGAACAAGCTGGAGAAATCTTTTTCAGGTTTTCTGCTCACCTTGTGCTTTAGGCCTTGAATTGTCTGAAGAAGAGTCTCCTCCAATCAGCAGTCGGCAGTCCTCGATCGGACACGGTCTCAGAGTCAGCCAATCCGGGTCACGGCACCATATTATTAGCCCGATTCTTTCATTGGAAGCCCAACAACAAGCTGGAGAAATCTTAAGTTAAACAAAGTATTTATTAGTGGTCACATAGTAAAGTATATTGCAGCTGGACTCGGAGTGCCAGAGCAGGAAATCCGTCAGGCCGAGCCCCGATATCTGGAAACATTTCATATTTATATTCAGCTTTATCTCACAGAGGTTGTTTTCACGCTTGTCAGAGTATAATTGGCCAGTTTTTAGTGGCATAAGCAGGCCAACTGCTGTCCTCGTTGTGTTCTTTGGATGTGATAAACTGTTTTAGGCTCGGATCTAATGTACCAGACCTATCTACTCCAATAGAGATGTTTTGTCTGACCCAGTTGTTGGGTACAGACAAAGGTCTTGGACCATTTAAGGGGAGCAGAGTGGAAAAGTACCAGCGAGGAACATAGGTTATTTAGTAAAATACAGAATATGAATACATAATGTCTAAGAACAAAGCCAACAGACACAAAAGGGGAACAGCCTCCCATAGTCGACCCTTATCAACGACAGTAATAGTGAAACTTTGCATTAATTTGGTAATTTGACGGTACTTATAGAGCTTTTCTAGTCTAGCTGACCAGCCAAAGCGCTTTAACACTACATGACACATTCAGCCATGCACTCACACAGTCCTACAGCACATCTTAGTCCATAGAGCAACATTCATACATTCATATACCAATGGATACATCAGTACGCAACGTGGGGTTCAGTGTCTTGCCCAAGGAGGAACCACCTATAGCCATCCTGTGGAATTCTATCACCATCGCGCTGTCTGCTTGTTAACATCCATCCATCCATTTTCTAGACCTGTTTAACCCAATTCAGGGGGTCTGGAGCCTATCCCAGAGGCAGGGTACCCCCTGGACAGGTCACCAGTCCAGGGTAATACCTCCCAACCAACTATCATGGAGAAAACAATCCTTCAAAACTGGGAATCCCCCAAAAATCTATAAATATTAATCACTGAACAAACCTTTTGAGAGAATATATTACAGCAGAAAAAAAGCCCAAATCATTCCCACATGAATAATGAAGCCACTTTTAATGACTCGAGTGAGTTCAGCTGGGCTCAGCCTTAAGAACGAGGTGAGAAACTTTAGGAACAGACTGTCCCTACAGGCAGCCGCTGAGGTGGATCGGGCATCTGATTGAGATGGAGGTTGTTCTGCCTTCCAGCTGGAAGAAGGCCATGGGGAAGACTCGCTGGAGCGATTATTCATCACTGCTGGCCTGGAAACGCCTCAGGATCCCCAAGAAAGAGCACGAAAGTGTCACTGGTGCGAGGGACGTCTGGATTTCCCTCCTGGACATGTTCCCCATATGACTCAGTCTCAGATAAGCAGAAGATGGAGGATGGATGGGTTGCTTTCAGCATGAAAAGGTTCCTGCTATCCAAAAGCACCTGATGTGCAGAGAAACATGTGTGAAGCCATTGTTTTGAGTTTAAAACATCTGCTATCTGCAGCTAAAACTTTGATGAAGGTCAAGCATGTGGGAAAGGATTAAATTTGTTGTATACCTGCAGCAGAAGCTGCTGAGATGTTCATCCTTGGCAAACGAGTCCAGAGCTGAGAGCAAATAAAACATCTCTGGTTTTGGTCTTTATGTCAGATTTGTGCCAAAGAGTGCAGGTTTGAGTGTAAATACGTCGCCTCCGGGCAGGATTACCGCAGGATAGCAGCATTTAGACGACAACGGGAGGAAAATAATGCAGCTCACAGCCTGAAATGAGCTGTCGGCACGAGTTTCTGTGGCTCATGTGCCAAATGAGGAGGAACGAGTCACAAAGAGACTTTAATAATTCATGTGGAGATGAGAGGTCAGTATCTGCCTGAGTATGTTTGACAAGTGATTCATTTTTCTCATATAAACACAACTGTACTGTTGAGTCTCTTATTATTAATCTGCAGCTGCTTCACCTGGACATTGTAGTCACAAAGTTTGCTGCTTCATCCTCACGTTAAAAGCTACACGTCTGAATCTACACGATATGCACAACATGGACATTTGGCATGAAATCGCACTCATTTGGAACCAGTCACACGAAATCTGACGTTCTGATGCGTAAATGTTACCCTGCTCATGGAGGAATTTGTCACACTTTTGGCGACTGCCGCCTTATTTGATTTGACAAGTCATTTCAGTCGGAACAAACAGGAAGTGAAATGTTTGCAGAAAAGCAGGAGACGTGAAGCAGCTACATGAGGCATCATTTGGACTGCTACTTCCTGTTGGTCTCAATGTCCGTAAACAGAAGACATTTAGACACAAATTAACTGTTAGATCCGTATCAGGACTACTAAATGCACAGATTCTACACATACTCTGTCTTATAATATGTAATCTGTGGCTTTAGTTTGGAAAGGTCTGTTACAGGCTTTATTATATCTTACAAATTAACAGCGATGTTAGTTTTTTTCTATTTAATTTCTTCAGCTTTGCTGGAAGTGAGCACATCCCTGAGCAATATCATTAAAATGTCAAATAGAAATTGTATCTTTGCTTAGCAACTGTCTTATTTCACTCCTGCCTCTTGGCTGACACACATTAATAAAAAAAACAGGGCTAAATTAAGTAAAACTGATTACACTTTAGATGGCCAATTATACTCTGTGAGGATGGTAATTAAATACCTCGTAGTTTTGGACCTACAGGGTGAGTCTATTTGACTTTTATACTACAAAAAGATGGAGAAGGTGTCAGATGAACAGTAAAAGCCATAAAAACAACATTCAGTTCCTCCAAATGGAGCATATCTACAGTGTATTCATTCTGTCATTTAAAAGGAGTGGGCAATAGTCAGCAGAAGTGCAATAGAAGACAAATAAAGGATGTGAGCCGTGGCTATAATCTTCAGGATCTCAATTAGCAGAGCAATGAGCCCCTCTGTGCGACTGGCAGAGGCACCAGGCTTTGAGGCAACACACCGAGGTGAACATAATCAGGACGACAACTCTTCATCTTTAAAATTTCCCTAAACGTCTGCTTCCCGCTTGTTAGGGTGCTGTGATCCACGGAGGCCCAATGGCCAACTGCAAAGCCTCTAATTGGCAGGGGAGACGTGTGTGTCCAGCATTCATCTCCGTCTGGCCTTTGAACATCTGTAGATTGTTCTGCCTCTGGGAGGTAATTAGTTGCACCACAAGACCAGAAGGTCAGCATCTATATTAAATGAGAAATTAACCAGCAGTACTGGTAATGATACACTGTGTGTGTGGGGGGATTAGCTGAGGTGTAGAATTGAGCTTCCTACTGTGAAATAAGGTCACGTTACTGAGATTTAACTGCTCCTGTCACACTTACCTTGTGTGTTTTATACAATAACATCCTTGGGTTCCAGAAGTAGTGTTTCAGTGTTAGCATCCTACGATTTGTTTCCCTCAGAAACCCCAAGTTCATCCTCTCTACTCATCATGGGATCCAATCAGTTCAAAATCAACTCAAATCATGCTCTATTAACTATTTACGGCAGCCAGTTACTTATCCAAACTGCTCCACATCTATAACCCCAAAGGAGCATTGAGATCATCCAGCCAAATGCCCCTAATGCAGCCAAGGAGTCGTTTAAAGCAGAGAATGAATGAGGCTTTAGCCCCAAGATTGGAATAACCTGCCACTCAATACTCAGTTATTCAAATCCTGCCTGAAAACTGGCTTTTAAAGAGTTCACTTTGAGTTTTTAGTAAATTTTATTGTATTTGTTTGTTCTTATGTTTTATTTTTATTGTAATATTGTCATTTTAATTGCTTAAAGCTATTTTTACTCAACACAGTTGATGGCTGCATCCAAAAAAGTAACCTGAAACTGTTTTATACCAGGAGGAAAAGCCATATATCAACACTAAAATGGTACAATTCAACAGATTGTTCAATGAATTTGGAGGTATTCAATTTGTTTGCTTGAATAAATTGATTTTGTGGGAATCAGATTATGGTACAATATCATATTAATTAGTAAAATTAGTAAAAAAAAATGCAAACAACTCACTGTGGCTGCATCATTTTCATTTAAAGATTACTTAGCATGAGGGTCTGGTTTAAACCACCATCAGCTGCTCACAGGTATTCCATTTCTCAGAAGTCTAATTAGCTAAAAATGGTTGTTATAAAACCGTATAACTGTTATATTCTGAAGGAAGAAACCCTGAAAAGCTCCCCTCAGCTCAGGGATGAGTTGTAGTCCCGGCTAAAGTAGCTCCACTGGGTCTTGTTCACAAATGAGGGTGAAATGGAGCGTGAGACTGAAAGGCAGACACGCTAGAATGCAACCAAGACAAGCAAAATGTATTTGAAAAGCACATTTCATATATAAAGAAGTTTCAAATAACTTTACATCAAAGATAGTGGAGAAAATGATTAAAATGAGTGAAGAAAAATTAAAACCCATCACATAAAGAACTGATATTTAGCCTATGTTATAATAAGTGGCATCTTAAGTGAGGCTTGTTTGTAAAAATGATAGATAGATAGATAGATAGATAGATAGATAGATAGATAGATAGATAGATAGATAGATAGATAGATAGATAGATAGATAGATAGATAGATAGATAGATAGATAGATAGATAGATAGATAGATAGATAGATAGATAGATGAGGATAGAGGGAAATAGTTTTGCAGTTAGCTGTAAGTTAGCAGTTAGCTGTGAGTTAGCAGTTAGCTGTAAGTTAGCAGTTAGCTGTGAGTTAGCTGTAAGTTAGCAGTTAGCTTTAAGCTAGCAGCAGATGCTAGCAAACAATGCTTTTCTCATTATGTGCACAGCGTAACTCGTAGTAATGCATGTGCACCGTTAATTACTGCGTTTAAACACTTTGGATATATTAACCTCATTAAACAGTTGTACCTGGAGACCTCCATCTTTATCAGAAACATGCCGATAATGTAACGCTAACACACCGAGAGCGGTACACGGCGTTCAATGTAGCAGCAACTTGTTAAATGAGAAACTTTCAAACAAAGAGGAGCTAAAGAAATGCCAGAGTTGTGTTTTGGGAAGTTTTTCCTGTGTGTTGGGAATAGCTAATGGTCTTAATAGTGAGGCTTATAGGGAGTGTGATTAAATAGTGACAAAAAATAAAAGTATGAATGAATAGAAAGTGCCTCCCTCAGGCCTCTGCCTTATTTAAATTCAAAATAAATCAATTTGGTAAGCTTTGATGTGAGCACTGAAATTTAGGTTCTCATTAATGACTACACCACAATTCTGGTTTGAGGGTGGGAATAAACTTGCTTTCTAACTTGAACTTTTTTGTGAACTTCTTCTGTGGATCCAAAGGCAATGTCTTTAAATTTGGGATCATCCAGTTGCTGATCTGTTGGAGGCCCCTTTTTTTCTTTTCTTTTTCCCCTTTGGCCTTTCCCTCCTGTTGGAGGCACTTGTTTTTTAAAAAATGTTCCCCTTTTTTATTGTTTTCTTTCCTTTTTTTCTCCTTATTTCTTTTCTTTTTCCCTTTGGCCTTTCCCTCCTGTTGGAGCCACTTATTTATTTCCATTTTACCACTTTTTTCTTTTCTTTTTTCCCTTTGCCTCTTATTGGAGACACTTATTTTATTTTTCCCCCTTTTTTTCCTTTTTTACTCCTTTTTTCTCTTCTTTTTTTCCCTTTCCCTCCTGTTGGAGCCACTTATTTATTTCCTTTTTTACCCCTTTTTTCTCTTCTTTTTTTCCCTTTCCCTCCTGTTGGAGCCACTTATTTATTTCCATTTTACCCCTTTTTTCTTTTCTTTTTCCCTTTGGCCTTTCCCTCCTGTTGGAGCCACTTATTTATTTCCATTTTACCACTTTTTTCTTTTCTTTTTTCCCTTTGCCTCTTATTGGAGACACTTATTTTATTTTTCCCCCTTTTTTTCCTTTTTTACCCCTTTTTTCTCTTCTTTTTTTCCCTTTCCCTCCTGTTGGAGCCACTTATTTATTTCCTTTTTACCCCTTTTTTCTTTTCTTTTCCCCTTTGGCCTTTCCCTCCTGTTGGAGCCACTTATTTATTTCCATTTTACCACTTTTTTCTTTTCTTTTTTCCCTTTGCCTCTTATTGGAGACACTTATTTTATTTTTACCCCTTTTTTTCCCTTTTTACCCCTTTTTTCTCTTCTTTTTTTCCCTTTCCCTCCTGTTGGAGCCACTTATTTATTTCCTTTTTTACCCCTTTTTTCTCTTCTTTTTTTCCCTTTCCCTCCTGTTGGAGCCACTTATTTATTTCCTTTTTTACCCCTTTTTTCTCTTCTTTTCCCCTTTGGCCTTTCCCTTTGCCTCTTGTTGGAGACACTTAATGAGAGTTCGTAAGGGATTAAAATCCATGGATGATACAGTGATGTCGATTTGTCTGTCGTCATGTTTTGTTTACTTAACATGTTCAAGAGTGCATGAGGCCACAGAGGGAGCTGGAACATATCACTATCAAAAGGGGCAACAAGCTTGCATAGGTTACAACGACTTGACTTCCAGATAATGAGTTCAAGGATCAAGATAATTATGAAAGGCCTCTTTTCCCAGCGTAAGGAAGACAAGGCTTTCTAAGAGATGATGACCTACCGGCACTGTCGCAGACTTCCTCACAGCTTAAAGCATCTCAGGACAACTCATCTGCCTCTGGTGCTTCTGCAGTGCACAGCTATGTGACAGCTTCACTGACCCCTGCCAACAAGAAGAGCAAGGCCAAGTCCCCCAAGTCTTCCTCCTTTACTGATGGCACGCTGGTCTGGTCAAAAATTCCTCAAAATGCTCGTTTCCCAGCCTGACTTTGACTCCAGCTGAGGTCGGTTCTTAAGGTTTGACCTGAAGTGACACAGTCTGACCCACAGAAGCAGGGTTTTATCATGAAGGGAAGGTCACTGAAAGTCAGAGAAGAAGGGTGCAAAAGTACAATTTGAGTTAAGTTTGGAAGTATCTGTGTCTGAGGAAGTTATATTTAGTTGGATGTAAGATAGATGGACAAGAGGAAAAGGACAGACACTGAGAGTGGGTGGATCAGCAGAAATTTAATAGAAACACTGGAGTACAGTATAGTTTTTAGACCCCATTGTCTTATTGTGCTTTTGACACGTGGAAGTTTTAAGTTACTGTTTTCAACAAGGCTCATGTTGTGACTCATTCATCTAAATGAACCATTCAATAATTTTTTAACTTAATTCAAACTCAACTATTAAGCCGAGTCTGAGCAGTTCTGGTAAATCTTCATATTGATGACTTTAGCTTCACAGAATTAGAAAAAAAAACCCAACAGTGTTCCCATCTGGCTAAACGTCACCAATGATTTCAAGGCAGTACTTACACTGAAAAAAATAACTCATAAGATTTACTTAAAATATATATTGTAAGTATTTACATGCAAATGATTTAAGTAAACTTTAATCCTGCAATATTAAGTCAAACTCACTTTCCAGTATCAAATAAATGTTACTTTCCATAAAACATTACAGTTGTGAAAATATTAAGTAACATTACATCCAAATTTTAAAGTATATTTATTCAAACAAATTAAGTAAAGTGTACTTTCTTTTCATAGGCAGGAACATCATTTTACTAAGTAAAATGATGAATCTTACATATCTGTAGAATTTGCATTACATTACTACCTAAAATGAGGTGGTCCACCTTAGTTTTCCCCTATAATTCATGTGTTACCTTAATAAAATGTTTAATTTTACTTAAGAAACTCTTGTTCTTACTGAATCTTAAAAGGTAGAAATGATGACAGTTACTCTAATAGAACTTTTTTCAGTGTAGCTATTTGATCCTTTCAGGTAATTTACATACTTTACATTTAAAATATCACTTTAAGACCTCATTAAGAAAGTCAGAAATATAAACTTTTTTCCTCTGGAGTTGCAAATTTCCACTTTTGAAATCAATTGAATATGACCGGACAAAGCAAACCAGCTCCAGTAAAGATTAGTGAGTAAAGCAAAATAAAGATTGATTAATTTGTTCGTGTTAATTATCATAAAGTGCTGCTGGCATCGTTTCCATGGCTCTCCGGGTTTATTTTCAGAGGAAGCCGTCGTTGGCTCAGGATGAACGTCTGAACTTTTCAACTCGTGGCTCAGGGAGAAAAGAGATGAGAAAGAGATGGACAGAAAGCAGTGGAAAAAGGGATCATTTGAAAATGAAAGCTGTGGGAAAAGAGGACAGAGATGAAGTCTGGGGTTATTTTGAGGTCACATGAGGGAATTTGTTTATTTTTACATCCATAAATTCATGAATCCTCTATTTATTCACTCATTGTCTCAGTCATCTTTTTACTTCTATCTTCTCATCCTTTAAATTTCATGTTCCACTTATCATCCATCCATCAATTCACACTTTATCAATATAACTTACTTCACCCATCACCCTAACTGGATGTTTCATTCATCCATCCTTGTGTCAGTCTTTCATTCATCCCTCTATTCTGTCACCAAACACCTACCTTTAAGCCGAACTATCCATCATTTATCAATTATCCTGCCATAAATCCATCTGTTTTATATACCTTTATTATTCATCTGTGCAAAATCTAACAACCTATTAATCTATCCATCAGTTTACATATTAATCTATCCATCAGTTTACCTATTAATCTATCCATAATCTTACCTATTAATCTATCCATCATCTTACCTATTAATCTATCCATCATCTTACCTATTAATCTATCCATCAGTTTACCTATTAATCTATCCATCATCTTACCTATTAATCTATCCATCAGTTTACATATTAATCTATCCATCAGTTTACCTATTAATCTATCCATCAGTTTACCTATTAATCTATCCATAATCTTACCTATTAATCTATCCATCATCTTACCTATTAATCTATCCATCATCTTACCTATTAATCTATCCATCATCTTACCTATTAATCTATCCATCAGTTTACCTATTAATCTATCCATCATCTTACCTATTAATCTATCCATCAGTTTACCTATTAATCTATCCATCATCTTACCTATTAATCTATCCATCAGTTTACCTATTAATCCATCCATAATCTTACCTATTAATCTATCCATCAGTTTACATATTAATCTATCCATCATCTTACCTATTAATCTATCCATCATCTTACCTATTAATCTATCCATCATCTTACCTATTAATCTATCCATCAGTTTACCTATTAATCTATCCATCATCTTACCTATTAATCTATCCATCAGTTTACATATTAATCTATCCATCATCTTACCTATTAATCTATCCATCATCTTACCTATTAATCTATCCATCAGTTTACCTATTAATCTATCCATCATCTTACCTATTAATCTATCCATCAGTTTACATATTAATCTATCCATAATCTTACCTATTAATCTATCCATCATCTTACCTATTAATCTATCCATCAGTTTACCTATTAATCTATCCATCAGTTTACCTATTAATCCATCCATCAGTTTACCTATTAATCTATCCATCAGTTTACCTATTAATCCATCCATCAGTTTACCTATTAATCCATCCATCAGTTTACCTATTAATCTATCCATCAGTTTACATATTAATCTATCCATCGGTTTACCTATTAATGTATCCATCAGTTTACCTATTAATCTATCCATCATCTTACATATTAATCTATCCATCAGTTTACCTATTAATCTATCCATCATCTTACCTATTGATCTCTCCATCAGTCTTTCAGTCACTCCATTCAGCCAACTTGTTAGCATGCTAGCTTTAAACCATTTCCAGCAGGTGACATGAATCCATCCACCCAATCACTCCTCGATCAAGTCCTCCATTCATTCATTCATCCTTCCATCATCCACCCAACAATAACTCATCAATGCCCTTCGTTGCCCATTTGACAATAACTAATCAATTATTCATCAGTCTACCAACCCATCAACTAAACCACAAAGCAATCAATCCATTTTGACCACCATTCAACCCCCATCTGTCAGTCCATCTGTTCTCTGTTCTTTTATTATTCATCTGTGGGGTATCTAGCAACTTATTATCATCCATTCTTTTCATCTATCCATCCATTTATTGATTGATTTCTCCATCAGCCAGCTATCTGGCCAGCAACCTTACAACGATCCAACCGGTTACATGAATCCATCCATCCATTCCCTTCATTGTCCATTTTACAATAACTTATCAACCATTCAATGTACCAATCCCTCAACTCGACTACAAAGTAATCAATTATTTTATTTAGGATTTACAAGGCCTTCCAAATGTGCCACCACCTCAACACCCATCCATCAGTCCATTCATTCATCCAGCTGAATACCTATATTCATCTGTCAGCTTAGCAACAGTCTATCGATCAATATTTCCCTCCAGTCCCAGCAGCATTCATCACAGCCTGTCATAAGGCATAACTCACTGTGTTTCCATCCATCTCTGGTCCAACTCCATCAAACGCTGAATATTTGAGCAGTCACTCATCTAATGATGCGTCCACTTAACTATCTGTCCATGTTTTTAATTCCTGTCCATCAACCCATTGATCCATCCATTCTTTCCTTTATTCATCTATCCCTTTATCAGCCAGGAACCCTTTGATTATCCCGCCCAGTCTTCCAATCATCAGCCTCCAGGTCCAAATCCACAAACATTTCCATGTAACATTTCCTGAGTTAGAGTAAGAGGGTTCTCATATATCTGTACATCAAAACTAGTTTTAATTCACACTGTAACCGGCAGCTCACTAGCCCATCCCTCAAGAACACAAAAACAAAATTCATGGAATCATTGAGCGTTGGTGAGAAGCCATTATGTCCGCGAAATTGATTCCCACTCTAAAAATCCATTCAGCTTTTGAAAAGCTCTCAGCCGACTGAAACGACCTCTCTGAATGAAAAAGTGATCACAGCTTCTTGTTGAGCAAGTGATCGACTCCAACTGTCAACCAGTGTCCTTCCCAGCATTCATTTCACCTTTCACCAGGCCTGCGTGGTTTATTCAAACAACAGCAATTATCCCGGACAACAGAGAAACATCTGGAGCTTCAGCCTCCTGCTTTCTTCTAATCTCACAACATTCAGGCTCTAATCAATCAGAGTCAGCTCTGATTTCATCCTGGTTTTCAGTTTGTGGTTTCACAGGAAGGTGACCAACGAAACAATCCCCGATTCAGAAAGAATAACCTTTAAAGCCCAGATAAAACAGTGAAAAAGTTCCAAATAAATGCCTTTAAACGGCAGCTTACTGTGCAGCTGTGGATCTCCAGCCTAAGCCTTAATGAAGATGACTAAGATGCACCCGTCTAGTGGAAGCTTCTGCCACTTTATCATGTTTGCTTGATCTCACAGCAGACCCAGGGTGGATTTTCCTCTCTGGGTGTTGCTTTGCTGTAAACGTCTGCAGGCTAATCTGAAGTGTCAAGTGGTGTGTGAAAGCATTTGGAGCTCCCAGCTGGATCTTCACTCTTGAAGCCTGATTTCAGACTAATTTTTCCACAACAAACTGCTGTGGAAGGGTTTGTGTTGACGGTGAGTTCGGTGGGGCTTTAAATGGTAAAAACGTTGTTTTTCCTTCTTCTTCCTCTGCTCTCATGTGGTAAATATTCAGTTTATTCAACCTGTGAAGCTTTGAATGATGAGGACTTTCTCATCGGGTCCAACGAAGCCGTCAACACACAGGCTTCTTGTTTTTTAGAGCAGTCCAATTTATATGAAAATTAGAGAAAAACCACAACTTTTCTGCCCGGGAGACAAAAATAATACAAAGCATCTATCATACAGACAGTCCCTCAGCTTCTCTTTCAGAACATATTTCTAAGAATCTGTAAACTTGACAGAATTCAGCCCAAGGCACTCTGACACAAGTATGAAGAGCAGATTTATTGATCTGAATGCTAATAACAGGCTGACCATAAAAGTGCAACTTTCAGGTTAACTTTTGCAAAGTGTAGAAACAGAAAGAAAGAACCATCTCTTCTAATCTAAAAAGATGCTTTATGTGTGCCTTACGCAGACTTGTAGAAGTGTTATTATTATTTCTGTATAGTTTAAAAATACAACCCTCCATCCTTTATCTTTTGCTTATTTGAGGTCGAGTCATGGAGGCAATTGGTCCAAAGGGAAAGGGAAACCCTGACATCCATCACCCTAAGAACACTCCCCAGCTCCTCCTGAAGGATTCGGAGGCTTTCCCAGGCCAAATGGGACATATAATCCCTCCAGTGAGTTCTGGTTCTGACCCGGGGCCTCCTCCCAGGAGGCATCCTAACCAGAGGAACCACCTCAGCTGACTCCTTTCTATGTGGAGGAGCAGTGGCTCGACTCCGAGCTCCTCCCCCTAATGGTGGAGCTCCTCCCCCGGATGATGGAGCTCCTCCCCCTGACGGTGGAGCTCCTCCCCCTATCTCTAAGGCTGAGCCCCGCCCCCCTCTGAAGGAAACTCATTTCAGCCGCTTGTATCCACGACCTCCTTCTTTGGGTCAGAACCCAGATCTGTGAGCTCAGGTGAGGGTTGGAACAAAGATGGAGCAGGAACCTGAAAGCTTCTCCTTCCGGCTCAGCTTCACCAAACGGACCGGAGCAGCGCCCTCATTACTGCTGACGAAGCCCCGATCCATCTGTCCATCTCTGATCCAACTCACCATCACTGAGAACCAGGTCCAGAGATGCTGAAACTCCTCCAGCTGAGGCAGAGACTCGGAGGGTTCACTCCACCTTTTTTCAGTTAAGAACCATGGCCTCAGATCTGGAGGAGCTGGCCTTCATCCCGGCTGCTTCACACTCAGCTGTGAACTGAAGGTCAAGGCTTGAAGAAGCCAACAGAACCACATCATCTGCAGAAAGCAGAGATGTAACCCTGAGGTTCAGAACCAGGGCCTCAGATCTGGAGGAGCTGCTTCACACTCAGCTGTGAACTGAAGGTCAACAGAACCACACCATCTGTAAAAAACAGAGATGTAACCCTGAGGTTCCCAAACCAGACGCCCAAAACCCACATAAAGGCCATCTTATTTAATCTGAATTAAATCTTATTCGTATCATCATAACGGAGCCAAAAGTAGCTCCGTTATGATACGATGTGTCTGCTCTCTGGGACAAAGCCCTCCTTGTTTTTAATAGCTTTTCTTCTCAAGGTTTATACAGAAAGGAAAGAAAATTTGGGATTTTTGGAAGGAAATTTGAAAGGATTTTGGATTGAATATGTGGTAAATACATGGTCTATGAAACCTCTATCCTGGCAAGGCGCTTATTTTGTTTCCTGTCTGGAATATCCATTAATAACAAAGTAAGTTTGGACCTAATTTCTGAAATGTATCTTCTTTGAGCTCATTGGGTATTACGCCCAAAATGTAACTGATTAAATTAATGTCCAGAGGTGGATTTAGCCAGACAGATGAATGCCATAATAGAGCTGAAAGAAAAAAAGCCAATTTAATTTGAGTGAGAGTGAACAATCAGGCTCTGTCTTCCCTTTAATAAAGACTGGGTGAGTCATCCTCTTCACACGTTACTTGGTGAAACTCTGAAGTCTTCTCTTGTTCACACAGAAATGTTGATCTCTATGACACCCAAGAGCCATGAATTAAGTGGGGAAGCATTCGTGCATGATGAAGGAAATGAGACTGGAAGTCAAACAAAGCCTCTTTACGTGTTTTAGAAAAAATGACTCATTGAAGAGCTCCGGTTACAGCTATACCAGAGGAGATACACCATAAAACAAGAGTTTATGAGCACAGGGATACACAAATAGGCGAAGAATGGCAGAAAGAGAGGAGCAAAACAGTTGTAGAGACCCTCACATTTAGCCCAAGTGAAATCAGCGCTCCCAGTTTAAGTCAACGAAGCCTGTCATGTTGACAAGATCAATTTTGTATATTTGTTACGTATGAAACTTTAATAGTCTAAATATGTGATATAGACTGTCTTTAAAGTCCCAGTCCAGCATTTTAAAGTCCAAACCTCTCGTTGCTTGGAAATAACGAGCCCTTTTTTACTCATTCAGTCAGTGGAGATGTCTGTATATGCTAATATAACCCTGCACACATCTCTGACTGCCATGAAAGTATGTTTCTGTTTCTGTTTCTGTATTTATCAGACGCTTTTATCCAAAGCGACTTACAAATGAAGATATAACAGCTCTATAAAAAGCTAACAATAAGCTACATAGAAGGAACCCAGGAGTCCGACTCTGTCAGAGGGGACAGAGTAGAGATAGGGTGCAGGCATAGAAGGAAGAGCAGGAAGATAAAGTGCAGAGATAGAAGGGGTAGGGAAGTACAAGGTAAGTGCTGGGATAGGAGATGCTCTCTGAAGAGCTGGGTTTTCAGGAGCTTCTTGAAGATAGACAGGGACGCCCCTGTTCTGGTAGCGCTCGGTAGGTCATTCCACCATCGTGGGACGACACATGAACAGAGTTTGGATTGTCTTAGGCGTGGTGTAGGAGCTGCTAGACGACAATCCTGGGACCAACGGAGGGACCCAGTTGGGACAGAAGCCTTTGCAAGAGCATTCAAGTAGATGGGAGCCGTTCCATTAAGCTCTTTGTAGCTAACATCAGGGACTTGGATCTGATGCGGGCGGCTAAGGGCAGCCAGAGGAGCTCAATGAACAGAGGGGGGGCGTGTTCTTTTAGGCTGATCCAAGACCAGACGCACCGCCGCGTTCTGGACCATCTGCAGAGGTTTCACAGCACAGGCTGGAGACCAGTTAGGAAACCAGTTAGGAGACCAGTTAGGAAACCAGTTAGGAAACCAGTTAGGAAACCAGTTAGGAGACCAGTTAGGAGAAGCTAGTGCAAGTTAGCTAGTGTTAGTTAGCATGCGATAGTTACATCAGCTGCTTGTGTGACATCTACAAATGTATGGTAAGAATTATTACCCTTTTTTAAAAATGTATTCATCTCCACGAAAGGCCAGATTTAATTGTGGTGTCTCTGTAAATGAGTGGGCTTTATGTAGGTGCAATGTTACACCAACAGGGGGAGCATCCAGTGAAGTTGCTGCAGCAACTGAGGCGCCTGTATCTCAGGCAGAGAAACCCCTGAAAACCACGCATAACCACTGATTTTGTCTATTTATTTTCAGTATGTAAAACATGTTAGTAATAAGAGCCCTTGGTATGTTTTCTGTAAGTTTTGGTCAGGTTAGACACTTTTCCTGTCTGCTGTAAATGAGTATGCTAGCTCCTGTGCTAGCTCCTGTGTTAGCAATGCAGCAAAATGTTGTCCTTACCAACAATATGTACTGTTTTACTTTTGTATGCAGTGGAAACTTCACCCTAAAGGACATTTACATTATTATTTCACACTAAATGTGTTTGTTGACGTTGCAGCTGGGTAAAAGAAGGCAAAACCTTGTAAAATACAACATAAATGGTCGCTATATAGCATTGAGAGAAAGTAAGTATGACAGATAGAGATATCTCAGGCAGAGAAAACCCTGAAAACCACGCAAAACCATTGACTTTTGTCTCTTCTTTTCAGTGTGTAAAACATATTAGTAATAAGAGCCCTTGGTATGTTTTCTGTAAGTTTTGGTCAGGTTAGACACTTTTCCTGTCTGCTGTAAATGAGTATGCTAGCTCCTGTGTTAGCTCCTGTGTTAGCAATGCAGCAAAATGTTGTCCTTACCAACAATATGTACTGTTTTACTTTTGTATGCAGTGGAAACTTCACCCTAAAGGACATTTACATTATTATTTCACACTAAATGTGTTTGTTGACGTTGCAGCTGGGTAAAAGAAGGCAAAACCTTGTAAAATACAACATAAATGGTCGCTATATAGCATTGAGAGAAAGTAAGTATGACAGATAGAGATATCTCAGGCAGAGAAAACCCTGAAAACCACGCATAACCATTGACTTTTGTCTCTTCTTTTCAGTTTGTAAAACATGTTAGTAATAAGAGCCCTTGGTATGTTTTCTATAAGTTTTGGTCAGGTTAGACACTTTTCCTGTCTGCTGTAAATGAGTATGCTAGCTCCTGTGTTAGCAATGCAGCAAAATGTTGTCCTTACCAACAATACGTACTGTTTTACTTTTGTATGCAGTGGAAACTTCACCCTAAAGGACATTTACATTAATCCATTACATTTATTTCACACTAAATGTGTTTGTTGACGTTGCAGCTGGGTAAAAGAAGGCAAAACCTTGTAAAATACAACATAAATGGTCGCTATATAGCATTGAGAGAAAGTAAGTATGACAGATAGAAATTAACTCAACAGGGGAGAAGGAGATACAGGCATTGAGGAAAAGATATTGATTGAAAACTGTAAGAAGTGAGGAGGAAGAAGACGGTAATTTGACAGGAATGGAGTTTTTGGAGAGGATGAGGAGAGACAGGAGGCTCCATGAAGCTGAGACAGGGAGAAACAGCTTATTTCAATCCAAATATCCTCCGTTGTTTGGAGCTGATGGGTTAATAGTTGATATAAGGGAACACAAGTCGGCATTGACCCGTATGACCAGACACTGGATTCCAATTTCATTCTGAATGACTAATGACGGAGGCCGGCGGGAGTGAATCATAAGCTGCACGGCAATTTTCTATAAGTACGTCTTTAACTGAAAGGTGAAGAAAAGAAATGGAGGCCAGCTGAGAAACTCATCATTGAGCTGTAGCAGAAAAATGAAATACTTTATCAGTGCAAGGACGAGAGCACGTGGTTTGATGAGAGACAATGTACAAACAGAGAAAAATGGCTGTTTACAGCTCGAGACAAGCTGACAGGAGGAGATTAGAAAGACCTGCCAAGGCCACGAAGCATCACCCAACATCTTCATTTACCTTTTCAAATCAACACTTTCTTTCTTACAACCAGCACAACTTTTAAAGAGGTGCGTTTAAATGAGTTTTAGTCATGTTCGTGCGTTTTGCTAAAGGTAAAATGCAGAAAACAATGAGTCTGACAGGAGACTGTGGCTGTCTGAAGTTCAAAAACACATTTTAACATCTGGATATATAACAGATCGATATAACGGGCCGATCCCATCTCACTGAACTTTATAAAGAGAAACAACGGCTGTGGAAAACTTCTCTTAACACAGATCCTACCAGACTCATTATTATAACTCCTGTGGTAAGTTTTACTCATTTCTAAAAGTGAAAAACTTATAAAAGATCAACAAATCTACCTGAAATTCTTTGGCTCTGTTCTGTTTTAATATGAAACACTGTTTTTAAAACTCGTTTCTCACGAAAACATCATCAAACTGCCTTTGGTATCACTTTGGATAATTTAACACATCATTTACAACGTTAAACACGATGGCAGAAGACGCAACACTCTCTTAACTGTGGTAAAACCAATGAATTATGTAGGTTTAATACTCTAAATGAGTAAATATGACTTTACGTATTAAAATATGCCAGTAAGGAGCATTTAGAACTCAAAAAAGTGTAATTTTATTGCGATTAATCATGAGTTAACTGTGGACAGCGATTAATCGCTTTCGATTAAACCAGGATCTGTCCTTTGACTCTCATATAAAACAGGTTTCTGCCTTCTTTCCCCTTCGTAATATTGTTAAAATCAGGAAGATCCTGTCTCAGAGTGATGCAGAAACACTGCTCCATGCATCTTTATTATTGGGCTGTCCCACAAAGTCTCTGAAAAGCCTCCAGCTGATCCAAAATGCTGCAGCCAGAGTTTTTAATTAACTTCGAATAGACTGAACTAATTTGGAATTGAATTAACTTGATTTTATTCGGTTATGATTGTATTACAATTAATTGGACTGTATCTTTGAAGTGCCTTGAGATGACTTTGGCATGATTTAGAGCTACATAAATAAACTGATTTGAACTGAACTCAAATATATTTTATAAAACAGCTGCCCCCCCACCCCCGGTCAGAGCTGGTCAGAGAGTCCAAAGCATGAACAGGTGAAGAGAATTCGGGATATTCGGATACAAAAACCAACATGGAAAACACTGATGAAGGACAAAGTTACGCAAAAGGTGTTTGTTTTCTCCTCGATGTGATAATCAATAATAATAATCTATAATATATATATATAATAATAATAATAATCAAGCTTTCTGACAGATAGAAGTTAGATAGAACACTGATCAGCATTTAGGACGGCTGCCATCTCCAACTTGACCACTAGGTGTCAGTAAGTGTTCGTTTAAAGAAAACAAACTTTTAAAAAACGTTCAGAATTAAATCTGAAAAGTCTTGTTGCACAAGCTGCTTCTTCCAGTGAAGCAGAAAACTTCAAGGCCAACGTAAACTTTGAGCGTTGACGTCCGTAAGCAGCAAGGACACGAAACTTCTGATATTTTCTGACACATCCTTGAAGAGATTAACAACCAGAGCCAAAATGTAATACGATAAAAGATAAAGGTAACTTTCTGTTGCTGAAGCCACAGTTTTAATGCTGCTCTTCCATTATTCACTTAAACTCCTGCTCCAAGGACACTGCAGTTCAGTCGGAGGCTTTTAGTTATTCCCACAGAGCTTTAACCTGCACTTTATCCATGTTAAAAGTTGGTAAAAGAAGGCAAAACCTTGTAAAATACAACAGAAACGGTCGCTATAATTCAATTTTGCAGCTATTAAATTTGAATTCTTAAACTTTGATTCACTATCGTGGCCAAGCACAGTTTTTCACTTTAGGAAAATCAGTTTTTGATGCTGATTTGATGCCGTTGTGCACAATGTTCTTTATCTTTATCTGTGTGTGCAAACCCCTAAAATGATGACACAGCAGAAAAAAGTTAAGGCAGGATTGTTTTTTGCAATTTCAGCAGGTGAAAAAGTTCACATGTGGAGGCCGGAGGGCTTTTATTCCTGCAGATGGACACAAACTGACCTTTCAAAGTAATATCTAAGGCAGTGAAAATGCATTGAGACACCCTCCGGTTACTGATTTATTCCAGGAAAACAGGACATTGGGGCAGATATGAATTAAAACATATAAGATATTTAAAGCACACACTCCCATGAAAGGTTTATCAGAGAAAGTCAGGAGGCTGCAGGTCTTCATAAAACTCTGGAAGCTTCAGCAACATTTTCTGCTCTGGTTGGAGGTCCTTAAAGGTCTTAAAGAGACTTAAAGCTGGCAGTGATGGAGAACAGGAGCATGACATCTGTCTTTGTTTGTGGTGGAGCTGAGGTGTGGTCAGGAAATGTGCTCAGTTTCACAAATCTGCTTTAAGTTTGAATCTTTGAAGATGAACACATTTTAATTTGATTATTGCCCTTTTACACTCATAATATTGAAATGCAGCCGTTTATTTATACTGAATTAAATTTTTTCCATCATGTGACGGTAATGAACCAGCCATCATTCTTTAGACTTTTGATTTCATCAGAGATTCACTGAAACATGTTCAAACATGAACATAAACCCAGAATCTGAGGCAGAAACAGAGTTTTTTCTCAGTTCTCAGCAGCTTTAAAGTGAATATCTGGTCTGAGCTCCTTTATTCTCCAACTCAGCCTGAACCCTCTGAGACAAGCTTTCTGTCATTTCTTTAAGGAGTCTTCAGGAATAGTTCTCCAGGCTTCTTGAAGGACATCCCAAAGCTCTTCTTTGGATGTGGGCTGCCTTTTGTTCCGTTCTCTGTCAGATGATCCCACACTGCTTCAATAATGTTGAGGTCCGGGCTCTGGGGAGGATTCATCCCTCCATAAGACCTGTTGCCACTGATTTTCAGTCCACTTCTTGTGTCATTTGGCACAGCTCAGCCTTTTCTCCCTGTTTCCCTTCCTTAAGAACGGCTTCTTGACAGCCACCCTTCCATGGAGACCATTTCTGATGAGGCTTGGGCCAACAGTAGATGGATCAGCTGAAGGTCCAGATGCATCTCTCAGGTCCTGTCAGGTCACAGCTGGATTTTTTCCTCTTTCTTAAGGACATCACTTTCAGATCCTGTTCATCTGCTGGAGATAGTTTTTTAGGCCTGACACTTCTTCTTTTGTCCTCCACTTGTCCAGTTTCCTCAAATGTTTTAAGGACACACTGCACACCATGCTGAGATATGCCAAGTTTTCAGCTAATAGCTCTTTGGGAATCACCTTGTTGCTGCAGAAATCCTATTTTCTGTCTGTCAAACTGTGTTTTCTTTGCTGTTTTTCATAGATGCAGCTAAAGAAATGGGAACAAATGATGTGTCTCTGTGACAGGTCTTTCATTACTTACATTATCATTAGTCTTGTTGTTGGTGTTGCTTCGCTCAGACTCATGATGGACGTGCTTGTTTCCTGCTGTTTCCATAGCGATAGCTTTTTTTCAGCCTGAGAAATACCCTGTGAGGTGTGTAAACTTGTTGAAAAGCACGAGACTTGAGAGCCCTGTGCATGATGAGCTTTAAATAAACTTATTCTTCCACAAATTGAAACTAAAACTAAAATTTATAAAAGCTAAAATAAAATCTTTCTGATTTCTAAATTGATTTACCCAAACATCATCCTGACGGTTATGTAGGGTTGGAACAGAATCACATAGTTTTCATAAGGTTTCCTCCTGACTTTCCTGCAGAATAACACGAATCAAACCTGTTTTCCTGGTGCTGGAGACCTCTAGCTCCAAAAACAACACGTAATAGTTACCATTTGTTGGCCTGGTGGCTGTCAGACATCTTCACATGTTGACACAGACTGTCTGCCCACAAAAGATGAACAAATGTGAATAATAACAGCTGAATAAACACAGTCAATAAGCAATCATACTCTTGCTCCTTCGGTTTGGGTGAGAAAGATTTCCTGGAACTACTGGAAGCTCTTTGGGACACATGCCGACAGATCCTATGAGCAGCTGACAAATCCAACATGGTGACAGAGAACATTGTGTTCTCCCTCTCCCAAAAAACATCCTAAATTTCCCAAAATGTGCTCCTTCCAAAAAGTCTAATTGCTTCTCACACAGAGGGGACACACAGCAACCAAAGCTCGTAACTGGCCTGGCTTTGGCCTTGATTATTGAACGGTGACGACATGGAGGCAATTACTGCAGTCGGGTGACTGACCCATGTCCAAATCCAGGGTCGATCCCTGGAAGCCAGCCTGGGAAAACACAAACAAACCGAAACAGAACAAGCAACAAAGCCTGAAAACACAGGGAGAAGGAATCCAAGGTGAAGCTCGCACTCCATGAATGAAGCATCTGTGTTCGGGGTGATGCAGCTGCAGCTTATCAGCCCACTCACACGGCATGAAGCCCCATTTCTGCTGGGATCTTTGCATCTCTACTCCGGAGAAACATCTAACTACTCCTTTTGTGTGTTCAGCACAATATCTGACAGAGTTTACTCATTCTCAAATGTCTCAGCATTAGTTCATATAGCTGTACGGCACTTTGCTTACATGTGAGGCTGTGGATGGATTTAACATAATAATAGACACATTTAAAGCTCCAGGGATTGTTATTATCGTTACGCTCTCATTGGTCTTCTTAAAAACAAGAAAATATTCCTTTACAAGCACAGTATTTGCTGGGAAAATGAATATTTACTATGTTGGTTTGGATGCTGGAAGGATTTCTGCTGGTAATTGTGGAACTAACAAAGTTATTAAACTACAGGAGCAGCGGATTAAATCCAGACCTTAAATCCAAGTTGAAGAGGAGACGTCTAAGATGCAGATGAAGGAACAAAATGGAGAAAAGAAGGAGGAAGTCATTTCTTCCTTTGATCATCATGGGAAACGTGAGATTATTTGCAGAAAAAAATGGACAAAATGTCCTGAGAAGATGAAGGAGGAATATCATGAAGGTAATACTATTTTTAATTATGACTCCTCTCTACTCTACAGACCACTGAGAGACCTCCAGAAGAACCAGATCCAACCAGTTCTCATCAGACCGTGTTGCATCTCACATCATTAAAATCAGATCTGACAAAGTCTGCCACCTGACTTATGATATTTAACATTTTTAACTATCATTTGCATGTGTTTGTCTTACTTTGTCATTGAGATTTCAGGTTTTCTTCGTTAGCTTAGTTTAACTCCAGCTGGATCCTTGCACACCTGGACACCTGCACACCTGGATTCAGTTTGCAAATTTCCACCATTTCCTCCGTATTAAGCATTGACTTTCTATTCAGTACCGATATCCTCGTACTCAGTATTCACCATACGTGTGACGCCACCTGAAAAAGACGGAGCTATGTCAGCCGTGTGGACGCATTTCGAAGGGAATGATGGTGACAAAACTAAAGCGGTCTGCGGTTTATGCTCAGCAAAGCATCTAAATCTGTCACGGTTTCTTCTCTGTTCCATGTCTTGTCTCGTCACTTCCTGTTTTATTTTGAAATGAACCTTGTCCTCTCGTTTCAGGTATGTTGCCCTTCCTCCGGTGTCATGCGTCTCATCGTCTTCCCTGATTCCCAAGTGTTTCCACCTGTTCCCCTCGGTCCCTCATGTGTTCAAATAGTCTGTGTTTCCCTTGTCTCGTGCCAGTATTTTGTCTCTTTTGAGCGTCATTACCAGCCATTTGTCTGGTCTCGTCTCCACAGTTTCCACGAGCCTGCAGCGAGCGACTCTCCTGTAGTGCATCTTGTTTGGTAATTTATTTCACAGCCATAGCCTTAGTTTATTTATTGTTGAACGGTAAGTTTCATAGCCTTTGTTTTTCCTCCGTTTTCAGTCGCCTCCGTTAAAGGAGAGCTTTAAGTTAAAGTTAAAGTTACATTTTCATAGAACCTCTGTTTTGTAAAGAGTGTGCCTTTTTGTTTTATTCTATTATTATATTTGTTTAGAGCGCGCCTTTGCTTTGTTAAGAGTTCATAGCGTTTCTGTTTTCCTCCCGTTTTGGAGAGAATTTATGTTTGTTAACTTTCATAGCCGCGCTCCTTAGTTACAGAGGAGAGCGCTTAGGTTTTATAGCCTGTTTCGTTCGCACTGCCGGGAGATCGCCCTGCAGTGCCGCTATCTTGTCTTGTGTTTGTTAAATAAAACCCTCTTGAAACCACGACCCAGCATCTGCGTCCTGAATCCCTCTCTGGTAACTGACAAAATCTAAAACAATATGTTGCACAAAGAGTAGGTTTATATTACTAAAACTTCAGAAAATGTGTTTAATTGTAAGAACTGTAATGACCTTGATTAGTACTCGGTACTTAAAGGTAAGTACTTGTACTCGGTTTTTAAAAACATGGTATCCCTACTTTCTATTATAGATGCCATAGTTTGGATTCTGATAAGTGTTTTCTATGTGACTAAATTAACTGAAAACTTAACTTATTTCCTTTCACAGAGCTGGTACTCGTCTCCTAAAGTGGCCTAAAGTTGTTGGTATTTTTACTATTTTTACTACTTCTATCATCCAACCAAGAACTTGCTAATACATCAAGATTGATTTCATATTCATAAGACAACGAATTAAAGGGTAAACGTTACTGCCGTAGTGGACGTTGATCTATTTAAAATGTGGGGACGCAGACACAAGTCCGAGCTTTTATTCAGGATAAAAAACATCCCTTCTGGCATCTGACGGTTTCCACAGTTTCTGCAGCCACCAGTAGTATCACTTTCCTTCACCAGCTTCAACAACAAGCCTCACCTCGCCTGGTTTTCCTGCAGCGAGTGCTTTTCTGCTGCTGTGAGTCTGTCAGATTTGAGCCCTCGGGCTCGGCTCCATGTGGAACTTGTCAGTCAGCGCGACGTCGCGGTGACCAAGAGAGCATTAATAATTTGTTACCACACAAACACTCTCACTTATAACCCAGACGAATACCATAAAACACAGCTAATCTGTCCAGTGATACACTGCAAACTGTTTAAATCAGATTAACTCTGACCCTCTGATGGTTAGTAATTGATTAATACACTCAAATGATGGCCTTAACAATCAACTTATAAAGGAAACAGCTACGAATCTGCATCAGCAAGCCGTGAATTTAAGGAAGTGGAGTTAACACCTGGACTCAGCCTGACCTCTTTTTGCAGGTCTGTCTTTGAGCTGCTTCCTCCTTTCTTTCTATAGACTCTGCACTGCTTGCTCACTGGCTCTCAGTCATCTATAACTTGTCCCTGATAAAAGCAGGAGCTTGAACACAGTTATCTTGCTGTTGCAGACTCAGGGAAGTCAAAGAGGTGGAAAATACCTCCAGTAGCAAGAGACTGAAGGACTTGATGAATTCGTCTTTATGAAGTCAATAAAACCTCCTGATCCAGTTTGATGTGCAGTTTAATGAGTCTCGGTGGAGGAAATATGTTTGTATTTTAAATCGAAATCCCAGGAACAAGCCGACCTTTGAGATAGTTTTTAAACAGCGTTAACTTGGTTAATTGGTGTTTTCTTGATGAATGTTATCCTTGACAGTCAACTCATTCAGCTGCTCGAGAAACAGTTAAAAATAGCTTAAATATCTCATGTGGATTTTGTAAATAATGTTCTTAAACCAATGCGGATCAAGATCCTTCTTAGAGAGATCATTCAGATCTGCAGAGCTCCAACTTTAATGAATTTCTTTCTTAATTCTCTTGAGAAGAGAGATGCAGAAAATACTCAGGACTTAGAGTCAGCCAGTGCTGACCTCAAATTTCCCAGTGATGTCTGCCTATTATGCTCTCTGCTAGCTTGGGATGGGAACCAAACACTGTGCCAAAGTTTTAGGACCTTTAGGGGTTAGATTCTTGTAGATCCATCAAAATAATTCAACAGCAGAGCAACAAACCCGAGAACAAATGGTGAATGTGCTTTTCTCCCATCTCCCAACTTTCCACACCTGACCTGAGAGGTGAGAACATATTCCTCATCGCTTGGAGTCAGGGATCCACGCCATGAATTGTTAATAAGCCAAACTGCTGTTTGGTTTTCTCCGTTCTGTTCTCTAATTCATCTTAAATCGGTCTCACTTCTGCTCCTCATACATCAGACCTTCCAGTTTCTCTTGTTCCTGCTTCCACCTGCTACTTCAGTGCCTTTTATTTTCCTCTTGATCTGTAAGTTGAGTTTATTTTTGCCTCCTGACTCTACGTCCTGTCCAAGTTAGAATAACTTTTAGAACATCCCAGAGATCTAAAAGCATCTGTAGAGGACAGAGTTTCACCAGGTTACATAAGCAAACAATTAAATGAACACCTAATTTTCAAGGGTATAGAGAAGGACAGCTAAATAAAAATCAAATTAACACCATATTCAGAACTTGTGGGAGTCCTTCGACTGCACCAACATGCAAGCTGCACCATGAAATTAATCTCACCTCCAACATCTTTAATACCCCCAGGCTAGTTTCAGGCTCTAATTGGTTATGGACGCCGTCAAGCTGTGGCAGTAATAGCCATAATGCTCCGCTGGCAGCACCTTATTAAACACAAAGTAGCTTTTTAAACTGGATAACATTGAAGGTTGTGGGGATAAAATGCCACAAATCTTGTTTTGTCCTGTTCCACGTCTTCCATGTATCACTCGGGGGTAGTTTTCAGATCAAAAAGCCCTTCAACAGGCACTTCGGGGTCCTTTCAAATCTGTGTAAACAGTCAGGAAGAAAACCACATACACACTGAATTACTGAGGTGCTGAGAATTATTATTCATGGAATGAGCAGAACCCGTCCCTGCTGGGCTGGTTGGTCCATTTATCCATTAAGACTTTTATTAATAAACACGGTTTGCTGCTTTTTCTGCTGATTGTTTTTCCTCTGCCTTCAGTAGTGAAGCAGCTGTGCTCGCCTCTGATTGGCTGAAGATGTTTAATCCCACGGGGCCGCCTGGAGCCAGCTCGCCTCTCGCTCCAGTGTTTTCAAAGCGTTTGTGCGTCTCTGGTTTTGTGTTAATATGCAAATAAATTCTACCTGCATGAGAAAAGTTTCAGTGGCAGAGATTCAAATTGCATAAAAACAGACGGGAGTTTGACATTGAGGCAGCGAGCGTGAGGCTGTTGGAGGTTAGAGGGGAGAAAATAAACTCTGTTTTTATAACATAAACCAGTCCTGATGCAGCGATGGACGGCATCGTTAGCATGTTAATTGACACAAATCGTGCCTTTTTTTACTGGGAGATGTTTATCCACCCATGGACATGCTTTGCAGATCAGGTGAGAATCACCTTTTATGGCAAAGAGAGGAGGAGCTTTGTAATGTTTGGCCCATTCTTTTGTTCACTTTATCAATCCTTGATCCTTGTATGTGTTTTTATCAAAGAAATAAGACAGAAAGATGACATGATAAACTAAATATAAACCAGCTGAAGTGCAGCAGAGAGGAAGGTGTGGTGGGAACCTTCAGAGGTCTCCATCAGTGGGTTGGGCTGTTGTTTCTGTAGCTTAGCAACAACTCAGCTGATGATGTCACACACAGCATCAGCAGGTAACTCAGGTGAACTCTCAGCAGACAACATGGACAGAAACTCACAGCCAGCAGTTCAACATCTGGGCTGCAGAGACGCTCCAGGATTCCACCATCTGTTGTTAACCAGCTCTGTGATCCTCCTGCTTTACTGTTAGCGCTCTGTCTGCAGTCTCTGTCTGCCCGGATAGTCTTAAAGCTGAGCAGAGAGCTGTTAGAGCTGTTCCTGCAGCCAGGTCCAGGATTCCACCATCTGTTGTTAACCAGCTCTGTGATCCTCCTCCTTTACTGTTAGCACTCTGTCTGCAGTCTCTGTCTGCCCGGATAGTCTTAAAGCTGAGCAGAAAGCTGTTAGAGTTGTTCCTGCAGCCAGGTCCAGGATTCCTCCATCTGTTGTTAACCAGCTCTGTGATCCTCCTCCTTTACTGTTAGCGCTCTGTCTGCAGTCTCTGTCTGCCCGGATAGTCTTAAAGCTGAGCAGAGAGCTGTTAGAGTTGTTCCTGCAGCCAGGTCCAGGATTCCACCATCTGTTGTTAACCAGCTCTGTGATCCTCCTCCTTTACTGTTAGTGCTCTGTCTGCAGTCTCTGTCTGCCCGGATAGTCTTAAAGCTGAGCAGAGAGCTGTTAGAGTTGTTCCTGCAGCCAGGTCCAGGATTCCACCATCTGTTGTTAACCAGCTCTGTGATCCTCCTCCTTTACTGTTAGCGCTCTGTCTGCAGTCTCTGTCTGGCCGGATAGTCTTAAAGCTGAGCAGAGAGCTGTTAGAGTTGTTCCTGCAGCCAGGTCTCTGCCTGATATTCCTGCTGGAGCTGGAGCTGGAGATATTCATCAGGGCTCCAAGCTCGTCCATTTTATCCACCAGAGATCTCACATTTCCCCTGATGATTAAAGGAAGAAATGCTTTAAACTTCCTCCTCCTTTTCCTCCATTTTCTCCCCACTCTGCATCCTAGACGTCTCCTCTTCATTTCCTCTGGATTCGGACTGTTTTTCCAGGCACTACTTCGACCCAACATAAACAAACTTCCTGTTGTCGTGGTCATGCATCATAACAGATGCATGAAGAATTACCAGCAGAAATCCTTCCAGCAGCACAGGAGGTTTTATCAGGGTGATTTATTTAGCTTTTACTTTGCTAAGATAAAGTTATGTTACTAAAAGTTAAAAAACAGGCTGTCAAGGCACAGACTGGTCTCAAGCCAAGTCAATTTTCTTCTTATTTGCTTGTTTAAAAGTTTAAAAACCCATTCAGTATTAAGTATAGCCACCATTTTAAATAAAAAAAAACTTACAGTAGTTCCTGCTTAGAAGAAAACTTGATTTGCTTCAGGGGTGCGTAAACAACTTTGCGAATTTCCTGTGACCCGGCAAAGATTAAAATGATGTGACTCAACCAGCTTTGGTGACCGACCACCTTTCTCCCAGATATTAAATAATATCCCAGATATTCCAAGAGATGACAGGAATTCCTTAAGACCCTTGATCTGTTAGCTTCTTGTGGATGTCCACCACAGTTTTTGTTTATTTTTTTCCTCCTAAAAGTTTGTTTCTCTTTAGAACAACTGCCTGTTCATCTGAGCTACAGCCATAAGCAAGTGAAAACCATCTGATTCTGATTAATTTTTAGAGGCTTTATGGCTTCGGGTTTGTTTTCAGAGATCGAGGCAAACAGATCAGCCACATTTTGTGTTCAGATTCATGTGTTTTATTGGAGTGAATAGATTCAGGACCTGGGTTCGGAGTCAGTTGGGGAAAACCATGTGATAAAGATACAGGAAACGGCAGCTTCGACGTGGATAATAAGGCTTGACTTGATCCCAAAAGTGTTGATTTCAGACCAGAAGAAGCACTTCTTTGACTGCAACTCCACATCATGTAGATTATGTCCCCAACACTTAGTTGACATCAGTCAAAAATAGCTCAGCTTCTGAGCCTTTGAGCAGAAACTCATCATTATCTCACATCCACTGAAGTGAGGCTGAGGACGTGGGCGGCTGATTGCAGCTGTCATTATTTTTCAATCTATTCCACAAAGTGTTGCTAATTTTGCAGATTTCACAGGCAATGATCGCACTGATAGGTTAAATGGCTGGTTACCGCCTGTAATTAAGCTCTGTGGCTTCTCCTGAAGGAAACCACTCAAAGGCAAACACCTCCTCCACAGAAAGATCTCTGCCGACCCCGGGGTAGACGCACTGTTGCTGGAGGGTTGATGGTCATAATCCCTCATCCACTGGCTGGAGTGGGTGTAGTGGTGTGACAACAGGCTTCTTCTTTGATTCAAATGGCAGCCCTGTGGGGGATTGTCAGCGTGACCCCCTGCAGTTTGTATGATTGGATGTGATTGTTATGTAGGTTAAATTTTCTATCTGGCAGCTTCATCCCACAGAGTTAAGAACAACTTAGAAGCTGAGGAGACTGACCTTTAAATGCAGAGATGACCATGATGCACATGTTTTATTCCATACCCACTCCTCTATTTTCCAAATATGTAAATCCTTGATTCCTCTCATCAAGTCTTAGCCCCTCCTACTTATGATATGAACATAAGAACAGTTGCTTTTGCTAACCCTAACCCTAACCCCAGTCTATATTAATGTGCCCTGCCCTATGTAATGGAGGCTGAAAAGGCTTCTGCAAAGGATACACCTGTGGATTCACTTATATCTCCTCCAGGTGGCTGCTAGAACCTGAGTGAAAACAAAAGGGAAGTGGACCTAAGTGCTCTTGCTGATCAGGAATCAGATTACTGTTAGTTCAGCCAAATTATAGAAACAAATAGTACAAGCAGTTACTTTCATTACTGAGCAGAACTAGGAGTGCCCTCCTCCCACTAAAGACCCCACGGTGTGTTTGTTCTTGTAGGAATTAACGGCCGAGGTTTACCTTCAAAGGATATGCGAGTGGTTGCGTGTGACATGGTAGAAATATTCCATTTTCTCCCCCGAACCAGATGTTTTCTAACCCTAACCAAGTATTCCTGATTTCTAATCCAGATGAAGAATACAAGAACATAAAATGCCCCAAAGCAAGTCAGTCCTCGCTCAAAACCACCTGAAATCCTGCTGGATAATAACGACCTAGGATTACGTTACAAGAGCATAGTTAAAAATATCCAGATGTTTTCTAACCCATACCAAGTATTCCTGATTTCTAATCCTTATCAGGTGAAGTTATTTCCTAAACCCAACAAGGAAGTGACAAATCTGTCGTTGTAAAGGGTCGTTGTGATGCGTCACCAAGGCAACCAGCGAAATGGCTCCAGTTAAGGTGACTGGCGGTGCTGTAATTTTTCTTTTTAGCCCCAACCATGACTGTTTTCTCAACTAGAAGTTTTGATTTTTAACTCTAACCAAGTCAAGTTATTACCTAAACACAACCACGACTTGAGTTTTTTTTTAATCAGGTGATGTTGATGGAATATGATTCAGAGCCCGCCGCTGGCCCCTTTTTATGCTCCCTAAGAGGACTTTGTGGCTTCCTAAAGGAAACTCGTGTGCTGTGATGTGAAATGCTGATATGAGTTGTATTTCCCACCTGCTCCCTGTGAGCTGATCTTTAACAGGACACCGTAAAGGGTCACATTTAAGGATATCAACACTGGTCATTTTAAACGGAGGAATGAATCACCTCCAAAAGTGTCTTTAAGTTACTTGAATGGTGATTTTGTGAAGCATCACAGTAGGCTTTACGGAGTGCATCAAGCCTCAGTTTCTGTCCTGTTTCTGCAAACATTTAAACCTTAGTCGACTTTCTTTAACAAAAAAGCCCAAGTTCATTTAAAAGTAAGCGCTTATTCATTATATCATTACAGACTCTTCCAACCGTCTGAAAAATATCTTACAGCTGAAAAAAAACAAGCTTTCCAAACTGCTGACGGGCTTTTTTCTTCTTCTTCTTCTTTTTAAATTAGTGGTCGGAAACAGGGGCATATCTTTGGAAAAATTGGAACATTTTTATTACGTCCAAATGGCCTTTTGGGGATTGTAGAAATGTCATCGGAAAAAAAACCAGTGAGAAGTTTTCATCCCTCTGGGTATTTCAAATGTTGTCGGTTAATTAACTTTTGAATGACCAGCTGTTGCCTCGGGCTGATTGTCAGATGAGTTGCAGAGTCATGCATTTGAAAACATGAAGGTTTATGGTCTTCTTTGAAAAAGAGAGGGCTTAAGATATCCGAATGCTCCAAAATAACCTGCATCAGTCTGCTTACAATTCACCCCAATGACTGTAAGGATCGATTTAATTACAAAGGCCCTTTTTTTATGACAGCTAAGCCTCTATTTCTATGATGATTCCACAACCTGACAGGAGTCAACAAGAAGTTTTGATTTTTAACTCTAACCATGTCCAGTTATTGCCCAAACACAAAAAAAAGGCCCTTTTTTATTGCCCAAACACAAAAAAGGCCCTTTTTTATTGCCCAAACACAAAAAAGGCCCTTTTTTATTGCCCAAACACACAAAAATGCCCTTTTTTATTACCCAAACACAAAAAAGGCCCTTTTTTATTGGCCAAACACAAAAAAAGGCCCTTTTTTTATTGCCCAAACACACAAAAATGCCCTTTTTTATTGGCCAAACACAAAAAAAGGCCCTTTTTTATTGGCCAAACACAAAAAAAGACCCTTTTTTATTGGCCAAACACAAAAAAAGGCCCTTTTTTATTGCCCAAACACACAAAAATGCCCTTTTTTATTGGCCAAACACAAAAAAAGGCCCTTTTTTATTGGCCAAACACAAAAAAAAGACCCTTTTTTATTGCCCAAACACAAAAAAAAGGCCCTTTTTTATTGGCCAAACACAAAAAAAGGCCCTTTTTTATTGCCCAAACACACAAAAATGCCCTTTTTTATTGGCCAAACACAAAAAAAGGCCCTTTTTTATTGGCCAAACACAAAAAAAAGACCCTTTTTTATTGCCCAAACACAAAAAAAAGGCCCTTTTTTATTGGCCAAACACAAAAAAAGGCCCTTTTTTATTGCCCAAACACACAAAAATGCCCTTTTTTATTGGCCAAACACAAAAAAAGGCCCTTTTTTATTGGCCAAACACAAAAAAAGACCCTTTTTTATTGCCCAAACACAAAAAAGGCCCTTTTTTATTGCCCAAACACAAAAAAAATACCCTTTTTTATTGCCCAAACACACAAAAAATACCCTTTTTTATTGCCCAAACACAAAAAAAGGCCCTTTATTATTGCCCAAACACAAAAAATACCCTTTTTTAATGCCCAAACACAAAAAAAAGACCCTTTTTTATTGCCCAAACACAACCACGACTTGATGGAAGTGTTTCAGTAAGGTGACATTGTTTTAATTGATGGAATTTGACCCGAAGCCTGTCATTGGCCCCTTGTTTACTCCTTAAAAAGACACATATTTGAGTTGTATTTCCCATCTGCTCCCTGTGAGGCGATACTTTAGGGTTATGGATCACATTTGAGGGTATAAACAAATGGAGTTAGATGACTTGTTGCTAACAAACCACTGAAGTGTGCTGCTTCAAACAGTCGTAAAGCAGCACCTCTTGTTTGTGAGGCTGAGGATAAGACTATTTCAGGACATTTAGACCAGAGAGAAGGTAAACAGGACAAAGCAGAACGTCTGTCATCACCAGTAGTAGAACTGTAAGAGTTGGTTTGTCGCTCTAACAACAGGAGACAGCGTGTCCCGGTGCTGTTAGCTGCGTCTTCTCTGAGCTCAGTGTGGCCTAATGAGAGGCTTGTGTTGACCACCGCTTGGTTGGAGAAGTTCTCCCCGTTTGGCCTCGACCACGTTTGTCCCGGCGTGTCTTAAATTCGTTTAATAACCTCCCTCTTGGTCAATGCCGTCAACTCAATGCCACGTTCTCCTCTCTGAGGCTTTCACTGCCACAATCACTCCTCTGCTGGTCACTGATTTCAGCCTTTTCGTCACGCTTGAGGAGTTTGCTCTTGTAAGTCATTTTCTGCCACTTGAATTTGATTTATTTAATAAACCTGGAGCCTTTTTATGCAGTTTGCTGTGAAAACACACAGAAGAGTGGGTTAAGGGGGGAAAAGGCTCTTTGTTCATTAGCTTTGCAGAACAAACAAACTCCTGAAACCTCTACAAATGCCTTGCTCGTAAGCATGGTGTTTGGTCAGTGGTGATGGCATTAAAATAGCATTGGGGGGGGCAGTGGAGCGGCTCATTGGACAGCAGAGATGGCAGGTGGTCGGTTGACTGCCATCAGCTTTGGCGCATACATTTAAATTTTCTGGAAGATGAGCTGGAAGCCTTCCTCAAGTCTGGTGCTGTTATCTGATCATGATATTTGCCTCACGAGGAAATGGTTTTTCAAGCCAGAGCTACCGTATAATGTAAATATGCCAAGCTGAGCTGAATGTTTGAAATGAAGCTGTCTGGATAAATATCATGCAATCATACAGCAGGATATTTGGGATATATGGAAAATGTTTTTACCAATGCAGAAGGACAAATGAGATCAGGAGCGATATCTAATGAGAATTTTACATCTAAACTACGTAAAAATGACTAAATATAAGGATGGCTCAGCTCCATTATCCATGCATTTTATTCTAAATTGGTCTTCAAATTAATTCTGTTTACTGTAAAGATTTTATTAATTGAATTGAATTGAGAGCACACTGATCTACGTCTGCTTCAGGTAAAGAGAGTGGTTTAAAGCTTCGATCTCAACTGTTTCAGTGTCCTGGACCTAAAATAGTGAGTCAACGCCAGGTCAAACCAGGTCAAACCAGGTCAAACCAGGTCAAACCAGGTCCTTCAGGTAAAGAGAGTGGTTTAAAGCTTCGATCTCAACTGGTGTTTCAGTGTCCTGGACCTAAAATAGTGAGTCAACGCCAGGTCAAACCAGGTCAAACCAGGTCAAACCAGGTCAAACCAGGTGTAGAAAGTATGGATCAGACAGGAAACAAACCTCCTCATGCAGACTTTAAGCAAATAAAACCAAAAATCTTCATCATTCAGCCCCTGTTTGTGTTTGTTTTTGTGCACGTACATTAAAAAAAGAAAAGTTGTGTCCCAGGACGTGAAAAAACCATTAAGAAAGCGGACGGACTGATGATTTAAACCCCAAAATGCAGGATACTTAACCTCCTTTATACCTCGTGTAAATAGGCCACCAGCCTGTCTGCTCACAGGTTCACTTTAAAAAGCTTTTTGAGTTTGATAATCAGCACCAGAAGCTGAAGGGATGGAAATGTGAGCACTTTTCATGGGAATACAGGCTCTGTTTCATGTTTATAATTCAGTTTTCCATTAGCATCTATGCTGCTTCTTATATCTTTGATTATTTTCCAGCTCGTTCTTCACAGCCAGAAAAATGAGAGTATTTTCATTTTTTTCCATCTCAGTGACTTTAATAAAAGAGTTTGAAACTTTTACGTTAACCGAGCAATCTTCACACTTCAGAAACACATTTTTTCCCCACCCTTAATCCCTTTCTCCCGTTTAGACGGAGCCGCTGCGTCTTTCTTGAATACTGGCGGTATTATCTGCTCATTACTTGTGTTCACACGTTCTCACCAGAAAGGAGGCTGTCGAAGCGAGACGCCGGGTCCTGTTTGGCATGTCAAGCTAACACAGAATTATCTCCGAGTCTTTGTGTCTCCAGGTGTCTCTGAGTCATAGGATCCTTCCTCCAACTGAATGCTGCTTCCTGTTTTAATTACTTTTCCCCACCACAGACACACCAAAAGCAGGATGTCACACTCCTGTCATAAACCGAACCCGATGACTTATCCTTTATTATAAAGGAAGTAACATTTACACACGGCCTCATGCTTACTTACTTCCTCTGTCTTCCTTCGCTGATATGTTAGCTTTTTTTCTGAACTAAAAGTGAAAGTATAACCTTGCATCCCAGAAAAGTTTGGAAAATTAATCATTCTCAACTTGAATTTCTCAGAGTAAGATTGTAAAGATATTTCAGCATCAGAATATTGTGGAAAGACCCAAGGTCCACCAGGGCTGCCCCTCGTCTCCGGTCCTGTTTGTGGGTTTCATGGCCAGGATCTGGACCAGTAATCAGGGGGAGGAGGGTGTCTGGTTTGGGAACCTCTGTTTTTTACAGATGATGTGGTTCTGTTGACCTTCAGTTCACAGCTGAGTGTGAAGCAGCTCCTCCAGATCTGAGGCCCTGGTTCTGAACCTCCGGGTCGGGATGAGTCTCTGCCTCAGCTGGAGCAGTTTCAGCATCTCTGGACCTGGTTCTCAGTGATGGTGAGTTGGATCAGAGATGGACAGACGGATCGGGGCTTCGTCAGCACTAATGAGGGCGCTGCTCCGGTCCGTTTGGTGAAGCTGAGCCGGAAGGAGAAGCTTTCAGGTTCCTGCTCCATCTTTGTTCCAACCCTCACCTGAGCTCACAGATCTGGGTTCTGACCCAAAGAAGGAGGTCGTGGATACAAGCGGCTGAAATGGGTTTCCTTCAGAGGGGGGCGGGGCTCAGCCTTAGAGACAGGGGGAGGAGCTCCATCATCCGGGGGGAGGAGCTCCAACATCCGGGGGAGGGGCTTAATCATCCGGAGGGAGGAGCTCCACCATCCGGGGGGAGGAGCTTAATTATCCAGGGGGAGGAGCTCCACCATCCGGAGGGAGCTCAGAGTAGAGCCGCTGCTCCTCCACATAGAAAGGAGTCAGCTGAGGTGGTTCCTCTGGTTAGGATGCCTCCTGGGAGGAGGCCCCGGGTCAGAACCAGAACCCACTTGAGGGATTATATATCCCATCTGACCTGGGAACGCCCCAGAATCCCCCCAGAGGAGCTGGAGAGGGATTTCTGGGTTTCCCTCCCGGTTCTGTTGCTTGTATTGACACATGATCATGATCTCCCTGAGTAGCAAAGAGATGAATTCCTGGAGGAATCTACCCCTGCAGCGATAATCTACCTCCTCTGTCACAGATCAAGGGCGGCCAATGATCAGTGGTTAGAGCGGGTCGTCCAATAACTGGAAGGTTGGTGGTTTGATTCCCATTTTCGCCACTCAAAAAGAAAAACTGACAATTGGAGGGCTGAGGTGACGAGGAGGAAGGACTAGTGTATGGCATCCGTCTCTATGAGTGCTTCTGTGCATGTGTGTGTGCACGTGCCAACCTGGATGGGTTAAAAGCACGTTTGACTGTATGCATGACAATAAATCTTAGCTCAGAACGCAGCAGCATGTCGGTATGTGGCCCCTAAGGGAGGATATCGGGAGGTTAATGAACACCTTTCACCTTTTTAACAGCGTGGAAACTGAAGGCGTCAGTATTTGTAAATCTAATGGGGCGCGACATTTTCACCACATATCGGCCTATTGTTCATGTAAATAATAAGCCATGAATATTAAAGATCAGCTCCCATAAATTAAAGTAGTTCAACAGACAAATTTAGCTCTAAAGTGATTTCCATCAGGGCAGAACAATAAAGTGTGAAATTCTTTTAAAGCTGAGACTTTAGCACTGAGCGAGTCAGATGTGAAGAAGGAAAGGAGCGGAGAATCTTACAATTACTCAAAGGTCAGCGGTAATAGGATAATTAGAAGTTGGGGCTGGTGGACTTTGGTTCTTATGAGCTTTACTGATGAGCGTTCAAAGCAGGGCAGTTTCGACATGGAAATCTCAAAGGTCACACCATACTTTGGTTTATTACCAGTTGCTGTAATCAGCACAACCTTAGTAGCCGTTAAATGTATTTTTAAAGTCGTAGGCTTTAGTTTTCAATAGATTTATGAACACTTTTCCAAGGACACACGCAGTTTCTCCAATAGAACCCAAACCCTGTCCCTGGACAGGTCCCTATAAGGACGAGTGGTCCCCACGAGGTTAGTGTTATACCAGAAAAGGTCCTAACTCATAAGGCTGGACATTAATTTACTCATTTGTTTCTAATCTATTCATTCTCATTTAAAAAAAGAAAAAGAGAAAAAAAGTAGCCTTTTCTCTCTAAATTAAGTTATTTTCTTTATTATTCTTCTTTCTTTGCTCATTTGTATTTGCTGCATCGCTGTCAATGGGAACTGGACTGAGCGTTTCCTTATGTATTTGTGTGATGATGAATATATCTGTATATTTATATACTTTGTTCCCACATCCTCACAGCTTATTTCTATAGGGAGATGTGTGTTTTTTTTTGCATTGTACTGTGTATAACACACAAGTAGTCAGATATTTGTTTTTGTGGCCATGTTGTTCTGTTGTTTGTAGTCTGTGTTCATGTCAGAAAAAGTAATAAAAATATTATATAAAAAAAAAAAGAAAAGGTCCTAACGAGACAATCTACAAGAAAACACACACACACTCATTAAGAAAGAGCTCAGAGGCATGGTTGTGCTTGACAATAGTACAACTTTTGCTGGACATAGGTAAAGGCCAACAGTTTGTGCTTAGTTACAGTCGTTCACACAGTTGATATTTACACATAATTTTACATTGTTACAGCCATGTTACATAGCAGTTTACATTCACGTTTGATAAAGGTCAAGCAGCATCTGTGGATGGATCACAACACAAACTTCTTCAGAATAATTAACAACATTATCGGCGAGGAGATAAAACTATTTAGTTTTTTTTATTTTTTTAAACAGGAAAAAACAAAAATGAGACATTTAAAACACCAAAATGATCAAAACACCAGGAGCATTCAGTGCAGCAGTTCATGAAAGTTTAACATGTTTTTATTTTGCCCGTCTAAGCTCTCCCAGATTCCCAGCACATAGCTGCGCAGTTTGGGAACGACATGAAAAAGTTAATGTTGCTACCACAAGCGCATTTTCAGTGAGGCGTAGAACCTGACAACAGCATCAAACTAGTTCATCTCTAGTTCACTTGCTAGTTTGTTAGTTTATTGTTCACCAACTTGTTTAATCATCCCAAAACTGGTAATTCAATAGGCACTGTGACGCTAACTAACTAGGTAGTTAGCAAGTAAGCTAGCAGGGATGTTAGCTTGTTTGTTTAAGTGCGGCTGGCTCAAGAAATAACTCCCATTAATATTTCAGGACTCACAGTTGGAATATTTTCACAGCTTGATTAGCATGAAACTCTTCTGTTTGAACAACCTGTACAAAAGATTTACGTTTCACTCGAGTTTTTTGCTGTTTTAAACAGTAATTGGTGTTTTTTTAACATCCGCTGCAACTCAGCTCGTGTTTCTAAATGCTAACTGGTGTCAATGAACAGCAAAACAAACAGGATTTATTTGAGCGGTTTCTGATTGCTGATGTAAGAGGTTCTGTGCTCTGGCCCAGTAAAAAATGGGCTGAAACACAAAGACCTGGTTCTGCGGACATCGTTCATTTCCGATATATGGCCAGTGTACGCCACCTTAGCATCTGCTAAATACATAAAAACATAAACATAAACATAAACCTTATGTCCTGATAAATTACTTTTACCTCCTCCAGCTTATATCGGGGTCCTTGTAGACTTCAAAGCACAATTGAGACATAAGTGGATATTCTGATTATATACAGATGGGCTTGTGTTACTTTTTATCTAATTTAAACGTTGTCATGAAAACCTTCTTTTGTTTTTTTTAGCTCAGTCTGTCACTCAGCAGTCAGCGCTAACAGAAATATTATGTGTGAAGTTTGTCCGTTTAAATTAACAACAAGTTTAAATCCAAGTTTCCGGTTGTTTATCTGCAATCCACTTGGTTTCCTTGTCTTTACTTTGTGGACTTTTATAGGAAGAAAACCCCGACTTCTTTCCGAATTTGCTGTTAAAGTAATTTCAGATGCGTTTGTGTAGCTTTCAAACAGGCTGCGGTTGTTGAAAAGTGTCTCAGTGGAAGTATCACCAGGACCCATAAAAGGATGCTGATCTGTCCAGAAATAGCTTCGATTTATTATTCTCTTGTGATTTTCATCATGAATTTGAACTGCTAGCCGGTAACATCCAACCATTTGGTCAAAAAGTATAGTTTATGTTGATATAAAAGGCAATTTTAGGTAAACTGGTGAGTAGAATGACTCCAATTTAACCGAAAATGGACGTATATCCGTATATCTCTCATTTTCATTCACTTCTTTTGTGCTAATCATTCAACCGGGAAGCTTTTCATGCTCATCATGCTTTAAATGAACCATCCAACCAAAATAACTTACCGAGCTCTCATGACAGTAGGGCGTGTTGATGCATCTGCACCACAATTTAAGCTTCAGGAGACTCGAAGCAAAAACACTTTTCTGAATCTAAATTTGATGCTGTTAGAAACTGAATGAAACCCAAATTAATTCCACTGAACTAAAGCACATTGTGGTAGAATTTTAAGTAATTATAAAGAACATTTCAGCAACTTGGCCTTGGAAGCTGCGTTTCTGTATAATATAGCAGGGATAGTTGATGTTTGTGACTCAGTACTTAGTCATAAGATAATAAAACAGGCATTTATTACAACTTCTTCTTTTATTCAGTATCTAGCTTATTGAGGCATGCATTCATCAGGAGTGACAACACAGAGGAGACGGGGCGGCGGGGAAATGAGGGCAGAGATAAACAAGTTCACAGGGAAGGAACAGACAGATGGTGAAATTTCGGATGGTGTGAGGAAGTTACGCTCAAAGAGAGACACATGTCGGTAAATTAAAGGATTTTAACTGCTCCCTGTTTGGTCCCCCATTGAGTCGTGTCTTCAGTTTATTTCTGGCGGCATTTATCCACATTTTACAGGTTGTTTTCCTTTAAACCCGAAAGCTTTAAACCAGAATCAGCTCCTGGACTCGATTACTGCTTGGAAATTAAAGCTGAAACTCGTATTTTTGAAAAACCATTATGGTAATAATAGTCTAAACAATGGATTTAAATTGTTGTGAGGAAATTATGCCTCCGCTGCTGCCCTTTCTTTGTGTGATGACCCACCAAAGTGAAAACAATAAGTGCAGCTGCTGCCGTGGTGCTGATAAGCTTAATGTGGCTAAATGTGCTGCACAAAGTGTGGCTGTTGTTCTTTATCATACAATAGGTGGAACATTAACGTAGAAACCAGTCATTTTGTTGCAGAAGCTTGAAAAGGTGTAGGTGGGAAGAGTTCAAACAAACGAAGGCCACTTGAAAGCGGTGGAAACCATCACATTCATCCCTGCATGGTAAGTAAATATCATTTAGGTGTCAAAAAACAGGCCTCTAACTGCAAAGAGAAGTAATGAAACTCAGTAAAGAAGGAATAAAACAAATAAAAGATTATATAAGGAACATTTTATGGACTTAAAACATCCACAAAGTTTCATTTTTAAATATTTGTGTACAACTATATGTTGTTTTTTTATGTTTTCTTACTGCTACGTATGCTTTGAATTCCTGGAAAAGTAAAAGTTGATGACTCATCATGCACTTAGGGCCGTATCTCACCTAGATAAACACTAAATGCTTTTTTTTTTGTTGTTTTTTAAAGCAGCGCGGAATGATTGGTGGTGTCTGTTCAGGCCACTTCGGTTTGACCAATCAGGGCAGACCAGAATCAGTAGGCGAGTTCACTCTGTTTAACAGCAGCTGAAGAGCAGCCTTCGTAACAATCAAGAATCTTATGACCAGAGGACAGTTACAGTTCATCTAAACATGGAGCATTCCTCACGGATGTGGCTATTGGGCTGTTTTGTAGGTCATCTAAACCGGATTAGACTGATGGAGACACCTAATCCGATTCGCTTTTAAACCGATTGGTGTAAATTACACTTTTTCTCCTCATCCATACTCCTTTTTGACCAAGGCAGCTAAAGTATCGGCTCTGAGAGAATCTTTAACCAAGAACCAGATCTTTGTATTTCTAAGCTTTAACATGGACATGAAGTTAAAGCATCTGATGCTTTAATCCCCAGAGCTATCTGTGAAGACCTCAGTCAAACTGGAGAAAGAGCAGGCACTTTCAAAAGATAGCTGCAGGAGCCGGATTAAAGGGTAAATCCATCAAAGTCACCAGCAAACTTCAACTGACAAGTCGAACCAGTCAGGGCAACGGAGCCGCCATTTTTGACTGTTTTAGCATCTAAAACCGGCCCATCTGACCATTTAGAGCCTCACTTTTCAAGGCAAACAATGCCCATAAGGTCACCGTCTCTCCAACTTAATGTTCCAACATGGCCGAGAGTAGCACTGACAAAAAAACATTTTACAGCTTTCCAATCAGGGATTGCAACTACAGATGTGGAAAAAAAGCATGTTGACCTATTTCCAGTCTCAGGCTTTATGTTTCAGGACCAAATAAAAAGATAATCTTAATCCTTAAAAAGTTTCAAAATGAGCTGAATCAAACATCAGATGAACACAAATTGCACCGTGTCATTATTTATTGAACAAAAACAGAGACACAGAAGCAGTGAGGGAAAAACTAAGTGAACCCTCACTGCTTCCACAGGAACTAAGAGGCTAAGAAGCAGCCAGGAGCTGCTGATCAATGCTCTGATTAACTGATCCTCAGTCAGTGTGAGCAGCTCTATAAAAGTAGAAGTTCTGTCAGTTTAACACGATGCCAAGGAGGAAAGACATCAGCAATGATCTCAGAGAAGCAGCTGCTGCTGCCCATCAGTCTGGGAAGGGTTATAAGGCCATTTCCAAACTATCTGGAGTCCATCATTCTACAGAGAGAAAGATTATTCACAAGTGGAAAACATTCAGGACAGCTGTCAATCTTCCCAGGAGTGGACGTCCCAGCAAGTTCACCCCAAGGTGAAGAAGCCCAGAGCTACATCTCAGACTCTACAGGCCTCAGTTAGCATGCTAAAGGTTAAAGGTCACCCCAAGGTGAAAAAGCCCAGAGCTACATCTCAGACTCTACAGGCCTCAGTTAGCATGCTAAAGGTTAAAGGTCATGACAGCACAGTTAGAAAAAGACTGAACAAGGATGGCTTGTTTGGAAGGGCTGCAGGAGAAAGCCTCTTCTCTCTAAAAAGAACATGGCAGCACAGCTTAGGTTTGCAAAGCTGCATCTGAACAAAGCTCAAGACTTCTGGAACAATGTCCTTTGGACAGACCAGAGCAAAGTGGAGATGTTTGGTCCTAATGCACAGCAGCACGTTTGGAGGAAACCAAACACAGCATATCAGCACAAACACCTCATACCAGCTGTCAAGCACGGTGGTGGAGGGCTGATGATCTGGGCTGGTTCTGCAGCCACAGGACCTGGGCACCTTGCAGTCATTGAGTCCACCATGAACTCCTCTGGATACCAAAGTATTCTAGAGTCAAATGTGAGGCCATCTGTCCCACAGCTAAAGCTGGGCTGAAACTGGCTCATCAACAGGACAAAGATCCCAAACACAGCAGCAGATCTACAGCAGAATGTGGGAAAAAGAACAGAATCAAGGTGTTGCAATGGTCCAGTCAGAGTCCAGACCTCAGCCTGACTGAAATGCTGTGGTGGGACCTTAAGAGAGCTGTGCAGAAACCAAAGCTGCAAACCTCAATGAGCTGAAGCAGCGCTGGAGAGAAGAGGGCCGAGATTCCTCCAGAACCATGAGAGAGACTGATAACGTCCCACAGGAAACCATCACTGCAGCTCACTGCTGCTGAAGCTGCTGGATCAGGGGTTCACTTAGTTTTACTCTCACTGCTGCTGAAGCTGCTGGATCAGGGGTTCACTTAGTTTTACTCTCACTGCTGCTGAAGCTGCTGGATCAGGGGTTCACTTAGTTTTACACTCACTGCTGCTGAAGCTGCAGGATCAGGGGTTCACTTAGTTTTACACTCACTGCTGCTGAAGCTGCTGGATCAGGGGTTCACTTAGTTTTACTCTCACTGCTGCTGAAGCTGCTGGATCAGGGGTTCACTTAGTTTTACACTCACTGCTGCTGAAGCTGCAGGATCAGGGGTTCACTTAGTTTCACACTCACTGCTGCTGAAGCTGCTGGATCATGGGGTTCACTTAGTTTTACACTCACTGCTGCTGAAGCTGCTGCTGGATCAGGGGTTCACTTAGTTTTACACTCACTGCTGCTGAAGCTGCTGGATCAGGGGTTCACTTAGTTTTACACTCACTGCTGCTGAAGCTGCTGCTGAAGCTGCTGGATCAGGGGTTCACTTAGTTTTACACTCACTGCTGCTGAAGCTGCTGCTGAAGCTGCTGGATCAGGGGTTCACTTAGTTTCTCACTCACTGCTTCTGTGTTTTGTCTCAGTTTTTGATAAATAAATGATGACTCAGTGTAACATGTTAGAGTTCGGCTCTCAGAAGTCTTATAAGTCAGTTTAGGTTTTCCAACCCTGGGTAACGGGTTCAGTTCACTATCATCGATTAACAGGAAGGAAAGATGACAAAAAAGAAAGTGAATCCATTCAACCTTTTTCAGCTGCAGGTGTAAAGTTTCAGTTTAATCCTGTTGCAGCTGCTCTTTGTTCCAGATAAAGAACAGAAAAGCGGTAAAAAGCATCGTCAGTGAGATCAATTTCAAAGACGGTTTTAATCATTTCATGTAGCCTAGCTATTTTAGCTTCGTATAAAGGTGGATGTGACGCCGTACGATGGCTGTTTATATCTCAGGGATTTTCATAAATTTAATAAAAATGTAAGTTTCTTAAAAGCTATAAATCTGTTTTAGGCAAAGTATTCTGCTGAGTCATGAGGAATCCTCCCAGTAAAAGTCAAACAGTCGATCTCTGACTTTAAGAGTCGGACCGGTTCGCTCAGTGAACTCATCTTAAATTAACCGATCGATCAGTAGGCCTCGGTCTTCATGTATTGATCTCTAATCTCTAACCGAACCGGCCCCAGTGAAGGTCCCTCCGAGTTCAGGTCCTTGGTAGGAACCTGGTGTCTTTTCCTGCTCTGATATGTAAAACGTTCGGCTATAAATCCAAGTCGTTTGAAGTTTAATAATAACCCAGCTGGTACCAACAGATGATCTGCTGCTGATACTGGAATAGACTGCACCGTAATGACGTGGGTTTGGGGTGGAAAGGCAAACGGGCTCTTGGTCCAGACCAGTTCAGAACTGGTTCAGCTGGTCATAAAGGAGTAGCAGAGAGGCACAACATCAACAGCAACCATCAGGGTAAAACTACTGGAATTATCCTGCAAAGTTTGTGTTTTCAATCAATTTTATAGGATTTTTAAAAGTAGGCCAAAAATTGACTTCACTTTGAATGGGAGGTACGGAGCCCCCGAGGGGACAAAAAGATGGGTGAAAAAAAAAAGGACAGATGTTTGTCTTTTTTTTTAACTCGTCTTTTTTCTCCATATTTAAATTTTTCAAACATCCTTAAATTAAAATTGACTTCACTTTGAATGGGAGGTACGGAGCCCCCGAGGGGACAAAAAGATGGGTGAAAAAAAAAGGACAGATGTTTGTCTTTTTTTTTAACTCGTCTTTTTTCTCCATATTTTAATTTTTCAAACATCCTTAAATTTAAATTTACTTCACTTTGAGTGGGATGTACGGAGCCCCCGAGGGGACAAAAAGATGCGTGAAAAAAAAAAAGAACAGATGTTTGCCAGATCTCTTTTTTTTAACTCATCTTTTTTCTCCATATTTAAATTTTTCAAACATCCTTAAATTTAAATTGACTTCACTTTGAGTGGGATGTACGGAGCCCCCGAGGGGCCACGGGGACAAAAAGATGCGTGAAAAAAAAAAGGACAGATGTTTGCAAGATCTCTTTTTTCCCATGTTTTTGTCCCCTCGGGGGCTCCGTATTTTCATTTTTCAAACATCCTTGAATTTTATTCAAAAGGTAAATCTTTGTCTTTTATTTAAAAAAAGTCTGACTTCTCCTGCTGCGAAACTTCTGTAATGAAGTTTAAATCCGATCGAGTCAGCCGTGCAAACAACTCCAAGCCGAAGCGAGACGACGTCGCAGCCGAAAAAAGAAAAAACTCCAGATCACATCAATCACCCAAGCTTTTAATTTTCAAACATTCATGTGTTTACTCGAAAGCAGAGTTGCTTTCCTCTGCTTTTTAAAGCTGAACTGCAGCCAGTTCAGTTGAAATATCTCTTGATGTTATATGATGCCTAATTATCCCACATTTCACTCTTCTTTCCTCCCACGGATCCTCCCCAGCGCCTGATCCTCCTCTGCCCTCGTCTCTTATTCCTTTGCTCTTTGTCCTTCATCTACCGAGTATTTTTTTCCCTACTAATGGCAGCCACCATCTCCCTGCTTTCTCCTCTTGTCCACCTGCATCCTGTCACCGGTATGCACTTAATCCACCTTTCTCGCAGGGCTGGCATCCTCCACGGCTCTGTGCAAACTCGTCTTTTTAACAGGAACATCTTCCATCTCGCCTTCTGCTCTCAGCGGCCTCCGGTTCTGAAGGCCCACAGAAACGTCTTTATAAGCCACTCAGGGTTAAAAGTATGAGCTGAACGCTCCACGTGTGACGTGAAGGTGGAATAAAGCCCTATTTAGAGAAGATTAGAAAGTTTCTGTTTTTCCTCGTGGAAACACAAAGAAAATCCCTTTTTTCTCCTTTCATCAAGCAAACTTTTTTTTTTTAGTTTTCAACCTCAATTTTACTTGAACAAATGCCCCAAAGAACACCTGAAAGGTCACATCCTCAAAGACACGCTGCTTCAATTGTTCAAGAGCAGCTCCTCTTCTTCTGTGGTGTCACTCTCCAGCTAATCCTCTATCGCCTCCTCCTCTATTTTGGGTTTCTAAAAACTCTCTAATCCCCCCGCCGGCTCCCTTCAGCCTCGTGTCTTTATCTTTCCTCTCGTTTCTCTCGCATTGTCTTCTGAGAAAGAAAAGATGTCCTGACAATGACTTCCTCCTCCTTCCATCATCGTCTCGCCATCCTCCTTCATGTTTTCCGGCCTCCAGGATCTCACACGTCGGTGGCGTTCAGGTGTGCAGACACCGTGTCGTGGGTTTCCAGGACGATCTTCTTCCCCCGGCCTCCGACTCCCCCGACGGGATGAATGCTGTCCAGTCGGCCGCTCCTCCCCCTCTCCCCACTCCTGCGACATTTGAAGACCGCGAGGAAGGCGGCGCGGTAGTTGCGGTTCATCCAGCCGTACAGCAGCGGGTTGGCGAAGGTGGAGCACATGGCGACCACGTGGAAGATGGTGTAGAGCAGGCGGAAGTCACGCATGTCCAGCACCGTGCTGTCGATGTCGGTGGCCAGCTGGAAGGCGTGGAAGGGCAGCCAGCTGACGGCGAACACCACCACCATGGTCACCAGCATCTTGGTGGTTTTGCGGCGGCGGCGGTGGCGCTCGGAGCCGGCGCTGCTGTTGCCGCCGCTTTCTGCCGGGCTGACGTGGCCGCGCAGTTTGGACCAGATGCGGGCGTAGGCGAAGGAGATGATGGACAGCGGCAGGAAGTACTGCAGGATGAGCATGGAGATGCTGTAGATGGTGCCATCGGTGTTTTTTCCCGGCCACTTCTCCGTACACACCTGAGGCGGAAGGACGCCGCGGGTTAGTTTGGGTAACAATAAGTCACATGATGTAATTATAAATTAATAACAATGTAATAAAGAAGGAAAATAACAGGCTACATTTTGAATGGTGTCCTCATGTCTTTAAAGACAACATTTTAGAGGATCTAACTCTCAGGAAAAGTTCTGATTCATTTAAAAAACAACAGATTTACATGGAAACTCTAACTATTTAACTATGACCATCTATGACCATAACTTGGTTTCTATCCAAATATAGGGTCAATTTTAACCTCGTTCTCTGAAAATGAAGACTTTTGCCAAATTTCCATCCAAATAGTCCATTTTCTGGGACAAGTTCTTCATTTTAAAATCAAAACTGATGGAAGAAAATGGAAACTGAAAAGGGCAAATAAACCATGAATGGACAAGCTAACATTATGATAACCTGGAGTGGTAAAATAATAATTGTAATAATAAAATTACAAAAAAATAAAATAATATTAATTGATAATACAATGTTTGTACCAGTCATACTTATTGATCGGTCCTCTAGCTCTGATTGGTCGGTCTGTACTCTCACTCTGATTGGCCGATCTTAACTTGTTGATTTTTTTTCAGTAGTTATTTCTAAGTCATCACTGATATGTCTTCAGCTCAGTAACTCTCCTGAAAACTGTCGCTGCATTGGCCGGGAATCGAACCCGGGTCAACTGCTTGGAAGGCAGCTATGCTCACCACTATACCACCAACGCTGTGATGCAACACATCTGGCCCATCTGGAGTGAGACCGACAGCTAAGAGCTTCAGGGTCAGCTGCGGTCACATCCACCAAACAGCTTCGTGTGACTCTGTGGCGCAATTACTTTTTAAAATATTACTGTAATCTGATTAATTTTTATAAGATTACTGTAATCTGATTACTTTTTAAAATATTACCGTAATCTGATTACTTTTTAAAGATTACAGCCACTATCAAGTGTTTCATAGACTGTTTCACAGACTTATTACAGTAAAAAGGTGAGTGATCAGATTACAGTAATCTGATTACTTTATTAAGGTTACTGTAATCTGATTACTTTAAAAAATATTACTGTAATCTGATTACTTTTTTAAAATATTACTGTAATCTGATTACTTTAAAAATATTACTGTAATCTGATTACTTTTTAAAGATTATTGTAATCTGATTACTTTTAAAAGATTAGTGTAATCTGATTACTTTTATCAGATTACTGTAATCTGATTACTTTTGCTCGGTGCTCTCACTCTGATTGGCTGATCTTTATATTATTGGCTGATATATATTATTCTTTTCATTATTTATCAATAATATAATATGTATTATTTATAGTAATAACAATAAATATATATTATTATTCTTTTTATTTTTCTTGTACACAGACACACAATTGTTCTTGTTTCAATATTTTTTTAAATAAAATCTTGTTTGTTTAACAATGTTTGTACCAGTCATACTTATTCCAGTCCATCGGTTGTAACATTAAATATTTAATATTCAAGCCTAATTAGTGGTTGTTTCATAGATCTGGTACATGGCTCAGTCCTGCTCATCTTAAAATCTCCATGGTTCTGATACATATCCTTTCAAAATGACTAAACTTGGTAATAAAGATAAAAGTACTTTGGAAAAGATGACATTTCACAAAACAGGTAAGTGCTGACAGTGCTTAGAGTCCAATAATGGTAAAAAATTAAATGGTAACTTGTTGATCTATGTGCACAACCAACCTTGTAAAGTTAGCATCACTCACGTAAGTAACCTAGCGAAGCTACACAAACTTTTCCCTCTAAAAATGTATTATTATTCAACACTTTCAATTGTCAACCCCACAGCTCAAAAGCATTATTGACACGAAAATACATCCCATACGTACGTTTACTTTGATATTTACCATGCAATAGCTCACACTGTAGCATAGGAAACTATGACAGTTTGGTTGGAACCGTTGGAACTATTGAGGCTTACATGAACCACGTGACGTAACTCTGTATATACTCTATAGCTCTGATTGATATTGGTCGGTCTTTGATATTAGCTTATTTGATATTAGCTGCACTCTGATTGGTCGGTCTGTACTCTCAGAGTGATTGGACGATTTTTAGCTATTATTATATTATTTGATATTAGCTGCACTCTGATTGGTCGGTACTCTCACTCTGATTGGACGATTTTTAGCTGCGCTCTGATTGGTTGGTCTGTACTCTGACTCTGATTGTACTCTAACTCTGATTTAGCTGAGCTCTTATTGGTAGGTCTTTGATATTAGCTATTATTATATTATTTGATATTAGCTGCACTCTGATTGGTCGGTCTGTACTCTCAGAGTGATTGGACGATTTTTAGCTATTATTATATTATTTGATATTAGCTGCACTCTGATTGGTCGGTCTGAACTCTCACTCTGATTGGACGATTTTTAGCTGCGCTCTGATTGGTTGGTCTGTACTCTCACTCTGATTGGCCGATCTTTAGCTGAGCTCTTATTGGTAGGCCTGTACTCTCACTCTGATTGGCCGATCTTTAGCTGAGCTCTTATTGGTAGGTCTGTACTCTCACTCTGAGTAGTCTTTGGCTGAGCTCTGATTGGTCGGTCTTTGATATTAGCTATTATTATATTATTTGATATTAGCTGCACTCTGATTGGTCGGTCTGTACTCTCACTCTGATTGGCCGATCTTTAGCTGAGCTCTTATTGGTAGGCTTGTACTCTCACTCTGAGTAGTCTTTAGCTGAGCTCTGATTGGTTGGTCTTTGATATTAGCTATTATTATATTATTTGATATTAGCTGCGCTCTGATTTGTCGGTCTGTACTCTCACTCTGATTGGCCGATCTCACCTTGTTGATTTTTTTTCAGTAGTTATTTCTAAGTCATCACTGATATGTCTTCAACTCAGTAACTCTACTGAAAACTGTCGCTGCATTGGCCGGGAATCGAACCCGGGTCAACTGCTTGGAAGGCAGCTATGCTCACCACTATACCACCAACGCTGTGGTGCAACACATCTGGCCCATCTGGAGTGAGACCGACAGCTAAGAGCTTCAGGGTCAGCTGCGGTCACATCCACCAAACAGCTTCGTGTGACTCTGTGGCGCAATTACTTTTTAAAATATTACTGTAATCTGATTAATTTTTATAAGATTACTGTAATCTGATTACTTTTTAAAATATTACCGTAATCTGATTACTTTTTAAAGATTACAGCCACTATCAAGTGTTTCATAGACTGTTTCACAGACTTATTACAGTAAAAAGGTGAGTGATCAGATTACAGTAATCTGATTACTTTATTAAGGTTACTGTAATCTGATTACTTTAAAAAATATTACTGTAATCTGATTACTTTTTAAAATATTACTGTAATCTGATTACTTTAACAAGATTACTGTAATCCTATTACTTTTTAAAGATTACTGTAATCTGATTACTTTTAAAAGATTACTGTAATCTGATTACTTTTATCAGATTACTGTAATCTGATTACTTTTGCTCGGTGCTCTCACTCTGATTGGCTGATCTTTATATTATTGGCTGATATATATTATTCTTTTCATTATTTATCAATAATATAATATGTATTATTTATAGTAATAACAATAAATATATATTATTATTATTTTTATTTTTCTTGTACACAGACACACAATTGTTCTTGTTTCAATATTTTTTTAAATAAAATCTTGTTTGTTTAACAATGTTTGTACCAGTCATACTTATTCCAGTCCATCGGTTGTAACATTAAATATTTAATATTCAAGCCTAATTAGTGGTTGTTTCATAGATCTGGTACATGGCTCAGTCCTGCTCATCTTAAAATCTCCATGGTTCTGATACATATCCTTTCAAAATGACTAAACTTGGTAATAAAGATAAAAGTACTTTGGAAAAGATGACATTTCACAAAACAGGTAAGTGCTGACAGTGCTTAGAGTCCAATAATGGTAAAAAATTAAATGGTAACTTGTTGATCTATGTGCACAACCAACCTTGTAAAGTTAGCATCACTCACGTAAGTAACCTAGCGAAGCTACACAAACTTTTCCCTCTAAAAATGTATTATTATTCAACACTTTCAATTGTCAACCCCACAGCTCAAAAGCATTATTGACACGAAAATACATCCCATACGTACGTTTACTTTGATATTTACCATGCAATATTTACCATGCACTGTAGCATAGGAAACTATGACAGTTTGCCGTTTGGTTGGAACCGTTGGAACTATTGAGGCTTACATGAACCACGTGACAGCTCTAGCGGCGACATCAAAGCGTGTCATAACTCTGTATATACTCTATAGCTCTGATTGATATTGGTCGGTCTTTGATATTAGCTTATTTGATATTAGCTGCACTCTGATTGGTCGGTCTGTACTCTCAGAGTGATTGGACGATTTTTAGCTATTATTATATTATTTGATATTAGCTGCACTCTGATTGGTCGGTACTCTCACTCTGATTGGACGATTTTTAGCTGCGCTCTGATTGGTTGGTCTGTACTCTGACTCTGATTGTACTCTAACTCTGATTTAGCTGAGCTCTTATTGGTAGGTCTTTGATATTAGCTATTATTATATTATTTGATATTAGCTGCACTCTGATTGGTCGGTCTGTACTCTCAGAGTGATTGGACGATTTTTAGCTATTATTATATTATTTGATATTAGCTGCACTCTGATTGGTCGGTCTGTACTCTCACTCTGATTGGCCGATCTTTAGCTGAGCTCTGATTTGTCGGTCTGTACTCTCACTCTGATTGGCCGATCTCACCTTGTTGATTTTTTTTCAGTAGTTATTTCTAAGACATCACTGATATGTCTTCAACTCAGTAACTCTACTGAAAACTGTCGCTGCATTGGCCGAGAATCGAACCCGGGTCAACTGCTTGGAAGGCAGCTATGCTCACCACTATACCACCAACGCTGTGGTGCAACACATCTGGCCCATCTGGAGTGAGACCGACAGCTAAGAGCTTCAGGGTCAGCTGCGGTCACATCCACCAAACAGCTTCGTGTGACTCTGTGGCGCAATTACTTTTTAAAATATTACTGTAATCTGATTAATTTTTATAAGATTACTGTAATCTGATTACTTTTTAAAATATTACCGTAATCTGATTACTTTTTAAAGATTACAGCCACTATCAAGTGTTTCATAGACTGTTTCACAGACTTATTACAGTAAAAAGGTGAGTGATCAGATTACAGTAATCTGATTACTTTATTAAGGTTACTGTAATCTGATTACTTTAAAAAATATTACTGTAATCTGATTACTTTTTTAAAATATTACTGTAATCTGATTACTTTAAAAATATTACTGTAATCTGATTACTTTTTAAAGATTATTGTAATCTGATTACTTTTAAAAGATTAGTGTAATCTGATTACTTTTATCAGATTACTGTAATCTGATTACTTTTGCTCGGTGCTCTCACTCTGATTGGCTGATCTTTATATTATTGGCTGATATATATTATTCTTTTCATTATTTATCAATAATATAATATGTATTATTTATAGTAATAACAATAAATATATATTATTATTCTTTTTATTTTTCTCGTACACAGACACACAATTGTTCTTGTTTCAATATTTTTTTAAATAAAATCTTGTTTGTTTAACAATGTTTGTACCAGTCATACTTATTCCAGTCCATCGGTTGTAACATTAAATATTTAATATTCAAGCCTAATTAGTGGTTGTTTCATAGATCTGGTACATGGCTCAGTCCTGCTCATCTTAAAATCTCCATGGTTCTGATACATATCCTTTCAAAATAACTAAACTTGGTAATAAAGATAAAAGTACTTTGGAAAAGATGACATTTCACAAAACAGGTAAGTGCTGACAGTGCTTAGAGTCCAATAATGGTAAAAAATTAAATGGTAACTTGTTGATCTATGTGCACAACCAACCTTGTAAAGTTAGCATCACTCACGTAAGTAACCTAGCGAAGCTACACAAACTTTTCCCTCTAAAAATGTATTATTATTCAACACTTTCAATTGTCAACCCCACAGCTCAAAAGCATTATTGACACGAAAATACATCCCATACGTACGTTTACTTTGATATTTACCATGCAATAGCTCACACTGTAGCATAGGAAACTATGACAGTTTGGTTGGAACCGTTGGAACTATTGAGGCTTACATGAACCACGTGACAGCTCGGCGACATCAAAGCGTGTCGTAACTCTGTATATACTCTATAGCTCTGATTGGCCGATCTTTAGCTGATTGGTCGGTCTTTGATATTAGCTTATTTGATATTAGCTGCACTCTGATTGGTCGGTCTGTACTCTCAGAGTGATTGGACGATTTTTAGCTATTATTATATTATTTGATATTAGCTGGTCGGTACTCTCACTCTGATTGGACGATTTTTAGCTGCGCTCTGATTGGTTGGTCTGTACTCTCACTCTGATTGTACGATCTTTAGCTGAGCTCTTATTGATAGGTCTTTGATATTAGCTATTATTATATTATTTGATATTAGCTGCACTCTGATTGGTCGGTCTGTACTCTGACTCTGATTGGACGATTTTTACCTGCGCTCTTATTGGTAGGTCTGTACTCTCACTCTGAGAGGTCGGTACTCTCACTGTGATTGGCCGATCTTTAGCTATTATTATATTATATTATTTGATATTAGCTGGGCTCTGATTGGTCGGTGTGTGATATTAGCTATTATTATATTATAGTAATTGATAGTAGCTGCGCTCTGATTAGTCGGTCTGTACTCTCACTCTGATTGGCCGATCTTACCTTGTTGATTTTTTTTCAGTAGTTATTTCTAAGTCATCACTGACATGTCTTCAGCTCAGTAACTCTCCTGGAAACTGTCGCTGCATTGGCCGGGAATCGAACCCGGGTCAACTGCTTGGAAGGCAGCTATGCTCACCACTATACTTGTTGATCTATGTGCACAACCAACCTTGTAAAGTTAGCATCACTCACGTAAGTAACCTAGCGAAGCTACACAAACTTTTCCCTCTAAAAATGTATTATTATTCAACACTTTCAATTGTCAACCCCACAGCTCAAAAGCATTATTGACACGAAAATACATCCCATACGTACGTTTACTTTGATATTTACCATGCAATAGCTCACACTGTAGCATAGGAAACTATGACAGTTTGCCGTTTGGTTGGAACCGTTGGAACTATTGAGGCTTACATGAACCACGTGACAGCTCTAGCGGCGACATCAAAGCGTGTCATAACTCTGTATATACTCTATAGCTCTGATTGATATTGGTCGGTCTTTGATATTAGCTTATTTGATATTAGCTGCACTCTGATTGGTCGGTCTGTACTCTCAGAGTGATTGGACGATTTTTAGCTATTATTATATTATTTGATATTAGCTGCACTCTGATTGGTCGGTACTCTCACTCTGATTGGACGATTTTTAGCTGCGCTCTGATTGGTTGGTCTGTACTCTGACTCTGATTGTACTCTAACTCTGATTTAGCTGAGCTCTTATTGGTAGGTCTTTGATATTAGCTATTATTATATTATTTGATATTAGCTGCACTCTGATTGGTCGGTCTGTACTCTCAGAGTGATTGGACGATTTTTAGCTATTATTATATTATTTGATATTAGCTGCACTCTGATTGGTCGGTCTGAACTCTCACTCTGATTGGACGATTTTTAGCTGCGCTCTGATTGGTTGGTCTGTACTCTCACTCTGATTGGCCGATCTTTAGCTGAGCTCTTATTGGTAGGCCTGTACTCTCACTCTGATTGGCCGATCTTTAGCTGAGCTCTTATTGGTAGGCCTGTACTCTCACTCTGAGTAGTCTTTGGCTGAGCTCTGATTGGTAGGTCTTTGATATTAGCTATTATTATATTATTTGATATTAGCTGCACTCTGATTGGTCGGTCTGTACTCTCACTCTGATTGGCCGATCTTTAGCTGAGCTCTTATTGGTCGGTACTCTCACTGTGATTGGCCGATCTTTAGCTATTATTATATTATATTATTTGATATTAGCTGGGCTCTGATTGGTCGGTGTGTGATATTAGCTATTATTAAATTATAGTATTTGATAGTAGCTGCGCTCTGATTTGTCGGTCTGTACTCTCACTCTGATTGGCCGATCTCACCTTGTTGATTTTTTTTCAGTAGTTATTTCTAAGTACAAAACAGGTAAGTGCTGACAGTGCTTAGAGTCCAATAATGGTAAAAAATTAAATGGTAACTTGTTGATCTATGTGCACAACCAACCTTGTAAAGTTAGCATCACTCACGTAAGTAACCTAGCGAAGCTACACAAACTTTTCCCTCTAAAAATGCACTCGGATTGGTCGGTCTGTACTCTCAGAGTGATTGGACGATTTTTAGCTATTATTATATTATTTGATATTAGCTGCACTCTGATTGGTCGGTCTGTACTCTCACTCTGATTGGACGATTGGACGACATCCACCAAACAGCTTCGTGTGACTCTGTGGCGCAATTACTTTTTAAAATATTACTGTAATCTGATTAATTTTTATAAGATTACTGTAATCTGATTACTTTTTAAAATATTACCGTAATCTGATTACTTTTTAAAGATTACAGCCACTATCAAGTGTTTCATAGACTGTTTCACAGACTTATTACAGTAAAAAGGTGAGTGATCAGATTACAGTAATCTGATTACTTTATTAAGGTTACTGTAATCTGATTACTTTAAAAATATTACTGTAATCTGATTACTTTAAAAATATTACTGTAATCTGATTACTTTTTAAAATATTACTGTAATCTGATTACTTTAACAAGATTACTGTAATCCTATTACTTTTTAAAGATTACTGTAATCTGATTACTTTTAAAAGATTACTGTAATCTGATTACTTTTATCAGATTACTGTAATCTGATTACTTTTGCTCGGTGCTCTCACTCTGATTGGCTGATCTTTATATTATTGGCTGATATATATTATTCTTTTCATTATTTATCAATAATATAATATGTATTATTTATAGTAATAACAATAAATATATATTATTATTCTTTTTATTTTTCTTGTACACAGACACACAATCATAGACTGTTTCACAGACTTATTACAGTAAAAAGGTGAGTGATCAGATTACAGTAATCTGATTACTTTATTAAGGTTACTGTGATCTGATTACTTTAAAAATATTTTACTTTAATACTATACTACTGCGCTCAGATTGGTCGGTCTGTACTCTCACTCTGATTGGTCAGTACTCTCACTCTGATTGGCCGATCTTGCCTTGTTGATTTTTTTTCAGTAGTTATTTCTAAGTCATCACTGATATGTCTTCAGCCCAGTAACTCTTAAAGATTACAGCCACTATCAAGTGTTTCACAGACTTATTACAGTAAAAAGGCGAGTGATCAGATTACAGTAATCTGATTACTTTATTAATCATAATAATAAAGTAATTAATGCTTTATTACTTTATTAGATTTTCCCCTTCAGAATAAGGATTATCGAATAGAAGATCCAGCGCTTCTTTGCAGGTAAACTTTTTAGTGGACATTGTGCGATTATTGGAAAAAAAATACTCGCTATTGTCTGGATGGATGGATGGATGGATGGATGGATGGATGGATGGATGGATGGATGGATGGATGGATGGATGGATGATGGGTGGATGGATGGATGGATGGATGGATGGATGGATGGATGGATGGATGTCTGGATGGATGGATGGATGGATGGATGGATGGATGATGGATGGATGGATGGATGGAAAATGGATGGATGGATGGATGGATGGATGGATGATGGATGAATGATGGATGGATGGAACACATAAGTACCTGTATGGTGTGTCCGGGCTCCAGCGTTAAGGGGCCGTACTCTCTGAAGATGGCCAGAGGGCTGGCCAGCACCGCACTCAGCACCCAGGTCAGTGCTATCACCCCGAAACACACATCCTTACGCATCCTGGTCTCCAGGTGGTACACAATGCACCTGAAACACACAGCGGCACACACCTGAGTTAATGATGGTTACGGTTCAATAACGGATGATGGAGCAGATGGTGGAGGGACCGCTAATTCAGGTACAATACGCCAGGGAAGGACGAGATTGAATGTCTCTTCAAGGTCGCACGGAAGTCCTGAACAACACCGGTGGAGAGGAGGCCGTCTGGTTTGGGAACCTCAGGGTTACATCTCTGTTTTTTACAGATGGTGTGCTTCTGTTGACCTTCAGCTCACAGCTGAGTGTGAAGCAGCTCCTCCAGATCTGAGGCCCTGGTTCTGAACCTCCGGGTCGGGATGAGTCTCTGCCTCAGCTGGAGCAGTTTCAGCATCTCTGGACCTGGTTCTCAGTGATGGTGAGTTGGATCAGAGATGGACAGACGGATCGGGGCTTCGTCAGCAGTAATGAGGGCGCTGCTCCGGTCCGTTTGGTGAAGCTGAGCCGGAAGGAGAAGCTTTCAGGTTCCTGCTCCATCTTTGTTCCAACCCTCACCTGCTCACAGATCTGGGTTCTGACCCAAAGAAGGAGGTCGTGGTTTCCTTCAGAGGGGGGCGGGGCTCAGCCTTAGAGATAGGGGGAGGAGCTCCAGTATCCGGGGGGAGGAGCTCCAGTATCCGGGGGGAGGAGCTCCACCATTAGGGGGAGGAGCTCGGAGTAGAGCTGCTGCTCCTCAACATAGAAAGGAGTCAGCTGAGGTGGTTCCTCTGGTTAGGATGCCTCCTGGGAGGAGGCCCCGGGTCAGAACCAGAACCCACTTGAGGGATTATATATCCCATCTGACCTGGGAACGCCACTGTATCCCCCAGGAGGAGCTGGAGAGGGATGTCTGGGTTTCCCTCCTGAACCTGTTGCCTCTGCGACCCGACCTCAGATAAGTGGAAGTCAGTGGATGGATGGAAGTGCTTTGTAATGTTCTCTTTAATCCTCCAGCCTTCACCAGAACTGTAGCTGTGTTTAATTTACAAACTGACAGCCGTTCTGATCTGTGATCAGTTCAAATTTTTTCCAACATCTGAGCTGAAGAACACGAGTTTCCGTCTTCATTAATCAGGTCAGTCATTACTGGTATTTTACTGCTGCTGACAAGTCTCACACGGGAGGCTCTGTGAGTTTCTCCATCAAACACACATCAGCAAAATCAGACCTGCTGTCAGTTACATACCATAAACGTTGTCTTTACAACTTCAGATGAATAAATATGAAGATCACCAAATGCACAAATAACATCCCTGGAGTCTTTCCTCAGGGTCATACAAGGTGAAACAGTCAGTGGGTCCACATGATGAGATTAACTGGATTATAGCTACAGTTGGGTTCTTATCTGAGGGTAATTATCCTTGGATATATGGCGGTGAATGAATGGAATCACTGGCACAAAGCATGTCATACCCCGGTACCATAGGTGGCGCTGTCCCCATTTCAGCTATCGCTAATAGAGTCACTTCCTGTTGACGTCTTCACCAACAACAACAAACTCAGGCATTCAGAAAGATGGCGAACGCAGAGCGAGATGAAGCTGCCTCCCTCTCCATCTGTGATGAGCTGGTTATGGCACAGACGATGCACAACGGCGCATTCTCCATCGCGCAAGTAACCCGATCCGATTTGATTTCTCGTCAGATTAAGCTTGTTACATGAGCTGAATAACTCAGTCTTATTGTAATTTAGCCATTAATCCGATCCGATGTAACCGCACTGAGTGTGAACCATCCAATCCTCCCACATTACTGCTCCTAACACCTAAACTCCAATTAACAAAACAGCAGCCAAGCAGGACAGGAGCTACCAGATGGGCCTCATTTGCATGTGAATCATCACCGTAACGCTCTTTTCCAAATCGCAGCAGTAGTAAAGTGAAAACAGCTTTCATATGTTTCAGCAGGTAAACAGAAACTAGTTTTACTTTATGGAAACCATCCAAGGTTTCTCCCATTAAGCACCACTGTCGCAGGACCGCGAAAGTCACACACAACACACGAAATTTTGTTTCTACTCACTACCACGAGATGGCGGACACGTAGAATTTGAATTATACCCCCGAATAAAGGTGTCTTCCCGTTAAAAACTCTCAAACACTGAAGCTAAAATCAAGATCTCATCGAAAGACGTTTAACTGATTCTTACGAATGTTCCTTTTACTGATTTTCTGTTGTTTTAATGTCGATAAAATGACAAAAAAACGGGAAAAAGATCATAACGTGGAACAGCTTTGTTCATAGTTGTGCTCATGAATTCAGAAACGGATCAAAAAGGAAAAAGAGAACCTGTAAATGTGTTCAAAATCCACTAGAAGTTGTGGAATCCACGCAGTGGTCTCATCAATGATGTCATACGGATGTCAGTAAATTTCCCATTTACAGTTTCTCCTCATCTCTGACCATGTATAAGATTCAGCCTTCAGATTTTATGTGTTTTCATGGTATTTTAAACATACAAAGTAATGAAATCCAGTACCTGGATAAGAATCGTCCCCATTCACCGTATTAATGTTCTTGGATTTGCTCCGTTTTTGCTTATTCCCCTTTTCTTTCCTATAATAACCCATTTAAAATAAAGTTTAAAATCACTTTCCGGAAGCAGCACCCACCTGTGCCGGTCCAGGGCGATGACGTTGAGCGTCACCGTGGAGACGTGCACGGCGAGCCCCTGGGCGTAGGGCAGGAGGAAGCAGAGGGTGCTGCCGAACTTCCACTCTCCCTGCAGCGTGTAGACGAGGGTGAAGGGGAGGCACAGTGTGTTGACCAGCAGGTCAGCTGGAGGCAAAGAGGATAGATAACCTGGTTAGATTCAACCCGACATGATCCTGAATAACATGAAAACATCACAGAACAACGGATACATGCTGTGTTAGCAGCTTCTGCGCGATACAAGCTGTAGGTATTGAGCTGCGTGTTTTCATCATAAAACTACAGATTCACTCACCAGGAGGCCAGCAGAAAGAACATTTAACCTTCTCTGTGATTTACAATTTCAATGCCAAGTGCTCTCAGTAGGAATTGGCTGTGAAGCTTGACTGTTGACAAATTGGCGCTGCTTCTCCCCCACAACATATAACATTTATGAGGCAGCACAATATCTTCTTGTTAAGTGGAGGCTTCTGATGTTAGCTTGCAATAGACGGCTGATGCTGCTTCTGATCTGCAGCCAGGTGCAGAGACATTTCATCATCTCCACGACACACAAAAACAACAGTTTTTTCACTGTTGAAATAATTAAATATAGCTAACATTTCATTTTCTCTGTGACACACTCAACTGTGTAGCTGTGAATTATGTCACAAATTAAAAAAACATGAGTTTTCCATTTTACAATGTTAGCAAACAGCAAATAATGTGCTAATAAATTCTAATGGTATAAACTGGTATTATACAAATCATCATATGAACTACTAGTATTTAGTTATATAATCTTATTTTACAGTTTATTTTTTCAGTTTTTTCAGTTAGCCGAGTAATCGCTGAGTGCTAGATGCTAACCGTAGATAAATCTTGTTCACCAGTCATTTTGTGATGTTAGCACAAAGCTAATAATGTTAATAAATACTAATTGTATAAACCATAGGAATATAGCATGGTTTAATCGGTGCTCATTGCAAAAAAAAAAACTAGCATTTAGCAACAATTACAGTTGTATGCTCAATGCTAACTGTTAATATTTAGCAAAACATTAGTAGCTGTGTGCTAAATGCTAAGCATAGACAAACTGTTGGCATTTAGCACTAAATTATTAGCAGTGTGGATAATTTTTGTTTGCTCCATGCTCTGAAGGACTTAATTTAGCTGCATGCTAAACAGTTACTATTTATCAACATACTAATAACTGTGTGCTAATTGCTAATGGTAGTCAAACTGTAACTAATTAGCACCACATTTTTAGCGGTGTGCTAAATGCCAATAGTCACCGATTCTGAAAAGTAAGCCCCATCCTATAAGTCTGAGGATGTATTTCATAGGTTTGTTACATATTAATCATATATTTTAATCTATAATCTAGAGACTGTCGCTGTTGTGCTTTAGTTCAATGGCAAAAGGGCTCATTTAACTCCACAAACATCTTCTAGTCAAAATTTAAACATGTTAAAAAAGGTTCAAAAGAGGATTTTCACCGGAGGGGGTATTATAACTACAGGTCTACAGGGAAAAACAGCAGAACATACTTTTCTTTGATTTATATAAAAAATAATCTGAATCAGTTGACGTTAGAAAAGTTCAAATGTGTTCAAATGTCTTTGTGGATTTCTGCTTAAAAACAATCATAAGAAATTCTGCCTGATGCCATCCCAAACAGTCCGACTTCCTTTTGAAAACAATCTTTCTTCAAATCTGCAGATAAAACAGTTCGGCTTTGAGTGCAGCCCAAATCCTTCACCACTCAATGCCATGGGATCTGCATATTTCCCTGTAACTCTGACAAATGAACACGCTGACAAGCTGTCTCTATCCTGATAATAAGCAGGAAGCAGCAAGATGAAGGTGGAGGCAAAGACACCTGCCAGTCCTAACATATTCATTTCCTGTGGACGTGTCTGAGGTGCGAAAGCATTTTCAGACAGATGGAAATGCTCATTCAAAATTTATGGTCAGTCCTGAGGAGAGAAAACTCCAGAAAGCACCGTTACTCACTAACATTATTATTAGTTCTGTCTTTATCTTTGTGTGCAGACGCTAAGCACATTTTACACTTGTCTGCTTAAGTAAAACGTCTGCAATTTGTGTTAAAAAGTGACGGCTCAGCTTGATGTGCACAGAGGTGAGATCTCATTTTATGCCTGCTTTACACTTTGGTGTCTTTTTTAATGTTTTCAGAAAACCGAGACTGCCAACATGTGCCATGAGGATGTCAGAAGACACGTTTCTTTTCATCTTAAGTAAGTTTTTATGCAAACATACACCAAAAAACCACCAGAAAAACTCATTCAAAATGATAAAAAGTACCAAGCCTGACAGGAAACATATTAGGTTTCCTATTTAACACTTTGGGGTCATTTCACTGTCACCGTCTTTCATGTTTTTCTTTTGTTTTGCTCTATTGCTTCTTTACACAAAACGTTCCTGAGAGGCTCATATGAATTCAGTGCAATTTAAAGACCTGCTGTGACACTGCTGGAGAATATGAAGAATAATGTTGTATTTCTAAGATATTTTGAGTCTGCACTCATAAGCAGGAAGCTTAAACTGCGTTATATTACAGCACCTAAACCGAATCTACACTTAAAAACGCCGTGCAGTCAACGATGAACCCAGGTGAACATATTATGGACCATTTACCGTCACTTTTGGAGAGCAATTAGACATTTTTTGTAGAAAAATATATAAATATTCACTTTACTTTATTTATTTATTGTCCTTTATAGGACTCTGTAAGACCCAAGTTTGTTTTCCAGCAAATAGCTCACACCTTTATGCATCTGTGCACTTTTTCTTCAGCATTTTAACTCACCCGTCACATAAAAGTTTAGGGTTTCAGCTATTAAAAGACACCAAACTCAAGCTTTTACTCCATGTGTTTCTGGAGCAGCTCCAGTGGGAACTGTGGACAGGTGTTGTGGGAAGGTTTCGATTCACAGAATATAAAGTCCACATATTTGACCAAATTCAATTTGTTTTACATCAACATTTCATAAGGGGTATATTCTCTTAAACTATCCCAGGCCTGGTGTTACGGTGCAGATGGCCGCCCTTCCTGGTTCTGGTTAAAAGACAGTTTTTCTTTCCATGCTCTTCCAACTTCTTTTTAATTGGTTCTGTGTGAATTGGCATGAATTAGATTTGGCTGGATTCTGATTGCATTACAACGACTTGGACTATAATTGGTTTAAACTGGACTGTATCTTTGAAGTGCCTTAAGATAACAGTTTTAAATAAATCTGAATTGAATCACACTTTACTCCTGAGATATCATCTTTGCCTCTCTTTCTGCGACTCCCTTTCAGTTAAAAAAACCTGAGATTTCCTGAGCTAATGAAACAAAATGAACCCTAACCCAACAAAAGAGCTCACATGTAATACATTGAACCGCTTTCATGTCCATTTATTTCTCTTCCAATTAAAGAGTCCAACTTTAAAACCAATTCCAATCCCCTTATATGGTATTTAATCCAATTTAATATTCATCAAACTTTCGCATCAGAATCATAAATACTTTTCCCAAGCTATTCATTTCAGTGATAATCTTTTATTCTTGTTTTTAATGTCATAAGTGAGGGGATATTAGTTGTTCAGACGTGGCTGTGTCACCTGAGGACACACGAAGAGGCAAAACGAGTGGTTTGCATCCGAGCCGACCCCAAGCCATCTGCCCAAAGAGCTGCCGACAGACAGCAGGTCACATGATCAGTAGAGTCAGATGTATGTATGTGTGAATGAATGAACATCAGTGCTGATTTGATGCTGAATAAATAGAGAACGCATGTTTTGCACCCCCCCCGTCATCATGTTACAAATTTAACAGACCAAGAATGAACTATTTGGACGATCTCTGTCATTCCGGCTTATAATAATCCAATCAAGAACCACTGAAACAACCCAAAATCTAGCTTTAATCCCAGCAGTTCTTGTCCCCAACATTTCTTTTTTTAACAAAGCAGATGATAAAACTAATCCTCTGATATATGGAGCTTGGAGGTAATATGAGAAACCCCAAATGATCCAAGACTTCATGGGACAAACCATTCAAATATTGGACAAACTGGCAGCTTCAGCTTCACTTATTGAGGTTTGGGAGGAGTTTTGATCAAAACAATTAATTTTAATCCAGTTTTTAATTCACATGTTTCTATTAAACCTTGCAGCCAAGCTTCAGTCATTCATTCATTCGTACTCTACCTTTAATCTAGGTCCAGATCATGGGTGTCAAAGTCTATTCAAAACTGCCACTTCCCTTAGCTCTTAAACCAAGACACACCTTTCATCTGTTTATGTTTCTGTTTCTGTATTTATCAGACGCTTTTATCCAAAGCGACTTACAAATGAAGATATAACAGCTTTATAAAAAGCTAATAAATCTGGGAGATGATGTATCCTAAAAGAAGGCCAAAACCATCATAACTGGATCCTTTCCATGCAAAAGAGCAGCACTCTTACTCTAAAGCCAGGAATATACTTGGCATCGACTGTGGAAATGCGTGTTTATCATCACTGCTTGTATCCTGCGCTTGTTTGTGGTGAGGTTTGTGCAACATGAAGGTGACAGGTGGGGCCAAAGGTCAAAGGTTCGGCAGAGATGAAAAATGGTGGATTTGTGCTTTAATTTCGAACCCATGAAGCATCCTGGGTGCTTTTAGCCATCAGCACAATTCGGACATTCCCAAACAGTTACTGCCAGGAGGGTTTCTTTGGGAAGCTGCTCTGCTGTCTTAAGGTGAACAAGTTCAGTAATTCAACAGATGTTAAATCTGCGATTCATACGTTCATTTAGCACAAATCTTCCTAAGAAATTCCAAAAATTCCTATCCCAGCACTTACCTTGTACTTCCCTACCCCCTCTATCTCTGCACTTTATCTTTCTGCACTTCCTTCTATGCCTGCACCCTATCTCTACTCTGTCCCCTCTGACAGAGTCGGACTCCTGGGTTCCTTCTATGTAGCTTATTGTTAGCTTTTTATAGAGCTGTTATATCTTCATTTGTAAGTCGCTTTGGATAAAAGCGTCTGATAAATACAGAAACAGAAACTCTATGCTTGACCGAATAGTTCATAACACATTGTTCTGCAGTTATTTCAGTTTTACTCTGACTTTATGGTCAATATTGAGAATCCTGGCACCCAAAAGAAAAGTAGGACCCGAAAATTAGCCAAAATTCTACAAGAAAAGGTCACATTTTGTCTAAAAATGGATTTGTCAACCAACATTTCCCAATGATGTGGTTGATGATGCGCCTTTATGACAACATCTGCACTTAAATGAACCAAATAACTGCTAAAACGTGAATAATAAAGTCTTCCCGCACTTCCTTCTATGCCTGCACCCTATCTCTACTCTGTCCCCTCTGACAGAGTCGGACTCCTGGGTTCCTTCTATGTAGCTTATTGTTAGCTTTTTATAAAGCTGTTATATCTTCATTTGTAAGTCGCTTTGGATAAAAGCGTCTGCTAAATACATAAACATGAACATTCAGCCTCTCCCGGATACCTCTGAGTTTAATCGAGCTGGAAATATATCCGGTGTTTCTCATGGCTAACTCACATATATTGCACTTGGTTGGAGCATCAGTTGTGCACTTCCAAAGAAATGAATACAAAATAGAGCTGAACTGCAGAGGCACAATTCTGCAGCTCTTGCTTTTTCTGCCGCGATCTTAACAACAACCAAAAACTTTGTCCATTGTCTCCAAGCTAAATACATAAACATAAATCTAAACATGTTCTGATTCGCCTGCTTACTAAACCTCACTGGTCATCCGTTGGGTCAAATGTGCAAAATGACACGAGCTGCGGTTTCAACCAAATCTTCTGTTTGACATACAATTAGATGTGACTGTGTCCGGTAGAGGAGGGCCGCCGAATCGCTGCCTCCATAAGGGAGGTCAGGGCCAGTCTCTAACCCAGCCAACCACACTGGTTTGAGTTTTGGTTAAGGGCATTGTGTCAGAGCATGTTAGACTGAAAGGAAAGCTGTTCACTGGGTCTGATGTTGCCTGCCTCTGCTGTCTTTTGCTTTCTTCAGTTTCTTGCGATGCTTCAGGCGAGAGGCTGACAGAAACAGCAGGAAAAGGAGAAACAGAGCAAATGATAAAAGACAGACAAAGAGAAGAAATGAGTCAGCCACATGAAATGGTAAGTGGGAAATGAAAGAATAAAGAAATGTAGATGAACACAGGGGCTTTGATACTGAGAGGTATTGTCTTTCATGTGGTGTGGTGAAATTGTTTCGTCATGTCACATCTAATGGGATGTAAGAAAGTAGGAGAACCGTGTTCAAAATCCCATCAGCTTTGGCAACGACTCAACTCCCCCAAAGAGACGGAGGCCTTTTCGTCCTACAGAGTAAAACAGCTGCTGTGGTGGAAGTAATGGGTCATATATGGATGTGGAGCGGGACATCTACCCCTTTTCGGCCAAAGTGATCCCAGAGCCGGTGCTCCACCGAGGGATGGAGGGATTTTCCATCGGATTGTATGTCAGTGTTGGAAGGGAGGATCTTTTTATCTAATGGCGATCTTTGAATTAATTTAATGTTTCTGTATTTAGCAGACGTAATTCCAGTAAATCAGGAGGTAATTTATCATTATGGACGCTTTCTGGTTTAGTCTGAGTCTTCCTAAAAGAGGGGTAGAACTCGTAAAGCTCAAAATATATATATTTATATATATTTATGTATTTATCAGACGCTTTTATCCAAAGCGACTTACAAATGAAGATATAACAGCTTTATAAAAAGCTAACAATAAGCTACATAGAAGGAACCCAGGAGTCCGACTCTGTCAGAGGGGACAGAGTAGAGATAGGGTGCAGGCATAGAAGGAAGAGCAGAAAGATAAAGTGCAGAGATAGCGGGGGTAGGGAAGTACAAGGTAAGTGCTGGGATAGGAGATGCTCTCTGAAGAGCTGGGTTTTCAGGAGCTTCTTGAAGATAGACAGGGACGCCCCTGTTCTGGTAGCGCTCGGTAGGTCATTCCACCATCGTGGGACGACACATGAACAGAGTTTGGATTGTCTTAGGCGTGGTGTAGGAGCTGCTAGACGACAATCCTGGGACCAACGGAGGGACCCAGTTGGGACAGAAGCCTTTGCAAGAGCCTTCAAGTAGATGGAGCCGTTCCATTCAGCTCTTTGTAGCTAACATCAGGGACTTGAACCTGATGCGGGCGGCTAAGGGCAGCCATAAGATGTTAACAGTTAGCACCTGATGTTGCTGCTGAGATGCATTTGTGCTTAATCTGATGTTGCAGCACACATTTTTTGCATGTTGTGCAAATAGGTTACGTCTTTAGGCTCACCGTTGACCTCCGGGAAAAACCTGAAATATGCCCAAATAGCCGCTTTAGCATTCCTTTTCGGCCATGCGCCAGGCGAGGGTTTTTTGTTTTCTTAGCTGACGTAACTGCCTCCGCCCTCTCAGGCGATTGGCTCGCCTATCCGTGGCCACGATCGAATGATCTGAAGACAAAACCGATTTCACATCCCTTAGCTCGACCCAGTCCTAAGTTGGTTCTAGTTAAGGACTGGTTTGGTTCCAAAGCCAGAGACTCCCATCATTACATCTCCTTAACCCATTAAGCCCATTAGGCTTAATCCATTAGGGTTAGCAGAAGGGAAAGCAGAAAATATCTACTTAAATCAACTTTAAAAGTAATTTTACATGCATTTATCACCATATAACCTTACTTATTTAGCCATTTATATTTACATATGTATATATGTTTCTGTGTGCCACACTCCTACAGCTCATATCTATGAACCAACCCTGATCCAGCTGAGTTATGGGTATAAATATGTATACGTTTTCATTTTACTTTGCAGAAAGTCTTTGAAATTCAGTGAAAGTTTCCATACGATGCTCTGAGCATTCATTAATAAATCTGCACGGTTCAATTTTACAGCCAACAAGAAGCTTTGAGGTTGTTTTCAAGTGTAGAATCAGAAATCATTCGGACAATAAAGAATCCTGCAAAGACGACGAGACAAAAGAGGAACAACGACGAGCGTGTGGTGGACACAGCGACATCCCTGCTTTTTTAATCACAAACTCCCAGCCTGCCTACGCAGGCCTCTTATTGATCTGGTGAAATTCAACCAACGTCTTTCTGGCAACCGTCCGTCTACCTTTCTACACATTTCACATCTCATTATTCATGCCACCTGCCAGCTTTCCCTCTGCTCTATTCCCCCTCCTGCTTTTGATTCGGATTTCTTCTTTTTTTTCCCATCCAACAGAGCTTTTCAGCCTCCATCACAATAACAAAACCACAATATAACAAATGTGCCAATGAAATGTTCCTGCATACCTCTTCTTCATATCAACAAATATCTCCGCTTCCACTACGTGTTTCCTATAAAATATTTACATTTAATGAAAGACTTTACCAGCTCTGGGCCCGTTTTACCACTGAACTCCTGCATAAACAGCAAAAAAAGAGTTCCTTTTAAGTGTTTGTTGGAGAAAAACAACCCAAAAAACCCACCGGAGAGTAAAAAAATCTAATATAGTCATAGTATCTATTCAGGAAAAAGGAATAAACCCAAGTCCTTTCTGGAAAAAGTTGGATTGTACAGACTTTTATTCACTTAATTTCTGGTTAAGCCCTTAAACAAAAAGAAAAAACCTCTCTTCTGCCCGGCAACAATTAGATCACACGCAATACTTTTCTCCTATATTTCTATAATTATTTCATAATACGTGCACATTAGTTAAATGCAGCGCTTCACTTCATAATAAAAATTTAATTATTCACTCACTTGAGAAAGTTGTTGAATATATAGCATCTACTTTCCTCGGAGTACACATTATAATTATATCATTACACATCCCATTACCTGCATCCCAACACTTTGTACTACGAGCTAATTTAATTAACTTAAACTTACAAAAAAAACTAAACCTGTTGTTTTTAAGGTGGAGACTTGGCAAGTAATCATAAATAGTTATTGATCCCAGAGGGAAACAGTTCAGCAGTTAGCTGTAAGCTAGCGGCAGATGCTAGCGGCAGATGCTAGCGGCAGATGCTATCAAGCAATGCTTTCTCATCAACAGCAATGCACCAAGCCGGAGATGTGCACAGCGTAACTCGTTGTGGAGAGGACTGGTGTTGAAAACACACCTAATCAGGGAGTGACGAGGGGGAGGTCTTCCTATACCACTGTTTCCTGGGGCAGGGGGACAAGGAGGGGGACCTGGTCATCTGGTTCTGGGTCTGGGCTTGCTGTGTGAGGGGAGGGGCTAAGTCTAGTCTATCAGGCCGGCAGGACCCTGTGTGTTGAATGGTTGCCTACTGTCAGGCCTGGGTTCCAGGCTGCTCCTTGCCGGGGATGCTGCCCCATTCCCGCTGCTCTCAATGGGCGCGTCTTGGGTTCTGAGGCGCTTCGCCTTGGGCATCAGGGTGGTTGCCGGCCCACTGGGGGCGGCTGTCTGGGGCGGTTGCCGGCCCACTGGGGGCGGCTGTCTGGGGTGGTTGCCGGCCCACTGGGGGCGGCTGTCTGGGGTGGTTGCCGGCCCACTGGGGGCTGCTGTCTGGGGAGGTTGCCGGCCCACTGGGGGCGGCTGTCTGGGGTGGTGGGGGCGGCTGTCTGGGGCGGTTGCCGGCCCACTGGAGGCAGCTGTCTGGGGAGGTTGCCGGCCCACTGGGGGCTGCTGTCTGGGGAGGTTGCCGGCCCACTGGGGGCGGCTGTCTGGGGTGGTGGGGGCGGCTGTCTGGGGCGGTTGCCGGCCCACTGGAGGCAGCTGTCTGGGGAGGTTGCCGGCCCACTGGGGGCTGCTGTCTGGGGTGGTTGCCGGCCCACTGGGGGCGGCTGTCTGGGGAGGTTGCCGGCCCACTGGGGGCAGCTGTCTGGGGCGGTTGCCGGCCCACTGGGGGCGGCTGTCTGGGGCGGTTGCCGGCCCACTGGGGGCAGCTGTCTGGGGAGGTTGCCGGCCCACTGGGGGCTGCTGTCTGGGGTGGTTGCCGGCCCACTGGGGGCGGCTGTCTGGGGTGGTTGCCGGCCCACTGGGGGCGGCTGTCTGGGGCGGTTGCCGGCCCACTGGGGGCAGCTGTCTGGGGCGGTTGCCGGCCCACTGGGGGCTGCTGTCTGGGGCGGTTGCCGGCCCACTGGGGGCGGCTGTCTGGGGTGGCCCCGTCTTCCACGGGTGGGCGAGCCCTCTGTTGGGTGGAGTTATGGTCCTCAGACACATGGGGGTCTCGGTCCCCACTCGGCTCATGCTGGGCGGATGGTGCCTGGCGGGCTCTGGCTCCTTTGCTCCATGGGGGCTCTACCCGGGGCCTTCCTCTGCTGTCCTCTGGGCTGGTCTTTCCTGTGATGCCTGGTTTCTCTCTTGTGGAGTGGAGGGTGGTTGTGGCTCCTTTCCCCCATCATCAACCACAATTTATGTAAAGCCTTCGCCATATATTTCACTCGCAGGCTCACTCTACAGTTTCCATCTCACTTTGAGGCTTTAATAATTTTCAGTGACCCAGTTAAGTTCTCATACGCTTGTTGCCGTTTGTTTTTCTTCATTAATCTTTCTGCAGGTGTTCCCGATGGTCCTCCTCGTAGCCGTTGTTTTGTTTTCCTCCACAGATGCAGCAGCTTGTCTGTTTTATGGTTCAATCTCCTTTTCCTTTCCCTCCTTCCTTTCATTCCCCCTTTCAATTACATTTAAACTATTTAAAACGGATGAGAAGACTGACTCCGAGTCTTTTCCACACAGCGGCAGGTTGAGTCTGGCTGAAAGTAACTGATCAACGAGACATTTTTCGATATTATCTTCCCTTAAAAGAATGTAAAGTGATTCAATTTAAAAACAATGTAAATTGACTTTAAAATACAGGGAAATAAATGAGAAAAAATCCAGATAAAATGGAAACTGAAGTAGAAATAGGACTATAAATATTACTCTACATCCTGAACATTAATTATTGCTGATTTTTACAACATTTATTCGCATATTAATCAGTTTCTTGAGCCATTTACATACATTTGTTATTTGATTATTGCAGTTTTAGTTCTCCATAGAGGTAATACTTGTGTTCTACTAATATATTAAACAATAAGATTCTGATACAATGAAAATTATATTTATTACCACAGATTATTTTGTGTAGAATTAACAGACATCGTGATTTTATAAGATAGTTCATGTAGTAAAAGTATCTCCTCATTGTACTCGACTTCAGCCGCTAGTTTACAGCTCTGAATATTCCACCAAACTGTGATTTTATTCAACTATTAGACCTTTGATTTTCCTCTTTATGTGTAACACAATCGGTTATTTTAGTTTGCTCTACATCACAGGGAGAAAAGTTAATGAATTTTCCTTTTCAGCCATTTTTCTAGATCAGTTTCTTTCATCCCTTCAGACCTTTCTGCGACTGCCTCTTTCTGCGAATACATGAAGGTAAAAGCTTTCTTTTCTTTCCCCTCCAACAAACCGTCAGTCTTCTTTTAACACCTGAGCAGTCCAAGTGACACATGTGTTATTGCTCTTGTTTTTAATCCGACTGATCTGGGTTTTATGTCGGATTCGGAGCCTCCGGTGGTTCATTTTGACCGAAACTGGCTAAAATCTGGCACAAAACTCTCCCAGCAGTTATGCACTTCCATGCAATAATACCCCCTTTTCTCATTATGTAAGATGGACTAAAAAAGCATAAAATGGACGTCTGCCGGTTCGTTTATGTTACTGTAAGTTTATTCAGCTGGAAAACATGACAGTTCGGTTTCCTCAGATGACTCTGGCGGGGAAAGAGCAGACGCCCTGTAAAGCCTTGCTTTAGACCCAAAACAACCTATCGGTGTGTCATGTCTCGGTTTTACGTAACCTCTACATGGTGCCTGTAACCCCTGTGGAGTTTCCAGTGTTTCAGCGTAAAAACGAGCTAAAAACATAACATACAGACACAAAACCACCAAATTAAACCAAAAAAACTGTGAAAAACAGGTTTAGAAACAATATTACTTATCTGTGAGAGGCTTTAAGGGTCTGCTGAGACCCTCTCATGCAGCAGTAACAGCAATTAAACATTTTTCTAGCATCTGAAAACAGTTGAAAACAGTTAAACTGATTGTATTTAACTGTGTTGTGTTGGTGGGCTTCTTCACAGTTCCTGATAGACTTATCTCAGGACTTCAAACGTATAATAAACCACACTCCCAAAATGTGGGGTACGATGTAAGGATGTAAAGCTTCTACATGGTGGAACTGAAATGTATGGACAGGAGTTTAAAGTCTTGGAAGTGCACTTTAAATCAAGAGATTTACTCTGAGGAGCACCGACTTTGTCCCAAATATTATCACAATCTTTATAAGGAGCATCTACAAAGTATAAGGAGACGGTGCGCAGTCCCCTGTGCAGTTTTTTTTTATTTAATAGATAGTATTGCGATCATGTTACAAAGAATTGGATTGTAATTGGCTTGAATTGGATTGTAATTGGCTTGAATTGGATTGTAATTGGCTTATATTGGATTGTAATTGGCTTGAATTGGATTATAATTGGCTTGAATTGGATTGTAATTGGCTTAAATTGCATTGTAATTGGCTTGAATTGGATTGTAATTGGCTTGAATTGGATTGTAATTGGCTAGAATTGGATTGTAATTGGCTTAAATTGGATTGTAATTGGCTTGAATTGGATTGTAATTGGCTTGAATTAGATTATAATTGGCTTGAATTGGATTGTAATTGGCTTAAATTGCATTGTAATTGGCTTGAATTGCATTGTAATTGGCTTAAATTGGATTGTAATTGGCTTGAATTAGATTATAATTGGCTTGAATTGGATTGTAATTGGCTTAAATTGGATTGTAATTGGCTTGAATTGGATTGTAATTGGCTTGAATTAGATTATAATTGGCTTGAATTGGATTGTAATTGGCTTGAATTAGATTATAATTGGCTTAAATTGGATTGTAATTGCCTTAAATTGGATTGTAATTGGCTTAAATTGGATTGTAATTGGCTTGAATTGGATTGTATCTTTGAAGTTTCTTGATATTTTAGATATAAATAAAACTGAACTGAACACAAAGACACAAATCAGTGAAAGGCTTCAAAAAGCTGCAGTTGCTCCACAATAAAACTATACAAAAACAAGAAATTAGCACAATTTAATCTGGCAGAAGATGTATTTTACAGGTTTCCAGCATATTTGACCCATATTTGACCCCCTTCCCCCAGAGAAGAGCTTTCATCTCACACAAAAAGAAATCCAAGGATGGATGTGTAAGATGCGTAATACAAGAGATACAAGAAGAAAGAGCTAAAAACAGCCAGGTGCTTCAGGCAGATGCTGCCAAATGTGCAAAAATCATGACGTGTTTGCTGCAGGAGCTTCTTCAGCAGCCCTGGCTGGTGATGATGATGATGATAGAGGTGGTGATGGGCATTATGAGGACGGGATGAAGGTGAGTATGGATGGAAAGTGGCACAGCAGAAGCTGACAATGTCATGAGAGATGATTATTTTAGCATCAAACTGTGTTTCTGGACTAGGGAGCAAATGATGGAGGCAGGAGGGAGTGATACATAACAGAGTAACAGCGTAAAACGTTAAATCTGTACCAAATGGTTTGTTAAATAAAAGCTAAAAGGTTTATAAACTGAACAAATCTGGCTATGAAATTAATTCAGAAATAAAAAACGGGTTTCAGACGGTGTTAAAGTCCTGATCAGCCCTCGTTTCTTTATGCTTCCCTCCAACCTTTAACCTCTAAAGTGTCCTGATCAACAGTTCTGCAGCTTTCTGAAGCTCCTTCAGAGCTTTTCTTTGGACATTTTCCGCTTTTTCACTCATTTTCAGTCCTTGTTCCTGAACATTTTCAGTGTTTTTTCTTTGTTCAGCCACTTAACTCTGACCTATGAACCCTTCAGGCAGAAAAAAGGCTCCTAACTCAAGGGATGAACCAGTGTTGTGTCGACACAGAACAGACAACTTAGCAAAGAAGCCATTTTAAACTGGATCTTTAGGCACTTTGTTCCCATTTCTTTAGCTGCATCTATGAAAAACAGCAAAGAAAACACAGTTTGACAGACAGAAAATAGGATTTCTGCAGCAACAAGGTGATTCCCAAAGAGCTATTAGCTGAAAACTTGGCATATCTCAGCATGGTGTGCAGTGTGTCCTTAAAACATTTGAGGAAACTGGACAAGTGGAGGACAAAAGAAGAAGTGTCAGGCCTAAAAAACTATCTCCAGCAGATGAACAGGATCTGAAAGTGATGTCCTTAAGAAAGAGGAAAAAATCCAGCTGTGACCTGACAGGACCTGAGAGATGCATCTGGACCTTCAGCTGATCCATCTACTGTTGGCCCAAGCCTCATCAGAAATGGTCTCCATGGAAGGGTGGCTGTCAAGAAGCCGTTCTTAAGGAAGGGAAACAGGGAGAAAAGGCTGAGCTGTGCCAAATGACACAAGAAGTGGACTGAAAATCAGTGGCAACAGGTCTTATGGAGGGATGAATCCTCCCCAGAGCCCGGACCTCAACATTATTGAAGCAGTGTGGGATCATCTGACAGAGAACGGAACAAAAGGCAGCCCACATCCAAAGAAGAGCTTTGGGATGTCCTTCAAGAAGCCTGGAGAACTATTCCTGAAGACTCCTTAAAGAAATGACAGAAAGCTTGTCTCAGAGGGTTATATTGACTCAGTGGCTGAATGGTTTTGCCACAAAGTCTTCTAAAAGCTTTTAATCCTTTAGAGATGTCGTCATTAGTTATATTAGCGCCATCTGATCGGATTAATGGCTAAATTACAATAAGATTGATATAAGATCGGTAATGACCTTTATTATTTCCTAATATTGAAACTCACTGATATATTCTCATTATTTTCCAAGGTTACAAAACCTTTGGGAACTGGAATCAACCCAAGAGTACATGTTGCATTTTTATCTAGCCTGATTACCTTCAAGAAGCCTGGAGAACTATTCCTGAAGACTCCTTAAAGAAAGGACAGAAAGCTGGTCTCAGAGGGTTCAGGCTGTGAAACCAAAGCCATGAACTGCAGAAAAGCCAATGTGCAGAAGCCGATGGTTTAAAGGTTCACAAACATCTCTCGTGTTGCTTTAGTATCTTTCCAAAAATAATGAAATGATTGACTGTTGGTGCAGTTTCAGCTCGAAAATGCCTTGTTTTTTAATCCCTGTCTGAGCTGGGAGTAAATGGACGAGTCACTGCACAATGAAGGCTGTTTTAAAGCAGCACAAACTGAAAAATACTCACAAAGCACACGTGGAAAACTTCAGCTGAGCTCTCAGGACTTCATTTAACAAACTGAAGGCAGTGAAGAGTTTTTTCAGGACACTAGCAGAGAGAGTGTGTTTGTGAGCGTGTGCTTATTAATAATAGCCAGCGGTACGTTTGACTTTGCATCCAATTTTCTTAACACATCTCAGAACGAGCTGCACTTGGGGCTACACAAAGATGTGAGCGCACATTACACACTGCTCAGCACACACTTGTACAGTTAAACACTCGCACAGGCAAACAAATTCCACTTTGTCTAATTATTCATTCCTCGACCTCATTAGCTCAGTTTGTGACAGATGGAGACGGCAGGCCTGGGACCAAATAAAGCCGATGGACTCCAGAAGAACTACAAACTACGAGTCCCTGATGAGCAATGATGGGAACAGTCGTCTGGTTCTGCTTCCAGAGACTAAACTCAGGCCAACACTTACTGACATTAAAGAATCTTCTCATATATATGGCCCAAGACGCTGGGTTTGTTTCCTGTTTGTAAAGCCATGTTCGATGAAGCCTTCTGACCACACTGTGCAGACTTAATTCATTCTTAAGAGCATTTTATGGTCAGTTCAGTCCAATTCATTTGAATACATCCATCCATCCATTTTCTATACCGTCAATCGGGTCGCGGGGGGCTGGAGCCTATCCCAGCAGTCATTGGGCGAGGGGCGGGGGACACCCTGGAGAGGTCGCCAGTCATTGGAATACAACCATAATCTAATCAAATTCATTAAATTCCACTGATAAGGAAACCAACATGTTGCACGGAAACTTCTCTTCGATCCAATGCACCGTCCTGAGCGCAGTGCTCATTAATTCAGCCGTTCTTTAGTTTCTGTTATCTCCATTTCATGTTCTAGGTGCTTTATTTCATCTTCTTACCTTAGATTGCAGAAAAATTGTCACTTAATTTCAGAATATTTGTGTAATTTTACTCTGAGAACATCCTACTGGCCTGTGGGGTTAATGTTATTCAGAATCTTTTCTCACAACATCTCTTTACCCCCTAAAGAAAAACTTAATAACTGAACTTGAATAACTCTTACTGACATTAAAGAATCTTCTCATATACACGCCCCAAGACGCTGGTTTTGCAGACTTAATTCATTCTTAAGAGCATTTTATTGTCAGTTCAGTCCAATTCATTGGAATACATCCATCCATCCATTTTCTATACCGTCAATCGGGTCGCGGGGGGCTGGAGCCTATCCCAGCAGTCATTGGGCGAGGGGCGGGGGACACCCTGGAGAGGTCCCCAGTCATTGGAATACAATCATAATCTAATCAAATTCATTAAATTCCACTGATAAGGAAACCAACATGTTGCACGGAAACTTCTCTTCGATCCAATGCACCGTCCTGAGCGCAGTGCTCATTAATTCAGCCGTTCTTTAGTTTCTGTTATCTCCATTTCATGTTCTAGGTGCTTTATTTCATCTTCTTACCTTAAATATTCTGAAATTAAGTGACAATTTTTCTGCAATCTGTGTCATTTTACTCTGAGAACATCCTACAGGCCTGTGGGGTTAATGTTATTCACAATCTTTTCTCACAACATCTCTTTACCCCCTAAAGAAAAACTTAATAACTGAACTTGAATAACTCTTACTGACATTAAAGAATCTTCTCATATACACGCCCCAAGACGCTGGTTTTGCAGACTTAATTCATTCTTAAGAGCATTTTCTTGTCAGTTCAGTCCAATTCATTGGAATACAATCATAATCTAATCAAATTCATTAAATTCCACTGATAAGGAAACCAACATGTTGCACGGAAACTTCTCTTTGATCCAATGAGCGCCCATGAGGCGCTTTTTCCCTTTTAACAGGAAGAAGAAACCATCAGGAAGAAGAAACCATCAGGAAGAAGAAACCATCAGAACCAGACCCAGGACCAGCTGGGGGCCGAGAGGACAGGAAAGAGGGGACAACAAGTTGCTGTTCTGTATCTAAATGTTGTTCCACAGACTTCTGTCCAATGTTTCTTGGTTGTTAAAGAGTCCAAATGACTTCCAGTGTTCCAGTGTCAGGTTTATTTTCTGTTCCATGTCTTGTCATTTCCTGTTTTATTTTGAAAAGCACTGACCTTCTCCTCTTGTTTCAGGTATCTTGCCCTTCCTCCCGTGTCAAGCGTCAAGTGTTTCCACCTGTTCCCCTTGGTCCCTCATGTTCAAATAGTCTGTTTCCCTCGTCTTGTGCCAGTATTTTGTCTCTTTTTGAGCTACCAGCCCTTTGTCTTGTCCCTTGAACCCACAGAATCCACGAGTGAGCGACTCTCCTGTAGTGCATCTTGTTTTGTAATTTATTCTTGTTCCATAGCCTTAGTTTATTTATTCCAACACGGTAAGTTTCATAGCTTTGTTTTTCCTCCATTTGCAAGGAGGGATTTTTCGTTGTAACTATTCCTAGTCGCCCCCGTTAAAGGAGAGTTTTTAGTTATCGCTAAAGTTTCATAGAGCCTCTGTTAGTTAAGAGTGCGTCTTTGTTTTATTCCGCCTCATTAGGAGAGCGTGTCTTTGTTTTGTTCAGTGTTCATAGCTTTTCTGTTTTCCTCCCAGTTTGGAGAGTTTTATGTTTTGTAACTTTCATAGCTGCACTCCTCCTCCACCCTGGATATGGAGGATTTTTACAGCCCGTTTCTTAACCCGTTGGTAACTGACATCCAGATGGTAAATTATGTCAGCGCCGGTTGTTTTAACCTCGATTTCTTTTTAAAGAAAACTGGTTTTCTCTTTAACTTCCACCAATGCCTGTGATAGTAACGACCTTTCATGTAGCTGGGTTCAAATCCCCTGAAATAAAGGTTCTACCTCCAGTAGGGGTCCTTAGGCAAGACCCCCTTTACCCTACCTGCCTGCCTGTAAGTCACTTTGGATAAAAGCGTAAATAATGCTGCTCCCGCTGGGCTTCCATAGTTCAGGCGTTGCCCTCCCCTCTGCATTTACTTCCAAAAGTGAGACGACACAGCAGCATGCACGAGAAAAAGGCCCAGTCTCTTCTGGTGTTTGGAACTGGTTTGGTTTCCCACGATATGTTGCCCATTTAGACCAAGGAGAAGCCGGAGTTTATCCACATGCTAAACACTGTGGACCCCAGGCATGTGCTGCCAAGTCAGAAGCATTTTGCTGAAGTTGCCTCGCCTCACTACAACTGTACATGTGAAAAGACTGCAACAGAGCCGGGGGGGGGCTCTTTTTACTTTGCTATAAAGGACCTCTGGTCCAGCTGAACCGTGCATGTGTTTGTTGGTGCTTTTCATCGGCTCTGAGACGTGTCTGCAACAAAAAGGCCATTTCATCGAGGCTTAATTGTGGCTACATGTAAAAGCATTTTCACAATGTAAATTGTACTCTTTTGAAAGTATTTCTTATCTGATACTCAATGGAATAATCGCTGGAATACTCAATTACTTCAGTCATCGTTTGCTGTTGTCTCTGCTCTGTTTTCCAGTCTGATCGTTTGGCTCATTGATGTGTTTTTGACAATATTTGGACTGTGGAGCTCTGCCGTTCGATCACATAAACGAAGACATATTTGGTAAAATAATATTTGTCAGTTTATTTCAACAGATTTACTAACTCTCAGAATAGAAACGGCCTGTTTCCAGATGCTGGCTGTCGTCCTGAAGCAGCTCAAAGTCGGGAGCTGTCCGTGGTGCTGAAATCACGAGGAAGCTCATTTTACCAGCTGTTAGCTCTACTTTAGTTTCACTTGTTCACCTTTTTCTTTTCAGTAAAATAGTTAAAACAACACAGATAAAGTAGAAATGTTTTCTACTCCCCATTACTACCCATTATTATGCCATCATTAGCATGCAGTGCTCATTAATTCAGCCGTTCATTACTCTCTGTTATCTCCATTTCATGTTCTAGGTGCTTTATTTCATCTTCTTACCTTAAATATTCTGAAATTAAGTGACATTTCTTCTGCAATCAGTTACAATTTGTGTCATTTTACTCTGAGAACATCCTACAGGCCTGTGGGGTTAATGTTACTCAGAATGTTTTCTCACAACATCTCTTTACCCCCTAAAAGAAAACTTAATAACTGAACTTGAATAACAACTTGCATCAAGTTTGGTTAATTATGCACCAGCAGGAATTTCACAAGTGAGCATCGTGTATCACTTCACAGCCGGGGGATGTGTGAATCTTGCCCGTTCACGCTTGTCCTATTAAAGATAAATAAAGCTGCGGTGAGACGGCCGACTTTGGGTTGAAACAGAAGATTGCAAAGATGGTTAAAAGCCGGTCTCGGCTTCTGTTGCCACTCACTGGACCTTTAAATCCAATTTAAAACTTGGGGTCGAGGCTTAGAAAGTTCTCTGCCTTATTAAAAAGATGAAAACATGTCACCCAAACGCAGCTAAATCCTGGAGGTTAGAACACAATGTTTGATACGATGATGGACAGGTTTATCCCTGATTTACAGTGTTAGTCTAATTTACAGTTAATATGTCCCATAAATCCACTCTGAACACTTTTAGGAGACACACACGGATGCATTCTTGGAAGCAAACAATCTGAGTAAGGTCTTAGACATTTAAACTTTATAGAAAACTTCCATAATGTGCAATATTCTTAAAGGCAAGCTTATATTTAAGTGTTAATGCAGTCTATGTATTGGATTCATTTGGAATTTAACCAATTTGATTTGGACTGTATCTTTGAGTTCCTCGAGATGAGATTTGTTGTCATTTGGCGCTTTATAAATAAAACTGAGTTGAACTTTGGTGATAAGAAGGCCAAAAAGGCGCTGCAGGAACTGTGGACGATCGTAGTTTTGTAAACCTTTGCTTCGTAACTGGGCAGCGATCGGTCCAAATGATGCTGGCAGTGATTAATGAATGCAGCACCAGCACAAACCCCCAGCAAACCCCAAAACATACGTCATTAATAAACAACCTTTTAGGTCTCCAAAGACTCTTTGAAACCACATTTGAGCAATCTCAAGTGGCGTGCTTGAATAAATCAATAGAAAAAGATCAGAAGAGCAGAAAACTCCTTCATAAACTGGATATTTTGGGCATTAAAATGTGAAATCATGATCAAATGGCTTTATTTTTATTAAGATGTCACTAAAATGCATCTGTTCCTGATCCCTTTCTGGCATTAAAGATATATTTGCCTCATGAAAGAGATGATTGTGATTGTTTTTGCTTATATTAAAAATAGAAAAGTCGCCTCTTTGTCCAAACATAAACACTTTGAAGTCGTTTTCTTGCATGAAATATAACTGAACGTTGCCAGCAGTCTTCTCTTTACCCACTTTTTCCTCACTGTAGCCTAAACCAAGGTGATCAAACCCAACCTTGAACCTGAAACTGAGCGTTTCAGTCCTTCAGCACACACATATAAGCACTTTAGCTCAGAATACGCCGCCATATTTACACATCACAGAGCGTTTAATGGCTCTGATGACTGACACAATCTAATCTGAAAGAGCAGAGCGTGTAAACATACCGACGGCCAAATTAGCGATGAAGAAGTTGGTGACGGTTCGCAGCGTCTTGAAGCGATAGATGACGTAGATGACCAAAGAGTTACCCAGAACCCCCAACACGATGATGGTGCTGTAAGCCAAGATCAACACCACCTTGAAAGAAGCAACAAGAGCAAACAGCTGTTAGAGGCAAAGTGACCCCTGAGGTTGGAAAAAGAGGGATTTAATCTGAACACAGAAGCTCAGCTGGAACAGATCTGATATCAGCAGGTTAAGAAAGGGAAAGGTCTTAAATGAGCTCAGTACTTGTACACTCAGGAGTCTGATCGGGTCCTCTGGAAAGTTCACCCCTTCAAACCCTGTAGGTATCGCTGAGGTGGGGGTGCCGACGTTTGGGTCGTAATCATGGTAAAGAAGATTATCGGAGTCAGGCAGGGGCAGGAGGCGGAGCTCGTCCTGCGTGCCGTTGGCTGCGCCGACGTCCTCCATGACCAATCATACGTGTCCAGCTGGCAGCTCCATTTCACCGACAGGTTCCCCCCCCTCACGGCCTGCGGGGTGACAGAGAAACAGGCAGCGTCGGGGTAAATATCAGCATATCAGCGTGATTTAACTGTATTCTACCGTAAAATCTTCATGATAAATCACAACAAATGTCATGTCAAGGCACTTTAAAGATACTGTCCAAGTCACTGTAAAACAATCATAATCCAATCAAATTAGATTAATTTAATTAGTACAGTTCATGCAAAGCCAATTAACTCTGGCTGCAGCACTTTGGATCAGCTGGAGGCTTTTCAGAGGATCTGTGGGCAATAATAAATAATTACAGCAGTCCAATCCTGAAGAAGCAAATGCATGGAGCAGTTTCTCTGCATCACTCTGAGACAGGATGTTCCTGCTTTCAACTGGTCAGAAATAACTCCAAGGTTCCTCCCTGTAGGACCAGAAGCCGAGGAAATACCATCTAAAGTAACTATAAAACCACACAGCTTCTTCCTGAAGTGCTCAGGCCCAAAGAGAACGACTTCAGACTGATATCCAGCTTAGATTTAGTTCATTTCTGTGAAATTTTCTGCACAAAAACTGGACGTTTTCTTCAAATATAAACAGAAATGCTTGAATAAAATCAACTTTTGGAAAAATCCCAAACGACAAACACATTGTCAGAAAATAATCTCTTTTAAATGCAAAGTCATCCAACCCACGCAGCTCGCGGTTCACCAATAACTGCCCCGTGCTTCGCAGATTATCTGGCGATCCGCCACTGGCAGTAATCTGATCGTAGCCATGTTCTTTTCCAGGTCAAGGGATTACGAACAGAGCAGGTAGATTTGGGAGAGTGACCCGAATTATTTTCGTTTTAGGTCAAGAGGTGCTTTAAAGTCAGAAAAGTACTGCATCTTATTGTTTACGGGCATGGTAACTTTGGTAACCATGGTAACCATTTATTAAACTGGCAACTGATCAAACTGCGGTTTAAAGTGATTTTCCTGCTTTAACCTGATGACCCCTAGTAATCTGTTGTGTGGGGATAGAAAAAGACCCGGAAAGGCTTATTTAGACAGTTCAAGGACTGAATTATCCTCATAACTATCCTCATCGGTGTCTAAATAATTCGCTACGACAGGGATTTCCATCAGATTTGTCATAATTACCCAGCGGATGAGAGGCAGAGCCCCCTAAAAACCACTGTTCAGTGTAAAAAATTCATTTTACTCAGACTTTAAGGACACAGGTCATAGAGTTCCATAGGAATGTATTGGTTTCCTGTTGGGAGACAGTATTAAAGCGTGCAACAGCACGGGGGGGGGTGGTTGTTTCTCTGTTGGAGACCTCAGCCTTTGGAAAGTGTGCAGAATGTGGTTTTACATCTTTAAATCGATCAATTATAGAAACATTTACACATTTATTTTAGCACTATCTGCTGTTGTTGCCATTTATCGATTATTTACATTATTTCCAATAATAATATTCTCCAAACAAGTCTTAAAAAGTCATGGAGCCCCGAAGCCTCGATGATACAGAGCAGCAGACGGTGGCCACACTGGGCGCCTCCCAGTGGTCTCACACCCTCAGGGTGCTAATATTCATAAAGAAATCAACAACAAGGCATCTTTTTTGTGAGCTTGTGCTGAGTCAGAGCTTGTGGGCAGAGGGAATGTGCAAGATCCAGCAAATCTTTGACATTTCAGCTGCCAAAAACTATTTCAATCTTTTAAAACTGTGAAGCCACAGATGGTATTTTTTAACAAAGAAAACCAATGAAAACTTTCAATTAATCATTAAAACAATTATAAATCTCAAATTTAACCAAGAGAATTATTCAGGTAACTCAATTGATTGATTAATCCATCAATTTTACTGAGTGACCTGATAAGAAATGGAGGAATTTTATTCACTATAACTATTCAAAAAGGGGAAAAAGAAGTGCAATAAATTCCTGAACTGCATCTGAAATCAACTAAACAAATGTGTGCACTTTACTTGCCAAATTTAATATAGTTTAACTTTAAATATAAGGCCAAAAAAACTCTATTTATCTATTTAAACCTATTTAAAAGTTCTGACATTGATAACAGGACTATAGAAAAGCTACTATTAGCTTTCTAGCTAACATCCAGCTGTGTTAACATCTGTCAGCTGCTCTCCTGCTGTCTCTGCTTTCATAAATTTGTATTAATGCAGCTGAAATCCTAATAAAGCCTCTCATTTCCTGTTTTATTGTCCAGAGACTCAGAATAAGAGCAGTTAATGACACCTTAACCAGCAGCCTCTGATGCTACAGATAAAACACGGTCTGATAAAATGAGCTGTTTTGATTCTGGTTGGACTTTGATGCGACTCAGAATATTAGCTCACATTCACAGCTTAAGTTTCTGTTGAAACGAAGTTGATGAGGTTCATTTTTAGGTCAGCAGTCGTAATGTGGAGAGGGGAGCAGGTGTCGGCGTTTTAAACGCAACGCTGCCTCATTTTGGAAGTTAACAAGCGGCATAACGGGAACATTTAGAGAAAGAGGCTGAAGGTCCGCCAGCTGTTTGAAGTCTGTTTGAAACTATTCAGAATCAGCTCTTTTAAATCCTAAACTTAGAGATTTTACACCTGAATGCTTAATTTACCTTTTCTCACCGAAGCTCGAGGTCGTTCTGTGTTTAAACTTTAATTAATCGTGATTTGACTGATTTCAACTGAGGAAATGTGGAAATAACTGAGCTTCTACACATGATTTTGTGCAGCTTTAATTTAGCAAAAAGTATAATTTTATTCAAATTTTTCTTTCTTTTTACTCATTTGGCAGTAGGCCATGAATAGATTACTCTCCAGGTTTGATGGGTTCCTGGTCCTCACCTTCAAATTATTCACTTCAATTCAATGCAGTTTTATCTCTAAAGTGCCAAATCACAACTCAGGTCACTATAAAGATAAAGTCCAATTCAAGCCAGTTCATTTTAATAAAAGTAGAATCCAAAAGATCCACAAAATGACCTAAATGAGATTCAAAACAAGCACAAAAAGTAAAAAGAAAATGAACCACAAAGGGACAACAAAACAATTACATAATGAGCCAATTACCCCTGTTACCAAGGTAACACAAAGATGAATAATAAAAGAAATGTCACATGGCTACAAAGAGGTCAACTGTTTCCAGAGTGACCAAAATACAGAGTCAATATGCCGTAAAAAGAGAAAACACCGAAACAACCACAAACGACCAAAGGACAGAACAGAAAGACATTTTATAGGAAGATTAAAAGAGGACACGAAAAGAAACAAACAGAAAGTGACCACAAAGAGACAAACTTGTGCTCTAAGAGACTCTAAAAGGTCAAAGTAACCACAGCATTTTGTCTGCAGAAGAAAAGCAAAGAAACCAGAATTTTTCTTTGAGAAAAAGGAATAAAATTAAAAAAAGATGCTCCAAACAACTATTCAGACTCAACTTTAACACAAACGGGTGAATCGAGGGTCATTTTGAGGTAATTATCCTCTCAGACTCTAATAAAAAGCCAGTTGGAGATAAAATTGAGGCCTTTCGTGAGGTGCAGTTCTTCCCCGTCACTGATCCTGTCGGCCAAGCGGGAGCCGGAGGAAGACGGACGCCCTCAGACAACTTGCTCAGTGAATCAGCTCACTGGGGTGTGCAGAAGTGTGTGTGCCTTTATTCTCGGGTGGATTTTGTTCGAGTGGGGAGTCGCAGTTCGGTTTGTTTGTGCCAGCGTTTGTTCTTGCGTTGGCGCTCCAGTGCGGATATTTGCGTGTACCTGGAGGCCGTTTAACTGACCTACATCGGTGGAATGGAGAGGTCACAGCTGTATGAGCACCGGAGCGTGAAGAAGGCTCTCTTAAAGCTGGTGTGACATCCTCCCACCTGTGAACTGCAGTTTAAATGTGAGTCTGCACATCAGGAACGTACCAACTGGAAGCTGTCTGTGTTTACTGGGACCAACACCGAGGACCAGGCACCAAAGGTGGTTTTAGTAAAGACTGAGGGTCAGAAAATGACCTTCTGTTGTCTTTTCCTGAGCTGGGTTAAAGTAAACTACACTGACTCTAAGCCACGATGTGGGTCTGCAGCTCTGAAATGTTCAATACATTTTCAGCAAATAGTGCTTTAGATTCTCCATTAAATGTCATTATACTGTTGCGATGTTGCTGGTGGAAGGTTACGGTGGACCCAAATGCCAGACTCTGCACTCCTGAGGCTAATAGATGATTAACTGAAGTCTTTATTTAAAGGTGCGGCTGAGCCGGGAACCATAAACCAAACAGCCAGACTCGGAGATGATCAGACGAGAGAAAAACATGGAGGTGAAAGTGATGGGGAGGAAAACTAAACCCACAGAATACAAGCTGAAGAAAACGTGACCACAAATACCAGCAGAATACAGACACAACGCTAAACTGGGGAAAGAAACCAGAACAGAGTGTAAGTTTGAATAAAACAGAGTCTCACAAAAGGAACTAAACCCTAAAACAACACACACAGTAAATAAATAAATACACTAAAACCAAAGGTCATAGAAAAGCTATGACACTGGATGAAAATAATCCAGTTATATAATGTGTGATGAGATTATAAAAATACATGCGTTACTAAATAAACTGCAACACAAGGAATTATTTCCTCTCTTTCATTAAGGATGGTCCGCTGTATCCTATGCTAATGCTAATGCTAATGCTAATGCTATGCCGTCCTTTCCACTCATGACCACTAGATGGCAGACGTGTCCGAATTAGGGAGTCTTCCCACAAAGTGAAAGATGCCATCTCGGCAGACTTAAGGTAATTCAATTCAATTCAATTCGATTGTATTTATATAGCGCCAGATTAATGTAATGTAATGTGTTGACAACTCTAATAAGTGCTGGAGTGCAGCCTCTTGTGCTTCGAATGGGGAGGATTTGACTTGATCAGATCAGGTTAAGCTTGGATATGGCTTTTTTTCCCCTGAATATCTAGACAAACGCAGTGAAAACTGTCCAAAGACGGAGGCAGAAGAAGAAGAAGCTGTTAATTTGGCGGTTTAGCACCAGAAGTAGAGTTTTAGAGGTAAATACTGAGCAAAATGTACGATCTCAGACCCTTAGAGATATAAACACCTTTTGTCTTGCTTCTTTAGCTGAGTAATTGGGTCTCTTATAGGTTTGGTTGTTCGCTGACGCTCGAGTGTGGAACAATCTGGCTCCAGATCGCAGTAAGTTTGCTTTATTCATCATTGACACGTGTCACCATAGCAGAAAAGTGACACTAAGACATGTGAAAAGGCCACAAACACAAACTAAATCTCCTGTAAATTCTGCTTGTCGGAGGAGAAAAATCCTTTCACACTTCTCAGTATTTAATTTGCTGGTTGCTCCTAAGCCTGCTCAGAAAAGCAACCTTTTCGGTTTGAGTTCATCGAGCTTCAGGCTGAACATTTAATCCTTCAAACACAAACACTGACGTTCGTGGTGCTGCTAAGCAGCTGGTTTCACTGCGAACTGATGTGTCCTTGGTTTGATGGCTGCACAGCCTTAAAGCTCCCTTTTTCCATCCTGCTCCGGCAGAAACAGAACAAATCCTCTTAATGGTTTTCTCCTATTAATCCCCCCCCAAACCACACACCTGGTACAGTTGTTTACACTGTCTGACTCTAAATCTGACACCACAGCATCCACTGAAACCAGGTCCTTTAAAGAACTGCCTGATCAGCCACGTTTTTACCAAACAACACTTTGATTAAGTGGCTCCATCTCTGTGGACGACTGCATGCATTGTGCAAACTGCCCTGAGCGATTAGCCGGGTCAAATCCAAGAGACGCACCTATTAGGAAGCATCAAGAGGAAATACTAACAGGACCCACTCCGGAGCCAACAAAGTGTGGGAAAATCCCTTAAATTTAATTATATATCTAATTGTTCTCTGCTGTAAACAAGGTGCTCAAACAGGGATACAGATTAAAAGATGCGGCTCTGCATGACCGGGCAGGGCTGCTTTTCCAATGTTTTTCCCTTTTGTAATGTGGATTTTCCTCGTTTATCCAAAGGACAGAGAGTGTGGGCAGACATTTGAACATATTAGGCATTAAAAGCACCTTAAATCAGCATTAAGCTGTTCCTGTTTGCTGTAGGGGCAACTACCACTGGATGACTTTGGTGTGAAGAGGCGTTAAAAACAGCGTAATAAGAGAAAAGCTCCACATTTACGAGCTTATTGAGGCGGACTTGTTGTTTGCAGCTGTCACAAGAAAAGATGATGTGAAAATATCATGAAACTGAACAGAAAGTTCGAGGCCTTGCACTTTATTCCACTGAATACATCCTGGGACGAGGAAGGTGGTCACATGACCGGAGATCATCTGTACTAAAGGTCACGGACGCCTCTCCGAACTGAACTCTGGGTGAGGCATGTGTCCCAGAGACTGCTGGGAGATAACAACTCCTCAGATGGGTGACGACTTAATTGCTTGATTAGGCTCTTAATTCCCTCTACAGACAGGATTCATCTTCTCACCGGTGTATAATGGAGCTTTATCCCAGCTGATCGAGTTTAACCCGTAGAATTTATATATAATTATCATAAATAAAGAATCAACACATATTTATTCTATTGTAGCAATACGAAAGATTGTTCTTGATTTTTTCAGCACAAGATGGTGGTAAATAGTCCATCCATCCATCCATTATCTATACCCACTTAATCCACCTGTAGGGTTGGGGGGGCTGGAGCCTATCCCAGCCGTCATTGGGCGAGAGGCGGGGTTCACCTGGGGTCCATCAGAGGGCCACACAGAGGCAAAGGATCACACCCACTCACTCCTAGGGACAATTAACCTCACATGCATGTTTTTGGACGGTGGGAGGAACCCGGAGAACCCGGAGAACCCGGAGAACTCCACACAGAAAGGAACCTGGAATCCGCCCGCTGTGAGGCGACCGCCCAGCCCCAATCATTGTTTCATGGGTAAAAGTTCACATCATGACGCCTTAAAAAGACTTTTCCACAGGAACGGCTGCTAACAGGGCTCAGCCCTCCCTGCATTATTCAATAAAAATGAGAATATAATATATGAATAATTCAATAAAAACTTTAAACAAATTGTTTTTTAATTTTTGATCAGAGGCGGAGCAAAATCTGAACTGAAACCCATGAAATCGGTGAAAACGGGATAATTATCTACAGCCCAAGCGAAGCAGCTCAGTTACACTTGACTTTTCTTCAACATTTGAGTGACATTCTTCAATGTTCTCAGGTGAAAAAAGTAGGGGCACATCATCCAAAGGATGTCCAAATTACACAGAAAGAAAAGCGCCAGAATCAAGGCTTTTGTGTAACTTGGTTTGAGAGAAAGGCTAACAGCTAACAGCTAACGGCTAACAGCTAACATTAGAAAGGCTAACGGCTAACGTTAGAAAGGCTAACGGCTAACAGCTAACGTTAGAAAGGCTAACGGCTAACGTTAGAAAGGACTGGCTAACAGCTAACGGCTAACGTTAGAAAGGCTAACGGCTAACGGCCTCTTGAAGCTTCTCTTCAGATAAGGTAGACCCCCCCATTCATGTCACACAGATGGAACATTTTGTGGAGTATTTCTTTTAAGGCTCCCTTAACGTCTTTCTGGAGTGTTTTTCTGGAGTTACTATTTTAGTTTTGTGCTGATGTTTGGATTATTGTGTTCCATACAAATTGCAATCGGCTATAGTTGAAACCAATTTTTTAGCACAAGTCTGGGTTGACCTTTTTTTTAAACCTTTTTTTTAAACCTTTTATGGTGTGAAAGTATGTATAGATGTATAGATGTGTAAAGATGGGTAGATATATATATATTTTCATATCATATATATATCATATATAATATTGTATATTTTCCATCAGTGGTTTGTTGAAAAGGCCCGTGCTGTTGTGATAGTTTAAACTTACATTCTAACAGGACACCTTTTATGTTGAAATACAACTACTTGGCTTTTATAATACATTATAAAAGCCACAAGCCGTCACTGCTTTTCCATGTGGGTAAATTAGAATCGTCTTCGGTTATTGTTCCATAAAAACTACTTTTAGTTTTGGGTAAAATGGTTGGAATTGTCCTTTATAACATTAATATTAAAATGCGGTGCACTTCTGCCTCTAAGAGTGATGAGTAGTAAAACTCTGAATAGTGTAATTTGGACTGAAAGAACAAAGTTAATCCCTCCAGGTGTAAGAAAAAGCAAAAAGCGCGCAAAGACCTGGAAGGTTGCTGCTTTTTACATGATCTACTGTGACTTTTAGAACATACGATGCAAACAAAATACAGCCGTGTCCCTTAAAAAAGTCCCAAAAAGCCGGCAACGCCGTGTCAAATGTGCCTGATGTGGCCGAACCAGAGCAAGGAGAAAAGAGTCAGACGGAGGCGACAACAGATCTGTCGCCCCGTGGCCCGCGATGCTCCCACACAGGAAGTCACACCATTTATCTTTCTGCCGAGTGGAACGCAGAATCCAGGCCAGCGCCGCGTCCAAAGGTCGCTTTCTGTTAAATCTGATGTGGGAAATGACACCAGGGAGCAGCTCGGCGGAGCCTCGGCCCTCTAACTCAGAGCTCAACCCCGAGAAGCCCGTCCAGAACCGCGAGGGTGCTGGACAGAGGAGGGATAACGGTCTCCGATGCGCATCGAGTCGATCACAGCTGTGGCAGTGAAACCTGGAGACTGAGCCCTCAGAGAGCGGCTCATTAAGAGGATTTAATGAAGTCACATCACCGAGCGCCGCCGGAGGTCCACTTCCACTCACATTACTGCAGCAAAGCGGTTTGGAGATGGACAAGAGATAAAATAATGGACTGTTCCGTGATATTTGAAGACTTCTACGTCTGTTTGCTTTAAGTTTTAACCGAAAAATCTTCCCAGATTAATCATAAATGCACCAAATACATTAAATTTCAGCATATCTGAGTGTCCAAAGTGTGTTAATGATCAGTTAACTTTCAGTTTGAAACCACTAATCAGTACATTTCAGTTATTAAATAGCAGAAAAGCAGAATTTTAAGTGTATTTATTGTACTTTTATGAGCTTAAATAAAGAACACAACCATGTAAGTTTATAAAAATACAAAAATGGCACCAGCATTAAGGCAACATGTCATTAATATGTCCTCTTTATTATTCCCATGTTCAGCCAATATTTTGGCACATTTCTATTAATAAAAAGTAATATTTAATAGCAGCTTAATGTACTTTGTTATTTTATGGGTTGAAGTGTAAAAAGTACTAAAACTTCAGGGTATTCAAATATTTATAAAGAAATTTCATTTCAGTTCACTGAATACATGAAGTAACTGCAGTTAACTTTAACTCAAAGTATATTTAATTACAATAATTAAAAAGGTGTTATCGTGATAAATAGTTCAAACTGTAACTGTAGGATACTCAAACCTTTCTAGAGATTCACATTTTTGGTGATACTCAAAGTTAGGGGTGAAATTTATGGAAAATGGAAAAAGTTCCCACTACAGTGATATTATGTCATGAAAGTAGGAGCATGAACTGGTGATTTCCTCATCTTATGGTGGGAACACCACAACAACACCTGCCACCAAGCCTTGGGCATCGGTTACAGCTCGACATGGACGCCTCATGTTGTTCACTTATTGTCTGCTGAGGCGTGGCCTCCTTCTTCCTGGAGGGCGGCCCTCTGGGGTACAGTTACGAGCCTCTGCACGCGACCCAGCTGATCCCGCAGGGTTTCTATGGGATTCAGGGGCAGGCCCGAGGCACCCCAGCCTCCAGCAGCCGTTCCCTAACCGGGGGCTCACACCAAAAGCGTTGTGAGCGGCCAGCTGCCGTTCATTTTCAATGTTAGCCGGCGTTGTGAGCTTCAAGAGTTAAGAGAGGCTCAACTTTATGCAAATGAGCAGTGACGCGACGCGACAACAGCCAATTAGGGCCGATCTGGATTCCAAAGGCGGTAAAAAGGCAGAAAAAGACGGAAAAAAAAGGCGAAAAAAAGGTGGGAAAAAGCGGAAAACGGCAGAAAACACAAAGAAACACAAAGAAGGCCCAGAGTACGATCCATGGTGAAAGAGGGAACCGATGTATGGATGGATTATTATATATTATATCTGCTAGTTGCTATACATATAAGCCCCGCTCCTTTTGCCGCTTCCGGCTTCTCTGGCCGCTTCCGGCGGCAGAAGAAGAAGAAGAAGAAGAAGAAGAAGAAGAAGAAGAAGCGGCGGGTTGTGAGCCCCCGGTAATGATGCGACCTCGATGAGCTGGAGCAGTGGCGTCCATGGAGATGAAATCAGGCCCGTGTTGTTCATGCACAGTGACGGGATTAATGATGTTACTCAGGTTGTTTGGGCCTGTCACAAAGTGTAGGGCGGTGCTGACTCGACACACCTGCCCACACTGTGACCCCACCCCCCACCAAAGGCTGATGCAAAGCGCTGTCCATCATTTCTGCTCATCGTGAATCGACTTTCAGAGAACAGCACCGAGTCCCACTGGTCCCCCGTCCAGCCTAAATGCTCCCTGGCAGGACGGTGACACCTGCGCCACGCCCATGGAAACGGTTTCCAAAGGTCTGACGTCACACTTGGGCGCCTCTCACCTCCCTTAAATGTGCCTGGAGTTGAGTGGCATCCATCACCCGGTCATCAGAGTGGGACGTCCACTTCCATTCCTTCCATCAGCCGTGAGGCGTCGCCTTGGTCTCATGATGTCATAATGCGAACGGCATGATGGGGAAGTCCGTTTAAATACCAATTCCAACTGAACCAGATCATTTATTGGTCGATTCGTGGATAAAATACACCAAGTCTGAGAGCAGCTTCTCTAAACCCAAACGGTTTTTAAGCTGATTCCATGTAAAAGTAGCCACAGAAATGCTAATCTTTTGTTCCCAGTAATGGGAATAAATGGCAAATAAATTCTGAGACGCCAAAGCTTAACAGGGGCCCAGATGACGAGAAAGCTGTCCGAGAACCGCCTTGGATATAACATCCAAATGATAGAGTGCATGGAGAGAAATCTGACCATCAGAGATTTAGTGATAAACCACGGAGCTCCATGACCGAATAATCCAATGCGTGTAAACATCTAATGCATATAATTCCATCTCTGTAATCCAGTGCAGACATGGAGGCGGCAGCTCCAAGCAGCCGGTTTTACAGAAGCTATAATTTACAGTAAAAACGGTTTGAATTGTTCCATTTAAAACTGCATCGTCTCTGAATTAAAACAAACCTTTTTTTTAAAGTGATATAGATACACATCCCTTAAAACACAGAAGTTTATCCTCAATCCGCGGTGTAATTCCAGCCCGTGTGGCTCCATGTGGGTCAAAAGGGTATAAAAACGTGCTTTAAAGTGTCAAAACAAGTGGAAAAAACCCCAGGTAGGTCATCTGTGTGCATCTTTAGCCTCCTTTGACCTCCTGTTCTGGTTTCTGTGACACATTCCTGCCAGCAGCAGCCGGCTCTTTTCATCAAATATGCAGTAAAACACCACTTTGTCCAGCCAGCTCAGCGGCAGACGGACACAGTTAGAGGCAAGCTGTCGCGGAGGGCAGAACACTTAGCGGCTAAACGCCGGAGATCAAACCGGAGCTAAATGCTGGGCGAATATGATGGACAACAGGTTTGATTTTACAACATATTTATACTTCAAGACACAAAAAACGCCTTGAAACGTAGTGAAAGATCCTCCACGGATCTTAAAGTCCGACTTTAATGCAACTGCTAATTTTTCCCGTGGGAATGCGGCTTTGAAGTCCTTTTAGCCGACGGCTACGAGCTGGCTTTGATTTCCTTTAGGAGGATTATTTCAATGTTAAACAGAGCCCGAAGGAAAGGGAAAACCAGAGACTCGAGAACAGAATGAAAGCAGGAGTTAAAATCGACAGAAACACAACTAATCCATCAGCCTATCAGATCTGAGGAGCAACTCAGAAAGAGTCGGTTAAAGTTGAATAACAATGCAAGTAATCCAGCCCATAATTCCCTTTTTTTTTAACATTTACATCTCAGGATCTGTGCTTTCAAATGCCAAAATAAATGAGTGAAATGTCAGAAAAGAGCCGCAGGTGAAGTAATTATCCCTGACATTTCAACGCTTGAAGATTCCCGTTTGGATCAGTCGGTGACTGGCAGCTTTTCCACCAAAAACCAATCAGAGCGAAAGAATTTGGAAAGTCAAAAAGTCAAATTCATTTGTGGCACATTTCATGTACAAAACAATTCAAAGAGCTTTACATCAAATAAAAGCATTAAAAATGTGTAAATGAATATAAATAGAAAGAAATAGAATGATTAAAATGAATAAAAACAAGCATCAGTCTCGATAAGTTGAAAGATATCCTGCAGATTTCATGCATAAACACATGAGAAAAGACATGTTTTTAACCTTTATTCAAAAATGTCTCCATTTGGTGACAGTTTAATCTCCTCTGGCACTTTGTTCCACTTGTTTGCAGCATAGCAGCTAAATGCTGCTTCTCCAGGTTCAGTCTGGACTCTGGACTGGACCAGCTGACCTGAGTCCTTGGATCTCAGAGCTCTGCTGGGTTTAGATTCTCTGAACATATCACAGATGTAGGATTTGGAAGGAAGCTTAACAGAAGAAGAAGTAGTTATTATACTTAGACCAGGGCAGAGACGCCCGCCCCCCCATCAGTCTTCCCACCCACTGCATTACGCTTTAAAAGAATAAAGAATCTGAATTTAACCCAAACATTCATCTCTTTCATATATTTCATGCATAGGTGTATGCTCCATAGCCACAGCCCAGTGTGACGTCGGCTAAACGAATAAAAAAACACGACTTTTGTTGTTTTCATCCGTTGGTCTTAGCTTAAAGTCACAAGTTCAACAAAGCCGGCTGAAATGTTGCAGAAAAGGCTTTTTTCCCCCTAAAAAACCTCTGAGTCTGGGCCAGCTAAACGTCCGAGAGAGACGGCTCTCAGTGGGACACCTGAGCCCTGCGTACTGGGGGCCCAGGACCCAGCTGCCGTCCTCCCTCCCCAGTGCCAACCGGTGCTAACCAAGAGGCATCGATGTCCTTCAGACCATCGCAGGATTACAATTTCCCAGCCAAGACGTTCAGCGGGAGAAGTTCACTCGCTCCTGCAGGGCCGCCGGGTTCAGAGCGAGGCTCAGATGCTCTGGACAGTGAAGGCAGGTCGGCTGTCAGGAGCAAGCTGGTTCGGTCTAATTTTAAAAGATAAAGGCTTTTCAAACTGGAGAAAAGCAACAGAGAAGACCCAAAGATTCGGAAACAACGGCAGTTAATTCCTCTGAGGCCGGCTTAAGTATCGCCTCTGAATAAACGGCACGTTTAGGGGTAGAAATAATGCTGAAATGCTGCTTAAATGGTTTGATTTACAACAATAAAGATGCCGTGTTCATCCATGCTAGTTCTGTTATGACTACATGCCGTTATAAAATAACCTAAAATCAAATCCTTAATCATTGATAAGTGATTAAGGATCAGAAAATGGACCGAACTCAAATACACAGCAGGACAGAATTAAAAGAATAAGTCTCCATATTTTAAGTCTTTGGACATAACGATGAACCTGCCTGAAGAAGGAGGCGACTGTTAGCATGAGGACGCTAATGGATGGGCGCTAGTAGAGCATCCTGGGACTTGTAGTGTCAGCGGTTCATGTGGCGGCTGCATTAAAGGAGGAATCGGGCAACTTTGAAGATCCGAGGAGGTGATTATTTTATTTCTTTGACTTCGTCATGAATTTACTGGAACATTTTCAGAATGAAAACACCTTAATTCTGGGGTATAATTCATCTAATAAACGTCCTCCGTGTAGTTTTAGTGCGTAAAAACGAGACTTGATGTTTTCTGTGGGACTTTCAACCCGTTTTTATTCAGTTCTGCGTCAAAATGAAGAAATTAAGAAGCTCGAAGCTTCTTGGTCTGTCAGCGATAACTTAAAGAAACAAGAAATTATCGGTTATGGAAACTAAAAGTTTAACTTTTTAGAATTATTAAAGCATGCTGTTATAAAATAACCTAAAATCAAATCCTTAATCATTGATAAGTGATTAAGGATCAGAAAATGGACCGAACTCAAATACACAGCAGGACAGAATTAAAAGAATAAGTCTCCATATTTTAAGTCTTTGGACATAACGATGAACCTGCCTGAAGAAGGAGGCGACTGTTAGCATGAGGACGCTAATGGATGGGCGCTAGTAGAGCATCCTGGGACTTGTAGTGTTGGCGGTGCATGTGGCAGCTGCATTAAAGGAGGAATCGGGCAACTTTGAAGATCTGAAAAGGATTTTTTCTTTGATTATTTTATTTCTTTGACTTCGTCATGAATTTACTGGAACATTTTCAGAATGAAAACACCTTAATTCTGGGGTATAATTCATCTAATAAACGTCCTCCGTGTAGTTTTAGTGCGTAAAAACGAGACTTGATGTTTTCTGTGGGACTTTCAACCCGTTTTTACTCAGTTCTGCGTCAAAATGAAGAAATTAAGACCGTTTCGAAGCTTCTTGGTTCGTCTGTCTGTCGGCGATAACTTAAAGAAACAAGAAATTATCGGTTATGGAAACTAAAAGTTTAACTTATTACAATTATTAAAGGAAAAATTTGATTACTAAGACTCACTTAGTCCTAAATGAACCATTTATTGTTTATTTATTGCACATTTTCCCAAACAGCAGCCACTGTTTGACTAACCACAGATTATCAGTCAGAGGCAGTTCTCCAACATTAACATTCACCTCAGCAGTGTTCACCTTTTGTCCAGGTTTTAATCCCTCCCTGACTGGGCAGAGCAAAAGCCAGTTTCTGGGATATGGTGCGAGTTTCCCACTCGAGACTTAGTGTGAGGATTACAGTCAACCTGACGATTACAGATGGACTCTCAAGCTGCTGTCTGGCAGAACTAAGTCTGTTCTATCTGCTCTGGCTCAGACAAGCACTGGAATAAATTTCCTCAGGAATCCAACGAAGAGGACGGTTAAGCATAAACAGACTCTGCCTGCATGGTGATTCCGGGTGGCTGTGGAGATTCAGGCTAGCAGCTGCTTATCGAGGTAGATTTTCAGAGGCTTCCACTCACTTTTCAACATGTTGGTGGTAAATGGCAACAGCCATCACTGCAGGGCTCAGTCAGTCCGTTATAAGGATGAATGTCCAGAGGAAGGCAAAAAAAATCAACCCAATAAGCACCGGGAAGGACGGCTAATTAATCTGATTTCTGCTTTTTACAGAAACAAAAATCACCACAAGGTTCTTCCTTAAATCCCCCGACACTAAAACACTTTGATTTTTACAAGAGCTTTTTACCTTCTTAACGTGTTCACATGGCGTTTTTAATGCATTTGGGTAAAATTGAAAAGTAAATCAGATAAAATAATAATAAAATAATAAAAAATAAATCAGAGATTACATTTTTTGTATGTTTTAGTAAATAAAAAACTAAATACATAAATAATGGGTACGCATCCGCAAGGTCTCTGAAAACGTACCAAAATATGCACAAAGTGAAAGCAGAGGAGGGACAGAAGGCTCAGAAATCTGCGTATTTAACGCAGAGCATAACCGAGACATTAGCCTGAAACACACCTGTGGATCCAGGCTGTGACAACATCAGAAAACCAGGAGGCTGGTTTCAGATGCCATATTTTTCGGACCATAAGGCGCACTTAAAATCCTTTAATTTTCTCAAAAATCGACAGTGCGCCTAATGTATGAATTAATTCTGGTTGTACTTTCTGACCTAGAACCGATTTTATGTGGTACACGGCGCTCAAAAATCTGTCTAAATGTTTTAGCACGGCCTTGGTTAGCTACGAAGCTGCACAGCTGGATGGATTGAGCATTACGGGCCACCGTAGTCACGATCCTGACGGAGTAATACGATCTGTGCTCCAACATTAAGGTGTGTGCATCCATTCATTCATTTTCTGTACCCACTGCCCCAAAAATGGCTCCTGTTCAGAGAGGAAGAGGGTAACTTTACGCTATCAGTACAACAAGTGAGCTGAATAAAGTTCGACTTATCTGAGTTTTGTTTAATTTAATGCGCCTTATAGCCCAAAAAATACGGTACGTAATCATTTTGCAAGCTAAATTTGATCACAGTATTCAAGTAAAAGTACTAATTTCACAGAACAGAAGTACATTTGGAGGATGGCTAGCCAATGTTAGCTAGTCAATTAGCCACATTATCTGTATCAATCTGTTTCTCTTCTACTCAACTTTACCAGCTCCGAACTTCTGAGTTTCACTGAGTTCCGCAGTACTCTCCAACAAAGGTGAGGAAAGACAGTTACAGTTACTGTTTAGCATGATTTTTACCTGCAATTGAAGTAACAGCAGAGAATTTGGCCAAAGTATAGCTCCCCCTACAGTCTCTCTGAGTCCTGCACATGTACAGAACTGCTGATGAAGCCATTAAGACGCCATCAAAAGCCCAGAAAAGAGCTGTAAACTGCGGTATCTCAGCCTGTGGAAACTCTGCAGCAGTTTCAGGGCCCAGAAGGTGCAGAAACAAGTCAATGCACTTCAAAATGAGCCATAAACACATATCTGTAAGGTTCACAGTCTTATCTACAGTTGCTTTAAATCACATTTAATGATTTTTAAAGGAGGTTATAGAGATATTTGAAATTTAAAATCAGCCCAAACATCAGGCGAAGTATTAATTTTTCGATATGAAAACTTTTCAACGGAGCGCCATCGATGGAGCATCTGAAATCTCCCGCTCGGCGCCTTCAGACACTCAGTTCAGTGGTGCGTGCTTCGGCCCGGCTGCCTTCTGCTCGCGCTCCCTGGGACGAGGACAGAAATAGAGGTGCTGCAAGTTCCAGACAAGTGAGAAAATGGAACGATGAATAAATCAGCGGATGGTGATGTGCGGTTAAATGGCAACGGAGAGAAAGCATTAGAGGGAAGAGAAGCCTGCAGACGGGGAGGATGGATATCTGAAGCCTGTAAAGACAAAAAACACCAGAGTCTGAGGAAGTTAGTCGACTTCCAGCTGAACTGACATGAGATCTCTGGCAAGTGTAGGAAAAGAGAAGGACTTTTCACCCTTTAAAGTAAAGGAACCCCCTCGCTTTGACACTTCCTGTTATGTCGAAAGAATACATGACAAATCCACGGTTTTACGGTTACAGATACTCTTGTGTTGCCTTTTCCTCCTGTTCCAGATCAGCAGTCCATGAACAGAGAACAGATTAAGCCCTCTGAGACAAACCTGTGCCTCCAGCGATAAAACTTTCACAGAAGGTGAACAGCAGTCAGATTCACTGGCTTCCTCCAAGGCTCCTTGACACTTGATGCCGATGAACAGCAGCTTGAGCGATTGGAGTCAAACCGAAGGTCCAACAAAGACTCAGCAAACCCAAGTTTAGAGAAAAATATATACACCAGCCTGAAGTTGGTGTCAGAATCTGGGATTTAAGAGTCAGAAACTGACATGAAATATTAATGTGTTGCCAGTTTCCACTGGATAAACAAACAAGTGAAAAAGCTGCTTCAATTCTGAGGTGAAGCAAAAATCTCTGGTAAATCTCTGAGGTAAATCCTGAACCTCGGATGAACAACAGCATGTGACATATTACAGGAGGGTAAACAGCTGCTGATCAATGCTCTGATTAACTGATCAGGTTTTTGGTTGATGATGGAGTGTAAACTGCGATAAAGTGTGAAATTAACTGAAATAAGTACAAATATGTTAGAATCAATTAAAAAAAATTAGCTTTTTGGCTATTTTGAACCAGGAACCTTTAAAACCTTTTTCCCTTTTTGAATGGAAAATGTTCTAAATGCTGCAGCCTGATTGGCTCAGATTATGTCGACATTCAAAGGTTAAAAAAAGAGGTTAGAATTAGGTTATTTCAACCGTAGATGAATAGCAGCACAGATAAAACTGAGACAAAACACAGAGGCAGTGTGTGAAAAACTAAGTGAACCCTTCCTGCTTCCACAGGAACTAAGAGGCGAAGTAGCAGCCAGGAGCTGCTGATCAATGCTCTGATTAACTGATCATCAGTCAGTGTGAGCAGCTCTATGAAAGCAGGAGTTCTGTCAGTTTAACACGATGCCAAGGAGGAAAGACACCAGCAATGATCTTAGAGAAGCAGCTGCTGCTGCCCATCAGTCTGGGAAGGGTTATAAGGCCATTTCCAGACTATCTGGAGTCCATCATTCTACAGAGAGAAAGATTATTCACAGGTGGAAAACATTCAGGACAGCTGTCAATCTTCCCAGGAGTGGACGTCCCAGCAAGGTCACCCCAAGGTGAAGAAGCCCAGAGCTACATCTCAGACTCTCCAGGCCTCAGTTAGCATGTTAAAGGTTAAAGGTCACCCCAAGGTGAAGAAGCCCAGAGCTACATCTCAGACTCTACAGGCCTCAGTTAGCATGCTAAAGGTTAAAGGTCACCCCAAGGTGAAGAAGCCCAGAGCTACATCTCAGACTCTACAGGCCTCAGTTAGCATGCTAAAGGTTAAAGGTCACCCCAAGGTGAAGAAGCCCAGAGCTACATCTCAGACTCTACAGGCCTCAGTTAGCATGTTAAAGGTTAAAGGTCACCCCAAGGTGAAAAAGCCCAGAGCTACATCTCAGACTCTACAGGCCTCAGTTAGCATGTTAAAGGTTAAAGTTCACCCCAAGGTGAAGAAGCCCAGAGCTACATCTCAGACTCTACAGGCCTCAGTTAGCATGTTAAAGGTTAAAGGTCATACATCTCAGACTATACAGGCCTCAGTTAGCATGTTAAAGGTTAAAGGTCACCCCAAGGTGAAAAAGCCCAGAGCTACATCTCAGACTCTACAGGCCTCAGTTAGCATGTTAAAGGTTAAAGGTCACCCCAAGGTGAAAAAGCCCAGAGCTACATCTCAGACTCTCCAGGCCTCAGTTAGCATGCTAAAGGTTAAAGGTCATGGCAGCACAGTTAGAAAAAGACTGAACAAGGATGGCTTGTTTGGAAGGGCTGCAGGAGAAAGCCTCTTCTCTCTAAAAAGAACATGGCAGCACAGCTTAGGTTTGCAAAGCTGCATCTGAACAAAGCTCAAGACTTCTGGAACAATGTCCTTTGGACAGACCAGAGCAAAGTGGAGATGTTTGGTCCTAATGCACAGCAGCACGTTTGGAGGAAAGTCACTGTCTGCCTGACCTTGACTTTCTGACACTGTAGGAACTTCAAATTGAGCTCAAGATTAAAATTTGATTAACTGTGCAGCCCTGAATGGAAAATGACCATCAGAGAATTAAACACAGAAGGTAAGAAATGGTAATTTCATGTAGTAATAAAATATAACTAAACCGGCAGGAATAGTACGATATACAGGAGGTTTTACAGAGCGAAGCGAGGCAGAAAAGATGTGAAACCCTGACAATGTAATGAATACAAACTAGAAAAAGGAATGAAGTGTGAGTAAATAATGGAAAAATAAAGGGAGCTGAGAAAAGAGAAAATAAATGTTAAACAGCGGATAAACACCAGAGATGGTGAGCAGGTGGGAAAAAAGATATATGAAGACTGAACGAAATAAAAAGCGACAGCGGATGACGTGTGAGGAGATTAAAGCTCTGCAGCTGCTTGTAAACGCCACACCTGCAGGCCACCTGGCTGTTGGTTTGTGCCGCTGAGATGTAGCGACGCCACGATGGACTGAAGACGCTGCAGGATGTAAAAGTCAACATTATCCACCAGGGAAATGCCTTCAAAGTCAGCCGAGACCGGAGAGGAGACAGATTAATGTCAGTTAAAAGCCTTTAACACCAATGAGGCTGAGTGGTGTTAGACTTTTGGATTTCCTCCAAAATCTTTGAAGGGTTGCTAAGGTGAGATTAAAAAGGGAAAACCGCCGATTTACATGAAGTCTATTTGTATCAGGAAACTCTACAAGTCTCCCAGGTCACCGGAGGGGGTTGATCCGTGTTCTGGAACATCTGCTCAACCAATCTGTAAAATACTGCTAAGGATACAAAAATTCAATCAACTTGTGAGAATTGGTTAGCTTAGCTTAGCTTAAAAGGTACAAATAAGCTGTGTTTTTAATAATGTTAAAATAGCTACAAGTACACAAACAATGGGGATACGTCAAAGAGGAAATTATGTGAAACTTGACCTCGGAAACCAATGTAATTGTGTCTGGTGTTCCCCAAGGCTCAATCACTGGTCCCCTGTTCTTCTCTGTATGCATATATGACGATTAAAGTTAATTTTCTGCTTCAGAAAACTATATCCATTGCAGAAAAATGCTGCAGCATCCTGTGATGAAGCCTCTGCTCTCAAACTATGACTCTTTCAAACACTTTTGTGTCTGATTTTGATCATTTTTAATCTGAATTTATACTGTTTTTGTTCTCTACACTCAGTATTTTTTCCCCCATCTACAGTTTCTCTTCATCTCTGACCATTTTTAAGCTGCAACTTTTGGAAATCTTGTCAAAATGTAAAAGCAAAGTTAACAAGGAATGCTATCAAAAACAAAACAATCTTAACGTTTGTGAACAAAACTTTGATCAAACTGATCATTTTGGCAAATAAAAGGTGGCTTTTGTACAGACGTGTGGTGGAAGTTAAGAGATTTAAAAATATTTAAATAAATCTATTCCAAACCACAAATTAGATTAATTGACAAAAATCGATTCATCACCCAGCTCACAATCCAAGATGGAAATAAAACAGAAAAAGAAACAAAAGAAAAAAAGAAAAAAAAAGAAACTTGACCTCGGAAACCAATGTAATTGTGTCTGGTGTTCCCCAAGGCTCAATCATTGGTCCCCTGTTCTTCTCTGTATGCATATATGACAATTAAAGTTAATTTTCTGCTTCAGAAAACTTTATCCATTGCAGAAAAATGCTCCAGCATCCTGTGATGAAGCCTCTGCTCTCAAACTATGACTCTTTCAAACACTTTTGTGTCTGATTTTGATAATTTTTAATCTGAATTGATACCGTTTTTGTTCTCTAGACTCAGTATTTTTTCCCCCATCTACAGTTTCTCTTCATCTCTGACCATTTTTAAGCTGCAGCCTTTTGAAATCTTGTCAAAATGTAAAAGCAAAGTTAACAAGGTGGATTGAATACTATAAAAAAAAAAAAAAAACAATCTTAACGTTTGTGAACAAAACTTTGATCAAACTGATCATTTTGGCAAATAAAAGGTGGCTTTTGTACAGACGTGTGGTGGAAGTTAAGAGATTTAAAAATATTTAAATAAATCTATTCCAAACCACAAATTAGATTAATTGACAAAAATCGATTCATCACCCAGCTCACAATCCAAGATGAAAAAAAAACAGAAAAAGAAACAAAAGAAAAGAAAAAGAAACTTGACCTCGGAAACCAATGTAATTGTGTCTGGTGTTCCCCAAGGCTCAATCATTGGTCCCCTGTTCTTCTCTGCATGCATATATGACAATTAAAGTTCATTTTCTGCTTCAGAAAACTTTATCCATTGCAGAAAAATGCTGCAGCATCCTGTGATGAAGCCTCTGCTCTCAAACTATGACTCTTTCAAACACTTTTGTGTCTGATTTTGATCATTTTCAATCCGAATTTATACCGTTTTTGTTCTCTACACTCAGTATTTTTTCCCCATCTACAGTTTCTCTTCATCTCTGACCATTTTTAAGCTGCAACTTTTGGAAATCTTGTCAAAATGTAAAAGCAAAGTTAACAAGGAATGCTATCAAAAACAAATACAAAACAATCTTAACCTTTGTGAACAAAACTTTGATCAAACTGATCATTTTGGCAAATAAAAGGTGGCTTTTGTACAGACGTGTGGTGGAAGTTAAGAGATTTAAAAATATTTAAATAAATCTATTCCAAACCACAAATTAGATTAATTGACAAAAATCGATTCTTCACCCAGCTCACAATCCAAGATGAAAAAAAAAAACAAAAAGAAACAAAAGAAAAAAAAAAGAAACTTGACCTCGGAAACCAATGTAATTGTGTCTGGTGTTCCCCAAGGCTCAATCATTGGTCCCCTGTTCTTCTCTGCATGCATATATGACAATTAAAGTTCATTTTCTGCTTCAGAAAACTTTATCCATTGCAGAAAAATGCTCCAGCATCCTGTGATGAAGCCTCTGCTCTCAAACTATGACTCTTTCAAACACTTTTGTGTCTGATTTTGATAATTTTTAATCTGAATTTATACTGTTTTTGTTCTCTACACTCAGTATTTTTCCCCCCATCTACAGTTTCTCTTTATCTCTGACCATTTTTAAGCTGCAACTTTTGGAAATCTTGTCAAAATGTAAAAGCAAAGTTAACAAGGAATGCTATCAAAAACAAAACAATCTTAACGTTTGTGAACAAAACTTTGATCAAACTGATCATTTTGGCAAATAAAAAGGTGGCTTTTGTACAGACGTGTGGTGGAAGTTAAGAGATAAAATTGATCTTCCTCTTTAAAAATATTTAAATAAATCTATTCCAAACCACAAATTAGATTGACAAAAATCGATTCATCACCCAGCTCACAATCCAAGATGGAAAAAGCAGAAAAAGTGGAATAATATGAGCTGTAATCAGGAGAAAAGTGATCTACGTAACATTCACACACACAAAAATAGACTCAATATATGTGGGCTTATTAATACGCAAGATAAGGCCAGTGTGCATGTGGCTAATAGAGCGCTCACAGTCCCTTTGAGTCTGTTAATGGGCTGTTGATAAGAGACAAACACTGCATTTTATGGCTGGATGTTCCAACCAAATCACTGTAACCTAAATGATAAAGTCAGCTTTAATTATATCCCCGATAAGAGTCAGTGAGGGAGATGGGCTGAGAGAGGATTAATACAAAAATCAAAAAGAGGGGACGGTCTTCCACTCATAATGACCAGAACGTTGACAACGTGCCTCATTTTTAGAGCTGAAATTATGACGATATGAACGAGAAGCTCAATGTTAAACCTTTTCCAATTGAAAATACTCAATTGGGAGGATTATTGACCCTCTTTCAGGCCTCTGGTTCGTCTTAAATGTTACGCTAATGAAAAAGACAAAGGCAAAATGTATCCGACAACAAGCAGAAGCAGCAGAGCGTGAGCAAACTGTGTGCTTTGAGATAGTTGACATGTACGATATTAAATGAGACCTTAATTAACCCGTCTGCCTCTTTCCTCGCCGCCCTCGCTCAGTCTGACAACATGCTCCGACGAGCACAACAAACAGTCAAAACGATGTCAATGAACACAAATAAATCTGTGCATCCTGGATTTAATTAAATGTGGTGCATCCACACAACTGCACAGCAGTAATGCCTGAACTACACGGACGTCCATAAACTGGATTACATATATGTCAAAGCCTTTCTGACACGCTTTGATTTTCTTTACCTGGAAAAAAAAATCGTTCCCAAATAAAATGCTGATGTTCTCATCAATATATGCAGAAAAAGTCCCAACTTTGCATATTTTAGGGGTTCCTTACTTGACAAAAATGTCATTTTACAACAACGTTCCTATTTTAAAGCACAATTCAGACTTTTTACAGAAGAAATGTCACATTCACAGGTTGAATAACCAGCTGTGGTCGGTGACTTATCAATAAAGTACAGCACCGAGAGATAAACCCTGAAATACTTCATCAAAAATCATTCATCTTCAGTGTTTCAGAGGAAAAATTAGATTTTTTCCTTTATCAAATTAAAGCAACATCTTTAGAAACTTCTAATTACTGCACAATCCTAAAGATTAAATGTTCAATAGCAGCAGAGCTGAAATACTTTGTTTTATCTCATAAGAAACCATCTTTGAAGTCATTGTTTTGTGTAAAACAACCTAAATTTTGACTTTCTTTCACCTCTTTTGTTCAGTTCGAGGTCTGGTTTAATAAAAAAATCACGATGAATCAGTTAGAGAATAATAATAAAGCACATTGATAAATAAAGTCAAAGTGAATGAGCTTCAACACTAAGTTATGTGTTCATTAAAGGGGAAATATTGTGTATAAATCCCTTCTTCCTGTTCCTGGGAGCGTCTGAAGTCACCAGCAGGTGTAAATCTCCCCAAAAACACAACCCTAGCATTTATTCCTCATTTCCCTTTGTTTTAAAGTTCCTCCTTTAACGAGTTGTTCTGATTTTCCATTTCAAATTTACACCTCAAGTTGACTCCACCTCCTCTGCTAAGCCCCGCCCACTCACATCCACCTGACCATACGGAAAAATCTGGTGGAAATCAAACATCGAGGTCACACTGAGTGGAAAAGCAGCTGAGGGGGCTCACGGTACAGGGGGCTCATCCATTTGTTGCTCTTAGAGCCGCTCAGGAACCCAGAGTTACTCCCAGCAGCAGAACAGATTTACCTAACAGAGACGACCATCAGGACGGTCGCCCTGCAGGAATTCAACCAATCAGATCCTCTCATTCTCAGGAGAGAAAGCGCTTCCTGTTCCCAACTTATTAAAAACTATTTGGAGTCATGAAGTACGCAGGAAATCTAATCTAAATCTAAAAGCTAATCTGCAGGAACCCAAGATGATGAAATGAATGAATGGAAATGATCAGCTGGAACAGTCAATAACTGAGATATAAAAGAAAAGGAGGAAGGTTTCAGGACTGTTTGTTCAGCCTTAATTCACTTTAATGACAACACTTCTTTCCCTCACAGACCGATGAGGGGACATGACTTCGCCGGCAGCCTCTTTAACACACATGGGGGGGGGTGTGGCGGGGTAGGGGGGGGTGAGCCCTTTGGGTGGGGAGGCAGACCACCGGGATGATTGACAGGAGCTAAAATGCGATGGAGGGCGGGGCCAAAGCGGAACGTTTGCTGCCTCAAGGCGAAGCGCTGCATGTTGAAGCTCAGCTGCCAGTAATCATTAGATCACTCCTGCTCGGTTTGTGCGCGTGTTCATGTGTGTGCGTGCGTGCGTGCGTGTGGCGGGTGATAAACCGCTCACACCGCCTCCTGCATCTTTAACTGCCCCACATCTGTAGTCCCGTTTCATTCATTAACCAGCAGAGATGCTGATAAAACGGGAGAAACGTGGCGCACCCAGGACTCTACGTCCGCGTGCAGATGTGCGTGCGCGCGCGTGCTGGTATTTGACAGCATGTTAGAGGCGGCGAGACCCCAGCACAGCAGAAGAGCCGCGGGCATTTTCCCATTATGTAAGCATGTGAACAGATGCACTGGTCGCTCATGGGCTCAGAGAGGACGACGCTCCTGTACGCCAGCGTGACGTCATCACGCGCTGCCTGCCTCCGATAGGTTCATGTCGGATTCGAGGTGGTGAAACACCTGGACTCCATTCACCATCAGTTCTTTTACTTCTTTGTGAAGATTAAAATCCTTTTAAAGCCCTCAGACTTCATCTCTCTTTCCGAAGCTAACGGATTTTTCTAAAAACAAATAAATCAAAATGACGTGAGGAACATTACGTGGGTCACCACAGGCTGTCGGATTCCTCCTCAGGGGATCCTACTGGTGACAAAAACTGTCAGGCATGTGGCACAGAACAACACGATGTGACGTTCAAAGCACAGAAAAGTGCTTTGAAAACTAGGAAATGATTTTTAGCTTCGAAACTGATAAACTTGGCAATTATTTTTGTCAAAATATTTCATTTCAGAGAGATTGTTGTTATTTCTGATCATCAGTTCAGATAAAACTCCAGATCAGCCCTCAGTTCTTTCTTTTTCCTTCTTATAACCTCTAAAGTGTCCTGATCAATAGTTCTGCAGCTTTCTGAAGGAGTTTCAGAGCTTTTCTTTGGACATTTTCTGCTTTTTCACTCATTTTCAGTCCTTGTTCCTGAACATTTTCAGTGTTTTTTCTTTGTTCAGCCGCTTAACTCTGAGCTATGAAGCATTCAGGCAGAAAAAAGGCTCCTAACTCAAGGGATGAACCAGTGTTGTGTCGACACAGAACAGACAACTTAGCAAAGAAGCCATTTTAAACTGGATCTTTAGGCACTTTGTTACCAGCAGCCTGTCACAAAGACACATCATTTGTTCCCATTTCTTTAGCTGCATCTATGAAAAACAGCAAAGAAAACACAGTTTGACAGACAGAAAATAGGATTTCTGCAGCAACAAGGTGATTCCCAAAGAGCTATTAGCTGAAAACTTGGCATATCTCAGCATGGTGTGCAGTGTGTCCTTAAAACATTTGAGGAAAGAAGAAGTGTCAGGCCTAAAAAACTATCTCCAGCAGATGAACAGGATCTGAATGTTTCAGAGCAAAAACAGATGTTTTTTTCTTTAAATTAGTGACATAATTTGATCATTTTGGTCAGGTTTGAAATGAAAGAGTGTGAAGTTGAGTTAAAACATTAAAAATGACTTGGTTAAAGGGATATTTCCTCTTGAAATTGGGTTTTTGTGAAGTTCTTCTTACTAATCTGTATCTTTGACTGCAGCAGACAGCAATCAGCACCCTCTGTTCTGGAAAAATAAGACAGGATTTATGATGGTGAATAAAGCGAAGAATGAGGTCAGAAAGAGAAATTATTCTTTCTCCTCGGGGTTAGCGTGCTACACAGACATGTTTTGATTGAGAAAATGCTGTAAAGAACAATCTGTGGTAATACTAATGCTGTTTTTACTTTTATTTGAGTCACTTTGAAGCTGCTCTTCCCGTTCCACGTAGTTCTTAGCTTAGCTTTCTGTGATATGTGACACCGACTATTCATGAGTAAATTAACTTTAAGTAAAGACATACATCTTCCTTTAAGCTTTTGGGAGAAGTTGAGGCTTTTTCCTGATAAAAATCTAATAAAAAGACCCTCCTGGTTCACTGGTGAGCGAGTTTCAGATGCTGGACACATGGAAACTGCCACTGAGATGCATCAGCAGCTGAGCTGGGGACCACAGACGTCCTTTTAAAGAAATTCATCTGACCTCCACCAGCACAAAGCTCTTTTTCCACATCTAACCGGCCGAATACCTGCCAACAGGTTGGCCGAAAGGTTGTGATCCGGACAAAAGGAGCCAAAAGCTCCCGAATTCATGGTCGGAATCGCTCAGCTGCGCCTGGGACCGAAACCTTTCCATCCCTGTCACAGTGAGGCTGTGGCTGCAGACTGATCACAGCAGGGAGTCGAGCTGACAGCAGAGTTAGGAGGATCGGAAGTTTCCAATCCCAACACTTTCCTGCCTTCATCCGGAGCCCGGATCCTGTCCTGCAGGGACTTCACACCGGGAGAGTTTCACAGTCCATCACTGGGCTTTGGGTTACATCTGAAACGTACATTTAGCTTTTATAGGATGTCACGGTGCTGCTAACATGGCTTTTTAAATGCTTTGTGTTTGTTTTTCTTAACAATTGTCACATTTCAAACAAAATAAATCTAAAATATCACGATTAATCAACTCATTTCTTCACCGGCTCCATGGCTTTGTCATGAAAGAGTGTCTTTATGCAGATAAATTCCAGCTTTCTGCCGTTATCGGTTCATCTACAGCTGGTATTATTTACCTTTCAGAGGGAAGAAGCATGAGCTTCAGCCTGCTGATCAACATCAAGGTGAAGCACCAATAATCCTGCTGATTTATCAGGAATTCGCTCCACTGAACGACATCAGATAACTTCAGTCATTAATCCTCCTTGTTGAAGGAAACTAATTTAAGTAAGAATCCAAAACTGTCAGTTTTATTTGAGGCATCTTTACAAACTGACCCCCAAAAGCCAGAGAGCTGTCCCTAAAACCCAGGCAACAAACCAAGGCTCCTGCTGGATGATTCAAATGTGATGAATGACTTCATCTCTGCACACCTGGTTCCTTTCTGGGGAAATAATGCGACCGATGACAGCAGCCTGGCCTCAGGGCAGTTTTTTCCCCCCCGAGGACTCCCAGGGGGGGGGCGATCGAGCCATTATTCACACGTAGAAATAAAGAAATCACTCAAGAAACCGTTATTCATGCACATAACTGGTTTTTAAAACCAGTTGGAAGACGAGGCAACATAAAAATAAGCTTCGACAGAACAAACAAGAGCAGGCTGCTCCAAGGAAGCCTCACACCTGGGGGGTCTTTAACGTCCGCTTTCGTCTCTGTTATGGAGTTCGACTACGAGAAAAGTGCAAGAATAAATGCTTTTGTGTCTCTTTCCTGCAAGAAATAAATATTTTGTGTCTCTTTCCTGCAAGAAATAAATGTTTTGTGTCTCTTTCCTGCAAGAAATAAATGTTTTGTGTCTCCTTCTTGCAATAAACAAATGTTTTGTGTCTCTTTCTTGCAAGAAATAAATGTTTTGTGTCTCTTTCTTGCAAGAAATAAATGTTTTGTGTCTCTTTCTTGCAATAAACAAATGTTTTGTGTCTCTTTCCTGCAAGAAATAAATGTTTTGTGTCTCTTTCTTGCAAGAAATAAATGTTTTGTGTCTCTTTCCTGCAAGAAATAAATGTTTTGTGTCTCCTTCTTGCAAGAAATAAATGTTTTGTGTCTCCTTCTTGCAAATTGCATCGTTCAGTGATGCATTTTAAACATTTTAAACCAATACGTGCTCTGCTGTCGCTTTGAAATGTGAAAGAGGGGAAGCTGTGGCCAAAGGTAACCATGGCGATGAGGCAAAAAACAAAAAAAAGGTACGGTTCAACTGGAGCGAAACCAAAAGGCGGAGCATCCAACTACTTTATGGAAACGTCTCGACGAGGTTTAATCTGCGGCTGAAAGCTGCTTATTGGTCAACTTCCACCAGGTGAAATCTCATAAATCTGCACAGTTTCACTCTTTGCAAAGTCTTTACCGACCTGAAACTCAGCGGCAGTGTCGTTGGTCTGGTATGGGAGGCATTAAGGAAACTGTGGCTTCTTTCGACCACCCTTCCATTGAAAATCACTCCGCTTTTCTCTTCTTAACACTAACCTGAGACATAACTGCGAAGCTTAAAGGATTTATTATAAGAGTTCTACCAAACAGCAGAGAGACACTAAGCGCCACCAGTAAAGGTTTAAATAAACCGCTCTGCTCTGATTGGTCAGCCTCAGTGGTCTGATCAGACCCTAAACTCAGTTTAACTGGACCAAGGCTGATAAACTAAATAAAAATGTCAGCTTCTGGTCTCTGTTTGATGCATACTGAAGGTTTGCTTCAACTGACAGCTACTGAGTGGGAAAACATTAACACAGCTGCTGTACTCGCGAGATTTGGAGGCTAACAAGTGAATATCGTCTAAAATTAAAAGGATTTTGGTCCCAACGGAGAACTTTGCAATCATCCAAATAAACTGTGGATCATGGAAATTGGTCCAAAGCCTGTAAATCCGACCAAGAAATGGAAAACATCAGCGTATCTGCACCAGAATCAGCCTTAAAACCAGCGAGATGACGGTTAATAAGAAGCAGAGCACAACATTTTTTAGATCATTAACAACAGCACCGAACAAACTGCGCAGCTGCAGATGTTTAAAAGCCAAACCCAGCGCACCTTTGCACCTCTATATTCCAGCATCATCACTTCTCATTCTTCTGACCTTGTGCAGAGAGCAGCAGCCCTCACCTCTCCTTCGTATCTAACCCAGTGAGCTCTTTCGCTGCCCAATAATTCATTTTCCCACGTGTGACCTGCACGAGCCACACAACAACCCGTAATATCACCTCTTCTGTGGGCTGGAACCTGAAAGAAGGGGCACCATTTGCCGGCTGAACACGTTCAACTCTGGCCTGAGTGCGTTGTTAGCTCCAGCTGTCGGCTCGGCCTCATTAGGCCCTGATGTGAGGATGTTCATCGGATAAGGAGCCGAGTCCACAGCTTCATTCTCCGAGACTAACCGCACCTTTATATCTGCGCACCCATCTCGTGCGCGTGTGGGTGAATGAGCAGATCAACACAGAGGAAGTCGGGAGTAAGTGGTGGTTTAATATTTAAACTGCAGCCTCTTCTTATCGTCAGGTGGATAAGAGCCGAGGCAAACATCTCAGGCCATCACAGGCTGTTGTTTCTCTCTCATTTAACAGCGGATCCAGGCAGCTCGGTTTGTTTGTCAAGAACTCAACTGCGCATAGAAACTGTCAAACTTTACGAGACAACATGCAGTGAAACCGCAGCACGCATGCACAGAGCCACAAACCGGCTCTCCAGCACTGCTCATAGTTCAACCCGCGCGCATCCTCAGGCACGTGTGGCACTGAAACAGATTCAAGCTCAAAATAAAGAGCAGCAGCACCAATAAAATCACATTTAAACGGACTTTATCACACTTTTCTGTACAAGTCAAAGAGTCTTTATGTTGACATGGAGGCAGTTCATTAAAATTCTCATTTTGAAAGTAATAAAAAGAGTAATGGAGAAATGTGCTCTGAATAACAAATAAAATACACAGAAATATGAATAATTTAATCAAAGTTTGAGGTTGATAGAATAATACTGAAAATATTTCCAAGCATTAATTAATGTATTCATTCCATGAATGTTTGGTGGCATGCATGTGCGCGTGTGTTCGTGCAAACTGTGTGAGTACGTGTGCGAGGGAGAAACACAGCGCGTGCGTGTGGGAGACTGACACACTGACCTCCGCGTCTCTCCGGGCGATCAGCGCGGAGCTCGGGTCCCGGCGGCGCTCACAGATCCCGGCGCTCTCCGCTCTGGTTCCCCCGCTGCCCGGACTGAAAGCACGCGGACAGCCGCGCGGGGCTCCACTGCCATTAAATATAAGGATGATAGGAATGGGGGGGATTAGAAAACGAGACAAGTGTTGAGGTGATTTCTGCGAGTTTAAATCCACATCCTCTGGATCCTCGCACGTCCCGCCGGGGTCAACGCTTCTTGCTCAAGTCTATTTCATTAAAAAAATAACTCAAATCTGAGTTCAAAACACTCCATTTCGCCTCTGAATCGCGCTGACATCCAAGCAGAGGTAACCACAGACTAACAATGACCGAAACTGGAAAGAAGCGGGTTTAATTTCAGAGTTTGAAGTTGAAACCATCTCCGTTCCGCTCGTCCGTGCGCTCCGGACACAGGCACGGGAGTGACAGCTTTACGCACGGCGCGTCAAAGCCGAGCGGAGGACCAGAGGAGGAGGGAGCAACGGAGCTGGGGGAGGGAGGGGGAGGAGGAATAGTTTTCGGGAGAACTGAGGAAAGTCAATAAAAACGAGAAAAAGATGATGAAAAAGACCAAGAGATGGGGTAGATTTCAGAGAGGAAGGGACACAATTAAAGTCTAAACTCTGCGTGTAAAACTACAGAGAATGACCTTCAGGATAGTCACTCCCTCAGAAAAGCAGATTAAATACTGAAGGGAACTAATGAGGGATGCCTGCAGCTGCGGTTGATTGAGTTGGAGACAGGTGTGGAAGTGGAGCTGAGAACCAAACTGGGAAACTGCGGATATCAGGAGAAATGATGAGATCTGAACACGGCACTGAAAGCAGGGACAAAGGAGGCTTCACCAAGAACACAGAACCAAAAGCCTCAGAGATGATTCCAGAGAAAAACCCGAAGGACAAGAAGGTCAAAACACAAGAAACCACCAGAGGAACTAAAAACAGTCAAATAAATCAAGACAAACAGGAAAAAACTAGTCCAAGGCTCAAAAATCCACAAACCCTGTAAAACTTATCAACCCTGTAAAAAGATGTCAAAGGAAAATTAAGATTTTTAAGTTGCTTAAAAACATATTTTAAGACCAACGGAGAAAAGATGCCGATACATTTAGAGATTAAAATGCTGAGATTTAAAGGAAATGATCAATTTAGCTCAACAAACAACGAGGAAAATAATTTTAAATCCATCCACCTCCATCCAGAGGAGTAATTGAAATTCTTAAAGATGTTGAAATAACCATGGCCTGTAGGTGGCGCTAACATCTACATTAACGTCATGTTTAAAAATAACAGAAGAAGAACACTGTGAACTAGTTGGTGAGTAAATTCTCCTTTGATGGAAATAGTTTGAGCACAAACCAAAGAAGGAAAGCTCAACGTCACATAGTGGCACAAAGTGGCGAAAACCAAAGAAAACATCGTAAAAAGCGATAAATAGGTGCCGATGTTATGATGTTGGGTGAGTAGGCTTAATTAACCCTTTACAGGGCGCTTATTGAAGTACTTAAAAATTCTAAATTTACCCCCAAGACTGTCATTAGTGATATTTTTTTTATTTTCATGCAGAAAATCCAGATCAATGAAGTGACCTGATGTGGTTCCTGTGGTTAAAAAAAGAAAAAAGAGCATAGAATAAGTGTCGCTGATATGATTTACGCATAAAAGAAATGATTTTTTGTTACATACTTTTGGTTTTAAATAGTTATGGATGAAAATATGTTTTATCTAATGTGTACGATGCATTATTTGCGTAAGAGGCTGCGAGACCCAGTGTTTCCAGGTGGACGATATTTATCGTATTTGTACGATAATTTTGCCCTGTGTACGATCAATAATCCCAAAAAAGGCCAAATATACGATAATTTGACCACCAGTGTATGTGTGGTTATAATCGGTTGTAATCGGTTACAATCAGTCTGTCGTAACTGTCTGTCGGATTTTTTTGTGAACCCTGAAGGCATCTCCATTTCCATGTGACACGTTTCCAAGTTTCAAGCCAGTCGTGCTTTTCTATGTGAGCTACGTGCTGCTAGCCTCAGAGGTTCCTAACAGCAGGAGGCCTCCAGGCCTCATTATTCGGCTCATTAGTTCCACTCGTCATTGTTTACGGGGACATTTAGCCGAACGCACCTGCTGATGCAAAGCAGTGAGCCTGTTAGACGCTATTCAACACCTAAAGCGCATCAATAGACTTATTATTTTGGTTATGACGGATGTACGATAATTTCCCTCAAAATACGATAATTTTATGCCTCTGCTACGATGAAACTACTTTTCCCACCTGGCAACACTGGACTGGAAGGCCTTGATCTGAGCAACCTGCTCGTAAAAGTACTGGTAAAAGGTATTCTGCAATTATTGTGTTGAAATATTTTGTAAATTTCTAATTTATGGAGTTCTAATTATTTTATGTGTTAATTTAGACTGTAAGAATATTCACCTATGACCTCCGAAGTGGCTGAAGGCCAAGAGGTAACTTTTCTATACGGCACATTTTGTTACTTGTAACTTGATAAAGTGCCTAAAGCTTTTGTATTTTATTTCTGCAGCTTTCACGGCGTTCAATAAACCAAGTGAAGAAGAAGCCGTGCCTGTGTTGTCATTTCAGAGGAACAGAATATAAAAGAAAAACACAAATTAATAAAAAGACACATTAATTTAGAACATTTTAGAGCATTTCACTTAAACTGACACTTATCAAACATTTCATACATGATAAAAATTTGACCTTTGGCTCGTGAAGTTAAATGTCGTCAGGAGTGCTGAAGTTACCAAATATGGTCACTTGCCCGGTAAAATGTGATATTTGAAAAGCCTTTCACTGGCTCACAATCTGGCTAAAAAATCCAAAGCTTTCAGATGAACACAGAGACGTAAAAGATTCAATGTTTTCATTTACAATGTGGAGAACCCCAAGAGAACTACGAGTACCTCAAACAGCTGCCGATGTACCTGAGTAAATCCTCTGGTCTGGAGTCTTAAAGCGAGTTAGCTACACTTGCTGCTGTGACTCAATAAAATATGCCTTTGAGCACATAGATAAAATAAGAGTATGTAATCTAAAAGAAGAAGCTCTCTGTTATAATTCATGCCTGAGTTACTTATTCACCTCAGCAGCAGCATTTCAGTGCAGTATATCCCCGTTAATACCACTCATGGATATAAAATAAACCTTTTTCAGCCTGAGTGGGTACATTTTTCTGTGTGGTAAAACAACCGTCACTCATCCGTGAAGGTAATCTTTCCCCATCACGCAGAGAAGCCAGGATGAGGACATCATGCCAAGCAGCTATTTTACTGACAGGCACATTGAACCAAATGCTAAGCAGCAGGTTAACTAACAAGCTGTCAGTCATGTTTAATAAGACTGCTCCAGCTCACAGAGCCACTCCTGCTCAGGAGATATCTTCATTTCCGTGTTGTTTTCACACAACTTCTTTACTTCTACAGTCACGTTTCTATCTGCCAGGAGGACGACGGTGGCTTAAACACCATGAATCTTGTTCTGTTTTGGTTTCTTTCCTCACATGGATTATGTTCGGAAACCGGCTCACAAGTTTCCGCGGTAACCTTACAAAACAAACCTGGAAATGAAAGGAAAACACTGCAGTTTCTTTTAGCCGTGCTCACAGTGCAGCAACCAGCTTCAATATCTGGCACCGCCCTGTTTCACCAGATGATGAGTCATGCAAATATCATCCAGCTGCTGAATAGCAATCTGCATTACATCAACCCCTGAATGTTTAACCATTCTGGGGTGATAGCGCAGTAGAAATATACAACCGTCACCGGTTAGGTTTAGGCATTAAAGGTGATTAAACTGGTTTGTGTATTTTCTTTTTATGCATTCGTTGTGCTTTTGTATTGGAGTTTAATCTGATTTGTATGAGTTTTATGGAACCAGTTGAGCCTTCCTAGTCGTGGGAGATTAGCTCATGTTGCTAATGTTGCTAACCTCTGCAGATGGTCCAGAACGCGGCGGTGCGTCTGGTCTTGGATCAGCCTAAAAGAACACGTCCCCCCTCTGTTCATTGAGCTCCTCTGACTGCCCTTAGCCGCCCGCATCAGTCCCTGATGTTAGCTACAAAGAGCTTAATGGAACGGCTCCATCTACTTGAATGCTCTTGCAAAGGCTTCTGTCCCAGACAAGCCTTTTATCTTTCTGCACTTCCTTCTATGCCTGCACCCTATCTCTGCTCTGTCCCCTCTGACAGAGTCGGACTCCTGGGTTCCTTCTATGTAGCTTATTGTTAGCTTTTTATACAGCTGTTATATCTTCATTTGTAAGTCGCTTTGGATAAAAGCGTCTGCTGAATACAGAAACAGAAACTCTATGCTTGACAGAGTAGTTCATAACACATTGTTCTGCAGTTATTTCAGTTTTACTCTGACTTTAAGGTCAATATTGAGAATCCTGGCACCCAAAAGAAAAGTAGGACCCGAAAATTAGCCAAAATTCTACAAGAAAAGGTCACATTTTGTCTAAAAATGGATTTGTCAACCAACATTTCACAATGATGTGGTTGATGATGCGCCTTTATGACAACATCTGCACTTAAATTAACCAAATAACTGCTAAAACGTGAATAATAAAGTCTTTCTGCACTTCCTTCTATGCCTGCACCCTATCTCTGCTCTGTCCCCTCTGACAGAGTCGGACTCCTGGGTTCCTTCTATGTAGCTTATTGTTAGCTTTTTATACAGCTGTTATATCTTCATTTGTAAGTCGCTTTGGATAAAAGCGTCTGCTGAATACAGAAACAGAAACTCTATGCTTGACAGAGTAGTTCATAACACATTGTTCTGCAGTTATTTCAGTTTTACTCTGACTTTAAGGTCAATATTGAGAATCCTGGCACCCAAAAGAAAAGTAGGACCCGAAAATTAGCCAAAATTCTACAAGAAAAGGTCACATTTTGTCTAAAAATGGATTTGTCAACCAACATTTCACAATGATGTGGTTGATGATGCGCCTTTATGACAACATCTGCACTTAAATTAACCAAATAACTGCTAAAACGTGAATAATAAAGTCTTTCTGCACTTCCTTCTATGCCTGCACCCTATCTCTACTCTGTCCCCTCTGACAGAGTCGGACTCCTGGGTTCCTTCTATGTAGCTTATTGTTAGCTTTTTATAGAGCTGTTATATCTTCATTTGTAAGTCGCTTTGGATAAAAGCGTCTGATAAATACAGAAACAGAAACATTTTGAGCTTTACGAGTTCTACTCCTCTTTTAGGAAGACTCAGAATAAACCAGAAAGCGTCCATAATGATAAATTATCTCCTGATTTACTGGAAATCTAAGAACAGATGTGAGACAGAGCAGCCAGAGATCACCAGCTCAGCTTTGGCCCACATGCTGCAGACCTCAGAGCAGGTCCTGGATGAGCTGTACAGGGGGGGGTATTGGACTTTTTAGGAGGATTTAATGCTCAGTTTTAACATACAACTGGTAGAAGTGCTTGTAATGTAGTTTGTAGCTTATTGTTAGCTTTTTATAAAGCTGTTATATCTTCATTTGTAAGTCGCTTTGGATAAAAGCGTCTGATAAATACATAAATATAATGTTAAACTCCTGTCCTTATCCTAAAAAACAATAAAGCAAACACATATATTAATCATATTCTGAAGAAGACGTTCACTAAAACGATGTTCTGACGTGTTGCTCTACAAAATGTTTGATTTTCAAAAGGTTTTTCACATCATGTATTTTCTAATCAAATGAAATCTAATCATTAGTGATTAATCCAATAGATAAATTGTTGTTTATAACCATTTTTACACTATTGCAGGAGGCAGAACAGGGGAGTTGAGGGAGATTCAGATCTGAAACTGTCAGACGAGGGAAATACCAAGAATGAGGTTCCTCCTGCTGGAGAAGAGAGAGAGAAAGCCCAGTGGAGGAGGCAGGAGGCCCATCAGAAGAGCGAACAGACACAGATAAACCTCTGTGGGCCACCATCAGCACGTGTGACAGATCTATACATAGATAGATGGCAGATGTGTGTTTTTCCACTCCATACATTCATGCTACCCAGGCTTCCTGACTGCTGAGAGGACCTGAAAAGTCGAGTCAAATTCCCTCTTTTCCCAGTACAGTCGAGTCCTGACCAGAACCAGGAAATACGACCATATTAGTCCAGATCTCAGGTCTCTGCTGGCTTCCTGTCGCTCAGAGAATAGACTTTAAAACAGCTCTGCTCGTGCACATCTCTGACATGTTAGAGCCACATGAACCAGCTGGGACTCTGAGGACCTCAGGGAGGCGTCTCCTGCTGGTGCCCAGAGTCAGGACTAAACAAGCTGAGGCTGCCTTTCAGCTTTATGCTCCTAAAATCTGGAAAAGTCCTCCAGAAGATGTTTAAATCCAGGCTGAAAACAGTTATTTAGCTGTGAATATGACAGCTGGAAGTATTTATCTGCACTCTTCACATCTAATTTGATTAATTAATGATTATTTTTATGTTTTATGGAACGATTTAATTTGCCTTCTTGTGATTTTATGTAGCTGTAAAGCACTTTGAGTTGTGCTCTACAGATAAACCGGCCTTGCTTAAAGAAAAACAGAAGAAGGCCTTTTTATAATACAGAAATCCTGTTCAGCAGTTCAGAAAAAGACAACCATAAAGGCCAAATGTTCGGTTTAATTTACAGAGTTTCACTGGAAAATGTCCATTACAACTCAAAATTGTGCGTTTTAGCTCCAAAGATGCAGGAAATCACAAAAAGCCCAAACTTAAAGACACTTTTACCCATTTTACACGCTGCATAGTACTGGCGTCTCTTTGGTATTTAGCTTGTTTTTTAGCCCATCCTCCATTTCTCCATTTCATTCCCCCTTTTAATTAAAAATCCTTTTCATATCACACATATAAAACCGATCTTCAGTGTGTATAATACCTCATTTTACTTGTATTGTTTCAGACTGATGTGCATCTAAGTTTCCTTTGTCCTTGGGAGTTTCTGTTTAATGTTATCATGTAGAAAGTTTCTAATTAAATATTCATTTTTGGAGATCATATTAATTTACAAATTTCCCAAATGGTTTAGAGCAGTTATTGAATCATATTTCATTAAGAGGAATAATTTAATAATTTTCTTTTCTTTGCATATATTCCGTTTTATTCGTTTTTTTGTTCGCTGTCATAGAAAGGTTCTGCTAGATTGGCTGGTTTAATTAAATTGGCGGCGTTAATGTCCTTAAGGCATACATTTCTGATGTGAAATGGACTTTTTTTATTTCTTTTAGAAGTGCTTTCACAAAGTAAAGACATTCTGGGTCTGTGTTGAAGCTTTGTAATGTAAATACTTTAATATATTTCCCATCTTTGCTTTGAAAGGGTCCAAGGACTCACCTGGCTTCTGACAACCACATTAAAAGGAGGTGAAGATAAAGATAAAACAGATGGCGCCCACCATTTGTATTTGAGCTCTTTGGTAGGAACGTCTGGCTGTTTCTTTACCAAGAAACATTAAATAGAAATCATTTCATGCAACTATTTCTTATATTTTTCAACAGGCAGCATCCTTATGATCTTAAGATCTTCTCACGAACAAAAGAAACCAGTTTCCTACAGAAACTCAGTGGGTTTACATGCTGAGATTAGCTGGATTACAGCTATAGTTGGGTTTTTTTCGCTGAAGGAAACTTGGTGGCAAGGCAATCTAAATATAAATGAATAGGTCAAATAAAACATAGTATTGTCACAATTTTGGGGGCCAAAAAACCAACGTAGCTATAACACAATTTGCTGTGAGACCGGGTTGGTTCAGCAGCTGATTTTTCTGCTCCACAAACAAACCCAAAAACCCTTTTTTCTCCTGTTCATAAGACTGAAAAAGTCTTCACTGGGTGGCCATGGAGAATCAGGATTAAACCATATTCACGTGCACACGATGTGTCTATCGCTCACTGGATTAGAAAATACATTTTACAGCTTTATTAACTGAATAAAGAAATAAAAAACAAAAGCAATGATATGATAATTCTTACAAGATCAGCAAGTTCAAATTACACAATAGTTCACCATTTTTCTCACACCAAGATACAAAGAACACATTTACTAAATATCCATTAAATCTATCCGTTGGACACATTCTTGGACACAGTGCTGAGATTAACTGGATTATAGCTACAGTTGGGTTCTTATCTGAGGGTAATTATCCTTGGATATATGGCGGTGAATGAATGGAATCACTGGCACAAAGCATGTCATACCCCGGTACCATAGGTGGCGCTGTCCCCATTTCAGCTATCGCTAATAGAGCCACTTCCTGTTGAAGCGTGTCATACCCCGGTACCATAGGTGGCGCTGTCCCCATTTCAGCTATCGCTAATAGAGCCACTTCCTGTTGAAGCAGGTCATACCCCGGTACCATAGGTGGCGCTGTATAAAGTCAGCAGGTTCTTTAATCCGTGTTTGTGCTACAAACAAAGTCAGAAATCAGTCAGTGGGTTTCCATGAGTGCCATCAGATCAGATTAATGGCTAAATTATGCTATTATGATGCAAGATTAGCTGGATTACAGCTACAGTTGGGTTCTGCTCCTTATCTGAGGGTAATTATCCTTGGATATATGGCAGTGAATGAATGGAATCACTGGCACAAAGCATGTCATACCCCGGTACGATAGGTGGCGCTGTCCCCATTTCAGCTATCGCTAATAGAGCCACTTCCTGTTGAAGCGTGTCATACCCCGGTACGATAGGTGGCGCTGTCCCCATTTCAGCTATCGCTAATAGAGCCACTTCCTGTTGAAGCGTGTCATACCCCGGTACGATAGGTGGCGCTGTCCCCATTTCAGCTATCGCTAATAGAGCCACTTCCTGTTGAAGCGTGTCATACCCCGGTACGATAGGTGGCGCTGTCCCCATTTCAGCTATCGCTAATAGAGCCACTTCCTGTTGAAGCGTGTCATACCCCGGTACCATAGGTGGCGCTGTATAAAGTCAGCAGGTTCTTTAATCCGTGTTTGTGCTACAAACAAAGTCAGAAATCAGTCAGTGGGGTTCCATGAGTGCCATTAGATCAGATTAATGGCTAAATTATGCTATTATGATGCAAGATTAACTGGATTACAGCTACAGTTGGGTTCTGCTCCTTATCTGAGGGTAATTATCCTTGGATATATGGCGGTGAATGAATGGAATCACTGGCACAAAGCATGTCACACCCCGGTACGATAGGTGGCGCTGTCCCCATTTCAGCTATCGCTAATAGAGCCACTTCCTGTTGACGTCTTCACCACCAACAACAACAAACTCAGGCCTTCAGAAAGATGGCGAACGCAGAGCGAGATGAAGCTGCGTCCCTCTCCATCTGTGATGAGCTGGTTATGGCACAGACGATGCACAACGGCGCATTCTCCATCGCCTTGTTTCTTTCTTTCTGATAACAACAACAGGAATATCGTCTCCGTCGACTTCAGGGTGACGATCGCGGGAAAAAATCGATCCGATCCGCTGTCGTCTACGTGCACGTTCAGTGCACGTTTGGATCGAGTTATCTCGGGGTCTTAATTCGATCCGGTCCGATTTCTTGTCAGATTAAGGTGTCTACATGAGCTGAATAACTCGGTCTTATTGTAATTTAGCCATTAATCCGATCCGATGGCGCTCATTAAACGCACTGAGTGCAAAGCACAGTTGTTTCCTGCATGGAGTCGGCATCCTGTAATAGTTTGTTATCTCAGGCCTTTGTCACACGGGCTTACAGACCCCAACGATCACATTTGACATTAAAATGGTCGTACTTTACAGGAAGTGTTGTCGACTGGCTGAGCAGCACTTGATGAACAGATTGGCAACCGGTGGATTATTTGAGGACTTAAAGAGTATCTGCAACAGATTCTGGACAAATTGTTGATGATTGTCAACTGGTTCTGGATCAAAAACAACCAGATCCGGCAGATCCGTAAGGGACCACTCGCCTAATGGTAAGCAGCTACCTGCAGGTGACTGAAACTCACATCACACAGATTGTTGGGGAAAGCACATCTTTCTGTCTTTATTGTGTCTTTCTTCAGCATGTGGATGGTTTTCCCCATCAACAAGATGATGAATGCTGGGCTGCATTGCCTCTTCTGTTGCTTAGAAGGTGAAAAACTGCTGCTTTCTTATTGGTTATTGACATTTGGAAAGTCGATGGCAGACAGCTGCATATCTGCTAAAGGTGGAAAAGTAGCCAATTGCAGACCAGCTGCAGCCTGTCACCAGCTGGTCAGTAACACTTATTTAATTTAAAGCTTTTAAAGTCACCCTCTGCAAAAAATGTATTTTCTAAAATCACCTTAACACGTCCATAACATGAGGATTTCTGCCTTGAATTTACAGAGCACCACCCTGACTTTCAGAAAGGTGACGTCATCAAACTTTGGAAGAACCAGTCCATCAGCTACTTTACAATGTTTGGCATATTTATTTATTTATTGTAGGGGAAAGACTGAGGGAACAAATGACAAATGCAGAGCATTAATGAAGGTGAGGTTCAATACATCCAGAGTTTAGTTGGGTTTAACTAACCCGAAGGACTGCGATGCTGGTTATCGACACGGAAAGTTAACCCAGATCTCCTCGTTCAAATAAAGCGGGAAAAAGGAACTAAGAATGAAAAAATGACAGTTCTGAGTAGATCTGATACAGATGTGTCCACATCTGGTCCCGGAGGGCCGCTGTCCTGCAGGTTTTAGATGTTTCCCAGCTTCAGCCCACCTGATTCGGATCAATACCTCCTGCAGGCTGCTGCTGTGGCTCCATTTCATCTGAATATCAACTTATTCAATCTTTGCACCAAATGCAGAACAAACAGAAAACAGTCTGAGGGCTTTTCGTAAAGGTCTCCCGTCTCTAAAAGGCAAAACAAAGTGGTTTTCAGTTGTCTGAATGGATTTAATTCCCTGTTCTCTTATGATGAATCATTACTTTGGATAAATGGATGGAAGTGAAGTAGGATAAAAAATATCACCATTTAGCACCATTTTCTCCAGTCTTTGAGCAGTGAGAGGGAATCGAACCATTATTGGACGACCCACTCTGTCCCCTGAGCCACTTTTTTTTATGCTGATAACATAAAAAAGTTCTCTCTGCTGTGTTTTGGATGCTTTTCCCTTCCCTTCATCACTGGATCGATACCTTTTACCTTTTCCAGGTGATTAAGTCGTGTTTTTACAGAATCAAACGACGTCCACCTCACCGACCAAAGTTCATTCATTCATTTCTTTATCCGTTTATCATTTACGCTTTGCTTTGATTTTCATGTTAATTAGTTTCTTTTTACCAGAGTAGTTTTGTCTTGATTTGGTTTTTACTTTGTAAAACAGTTCGAGACCTTCTTTGTTCAACCACTGCGACAGTTTGGGGAAATAACAAGTCCAATTTCAGTCTTTCCCCGGCTCTCTTCGGCTAAATTAATTCATTAGCTTCTCTGCTCCAGCGTTTTTGTTGTCAGTCCTCCAATAGGTAGCTGCATTTCTTCTTCTTTCTTTTTGGGTTTTCTTAGTAGTTAACCACCAGCTTAGAAGCACATTACTGCCAACTAGTGGCCTGGAGTGTGCTGAGGGCTCCACAGATCATCGTAGATTTAATCTTGGTCTCATTTTGAGATAGTTTTTGGCCCAGTCCTAATAATGGAAAGTCATAAATGTTGGTTGTGTTAGGAAACCAACAGATTGGACCGAAACTTGTCTTCAGTCCAATCTCCCGTCCTGAGCCTGAGGGACTGTGGAAAGGAACGACTTCCTTTAACAGGAAGAAACCTCTGGCAGAACCAGAACCAGGAAGAAACCTCTGGCAGAACCAGAACCAGGAAGAAACCTCTGGCAGAACCAGAACCAGGAAGAAACCTCTGGCAGAACCAGACTCAGGAAGAAACCTCTGGCAGAACCAGAACCAGGAAGGGTGTCCCTCCGCCTGGACCAGCTGGGGTTTGAGAAGACTGAAAAGAGGGAAAAGAGGGGGAAAAACACCATAACACCATTCAAAGGATACCTGCTGGAACAGGGAAACACAAGTTAATAACCACAATAATCGAAAACAGACCTGATTCTGTCCTGGAGCTCAGGAACCAGGAATCCCCGTAACATCCATGGATGAAGGTCAAAGCTCCATCAGGCAGAGAAGAAGCCACATGTGGACTGAAGCAGAAACTCTCCTCTGGACCGAAGCTCATTAAAAATGGACTGAAGCAAAGAGGGAAACTGTTCTGTGGTCAGATGGGTCAGAACCTGATGCTGCAGCCTCCAGGCTAAAGAGGAGGGAAGGCCAGCTGCTGGACTGACCTGCTGCGGTCCAGATGTTTCACCACCTGAACACAGTTCAAATCCAGGAATCCTGCATCAGACGGGACAGCGTTCCTCTCCCAGAGGTCCAGATGTTTACAGATGTTGTTAAAAGAAGAGGGGATGCTACACAACATTTATTGTATTCAAGGTGAGCAGATATTTTTCATGAAATTGGAAAACATCTGTAGTGTTTTCTAAGTTCTACTGTGACTAAAATACTGGTTTATGAGATTAAAAACCCAAATTATTGTTTATTTTTCATGAAATTGGAAAAAAACTCTCACTGTAAACATCTGTAGTGTTTTCTAGGTTCTATTGTGACTAAAATACTGGTTTATGAGATTAAAAACCCAAATTATTGTTTATTTTTCATGAAATAGGAAAAAAAACCTCTCACTGTAAACATCTGTAGTGTTTTCTAAGTTCTATTGTGACTAAAATACTGGTTTATGAGATTAAAAACCCAAATTATTCTTTATTTTTCATGAAATTGGAAAACATCTGTAGTGTTTTCTAAGTTCTACTGTGACTAAAATACTGGTTTATGAGATTAAAAACCCAAATTATTGTTTATTTTTCATGAAATTGGAAAAAAACTCTCACTGTAAACATCTGTAGTGTTTTCTAGGTTCTATTGTGACTAAAATACTGGTTTATGAGATTAAAAACCCAAATTATTGTTTATTTTTCATGAAATAGGAAAAAAAACCTCTCACTGTAAACATCTGTAGTGTTTTCTAAGTTCTATTGTGACTAAAATACTGGTTTATGAGATTAAAAACCCAAATTATTGTTCATTTTTCATGAAATAGGAAAAAAAAACTCTCACTGTAAACATCTGTAGTGTTTTCTAAGTTCTAATGTGACTAAAATACTGGTTTATGAGATTAAAAACCCAAATTATTGTTTATTTTTCATGAAATTGGAAAAAAAACCTCTCACTGTAAACATCTGTAGTGTTTTCTAAGTTCTAATGTGACTAAAATACTGGTTTATGAGATTAAAAACCCAAATTATTCTTTATTTTTCATGAAATTGGAAAACATCTGTAGTGTTTTCTAAGTTCTATTGTGACTAAAATACTGGTTTATGAGATTAAAAACCCAAATTATTGTTCATTTTTCATGAAATAGGAAAAAAAAACTCTCACTGTAAACATCTGTAGTGTTTTCTAAGTTCTAATGTGACTAAAATACTGGTTTATGAGATTAAAAACCCAAATTATTGTTTATTTTTCATGAAATTGGAAAAAAAACCTCTCACTGTAAACATCTGTAGTGTTTTCTAAGTTCTATTGTGACTAAAATACTGGTTTATGAGATTAAAAACCCAAATTATTCTTTATTTTTCATGAAATTGGAAAACATCTGTAGTGTTTTCTAAGTTCTATTGTGACTAAAATACTGGTTTATGAGATTAAAAACCCAAATTATTGTTTATTTTTCATGAAATTGGAAAACATCTGTAGTGTTTTCTAAATTCTAATGTGACTAAAATACTGGTTTATGAGATTAAAAACCCAAATTATTGCTTATTTTTCATGAAATAGGAAAAAAACCTCTCACTGTAAACATCTGTAGTGTTTTCTAGGTTCTAATGTGACTAAAATACTGGTTTATGAGATTAAAAACCCAAATTATTGCTTATTTTTCATGAAATAGGAAAAAAACCTCTCACTGTAAACATCTGTAGTGTTTTCTAAGTTCTAATGTGACTAAAATACTGGTTTATGAGATTAAAAACCCAAATTATTGTTTATTTTTCATGAAATTGGAAAACATCTGTAGTGTTTTCTAAATTCTAATGTGACTAAAATACTGGTTTATGAGATTAAAAACCCAAATTATTGTTTATTTTTCATGAAATAGGAAAAAAAAACCTCTCACTGTAAACATCTGTAGTGTTTTCTAAGTTCTAATGTGACCAAAAAACCCAAATTATTCAGATTTCATTCACATTTTCCACCATCTTTTTTGGATCTGCAGCTTTAAAGTTGGGTTCATAAAGAAGCTCGGCACAGTGTGATTCAGGAAGCTCATTTATGTTTGGGACACTCTGTTTGTCTGAGCCTGTTGGCACCATTTTACGAGCTGTTCCAACCAGCATCATAAAAGATCGATAGTGTGTGAAGGTGCAAACACAGCTACCTCAGCAGAACAACAAGGCGTTGGTGTTTTCAGTCTCTAAAGCAGCCATTACTCATCCCATGAAGCCCTGCAGGGCACGGCCAGGACGTCCATCAAAATGGCTGCACTGCAATTGATTATTAAAGAGTTTGACCTCATTCAACGGCCTATTAGCTGCATTCGCCTCTCTGCTTTCCGTCAGTTGTGTATAATTAATTAGGTTATGCGTACATGCACACACTCATGCACGGCTACAATTAAAGTGTGCGCCAACCGAAGCCTTTCTGCATTAGCTGAGTCCCAACAGACATCGGTATGATAAGCTTTGTCCGCGTGGAATTAGCACGATGGAATCGAAATGTATTGTTGACTGAGGCGGAAAATGGCTTCAGCTGACATGTGCCACATTACGGCCAAATTAAAATCTTTATTTGTCGTCATATGAATCAATTCGTGACGGTGCGATGCTGCGAATTCAGCCTCTTCATGCACTTTTGACCAATCGCCGTTCTTTCCCGCGTCATCAGTTTCCCTCCAGAGTTACAGCTCATCTGTATTCAGTTCAGTTTATTCATAAAGCGCCAAATTACAACAAAAGTCATCTCAAGGCATTTAAATAATAGAGTTCAAGCCAATTGGAACTCGATATGCGACAGAAATGCGTCACGTTTATCTTAAAGAATTGGAGCCAAGGACCGACAGTTTCCCGGCGTTCTGCAGCGTAAACGTGTGGTGGAACGGCGACGAAAGCCGTTTTCCACCCTGAAAAACTCCCAGAGTCGATGGCTTCCAGATCTGATTAAAAACAACAATAGTTGTTAACCTGTTTGTCTGTAAAATGATGTGGAATTTTCCCTTATTTCTGCAATTTCTCATGTTGTAACTTGGCTAAAATGCAAGAAAATTAAAGGGTGAAGGGAAATTAATTAAATAATTAAGATAAAATAAGTATATGAATTAATTAGGCTCTTATAAAATCAGTCACCACATAACCCCTGCACAGGCAGTCACATCCTGTAACAGTAAATTATATAATAAAAGGATTTTGGTTTGCTAAGATGGATGTTTATCTTTGCTTTTAGTGATCTAAAGCGTCTGCAGCAGTTCAAACAGACGATTTCCAAGGTCAGGAGGATTCCTCACACTGTTTTGTGCTTTTTAGGTCAGAAAAAAAACAAGAAAACCACACGGAAATGTCTTCAAAATCCAACGTTCACTCGGTGCCGACATGCTGTGATGTCATCAGTGATGTCATCAAATTTACTACCTTCACAAACTCTCAATATTTACACCCAATTTTTTTTTCTTTCTCTTAAGAATTGCTACGCGACAGCCTTTTGAAATCTTCCTTTTTCTGTTTGTTTATTTTTAAACTTAAAGGATTAAGTCACCGTATTTCCATGCTGACTTTCCACCATAAAACTGGAGGAAAACTGCTAAAATGCAGCGGAGAAGTGTTCATCCTTCCAAAAATGAACGCATTTCCTGACACTGGGTGTAGTTTCTGCATCAGATGGAATAACAAACTACGTACTTAACACATCGGATCAAACCTTTTCTCGATTTAATTAAGTAGAAATCGTCCTTTTATGGTTAAAGATGTGGACATGGACTGACTTAAAATATCTCACTTTCAACATTTGATGTTTTATATGTTCTATGGTGAGTCATGTTTATTTTTGCTTTTAGTGATCTAAAGCGTCTGCAGCAGTTCAAACAGACGATTTCCAAGGTCAGGAGGATTCCTCACACTGTTTTGTGCTTTTTAGGTCAGAAAAAAAAGAAGAAAACCACACGGAAATGTCTTCAAAATCCAACGTTCACTCGGGGCCGACATGCTGTGATGTCATCAGTGATGTCATCAAATTTACTACCTTCACAAACTCTCAATATTTACACCCAAATTATTATTTTTTTTCTCTTAAAAATTGCTACGCGACAGCCTTTTGAAATCTTCCTTTTTCTGTTTGTTTATTTTTAAACTTAAAGGATTAAGTCACCGTATTTCCATGCTGACTTTCCACCATAAAACTGGAGGAAAACTGCTAAAATGCAATTTCCTGACACTGGGTGTAGTTTCTGCATCAGATGGAATAACAAACTACGTACTTAACACATCGGATCAAACCTTTTCTCGATTCAATTAAGTAGAAATCGTCCTTTTATGGTTGAAGATGTGGACATGGACTGACTTAAAATATCTCACTTTCAACATTTAATGTTTTATATGTTCTCTGGTGAGTCATGTTTATTTTTGCTTTTAGTGATCTAAAGCGTCTGCAGCAGTTCAAACAGACGATTTCCAAGGTCAGAAGGATTCCTCACACTGTTTTGTGCTTTTTAGGTCAGAAAAAAAACAAGAAAACCACACGGAAATGTCTTCAAAATCCAACGTTCACTCGGGGCCGACATGCTGTGATGTCATCAGTGATGTCATCAAATTTACTACGATGTGGACATGGACTGACTTAAAATATCTCACTTTCAGCATTTGATGTTTTATATGTTCTCTGGTGAGTCAAATGTTGATCAAATTTTACTATTCATCCGCTTCTTTAGGAATTCTGTTAATGTTTTGTTGGAATTCTATAAATTAATACTGAATCAATAGTTAAGAGAGATAATTATGATGAGTTTATTTGGGATTAAGCGGCGAGGACAGTGTTTAAACATCGTTTCCCTTCTGGCGCTGCTGTCCAACTGCATTTAGATGCAGTTTTAGATGCAGTTTTAGATGCAGTTAACGTTACCAGTGGCTTCATAATAAAGCCAACAGTCTCCGAATATTCTTGCTATTTATGATTTAAACAAAAACCCAACAAGATGTACAATCATAACCTTTATCTGTGAAATACGGCACGATTTATATGAAACCTCTGAAGATGAAAAATACACTGTCTCTGAAATATTCATTGAGTTATAATCACCCATTTATCAATATTGGATGGGCCATTTATGCATTATGAATAGGTCTGGGGTTAAAGAATTGGCACAGGAGGGTTATGAAGGGAGTGAAAATGGAGCTCGGTCCATACTGATTAGGTGAGGTGGTTACGTTTTCCAGCCTGAGTTTGAGTTCGTGAGAAGACTGATTACACGTCAGGGCCACCAGCCAAGTGTGAATATCTGACTGAGGGGTTCATCTGCTGACACACTCGCTCTCACAGAGTTTTCCATCAAACTGAGAGTGTTTTAGATGATTTAACCCTTTAAAAACTCTACGTTTTGACATCAAGGTTTCAAAAGGCTGCAGCTTAAAGCCAGTGAGAGATAAAGAGAAACTGTAGATGGGAAAAATACTCAAAGTTTATGAAGATAGGACATTTTTATCACCTAATTTGCATGTGCTGACATCACTGATGACATCACTGATGACATCATCCTGGATTCCACAACTTCCAGCAAACGTTGAATTCTGAACACATTTCCACATGTTTTTCTGTTATTTTTTTCCTTTTTTGGTCCTTTTCTGAATTCACGAACACAACTATGAACAAACCTGTTCCAACTTCTGATCTTTTTCATGTTTTTTGGTCTTTTTATCCACATAAAAACAACAGAAAATCAGTAAAATAAACGTCAGCGTTTGAGTGGCCAAGACCTGGTGTTCATATCTCTTCTCAGAGTCCAGAAATTATCAGTCAGGAAGAGGAACAACAGCTCAGTGGGCTCAACATCTGTCACATCTGTCTCTTCGATCACCAACAGGCTCATCAATGTATCTGCCCCCCCCCCTCCCGGTTCACTTCATCAGTATTCAGAACAACCCAGTCCTCCTTACTGCTGACACACTGGTTTCCAGCCACATTCAGACCCCCTGTGCTCCATCTACCTCCACCTTTTCCCCGTCATTACCATCTGGTTGACCTGTCCACCGTTCTGGAGCGAGAGGACATCCCCACCCTGCTTGATCCGTCAGCCTCTCAGGGAAACTCACCGGCTGAATATTCATCAAAGAACCAAAACATCTTTTCTTGCAAAATGTTTTTTCGTGATTTTCTCAATATTTCACCTGGACATCTTGGATAGGAACGCTTCCAATTGGTCATTACCGATTCGTCATCAATTTAGTAGAAAATGTTTAATGAAAAACACTTAATTCTGGGTTTGCTAACAAATAGAAACAAGATTTGATGTGTTATGACTGTTTCATTCAGTGCGCTTAAGTTTAAGTTCATTCAGCACAGTCATCAGAAAATGCTGCCCTTACAGAAGCATCTTCCTCTTCTCAAACAGAAAAGGAGGTCTATTTTCGTCATTGCAGTTGTTTTTTCCCTCATCAGTCTTACGGGCCCTGCTGTAATGAGCCTGCCAGTCACAGAGTCTGGGATTAAAACACAGAGGCTGCAAACGATGACAGCGAGACGAGCGAAGAAAGAGAACAAAGGAAAGAGTTTATTTTTGAAAAGTTCCACCAAACGCAGCTTTAATATGCAGCAGTGAAGCGCTTGTCAGCCGCGGTTAAAGTTGTGGCATCCTGTCTGTAACTAAAGGATATAAAGTAAATAAATAACTTTTCCCAGATTCAGCTCGTCGTGTCCAGCTTTACGCTGTCATACTTTAATCAGACTGAAGCCAGAACCCATCTCCCTCAGTCAGAAATATGATGAAAAACACGTTGTTCTTTGAACAAATGGCTAAAAACCGAATGAAACCTCAAAATCAGAGCTGCATTACAGATGTATTTTCTATGCTTTGACAACGAATCTCATTTCACACACGTCTCAGGTGTTGAAGGTGACATATTAAGCCCTTTTTTTAACATTTTGACCATTTTCCGAGGTCTTTTTGATGTGTCAGACAGGCTTTGGTCAAAATGCACAAAATACCTGTCAGTTTAAGATAAAGGCCTTTCTAATCCCTGCTGAAACAGCTCTGCTGTGAGCAGGCTGTTAAGAGTCCATGAGCAGCTGCTAAGGTCGCCTCCCACGCCTCTGGTGTTGTTGTTGAGAAAGACAAAGGCTTCTCTTTACCATGACGAACAGCTAAAAGAAACAACTCTAACAAAACCATGGAATCATATCAATTTGAACCGGATTCAAAGAGCAGCTGGAGAGATTCGACCATCGAGGCTCCGACAGGATGTCGGTGAGGCGTTAGTTTCTGTTTGTTGGACACACTGCACTGCTGCTGTGGGGAGTCACGGTGTGTTTACGTACATTAAATATTAATAAAACCTGGACAACACAAACATAGTGAAGTTATTCCTCCAGTCAGACCAAAAACACTCCAGCTCTCTGTATAGATACAGATAGTTGCTCTATTGGTCCCAGAGGGAATTAGTTTAACTGTAAATTAGCAGCAGATGCTAGCAAACAATGCTTTCTCATCAGCAGTAATGGACCAAGCCGGAGGTGTAACTCGTAGTAATGCATGTGAACCGTTAATTACTGCGTTTAAACATTTTGGATATATTAACCTAATTAAACCGTTGCACCTGGAGACCTCCATCTTTATCAGAAACATGCTGATAATGTAACGCTAACACACCGAGAGTGAGGAGAGGACCGGTGTTGTGTTGGAAACACACCTTAAACACAGCTGCAGGTTGTCTGAGTTACAGAATGGAACCGTTCAGCTAGAAAGCTTCAGCTAACAAAGTACTGTGGGAACAATAATGTTCATCTTTCAGAAAGGAACAGCAGTAACTCCTTAGAAGTTGCTGTACGTCATCTTCATTAGCTAAGCTGTTAGCGTTAGCTTCAGCTAACAAAGTAATGTGGGAACAATAATGTTCATCTTTCAGAAAGGAACAGCAATAACTCCTCAGAAGTTGGTGTACGTCATCTTCATTAGCTAAGCTGTTAGCGTTAGCTGCTGCTAAAGGAAGAACTAAATCAGTAAATAAACCATGAGGAGTTATTTCTCAGATGCTTCCATTTCCCTGCTCTGAAGTTCAGGCTCTGAGAGTTGGAACTGATCCTCTTTGTGGCTCAGTTCCTTCAGTCCAGCGTTGAACTGGACCAAGTTGTTAAAACAGTGGGATGAAAAGTGTTTGCTGCACATTCACAGTCTTTAGCTAACTCTGCTGGAACATTAGCCTCAGATATAGTTTATCCACTGGGCTCTTATATCCTCTGAGGCTGCTGCTGGATGGAAGATGCATGCTCCTCAGTGCAGCTGACAGCAGAACATTTCCACCAGAAGCTGGCTTCATCCGGCCAGCAGGGTGGATGTGAGTGGGCGGGGCTTAGCAGAGGAGGCGGAGCCAACTTGAATCTCATTTCGTAAGATATTTTCAGACCTTTGGGTTGGAAGTGATTTTAGACACCTAAAAATATCCTAAGGCACAGAAAAAAAGTTATTTTCCCAAAGTATGACCCCTTAAAAGACTTTTAATAATTAGTTTTCACTTCATTTCAGCGCTTGCACGTTCATTTTCTCAAGTTACAGCTGAGCAACCTTCATGTTTTCACTTTTCTAGTCACACAAACCATGGATTACACTGAACTCTGTGCATTTATGGTCATTATCAGTGACATCCCTGTTGTTCAGACAGAGGAAAGCTTGGTGATGGGACTAAACTCAACTCAAACTAGTACAGCACTTTAAATAAAAAAGAATTGATGGCTGCATGGACAGCCAGTTGCTTAAGACTATAATGCATTTACAAGTGAATTTACAATAAGGAAGCCTTCTGAGGCGCCTCTGCTTTTAGTTTGCTGTCAGCAGGTTTGCTTTCATTGCTTATTTATTGGTAAATCCAGTTTTTTTTGGGCTGACAGCTGTAACCATGAATGCCGTATATATTTTCCCCAGCAGCTGCCTCAACAAAAAGCTGATCTGTTACGGAGAAAATAAAAGAGAAAAGTTTTCGCGAGTTCAGTTGCAACATCCACATTCTTTTTTTAGGCTGCTTACATAGAAGCTATTTCACACACAAAACCTGCCCGGTGCAGTTTGGGTTTCATTCATCTGGCAGATGCTTCGCTGAGCAGTTACACAAGCTTCCTTTTTCCAGTGAGAATAAGCAGAGGAGGATGTGAGAATGAGGAACTGAGCATCAAATATCATCTTTCTCAGCAGCTCACTTGCTGTTATAATGATGCATGTCAGGCATCTGTTTAATTTACATAATGCTGAATATAAGCAATGAGCCTTATGTCCTAAGTAATCTGACAATTAATTAACTCGACCGTCACAGTGGGGCCTGAAAGCATTCACAGGTAATGAAATGTTTACCAGGTGTCAGGCACAAAGAGACGAGTTTTTTAATGTGAAACACGAGGACTTTTCCATTATGTAGCTCAATTGTCATTAAATCAAGTTCCATTTAAGTGAGAAATGACAGAAAATGGTTAAAAAAAAACAATTAACTGTGAGGAGTTGAAACCAATCATCACATTTAGTTGAAAATTCAAAATTGGAAATGATTAAAGTCATTTATCATCTTAATTATGAATGAATAAGTTTCTTTGTGGTTTTACACTCATGTCACAATGATGGATTTCAGACTCCAAATGTTGTTTTACTGGAAGACTTCACAAGTTGGCTTTACTTTTAATTAACTTGATCAGTTTAATTCAGCAGAAATTCAAATAACCTCTGAGGATGTTGTGAATTCATGAGAATTAGATGCAAATTAAAGGCAACGTCTTTTTGTAAACTTATTTTTGTCATTAAATTGTTGAATTTAGAGAAAGAAAATGATGATAAAGTGCAAAAATGAGATTATTTACACAGATCCGTTGGTCAGACCAGCTCAACAACAAAGCACGGTGCAAACGATCGAAGCTGCAGCCCATTGATTACAGCATCACTCAAAGATGGTGGAGGTGGGCTGGATCCATCCTTCGCAAATGTGGAGCCAGCATCAAAAGCCAAGCCCTCAATCAGAATCCCCAAAGGGAAGAGAAAGACCTGGAGGCGGACCTCAAGAGGATGATCAAGGCGTTGGGACGGCTGGAAAGACTGGAGAGGGCCCCCAGGGGACGACTGACTGACCTCCACTATGAGCTTTTTGGTCAAATATGATCAGAACTGGTGATTAAATTACAGGAAGTTGCCCAGAAGGTAATTCCTCATAAGTTTGATTGTAATAAACAGCCTTCTTTCTAACCTAAAGTTACATTTTGTTTAAATAAAATGATCATATTCCTGTTCGATGGAGTTTCTGAGATGTCTAAACTTTTCTATTGTCTTCATCTCCTTTTCTACTTTAAACTTCAGCAAAAGATAAAGAAACACAATAATCACACTGCATTTGTTGATAAATGGTGGTCTACCTTTAACTTTTTCAATTCTAACCTCTACTTTACTCAATTTCTGACATTTTAAACTGGATCTTTAGGCACTTTGTTACCAGCAGCCTGTCACAGAGACACATCATTTGTTCCCATTTCTTTAGCTGCATCTATGAAAAACAGCAAAGAAAACACAGTTTGACAGACAGAAAATAGGATTTCTGCAGCAACAAGGTGATTCCCAAAGAGCTATTAGCTGAAAACTTGGCATATCTCAGCATGGTGTGCAGTGTGTCCTTAAAACATTTGAGGAAACTGGACAAGTGGAGGACAAAAGAAGAAGTGTCAGGCCTAAAAAACTATCTACAGCAGATGAACAGGATCTGAAAGTGATGTCCTTAAGAAAGAGGAAAAAATCCAGCTGTGACCTGACAGGACCTGAGAGATGCATCTGGACCTTCAGCTGATCCATCTACTGTTGGCCCAAGCCTCATCAGAAATGGTCTCCATGGAAGGGTGGCTGTCAAGAAGCCGTTCTTAAGGAAGGGAAACAGGGAGAAAAGGCTGAGCTGTGCCAAATGACACAAGAAGTGGACTGAAAATCAGTGGCAACAGGTCTTATGGAGGGATGAATCCTCCCCAGAGCCCGGACCTCAACATTATTGAAGCAGTGTGGGATCATCTGACAGAGAACGGAACAAAAGGCAGCCCACATCCAAAGAAGAGCTTTGGGATGTCCTTCAAGAAGCCTGGAGAACTATTCCTGAAGACTCCTTAAAGAAATGATCATATTCCTGTTCGATGGAGTTTCTGTAGATGTAAATGTCTGGTGGCAAACAAATCCTTCACTCTCCTCAAAGAACAAGAGGAAATAACCGTGTAGTGGTCCTCTTCCCACCTCTCACAGCTGCTGTCATGTAGCTTCAAAGCTGCTGTAACGGCGATCCTTCAGGGACAATGTTTCCTTCCCAAATCAGTGGAACCTGAAGAGCCGTCTGTCTTCAGAAGATGTTCAATCGCCTCTGATAAAAGAGCTTAAGCCCGGTTTCCCACAGATCCTCACTCGTCTATTTCATCAAAATAAGGGATCTGATGTTGACATTGTTTTCCAGTGAGTATGCTCACATAAAACAGCATCAGTAAAGTGTTGCTCCATTTATAATTAATGTACTTAGGAGCATACATGCAGTGACAATATAAAGCAGCTGCATATCTGTAAGTGCTGGAGTGCTTCCATCTCTGCTGCAGTCCTGACATCCCAACACTGAGGATTAGCTGGGGATGAAGCTCCAGTCCAACACAATGCTCCCCTGATGTGTTTAATGCTGTGCATTGTGTGTCTTCTTTGGTTCCAGGAGATTGTTGTCCTCCTGGTGGGGGTTGTGTGTTTCCCTCTCCGTATAACCTTCTTAGTAGCTTTACCAGGCAAGATTACATTTAGTATTCCATACAAAACACGACAAGTTCAATGGAGTTTGCAGAATTTGACATGTTTTTTTCTGGTTTATGGGGACTGTTGTCATATAATATCACGGGGGGACTCACCTGCCAAATGGGGACCTACCTGCCATATGGGGACTCACCTGCCATATGGGGACCTATCTGCCATATGGGGACATACCTGACATATGGGGACCTACCTGCCATATGGGGACCTACCTGCCATATGGGGACATACCTGACATATGGGGACTCACCTGCCATATGGGGACCTACCTGCCATATGGGGACTCACCTGCCATATGGGGACCTATCTGCCATATGGGGACATACCTGCCATATGGGGACCTACCTGCCATATGGGGACCTACCTGCCATATGGGGACCTACCTGCCACATGGGGACCTACCTGCCATATGGGGACTCACCTACCATATGGGGACCTACCTGCCATATGGGGACTCACCTGCCATATGGGGACCTATCTGCCATATGGGGACATACCTGCCATATGGGGACCTACCGACCATATGGGGACCTACCTGCCATATGGGGACCTACCTGCCATATGGGGACCTACCTGCCATATGGGGACCTACCTGCCATATGGGGACTCACCTGCCATATGGGGACCTATCTGCCATATGGGGACATACCTGCCATATGGGGACCTACCGACCATATGGGGACCTACCTGCCATATGGGGACTCACCTGCCATATGGGGACCTACCTGCCATATGGGGACCTACCTGCCATATGGGGACCTACCTGCCATATGGGGACTCACCTGCCATATGGGGACCTACCTGCCATATGGGGACCTACCTGCCATATGGGGACTCACCTGCCATATGGGGACCTACCTGCCATATGGGGACCTACCTGCCATATGGGGACCTACCTGCCATATGGGGACCTACCTGCCACATGGGGACCTATCTGCCATATGGGGACTCACCTGCTATATGGGGACTTACCTACCATATGGGGACTCACCTGCCATATGGGGACCTACCTGCCATATGGGGACCTACCTGCCATATGGGGACCTACCTGCCATATGGGGACCTACCTGCCATATGGGGACTCACCTGCCATATGGGGACTCACCTGCCATATGGGGACCTACCTGCCATATGGGGACCTAACTGCCATATGGGGACCTACCTGCCATATGTGGACCTACCTGCCATATGGGGACTCACCTGCCATATGGGGACCTACCTGCCATATGGGGACCTAACTGCCATATGGGGACATACCTGCCATATGGGGACCTACCTGCCATATGGGGACCTACCTGCCATATGGGGACTCACCTGCCATATGGGGACCTACCTGCCATATGGGGACTCACCTGCCATATGGGGACCTACCTGCCATATGGGGACCTACCTGCCATATGGGGACCTACCTGCCATATGGGGACCTACCTGCCATATGGGGACATACCTGCCATATGGGGACCTACCTGCCATATGGGGACATACCTGCCATATGGGGACATACCTGCCATATGGGGACCTACCTGCCATATGGGGACATACCTGCCATATGGGGACCTACCTGCCATATGGGGACATACCTGCCATATGGGGACCTACCTGCCATATGGGGACCTACCTGCCATATGGGGACCTACCTGCCATATGGGGACCTACCTGCCATATGGGGACCTACCTGCCATATGGGGACCTACCTGCCATATGGGGACCTACCTGCCATATGGGGACCTACCTGCCATATGGGGACATACCTGCCATATGGGGACCTACCTGCCATATGGGGACATACCTGCCATATGGGGACTCACCTGCCATATGGGGACTCACCTGCCATATGGGGACTTACCTACCATATGGGGACCTACCTGCCATATGGGGACCTACCTGCCATATGGGGACCTACCTGCCATATGGGGACCTACCTGCCATATGGGGACATACCTGCCATATGGGGACCTACCTGCCATATGGGGACATACCTGCCATATGGGGACCTACCTGCCATATGGGGACCTACCTGCCATATGGGGACATACCTGCCATATGGGGACCTACCTGCCATATGGGGACATACCTGCCATATGGGGACATACCTGCCATATGGGGACCTACCTGCCATATGGGGACATACCTGCCATATGGGGACCTACCTGCCATATGGGGACATACCTGCCATATGGGGACCTACCTGCCATATGGGGACCTACCTGCCATATGGGGACTCACCTGCCATATGGGGACCTACCTGCCATATGGGGACCTACCTGCCATATGGGGACTCACCTGCCATATGGGGACCTACCTGCCATATGGGGACCTACCTGCCATATGGGGACCTACCTGCCATATGGGGACCTACCTGCCACATGGGGACCTATCTGCCATATGGGGACTCACCTGCTATATGGGGACTTACCTACCATATGGGGACTCACCTGCCATATGGGGACCTACCTGCCATATGGGGACCTACCTGCCATATGGGGACCTACCTGCCATATGGGGACCTACCTGCCATATGGGGACTCACCTGCCATATGGGGACTCACCTGCCATATGGGGACCTACCTGCCATATGGGGACCTAACTGCCATATGGGGACCTACCTGCCATATGTGGACCTACCTGCCATATGGGGACTCACCTGCCATATGGGGACCTACCTGCCATATGGGGACCTAACTGCCATATGGGGACATACCTGCCATATGGGGACCTACCTGCCATATGGGGACCTACCTGCCATATGGGGACTCACCTGCCATATGGGGACCTACCTGCCATATGGGGACTCACCTGCCATATGGGGACCTACCTGCCATATGGGGACCTACCTGCCATATGGGGACCTACCTGCCATATGGGGACCTACCTGCCATATGGGGACATACCTGCCATATGGGGACCTACCTGCCATATGGGGACATACCTGCCATATGGGGACATACCTGCCATATGGGGACCTACCTGCCATATGGGGACATACCTGCCATATGGGGACCTACCTGCCATATGGGGACATACCTGCCATATGGGGACCTACCTGCCATATGGGGACCTACCTGCCATATGGGGACCTACCTGCCATATGGGGACCTACCTGCCATATGGGGACCTACCTGCCATATGGGGACCTACCTGCCATATGGGGACCTACCTGCCATATGGGGACCTACCTGCCATATGGGGACATACCTGCCATATGGGGACCTACCTGCCATATGGGGACATACCTGCCATATGGGGACTCACCTGCCATATGGGGACTCACCTGCCATATGGGGACTTACCTACCATATGGGGACCTACCTGCCATATGGGGACCTACCTGCCATATGGGGACCTACCTGCCATATGGGGACCTACCTGCCATATGGGGACATACCTGCCATATGGGGACCTACCTGCCATATGGGGACATACCTGCCATATGGGGACCTACCTGCCATATGGGGACCTACCTGCCATATGGGGACATACCTGCCATATGGGGACCTACCTGCCATATGGGGACATACCTGCCATATGGGGACATACCTGCCATATGGGGACCTACCTGCCATATGGGGACATACCTGCCATATGGGGACCTACCTGCCATATGGGGACATACCTGCCATATGGGGACCTACCTGCCATATGGGGACCTACCTGCCATATGGGGACCTACCTGCCATATGGGGACTCACCTGCCATATGGGGACCTACCTGCCATATGGGGACCTACCTGCCATATGGGGACCTACCTGCCATATGGGGACCTACCTGCCATATGGGGACCTACCTGCCATATGGGGACCTACCTGCCATATGGGGACATACCTGCCATATGGGGACCTACCTGCCATATGGGGACATACCTGCCATATGGGGACTCACCTGCCATATGGGGACTCACCTGCCATATGGGGACTTACCTACCATATGGGGACCTACCTGCCATATGGGGACCTACCTGCCATATGGGGACCTACCTGCCATATGGGGACCTACCTGCCATATGGGGACATACCTGCCATATGGGGACCTACCTGCCATATGGGGACCTACCTGCCATATGGGGACATACCTGCCATATGGGGACCTACCTGCCATATGGGGACATACCTGCCATATGGGGACCTACCTGCCATATGGGGACATACCTGCCATATGGGGACTCACCTGCCACCTGACTCAATGGAAGCCACAGAAGAGGGCTTGTGAAGGGTCCTATACTGTGTAATTGAATATAACTTAGTTTAATTATCTCATTCACCCATACTGAGACAGAACATCTTAGTCCATATAGGCTACATAGTGCTTTCTTCTTTATATCCACTGATGTCTGATTACAATTACACGTGACAAGGCATCAGGTATTCTGTGGTTTTGTGCCTCCTCCCCCCTTCCCTGTGTGTTGTGTTGTCTTTAGGTAACTGCTGCAGGGATGCTGCTCACCTGTGTGAGCAGGTGGTGTGGCTGGCTGGATAATTACCTCTGACCAATCACAAATGAGGAGCCACTTTAAAATGGAGGAAGTTTCGGGCCTTCGGGGGCTTCTTGACTCTTGATTTTGCTGCACATGATCACTACAAACCTTGTCTCTTTTTTGGTGCTCTTTCAGAGACATATTTGTTCAGGTAGGTGTGGGAGGTGGCACATTTACATGAGACTAAAACAAAAAGAAAAGCTGAATTCCCAATGAAGCTGCTCTCATTTACACATTTATCAGTTTATTCTGTCAGACGTCTCAGAAACTTTGGCTTAAAGCATCTCCAGACTGTCGCTCTGCTCTAATAATCTGACGAAAGCACCATTCAAGCAGCTTAAATACGTTGTTTTCACAAAACTTTTACTTCAAACAAACCTTTGCTCATTGGGGCCAGAAAGGTCCATCGTTACCTCAGTGAAGGGGCTTGGTTTTTAAAATGCATTAAGCCTGTTTAATGTAATTAACCCTTAGGAGTCTGATATGTAAATGTCCCTTATATGTGCTAACAGGCACCTTTCAAGGCACCTCAAAGTGCTAATCAATGCTCCAAGAAGTTTGTGAATGCTGACTCTGACCAATAATAAGTTTGGTGAATCTCAAAGCCCCCCACATACACAACAGATAACTTTTACACAAAAAAATGCTGTAAATTGATGTAAAAAATATTTCTGTGTGGGATTTGATTGCTGAAAAATCAATAAAACGAGCAACATGCAGACTCCTCAGGGTTAAAGTTTGTGGTGATCTCACAGGAAAGGCTTTGTGTCCTTGTGCAGCTTCAGAGTTTGATTCACTTGAATAATTCTTTCTTTCTGTTTCTTAATTCATTATTATGGAAGACCACAGCTGCTGGGTTTTGGAACATAGTTTAAGCAGCGTGAACATTTTTTATATCTTTGTAGCTGCAGGTGAGGAATGTGAGAGAAATTTAATCTCACTGGGGTCTAAACTTTTCTATTGTCTTCATCTCCTTTTCTACTTTAAACTTCAGCAAAAGATAAAGAAACACAATAATCACACTGCATGTGTTGATAAATGATGGTCTACCTTTAACTTTTTCAATTCTAACCTCTACTTTACTCAATTTCTGACATTTTAAATTGGATCTTTAGGCACTTTGTTACCAGCAGCCTGTCACAAAGACACATCATTTGTTCCCATTTCTTTAGCTGCATCTATGAAAAACAGCAAAGAAAACACAGTTTGACAGACAGAAAATAGGATTTCTGCAGCAACAAGGTGATTCCCAAAGAGCTATTAGCTGAAAACTTGGCATATCTCAGCATGGTGTGCAGTGTGTCCTTAAAACATTTGAGGAAACTGGACAAGTGGAGGACAAAAGAAGAAGTGTCAGGCCTAAAAAACTATCTCCAGCAGATGAACAGGATCTGAAAGTGATGTCCTTAAGAAAGAGGAAAAAATCCAGCTGTGACCTGACAGGACCTGAGAGATGCATCTGGACCTTCAGCTGATCCATCTACTGTTGGCCCAAGCCTCATCAGAAATGGTCTCCATGGAAGGGTGGCTGTCAAGAAGCCGTTCTTAAGGAAGGGAAACAGGGAGAAAAGGCTGAGCTGTGCCAAATGACACAAGAAGTGGACTGAAAATCAGCGGCAACAGGTCTTATGGAGGGATGAATCCTCCCCAGAGCCCGGACCTCAACATTATTGAAGCAGTGTGGGATCATCTGACAGAGAACGGAACAAAAGGCAGCCCACATCCAAAGAAGAGCTTTGGGATGTCCTTCAAGAAGCCTGGAGAACTATTCCTGAAGACTCCTTAAAGAAAGGACAGAAAGCTTGTCTCAGAGGGTTATATTGACTCAGTGGCTGAATGGTTTTGCCACAAAGTTTTGTTCCGACTCCTTCTAAAAGCTTTTAATCGTCCTTTAGAGATGTCATCATTAGTTATATTAGCGCCATCTGATCGGATTAAAGGCTAAATTACAATAAGATTGATATAAGATCGGTAATGACCTTTATTATTTCCTTATATTGAAACTCATTGATATATTCTCATTATTTTCCAAGGGTACAAAACCTTTGGGAACTGGAATCAACCCAAGAGTACATGTTGCATTTTTATCTAGCCTGATTACCTGAGATGAGCAGAAGTTTGTAAGCATGAAACTAAAACCTTGGCTTTGAACAGCAAGGAGCTTTTTCAGAAAAAAAAAATGTGTTCTCATGTGAGGAGACTGGGTCTCAGTAGGCCAGCTGGAGGAGTTGATGCCAGCTCCTCTTTTATGCTTATGTTTTATTCAATTCAACCCAATGCGGTTCTTTGAAGTTACATAGTGACCAGCTTTTCTATTTTTAATGAATGACATCTGATGACGTTTCTTGCCTCCTTCCAGCAGCAGCGGCACGTGAACGTTTTCTCAGCCAGGAGGGCCCGAGTTGTTGCTCTCGGCTGCCAGTTTTTGCATTAATATTGACTTCTCAGTCAGATATCCAAGTCACGCTGAGTTTCAGGGCTGAAACTCAGCAACAAGGTTTCACACAAAACAGCCTCATTGAGATGCAGCGTGACCTGTTGCAACCCTCATTTAAAAAGCAAATAACAGACAAACCCCCATTCGATGGTTGGCTGCTTTCTATACATATATATATATATGTATGTATGTATAATATATGTGTGTCTCCTGTGGATGAGACATGAAGGACTCATCACCTTGAGGGAGTTTTGATGTTTTGATCTGTGATGCTTTTTGACACGTAAGAATTAGGTGCTTTCTCCATTTTTACATTCAGACCTTAACTCCATCCATCATCTGCCTTTCAATCCTCTGACATCATAGCAGAGATACAGACCCTGCAGGGCACGTAAACACACATATTTGAATAGTTTAGCAGAGAGAAAGTGATGCAAATGTCAAGAAGCGGTTTAGATCCAGAGATCCAGAGCACAAAGACTGTTTGTCACGGTAGCACTCCACATGTTAGCTAATGCTCTCTCATTACATGTCGTGCTTTAAAAGAAACAAACTATGTTCCTGACTCAGAAGAATAATTTGTTTTCTGGTCTGCATCTGTCACAGGAGGAATGAGGACGAATGCTGGGAGGGGAGGTGGAGGAAGGCAGCAAGGATGCGTCATGTTGAACGAGAGGAGAGAACGTTGAAGGGTTGAAAATAACCACAGAGGACAGCGGGGGGGGGGGGGGGGGGGGGTGACTGTTTGCATTGGAGATGAGAATGATGTGTTGGGGGGGTTCATGTCGTACAGTGAGTCACACGGCACCAAAGTTTTCAGAAAGTTTTACGCCTTTTATCTTTTTCAAAAGCAAAAACAAAACAAAATCTTCCATTTACTTGTTAAGGCACCTTTGGGAGGTATGGGAGCCTCCGGTCTTCTTGGGAATGATGCTGCAGGCGTGGCGGCGTACCGTTCCTCGGGAAATCGTGTTCATTGTTCTTGGCAAAAAGCTCAATAAAGTTGTACAAGGAGCTTCAGTGTGTCTCGTTTTTATTTGTGTGGCTTTTAAGAATATAGACAAAATAGCATGAATGAAGAAGAAGCTCAGCAGAAAATCGGCAAAAAAACTCATCCATCCATTTTCTATACCTGCTTAATGCGTCGGTCGGGTCGCGGGGGGGAGGAGCCTATCCCAGCGGTCATCGGGCGAGAGGCGGGGTCACCCTGGAGAGGTCCCAGTCCATCACAGGGCGCAAAAAACTCAATGACTGATTCTTTCGCCGTGTCTAACATCTGTTCTGTCACAGGCATTAAAGTATCGTGGGTCCCGGGAAAAACCACTTTCTAAAGGCCCTCCACGCCACCGCCACCGGGAATACAGACTTATACATAAAATAATGCTTCAAGAATCACTGCAGTATAACTTTGACTGTAACAAAGAAATGTACACTCTAAATATCTCTGTACAGAAATTGAATTAACATACTCATACGATACTAAAGCCCTTTGTTAAGTTCTTTTAAAATACACAGCAGAGCCCTGCTGTTTTCTTCATCCCGCTCCCGCTAAAATTTCTGACCATTACCGCCCAAAATATGCAAAATGCATTGATTTAGTGTCTTCTCCCGCAGGAGAAAACATTTTATAGGCTGTTAATAAAGAGATTAATAGACAATTGAGAAACTTCTCCAAATATCACACTTGCCTTGCTTTGTCTTTGTGCTGCAAAGACCTTCTTTGAGCTTCCTTTCCACATCATTTATCGACATCCTGTTGCTAGGATACGTCCCGATCCCGCAGAGGGTTTTTTTGCCGCCTGCTCCTGCAAGAATTGAGTTGGGACCCAATCCCAATGCAGCCTGTGGTACACAGAACTCCAGTCTCAATGGTCACAGGGAGCATAAATGTATTAAAAAAAATCATCCATGTAGGCTATTACACATGTGCAGGATTCTTTTTCCAACTTTTTTTTTTCTCGAGCCTTGCGTTGGGCCCCCTACGCCATCGGGCCCCGGGGCTTGAGCCCCGGTAAGCCGGTGCATTAATACGGGCTTGGTCACAGTCGAGTTTTGGGGTATTTTTCTCAGCTGTGAGCATCAACCAATCAGCTGTTTCCTTTCTGTTCTGTAAGTCATGTTCGTTATTGATGCTGCTTCAGGCTTTCCATATTTTAACATAAAACTACGAGGCGTCCAAGAAAAAGATTGAACCGACTAAAGTAAACTACTATAACTGCAGATGGTTACAATCTTGAGTGAATTATAGTTTAATTGAAGTGTTTTACCACTAGGGTTCAGCTTGTTGGCATCACCAAGGTCATCACAGAATATCCAGCAACCAGCCTTTTTAGACAGGACAGGTACAATATGGAAAAAGTAGACTAAATACAATCCAACCAATCAGAAACATCTAAATAGATATATCAACCAGTGGGGCCTTAAAATAGTGGGTTGTTTGCATGTTCAGATGGTTTCAAACCAAAGTTTCTGCCTTGTTTGAGCGAAAACTTCATTGAACACAGGAGCTCCATCAAGAGAAACAGTATCACTGATAATTGAATGAAATTAAATCCATTTTCATCTATTTTTTTAAAGAAATCGAAAAGATTGAGCCCAAACAATAAGATGTTAATTAATCAAAAGTTTATTTCCTGAAAGCAATAATGCGGACTTTTCTGTCAATAAGTCAGTTTCTAAATCTCTTAATTATGTGGTTTGACAGCATTATTATTGTGTATTTTTAGTATCTTCATTAACTCATTTTCTAATCCTCAATTTCATGACTTCTTGTCTTGTTTGGTTTCAGTTTTTATTTCAATATATGGGCACATCTTAGGAAAGGACACTTTTTTATTTAAACTGGGGAGAATGGTTGGTTGGAAGCCATTTAAACATGTATCCAACATGTCTCTCCTTTAAGTGCCTTTCTTTTAATAAAACCCCAGTTCCAAAAAAGTTGGGACGCTGTGTACGATACGATGAAATCAAACACTGCAGAGCAGGTTTGATGATATCAAATGATGAAAGTGAGATATTTTACTGATTCATGGATTAGCTTATCTTGAATTAGATGGCAGCAATCCGTCTAAAAGAAGCAGAAAAAGGGGCAACAAAGGCTGGAAAAGTAAGTGGTACTAAAAAGAAACAGCTGGAGGAACATGTTAACCGAATAGGTTCATTGGAAACAGGTCAGTAACGTGATTGGATGTAAAAAAGAGCACCAAAGAAAGGTAGAGTCTCTCAGAAGTAAAGAAGACGTAGATCACATGATGCATTTAAACTCCTTCAGTTTGAGCAACTCACCGCCAACCAGGAAGGAAAAATCCACAGGTCCAAACTTGAAGGATTGTAACTGTTGTAAACCAGAGGAGACACAACTCTACGGTTCCCAAACCACACGTCCGTGTGGCTTAAAGTAAGTTTTGAGATCCTACAATCACCAGGAATGTGCAGTTTGATGCGGCACGACTCCCGGACCCTGAACTCCTCGTTTTACAAAGGACTGCTCTGCTGTTCCTGGACCAGCGTTTCTGTATTTCTGTATTTTACAGTCTTTTTTAATTGTAAATGTTCGTGTCCATGTTTATTGGTATTATTGTGGTAAAAATGACCTTTCATGCGTCACCCCAGCAGGTCGTGGTTCTGATGGAGGCCCTTCCTGGTTCTGATGGAGGTTTCTTCCTGGTTCTGATGGAGGTTTCTTCCTGGTTCTGGTTCTGGTTCTGATGGAGGCCCTTCCTGGTTCTGATGGAGGTTTCTTCCTGGTTCTGATGGAGGCCCTTCCTGGTTCTGATGGAGGCCCTTCCTGGTTCTGATGGAGGTTTCTTCCTGGTTCTGGTTCTGGTTCTGATGGAGGCCCTTCCTGGTTCTGATGGAGGTTTCTTCCTGGTTCTGGTTCTGGTTCTGATGGAGGCCCTTCCTGGTTCTGATGGAGGTTTCTTCCTGGTTCTGATGGAGGTTTCTTCCTGGTTCTGGTTCTGATGGAGGCCCTTCCTGGTTCTGATGGAGGTTTCTTCCTGGTTCTGATGGAGGTTTCTTCCTGGTTCTGGTTCTGGTTCTGATGGAGGCCCTTCCTGGTTCTGATGGAGGTTTCTTCCTGTTAAAAGGTGTTTTTTCTTACCACAGTCGCCTCGTGCAGCTCAGGACGGGACATCGGATCATAGAGAGGTTATGTTGGTCTGTTGGTTTCCTCAGCTTGGCAGCTTTTTCATTGACTCTGTATAAACTGGAACAGTTAAGAATCGAATTAATTCGATGAAGTTATGATGGTATTAGAATTAATTTAATTATAATTGGCTTCAGCTGGACTGTGTCTTTGATGCCTCGAATTGTGCGTAGTTGTGAGTTGGCGCTTTATAAATAAAGCTAAATTAGAATTTAATTGAATTTATTCCTATTCTGTTTCTGAAAGAAGTGCAATTAATTTAATCCAGAAAGTCTCCAAATATTTAGAGCTGAGCTGCCTCTAAATACCATATGAGACAGCTTGTTTTTTTTGTTATGATGACAATTTCAGCCTCCAGGGATGCCAGCGAAGCTTCTTAAATCTCGTTGTCTTTTAGTTTACCTTCACCCCTCGCAAATGTGGCGCTACGAGCAGAAGAGACCATAAGGCGCTTTCGCTTTCTATCCCAAACGCCCGTCTTTCATTCGAGTTAATGAGTACTTTTCTCCGGAGCCCCATGGTGTCATTGCTGTATTTTCTTCAGATCCCAGCAAGTCTTAGAGGAAATAAACCGAACGCACAGTCGTCATCATCAGCACCGCCAGCAGGGAGTCGCGTTCGACTGTGAAATATCGGCGCTGACCCGCCGAGAAAAATGGAGCAGAAACGAATCTGCACAACTGCAAGCACTTTGAAATGGATGCCTAGTTTTTGCTGACACTCAAGGTTATTGTGTGGGCGTTTGTTGTTTTTTGCAGGCAGTGGAAAGTCAAACACCTCCATCCTTCACTTTCAGTTTGAGCTCACAGCAAGACGTTTGTGGGATTTCACGGTAAAGTTTGAAGTGGCATTTGTGAATGGAGCTCTGTATTGTAGTGCTGGACAAAGGTTTCCACAGTAATCCCTGGTCCATGTGCTTCTATCAGCTGGTGATGAATGACGGGGGTCAGAGGTCACGGTGTCCAGCTTAGGCTTGCTCCCTCGTCCTTTACACTGAAACTCCTCCAGGTTCCTTGAATGCTTTAATGATATTCTGCTCTGTAGAGGCAGAAATATGCAGATCCCTTCCAGTCTTTCTCTGAGGAACATCGTTTTCAAACACTAGCTCTAAATGGCCCCAATCAAAAAGTTTGGGGAATTTGTTTCTGGCCTGAAATGAAGAAATAGATCCATCCATCCATTTTCTTAATCCACCTCAGGGCCGTGGGGGGGTTGGGGCCTATCCCAGCTGCCATTGGGCGAGAGGCAGGGATCGCCAGTCCCTCACTGAGACAAACAACCGTGCAAACTCACTCTTGGATTGATTTAGAGTCACCAGTTATCCTCACATGTTTCAGGCAGTGGGAGGAAGCCGGAGTGCCTGGAGAGAACATGCACAGATTGATGTATATTATAAATATGTTCGTATTGTCTGAGATAACAGTCTAATAAAATGTAAAAATGTTAGATACTTTTGCTGATATATGAGTTGTAGATGGTGCCAGTGTGACACTTTTCTGGAAAAGTGTTGCCTTTAATTACTGAGAAGGGTCTAAAAGATTAGCACTGGTCTAATATCTGTTCCTCCTCTTCTTCCATGTGCTTCTAAAGTAGTTCGTGACGAAACCTTGATTCACACAATTCATGCTGACGAGTCTATCCCTCGAAGTCTGGGAAGAATTGATTTGGGCTTTATTCTGATCTGCTGTTAGACATTCATTCCCAAAGAATGGGAACTCCAACAACAAGCTCCTCATGAACCCCCCTTTCAAAGATGAATAGTATTTAGATTTTCTGGACGATTTGCTTTTAAAAGTATTAATGGACCATATACCAACACGACACTGAGACAATACAACCGATGGTCATTCAGCATGTTACACATGAAGAAACTCTATAAGCCTTTAGGACTCTGGCTCCAGGAGAATTTAGCTGAGGGGGCTGAGGAATATTTTGGGGGGGGGCCTAGTAAATAGTGATTTCATTTAAAAATAAATACGTAAATAAACATTTATGTAACCTCGCAAGTGAAATAACCATTTGTTGTTTATTAATACATGTGTGTAACTGTGTCACCAGAAGGTGCTTCTCATGAAGAACAGTGTAAATGTTTAAAAACTGAACATTTTCAACAGTTTAACTCTTAAGTTGAACAAACCTGATATGCACATGTTGTGTTTGCATTGTTTGTGACATACTGGCATCGTCCCTGTTTGAGCTTTTGTTTTTCTTATTTACATTTTGGGATGGTAAAGCGTCTTCTTCGCCTACTTCTTGTGATATTAGCGGTTGGAAAAGTAGTATATCTTCTTTACCGCCACCAAAAGTCCAGGTTTATCGCCTACAGCGCCCCCTGCTGGTTGTCTTGAGTCAATACATTGCATAGGTTCAATTTAATTTACACGGCGTTATCATTTGTTTTAGGGGGGCACGGACACCTGAGTGGGCGGGCCGGGCGGGTCTGGGACTGGGTGACATCTTTAAGATGCATTGGTATGTTTTCAGGAGGGAGGTTGTAACAAACTGTAGAAGAAGAGTTAGTCGGTAAGAAGAAAAACAATGACTCAATAATCTGAAGATGGTTCAGATTCGGAGTCAGATGAAAACATGGGAAACCGTCTGAGCTCCATGCTGCGTAAAAAATATCCAGTTTTACCACTGAACTTCTACACGAACATTTAATAAAAATGCCTCATTACAGCAACACTGGCGGCAAAAACAGATTCCCTTTAAGTGTTTGGAGTCAGAAAGAAAGAGAGACTCAGAAATCCCACGCAGTCGAGTTTATTCAGGAAAAAGGAATAAAAACTAATCCCTTCCAGCTTTTATACACTCAATTTCTGGTAAAACCCCGCCTTTTCTTAAAAAAAAAAAGATCTTCTGCCCGGCAACAGATAGATCACACACAGAACTTCTCCCCGATTGGTTTGGCTTTCAGCCAACATTTCAAATTTCCCTCCGCACCTGCAGCCCCTATTTGGCCTTGTTTTGGGGGAAATTCCCACAGTTTTTTTACTTAGATTTATTTTCCACACTGCTCCCTGTAAAACTTTAGTTCTGGTGCATCAGTATATATGTTTTATAATAAACTTAGTGCAGTATATTTCCACAGTACAGCACATGTGGGTTATTTCAGGGTTTAACTTTGTTGTAGCAATAAGATGAGTGACTTATTTCAGACTAATATAGAGTACACACGATGTATAATGAGAAAGACGCATTTTTAATGAGATGTAATCTGTGCTGCGCCTGAAACAAACCACATTACAAAATAATTCACCCATGCTTTGCCTTATGAAAGAAAAAGCAAGAGACAGAGCAATATTACTAAAGCAGTGGCCCATCACAGACCTGGTTTCTATCGCAACTGTGGAGCAGGACGGCTTTATAGAGCAAATAAAAGTGAGATCCTCAAGATACCAGTTAGCTAGCTGAGAGTACTTTGCAAGGGAAACACTGCTAAAAATGTACCATGAACAATGCAACCTGCCAGAGGGCTTCTGGAAGAAGCTGACAGGCTAATCTTCTTCACAAAATCTGGGCAGTGAGCAGTCGATGGATCGGCCTTTTGTTGAGTTTGTTCCTTTAATATGTTGCTATCTGAGACAAGAGATGCACCAACTAAGACATGAATGGTCTTTGTCTATATTTGCACAAAACACTTAGAGGGTTACACACAAGAGGACTCACTGTTGAGAGAAGAAATAGCTCTCTAGTTTAAATAATTAGTCAGCTTTTTGTTCTTGCAATTTCTGTTTGTTCCATGACTGAAACAGCTGCTGAAACTGGCTCATCAACAGGACAAAGATCCCAAACACAGCAGCAGATCTACAGCAGAATGTGGGAAAAAGAAAAGAATCAAGGTGTTGCAATGGTCCAGTCAGAGTTCAGACCTCAGCCTGACTGAAATGCTGTGGTGGGACCTTAAGAGAGCTGTGCAGAAACCAATGCTAACCGGGGGCTTAACCAAAAGCGTCGTTTCCATTCATTTTCAATGTAAGCTGGCGTCGATGAGCGGCCGGCGTTGTGAGCTTCAAGAGTTGAGAAAGGCTCAACTTTATGGAAATGAGCAGTGACGCGACGACAGCCAATTAGGGCCGATCTGGATTCCGAAGGCGGAAAAAAGGCGAGAAAAAAGCGCAAACACAAAGAAACACAAAGAAACACAAAGTAGGCCAAGAGTACGATCCATGGTGAAAGAGGGAACCGATGTATGGATGGATTATTATATATATCTGCTAGTTGCTATACATATAAGCCCCGCCCCTTTGGCCGCTTCCGGCGGCAGAAGAAGTACAAGCGGCGGGTTGAAACCGGGGGCTCACACCAAAAACGTTGTGAGCGACCACAGCCGCTCACGACGCTCACAACCCGCTGCTTGTACTTCTTCTGCCGCCGGAAGAATCATGGATCGTACTCTCGGCAGCCTTCTTTGTGTTTCTTTGTGTTTGCGCTCTGCCGTTTTCTGCTTTTTTTCCGCTTTTTTCTCGCCTTTTTTTCGCCTTCGGAATCCAGATCGGCCCTAATTGGCTGTCGTCGCGTCACTGCTCATTTGCATAAAGTTGAGCCTTTCTCAACTCTTGAAGCTCACAACGCCGCCAGAATCAAGGTGCTGCAATGGTCCAGTCAGAGTCCAGACCTCAGCCTGACTGAAATGCTGTGGTGGGACCTTAAGAGAGCTGTGCAGAAACCAATGCTAACCGGGGGCTTAACCAAAAGCGCCGTGAGCAACGCTCAAAACCCGCCGCTTGTACTTCTTCTGCCGCCGGAAGCGGCCAAAGGGGCGGGGCTTATATTTATAGCAACTAGCAGATATAATATATAATAATCCATCCATACATCGGTTCCCTCTTTCACCATGGATCGTACTCTGGGCCTTCTTTGTGTTTCTTTGTGTTTGCACTCTGCTGTTTTCCACCTTTTTTCCGCCTTTTTCCCGCCTTTTTCCGCCTTCGGAATCCAGATCGGCCCTAATTGGCTGTCGTCGCATCGCGTCACTGCTCATTTGCATAAAGTTGAGCCTTTTTCAACTCCTGAAGCTCACAACGCCGGCCGCTCATCGACGCCAGTTTACATTGAAAATGAACGGCAGCTGGCCGCTCACGATGCTTTTGGTGTGAGCTCCCGGTTAGAGAGCTGTGCAGAAACCAATGCTGCAAACCTCAATGAGCTAAAAGCAACGCTGGAGAGAAGAATGGGCCAAGATTCCTCCTAACATTACACAGCGGTTCTGAGAGGCAAATATACTCAAGGTCAGATGGGATGAATTCAGTTACTGGATGCAAATGTTTTGCAGAACAGAGACACTGCGGTTCTTGTCACCTCCTCAGGCGTCAGGCTGCGTTTATAAAGCCATTCATCACAGTGACAGCATCAAACTCCTGCATAATGGCCACTTTATGACACCATAAAGGACGAACTCCAGCTGCAGAACAAAACTTCATCGCTAAACAAACAACCAAAGCTAAATTTGTGAATATATGAGGGAAAATGATGAAAATGGAGCTCCTGATCTGTCACCTGTCAAACGATGGGGATTTAAAGCGACAGTTTCCTTTTAGCTTCATGGTCTGAATCAGCGGTTAAAGCGGATTTACTGACAGTGTTAATGGAACAGAATCATCTTGGTGGGGAAACCAATCACCTCAGATTAATTAAACATCTGTCTGGTCTGACTCTGTTCAAATTGATTTACACACATTAGGAAATTCTCTGCTCATGTCCCAGGTAGCTGAGTTGGACTTTGGGAAGGTAATGAAGGAAAAGTTCATTACAGGCAATGAATTGTTACACCCTGGTGTTGTCACTGCATCTCACCTGAAGTTCTACCTTTTTATATCCAAAGAGGAATAATATTATTCGTCTGTTTGAGCAAAATGTTCTCTTAGGGACACAGAACAGCAACTAATCCCCCGAGAACCTTTGACAATGAAAACAAGCTTTTTCTAGTTATTAATGAATTAATAAATCAATACTTCGACAAAGCCTTCATCCATCCCTCACTTTTTACACTTTCCCTCCAATGAGCCAGACTTTCTGTAGCCTTTAAAGTGTCCTGATCAACAGTTCTGCAGCAATAGTTCTGAGTTTTTCTTTGGACATTTTCTGCTTTTTCACTCATTTTCAGTCCTTGTTCCTGAACATTTTCAGTGTTTTTTCTTTGTTCAGCCTCTTAACTCTGACCTATGAAGCATTCAGGCATAAAAAAGGCTCCTAACTCAAGGGATGAACCAGTGTTGTGTCGACACAGAACAGACAACTTAGCAAAGAAGCCATTTTAAACTGGATCTTTAGGCACTTTGTCACAAAGACACATCATTTCTTTAGCTGCATCTATGAAAAACAGCAAAGAAAACACAGTTTGACAGACAGAAAATAGGATTTCTGCAGCAACAAGGTGATTCCCAAAGAGCTATTAGCTGAAAACTTGGCATATCTCAGCATGGTGTGCAGTGTGTCCTTAAAACATTTGAGGAAACTGGACAAGTGGAGGACAAAAGAAGAAGTGTCAGGCCTAAAAAACTATCTCCAGCAGATGAACAGGATCTGAAAGTGATGTCCTTAAGAAAGAGGAAAAAATCCAGCTGTGACCTGACAGGACCTGAGAGATGCATCTGGACCTTCAGCTGATCCATCTACTGTTGGCCCAAGCCTCATCAGAAATGGTCTCCATGGAAGGGTGGCTGTCAAGAAGCCGTTCTTAAGGAAGGGAAACAGGGAGAAAAGGCTGAGCTGTGCCAAATGACACAAGAAGTGGACTGAAAATCAGTGGCAACAGGTCTTATGGAGGGATGAATCCTCCCCAGAGCCCGGACCTCAACATTATTGAAGCAGTGTGGGATCATCTGACAGAGAACGGAACAAAAGGCAGCCCACATCCAAAGAAGAGCTTTGGGATGTCCTTCAAGAAGCCTGGAGAACTATTCCTGAAGACTCCTTAAAGAAATGACAGAAAGCTTGTCTCAGAGGGTTCAGGCTGTGTTGGAGAATAAAGGAGCTCAGACCAGATGTTCACTTTAAAGCTGCTGAGAACTGAGAAAAAACTCTTTAAATATCTTATATTTTGTATTTATATTGACTCAGTGGCTGAAAGGTTTTGCCACAAAGACTCTTTCTAAAAGCTTCAAATCAGTCCTTCAGAGATATCGTCTTGTATTATCAGATTTCCAAAGGCCGTTTCCCTTATTAGCTCCTTGGTAATGACCTTTATTATTTCCTAATGTTGAAAATCATTGATATATTCTCATTATTTTCCAAGGTTACAAAACCTTTGGGAACTGGAATCAACCCAAGAGTACATGTTGCATACATTGGTTTTATGTAGCCTGATTATCTGAGATGAGCAGAAGTTGGTAAGCATGAAACTAAAACCTTGGCTTTGAACAGCAAGGAGCTTTTTCAGAAAAAAAAGATGTGTTCTCATGCAAGGAGACTGGGTCTCAGTAGGCCAGCTGGAGGAGTTGATGCCAGCTCCTCTTTTATGCTTATGTTTTATTCAATTCAACCCAAAGTGGTTCCTGGAGGTTACACAGTGGTCAAAAATTTAAATAAATGCAATAAAAGATGTAATTACTGTTACTATCACTGTGAAGAATGTTGAAAAAGTTTCTCTAACTTCCCTGGAGTTTGTAATTTGAACTGTTGAGGTTGGGAAGGAGGATTCTGGGTATTTAAGTGATTGAGGTGGATCCGCCCGGACTGTGGCGCCTGCGTTTGGCAGAAATTATGACAAATCAACATGGCTGATGTCCCCCTTGGATCAATAAAGCTTCGCCTCCACTTCTGTTCACTGCAGTAAAACAGAATGATGAGGATTGGAGGACCGTCCAACAGTTGAAATGACTCCTAATCTGGAGCTGTTATCTGCACACCCCCCCTTTCCTTCTGCTTTCGCTATCTTGTCACAATGATTCCCTCCAACCACAGCTGCTGTATCACCCTCATGCCTGTCTTGTCTTCTGCCCTCTGGGCATCACTTCTTCCCTTCCTCTTCATCACTCTGATCCCTTTCTTTTATTCTCTGGTTTCCAGTTATCAGCACTTTTCTGATCCTTGAGATTCCCCCTATAGCTCTGCCATTTTCCCCTCAGTCCTGTCATTTCCATCCACTCATCTATCCTCATCCCCTCCCATTATTCCATCTCTTTCTTCTATTATTATGTTAACACTAAGCCTCTCCAGCATCCATTTATGCATCCACCGGTTCCCCTAAGGCTTCGCGACTTAGATACAAGTACAAACAAGTCTGTCTCCTGGCTGTTAGGACAGATGAATGCATATATTTGAGCTTATTTATGCATGAATATGAGTGTGTGTCAGAAATACAGATAACAAAAAACCGCATAGAACAACAAAAATGAATACAAACCAATCGGTTAGGGGTTATTCTTCAGTGCCACCACCTTCCAGACCAGTTTTTGTCCAACTGATGTCATAAGGACACATTTCTTATTTTTATTTACTTATATAAACGTCATACTAGTGTTTGATCTGTCAAACCATTTGTCAGACATGTTTAAAGATATAACAAACCAAATAAATCGAAATTAGTAATTTGTTTGCAGTATTTGTTTGAATTTTCTTACAACCACAGATGCTTGAAATACTCAATAAACTTAATGTTTTCTTAAAGAAAGTTTAATTATCTTAATGGGCAGTAACTGCACTGGCAGCCTTCAAAATTTGTTCAGAAATTTACTTATAGTTTTGCAAAATTAGCCTAATTAGCATAAAGAAGAAGTGGCAAATTTAAGAAACACCAGAGAATTTGGGAATTTATTTTTGCTTTGTTTAATTATCTTAATGAGCAGTAACTGCATTGGCAGCCTTCAAAATTTGTTCAGAAATGGCCCGAGTTTACTTATAGTTTAGCAAAATTAGCATAATTAGCATAAAGAAGAAGTGGCAAATTTAAGAAACACCAGAGAATTTGGGAATTTATTTTAGCTCTTTGGCTCCCCCTACAGTTGTGGGATGTAACACCATCGTATATATATGAATAAATCTCTGTAAACCAAACCAAATTAATCGAAATTAGTCATTTTTTTGCAGTATTTGTTTTAATTTTCTTACAACCACAGATGTGTGAAATATTCCATCAACTTAATGTTTTCTGAAAGAAAGTTTAATTATCTTAATGAGCAGTAACTGCATTGGCAGCCTTCAAAATTTGTTCATAAATGTCCTGAGTTTACTTATAGTTTAGCAAAATTAGCATAATTAGCATAAAGAAGAAGTGGCAAATTTAAGAAACACCAGAGAATTTGGGAATTTAGTTTTGCTCTTTGGCTCCCCCTACAGTTGTGGGGTGTAACACCATCGTATATATATGAATAAATCTCTGTAAACCAAACCAAATTAATCGAAATTAGTAATTTGTTTGCAGTATTTTTAAATTTTCTTACAACCACAGATGCGTGAAATATTCCATCAACTTAATGTTTTCTTAAAGAAAGTTTAATTATCTTAATGAGCAGTAACTGCACTGGCAGCCTTCAAAATTTGTTCAGAAATGTCCCGAGTTTACTTATAGTTTAGCATAATTAGCATAATTAGCATAAAGAAGAAGTGGCAAATTTATTTTTGCTCTTTGGCTCCCCCTACAGTTGTGGGATGTAACACCATCGTATATATAGATGAATAAATCTCTGTAATCCCTGCACATGCACAGCAAGACTCATGAATTTGTTTTAATGTAAAAGATGCCATCGAAAGCCCACAAAACAGCGTGGGGCAGGGCTGGAAACCACCTTTGTGAGCTTTCTGGGGCGATCTAGGGCAGCTTCAGGCCCAGGAATGTGCATAGAAGAAGAAAATGTACTTCAAAATGAGTCAAAGCACATAGTTTTAAGGCTCACAAACTTTGTTAGTGTGGCTTTAAGGGAGAAGTAGGGTGTTTTTCACACAGTGTCCCCGCTATTCGTGGAGTTTTTGTCCACCTTTTTATCTTTATTTATCTTATTTCATGGTGGTTGGAGCTGGCAGCCGAACCACTGTGTGGGAGCAGGGCGGATAAGCCTGATTTCATTGGCCCTTTTCACACTGCGGTTTTAACTTATAGGAACAAAGTATGTAATCTCTTCCTTTATTATTCAATGCTGCACTTGTTTGTGTTTAAATTGAGCTCCGTGGCTACATCCAGCTCAGAGGAATATCAGCAGCAACTCTTACCTTCCCATCCTGCCTCTGTACGTAAACACAGGACATCGGAGCAGAACAAAGGCACATCGGTCCTGCTGTGAAAAGGGCCAATAAAAGCTTTACGGTTGAGTTATTTTGGGGTCCCGTGAATCCTTTGAATAAACAAGACTGATTCAAAAAATGTTTGCATGGGAGCATTTCCTGGATTCAACAATATCCATCTGAGGTAGAAAAACCAGAAAGCCTTTATTCTTCCGGCATAGATCTGAACAAAGCTCAAGACTTCTGGATCAACGTCCTTTGGACAGACCAGACGGTTTAGGTCATGGTCTGCTTGACTGGAATTAATCTCAGTTTATTCTTCTCTGTGATGCTAATTCACACCAAAAAGTCCTCTCAAATAAAAACGTGACACAAGTCAAGTTAGATACAGTCCAATTAAATCCAGTTAGTTATAATCCAATTAATTAATTCCTTATAGTTCTATCTGTATCTGTTCCTAGCAAAAAAATCTCTTTAAAATGTTTCATTTTAATTCAAAGAACTGAAGGGAATCATTTTTAAATCATGCACATGGTCTTCTGGCATTGTGTGCACGTAAAGTTACTTGCTTTATGTTTTTTGTTGATTCATGTAGAATTGAACATTGCTTCATAGCCTTTCCATCTAATTGATTTATATATATATAAAAAAAACATGTGTTTCGTCCAACTGGCCTTCCTCAGGGAGTCAAACCTATATTTTTTGCCTTTGTGCAAATACCACTCTGTCATTTATCTGTTTGGGCCCATTAATTATTTAAAGTAAAGTTAGTCTGTCTGGCTGTTTATCTTCTGTTTATCCTGCCTCTAAACGTGAGATGGGATGGAGGCTATTCGAATGGTATTTCTGTCAGTAGGTTTTCTACATAAAGATGTATGTAAGGTGCCCTGATCGTCCTCTTCTTACTGTAGTCTGAATCCAGCTTGACTTTTGGATTAATACTATTTTATATAAGTATGAAAAGCCTTTAAATCATTCTCACATCCTGACCACACCAAACAGATATCATCTATATACCGTCCCCACCAAATAATGCATTTTTCATTATTAAACACAAAATTCTCTCCCTAAGACTGAACAGATGCCAGGGGATTTTAAATAATTCATTCCTTTACTTTATGCTCACATTTATAAAAGAGACTAACAAATATGGGGGAATCAAAATATAATATTCATATTCAGTGAGTTTTTCACTCTTTGGGCAGAGATGGGCTGTTTCTCCACGTTTCTCATTGTTTTAGCATTACAGCTTGAATAAAATTATCTATTTTGCTTTGGTTGCAACTGAACCTGCAAATATATGACAATATAATTGGATGAATTGTCAGGATTTAATGTAGACATTCATGTGTTGTAAATGTTTGTACTTTGAGGTGAATAATTCCCTTAAAAAACTCCTGAAAATCTGGAAATTTGACAGTGTTTAGTGGTGGAAACCCTGCAACATGTAGAGGAAATTAACGCGTTTGCAAAGTAAAAATCAGTAAAAACTATGTAAAATGTTATGTTTGCAGAGCAGAGGAAGCGGGAGCCTGCAGAAAACAGGAGGGGTGAATTTAATGCATATGTACTGCATTTAGAAAATAAGGGATTTTGTTTTCTCTTTAGCATAATCAGATCCATATGGCAGCAGTCTAAAGGCTTTTCTTTTAATCTCACCCGTGAACGCTGTGGCTGTCAGAGCTGTGATGGAGAAGCTGGAGGTGGATAAATGTGTAGGTTAGCTTTTGCAGACGGTAGACTGTTCGTCTACATCCATCTGAGGGTGAAGTGATGGAAACAGGAGACAACTTTCTGAGTTTCTGAAGCCACTGAAGTGCAGCTGAGGACGAAAACAAGCCATCTTTCAGGCCATCTTTCAGGCCATCTTTCAGGCCATCTTTCAGGCCATCTTTCAGGCCATCTTTCAGGCCATCTTTCAGGCCACCTTTCAGGCCACCTTTCAGGCCATCTTTCAGGCCATCTTTCAGGCCACCTTTCAGGCCATCTTTCAGGCCACCTTTCAGGCCACCTTTCAGGCCACCTTTCAGGCCATCTTTCAGGCCATCTTTCAGGCCACCTTTCAGGCCATCTTTCAGGCCACCTTTCAGGCCATCTTTCAGGCCATCTTTCAGGCCACCTTTCAGGCCACCTTTCAGGCCATCTTTCAGGCCATCTTTCAGGCCACCTTTCAGGCCATCTTTCAGGCCACCTTTCAGGCCACCTTTCAGGCCACCTTTCAGGCCATCTTTCAGGCCACCTTTCAGGCCACCTTTCAGGCCACCTTTCAGGCCATCTTTCAGGCCATCTTTCAGGCCACCTTTCAGGCCATCTTTCAGGCCACCTTTCAGGCCATCTTTCAGGCCATCTTTCAGGCCATCTTTCAGGCCACCTTTCAGGCCACCTTTCAGGCCATCTTTCAGGCCACCTTTCAGGCCATCTTTCAGGCCATCTTTCAGGCCATCTTTCAGGCCATCTTTCAGGCCATCTTTCAGGCCATCTTTCAGGCCACCTTTCAAGCCATCTTTCAGGCCATCTTTCAGGCCATCTTTCAGGCCATCTTTCAGGCCATCTTTCAGGCCACCTTTCAGGCCATCTTTCAGGCCATCTTTCAGGCCATCTTTCAGGCCATCTTTCAGGCCACCTTTCAGGCCACCTTTCAGGCCACCTTTCAGGCCATCTTTCAGGCCATCTTTCAGGCCACCTTTCAGGCCATCTTTCAGGCCATCTTTCAGGCCATCTTTCAGGCCATCTTTCAGGCCACCTTTCAGGCCACCTTTCAGGCCACCTTTCAGGCCATCTTTCAGGCCATCTTTCAGGCCATCTTTCAGGCCATCTTTCAGGCCATCTTTCAGGCCATCTTTCAGGCTTCACAACCATCTCAGCAAGGCCACGCTGTCTGATGCTCATGACGCAAAATCTATCAAATGTAATGGAAATTGTCACAGCTACAGCTTAATGGTATTGGTTTTGATAAGAGTTTAAGCTTAAGTTTTTCCTCAGGGCAAGAGCTGAAAATATGGATTAAATGTAAATTACAGGCTGAACGTATAGAGGACTTTATGCTCATATAGACTGAAGAAAAGCAGCTTAGTTAGCATGATGACGGATGATGGTTGTTCTCAGATGGGTTTGATATTAACTTTAAGATGGTTTTCAGTGAGAACAGAAGGGAATAATATGTGGGAAAGGAAGTCCACCTGCTTCTTTTTAAAGTTTCACCCTTACCAGGTTGTAGAATTAGGTAAATAAACTTAAAATGAACAACAACATATTATCAATGCTCTGATTAACTGATCCTCAGTCAGTGTGAGCAGCTCTATAAAAGCAGAAGTTCTGTCAGTTTAACAAGATGCCAAGGAGGAAAGACATCAGCAATGATCTCAGAGAAGCAGCTGCTGCTGCCCATCAGTCTGGGAAGGGTTATAAGGCCATTTCCAGACTATCTGGAGTCCATCATTCTACAGAGAGAAAGATTATTCACAAGTGGAAAACATTCAGGACAGCTGTCAATCTTCCCAGGAGTGGACGTCCCAGCAAGTTCACCCCAAGGTGAAGAAGCCCAGAGCTACATCTCAGACTCTACAGGCCTCAGTTAGCATGTTAAAGGTTAAAGGTCACTCCAAGGTGAAAAAGCCCAGAGCTACATCTCAGACTCTACAGGCCTCAGTTAGCATGTTAAAGGTTAAAGGTCACCCCAAGGTGAAAAAGCCCAGAGCTACATCTCAGACTCTACAGGCCTCAGTTAGCATGTTAAAGGTTAAAGGTCACCCCAAGGTGAAGAAGCCCAGAGCTACATCTCAGACTCTACAGGCCTCAGTTAGCATGCTAAAGGTTAAAGGTCACCCCAAGGTGAAGAAGCCCAGAGCTACATCTCAGACTCTACAGGCCTCAGTTAGCATGTTAAAGGTTAAAGGTCACCCCAAGGTGAAAAAGCCCAGAGCTACATCTCAGACTCTACAGGCCTCAGTTAGCATGCTAAAGGTTAAAGGTCATGACAGCACAGTTAGAAAAAGACTGAACAAGGATGGCTTGTTTGGAAGGGCTGCAGGAGAAAGCCTCTTCTCTCTAAAAAGAACATGGCAGCACAGCTTAGGTTTGCAAAGCTGCATCTGAACAAAGCTCAAGACTTCTGGAACAATGTCCTTTGGACAGACCAGAGCAAAGTGGAGATGTTTGGTCCTAATGCACAGCAGCACGTTTGGAGGAAACCAAACACAGCATATCAGCACAAACACCTCATACCAGCTGTCAAGCACGGTGGTGGAGGGCTGATGATCTGGGCTGGTTCTGCAGCCACAGGACCTGGGCACCTTGCAGTCATTGAGTCCACCATGAACTCCTCTGGATACCAAAGTATTCTAGAGTCAAATGTGAGGCCATCTGTCCCACAGCTAAAGCTGGGCTGAAACTGGCTCATCAACAGGACAAAGATCCCAAACACAGCAGCAGATCTACAGCAGAATGTGGGAAAAAGAAAAGAATCAAGGTGCTGCAATGGTCCAGTCAGAGTCCAGACCTCAGCCTGACTGAAATGCTGTGGTGGGACCTTAAGGTCATGGTATGTTTGACTGGAATTAATTTAAGTTTATTCTTCTCTGTGATGCTAATTCACACCAAAAACTCCTCTCAAATAAAAACGTGACACAAGTCAAGTTAGATACAGTCCAATTAAATCCAGTTAGTTATAATCCAATTCATTAATTCCTTATAGTTCTATCTGTATCTGTTCCTTTAAAGAAGCCTAGCAAAAAAATCTCTTTAAAATGTTTCATTTTAATTCAAAGAACTGAAGGGAATCGTTTTTTAAATCGTGCACGTGGTCTTCTGGCATTGTGTGCATGTAAAATTACTTGCTTTACAAGTTTTTTGTTGGTTCATGCAGAGTTGAACATTGCTTCAAAGCCTTTCCGTCTAATTGATTTACATCTTGCAACACAACATTTATAAAAATAAAAAAAAAAACACTGTTTTTTTAACCAGCTTTTTACAGTTGATGAGTAGCTCTTTGAGAACAAACAACAAAAAGGAAAAAGATTATACCAAGCATATGAAATATAAAGTTAAACTTACCATCAAAGGAGACTGAGTGGCTGCTGAGCCAATCAATATGGACTGAAATGGAAATATTGATCTCAAAACGTTGGAAACACAGTTTAGTTATTTCATTATTGACATTTCTACACATATCTTGCTTTTTATTCTCTACCCTGCTTTGTACAGGGCATCAGGCAGATTATAGTAGAGCAAGCTGGGGAATTTTAAGCTCACAGAGGGGTTTTTACGTACCTTCACATCCAAATAAAAACACAAGAGCAAAGAGAAACAGTAGAAAGAGGATGGTGGGGAGTGAGGAGAAAAGGCAGCTTAACAAAAGGAGAGGCAAAGAACACATATAGGTTAGCATCTCCATGAAGAGGCTGAAATTAAAGCCAGAGGTTGGTTTATAGGTACAGACTATATACCAACTGCTCCACCATACAATACAGTGTTTTTACACTGTAGATGTGCATTTCCTTTTAATAGCACAGAAAAGAAGCACTGCACCATGGGTGTGCTGCACCTCAAAGAAACATATATATCTATATTATGTCATTTATTAATTCTTCTTCATCTTCAGGCGCTTTTTACATCAGTCACTGTTGTGGGCAAGTTTTCTTGATTAAAAAAAGCTGGTTAGATGCCAAAGGCTTGGTATTAATGCGGCGCATGTTGTTTATTATCCGTGTATGTGTGTTTAGACGTGTGGGGGGGCTTTAATTCCCATTTGAAAGTGTTGCTTCCTGTCCTACTTGTAAATGTTGGCACACTTACTGTCTTACATAACAGGCATTTATGGCAGTGAGAGAAAATAACCTCTGATAATGTGTATTTGGGCTTTGGAGAAGACAAAGTATCAGGGAAACAATGGCTTTACATGATTTTTACTGTTGTTACTTCAATTTATTGACAAAATACACTCCAAATGTGGGTTTGGTGGCGGTGGCTAAGACAAATAACAGTTATGATATCGATATGTCAACTGCTTGTTTATGCAACCTTTCTATAAGACAGTGGGCCCTCAGGGGACTTACAAGACAAATATGAGGATTCATGAGATGATTAATGTGAAGCTAAGCTGGGAAAACATATGCTGTCAAATAGGTAGTATTTAGTATAAATGGCAGGAATAGTAAACATATGCAGCAGCAACTACAGGAGCCGTAAATATCACAAGCTGGAAGACACAAAGCTAAACAGAGGTTTTGATACTTTATTTATTTTTATAATCATTTTGTTCCTCAAAACTTTACTGCTTTGGTTCCCACACAAAGCCATGATTCATTTAACACTACAAAAACCAAACAAACCAAAAAGAAAATAGCAAAAGATGAGCTAAAAACAAACTGACAGTTGGCTAACTGCTGCCCGGCTAGTTAGGATTTGCTAGCAAGAAAGCTTTAGTCAGGTAACATTTTTATGATTAAAACCTCCCACTTAAATCAATTTACTTTAATCAATTTAATGATCCAGCATGTTGATAATTGAGTTTGTTATACCAGAATGAGATAATACAAAATTAACAAGTCAGGACTTCTAAAAGGTAACTAGCTAAAAAATAAACTAGCTTGCCTAGCTTAGCAGGTTGTTTTTTGCGCACATTGTGTTTTGTGACTTTTTCAGTTTCTTACTTTTTCAGTATCTTCAAGAACAGAAACTAATGTAGTTCTATTTAAGGCAGCCCCATGTCTGTACTGAGCTGAGCCAGAAAGTGAAGCTCTCTATTTACCGGTCAGTCTACGTTTCCATCCTCACCTGTGGTAACGAGCTGTGGGGAGAGACCGAAAGAACGAGATCGCGAATACAAGCGGCCAAAATGGGTTTCCTCCGCAGGGTGTCTGGGCCTCCCTTAGAGATAGGGTGAGAAGCTCAGTCATCCGGGAGGGGCTCGGAGTAGAACCGCTGCTCCTCCGCATTGAGAGGAGTCAGATGAGGTGGCATCTGGTTAGGATGCCCCCTGGACGCCTCCCTGGGGAGGTGTTCTGGGCCCGTCCCACTGGGAGGAGACCCGGGGGAGACCCAGGACACGTTGGAGAGACTATGGCCTGGGAACGCCTCGGGGTTCCCCCGGAAGAGCTGGAGGAAGTGGCCGGGGACAGAGACGCCTGGGTTTCTCTGTTAAAGCTGCTGCCCCCAAGACCCCCGGAGAAGCGGCAGATGATGGATGGATGGATGTTGCCATCTAATATTTACTAAACGTTCGTGCCAATATCTACAATTAGTAAGTGTAGTGTGTGTGTGAAAAAAGTGCAGACCAAATTAAACCAACAAGTTGTTTTTATAACTGATGCCTGTCAATGTTTTTTGGTAGGAGAAAACATGTGTTAAGTGCTTCCCTTGGGTTGATGATGGGACAGCAGCTAACCAGGCATTGGTTCCCCCGTGACTAATTACAAACAAAATGTGCAGCCAAATGCTGCTGGCATCTTCACAGCAGTATTCAAAGCAGAAGTATTCCCAAAGGTGCAGTGGAGTTTGCTTCAATGTGTGTGATAACATAAGCAGAAACTCATTAACTTACAGAAAATTAACAACAGCTGCCAACCAGCTACTTGACTGCTATACTTCCGGGGTCTACCGTTAAGTGAATTATGTTTTGGGTCATGTTGGGATATTAGTGGTCCCCATGTCAGTTTGGCTTTAAAGCTTTGCTTAAAGAGAGCCAAAAAACAATTGTTTAACCTTGTAATTTTGTTATGAACCGGTGCTATAAAACAGAACTTAACTGAAATGCAGCAGATTTAAAGTTGACTACATGTGATCTTACATGTTCTTAATGTTCTTATGAGAGCTAAAACCATGGCATGAACCATAAGCCATGCTGGGTGGTATGGGATGATCGATAGATTGCCACAAAAAAAGAATAAAACTGCAAAAGAAAAATAGAAACAGGGGTGCTGGAGCCTATCTCAGCTGTCATTGGGCAAGAGGCACATCCTGGACGGGTCAGCAGTCCATCAAAGGGCCACACAGAGACAAACAAATGGTTTTTCTTCACAAAGCAACGTTTTTTTATTGGCTTTTGTAGGAATTGGACGAATTTGAAATGTACTGAATAGGATTTGGCTGGAATTATGTTTGTATCACAATGAACTGGGTTATAATTGGCTTGAATCGGAGTGTATCGTGTATTTGTTTAACTGAACTGAATTGGAAAAAATCAGCTTAAATACAAAGTTTTCTCTTTCGTGCCTATTTTTAACCTTTTTAGAGAGACTACGCTGAGGATGAAAAATGTAGAATTATTCAGACAATTAACATCGCATAAGAATAATCACAGAAAATGTCCTTTTCACATGGATCCATTCATTAGTTTCCATTAGCAGTTCTTTTTGTACCTCTGCTCTGTTTTGGTTAGCTTAAATTTCATAATGTTTCAATAATAACAAGCTGCTTTTTCACCACACATCTGATATTTCCAAGGAGCTATTGCACATTTTCAATGTATCCACCTCTCTGCTTTGACTCTCATGAACAAGGATACCCAGCATGCCCCTGGGCATCCATCAAAGGCTTGAAGTCGCACTGCTCTTGTAAGAGTTGTAAGTCCAGGTGGAGGGAGCGATGGTGTCGGTGATAACAGGAAGTCTGAGTGTCTGAGCTCATGTTCATTATATAAATGAGGAGCAGAGTTATAAAGGCTAAACGTGTGACCAGGAAACTAACTAGCTGCCATGTGCAGGGGGTAATATGTGTTACTAATGCGGTTATTAAGGTTTAGATTTTTTATCTGCCCGGAGATAAAGGTTTTATCCTTTTAGATTCGCCGTTCAGCACATGTCAGAAGGGAAAAGCTTAGATAGATACAGTAAGTCCAGCCGTGGTGTGTAATAAGCAGAATGTGGACGTTAAAGAGGGCGAGCGTGAGGAGAAAGGTTTGTTTATGTTTACATGCCTGGACCAAGTTAGAAAAGACGAATGCAGTTTATTACAGTGGCAGCTCTTCCTCAGTGAGAAGCATAAATCCATCGTGCCTGTGGAGCGTTTCCTGACCCACATTTACTTATCTGCAGCAAACAGATTATCTACTAAAACACCCTCTGTGACTGTGTGCATAAAGTGTGTCGCGTTGCTTTATAATATAAAGTATCAGCTGTAGGTGGAGGTTCAACAATGCACATGTAAAGTTAAAGTGAATAAGAGCAAACAGCCTGCAGGCTAGAAACTAGCTTGTTCAAGCGTGTGAGTAGAGGAAAAAGGGGAAAAACAGCTCAGGCATTGCTGTAACGATACAAAACTCAAACTGGGCTTTCTTACATGTGAAAACTGGTAAAACCTCTTCTTTACATCAAATTCACAAAGTGTTGTGAGACTCTAACAGTTATTTTAATCTAAAAATACAAAGTGTCACCTTGTTTTCTGGATTTTGATGGGTTGTCTTGTCTCCTTTGTTTTATTATTAATCCTGTTCTTTGAACCTTCATGCATTTTAAATCAGCTTTCAGTCTCCTCCTTTACTTTTTTGAAGATCCTGGTTTTGTGAGGTTGGTCCAGATTCTCCTGCTGGATTTGCCTCTACGTATTGCCATGTTTCAAGTCAAGGTTACATCATGTTATACCTTCTAAGACATGCATGTTCCCATGTGATTCGGTTTAGTCTTAGTTTATTATTGACTGTTACACATCCATCTTGAATTTATCAGTCGCTTCCTTCATTCTGCTCAGATTTCTTTGTGCATGCATGTGTTTACGTTACTTTGTTTTATTATCCTTCATTTCTTACCTGTTTAAATGGATGGAATTAAATGGATCTCTTCAAAAGATTGTTAAGTTCTGCAGCAGCCTGCTAATGATGCCTTGATCTGGATCAGGTGTGCTGAAGCAGGGAAACATCTAAAAGCTGCAGGACAGATTTAGCTTCCTGCTTTAGCTTCTGCAGCCGAGTTGAATGTTGAAGGAAGATGAAACTCAAACTGTTTTCAAAATTATAACATCTACCGTTCTGCAGTAAACTGTGCACACCTGAGTTTCCTTTTTCCGATAAATGTATGTTTTTAAAGATAATTAGTAAATCAATGCTAATCGCTAACTAGCTAGCTTGTGGTCTTAGCTAGCTAGTTAGCGATTAGCATCTGTGTTGAGAAGATGGTGTTTGGTAGCTTGCTGTTAATAATGTCTTATTCATAGAATATTTCTGTACACTTGTTAATAAATCTCCTCTGTTTCAGCACTTATAATGTGTGTGAGCTCTGGCTTTACTGATCAGGAAAGTATTCTGATAGTTTATTTACTGTTGAAGATTTCTTCAGGTCTATTTCAGCCTGCATTTCTGTATGTAACATTCATCTATAACTGTAAAATGTGCTGCCTCTAACACAGTACAGATAGTCGTTCATGTGACTTCAGCTGCTTGACTGAATTATTCTACCTTGATCCATGATAAAATTCCTGTTTTATGAACAGCCATTAAAATTTACTGTGAAAGTGAACAAAAATACCAGCGATGTTCTAAACTATTGAGAGAGGCCTCAATCTGAAAAAATAGATGTTCTGTGATAAGAATAAAGACTTGAAGACAGCTGCAGGGCTTAGATTCAATTTAGATGTTAAGATGAAATGATTTACTAGTGGAATTAAAAGCAAACTTTAGACAACGTTAAATGTTAACTATTGCATTTAAAAACGTATTCAGATCCTCCAGGAGGAGCTGGAGAGTGTCGCTGGGGAAGAGGGATGTCTGGGATTAACTTCTGGACCTGACCTTGGACGAGTGGAAGATAATAGATGGATGGATGAATGGATCATGTAACAAATATCCAGCATACGGCTGTATGAAGAGTCACAAATTTAACAAAATTACTCAATTAACTCACCATAATCCAAGAGTTTGTTGGGTTTTTCTTCACAGAAACATCCTAAACCATCAACATTTTTACTACTTATATGTTGTCAGTATATATGCTGAGTGTATATGTATAAACTGGCATATATACTGGCTCCAAAATTACAAATATACACCAAAATATTCCAGTTTAGCAGTACGGCTTTGGTTGAAATACCAGTGAATGCAAAAACACAGATTCTGAATGAAACAATACAAATCAACCTGAAGTTTAATGTTACAGACTGAATCTTTGCATTTATTATTCCAAATAAGCTTCACGGGACAGAGGTTTGGTGTCTGAAGTAGCCATGAAATGACTAACAGCATGTTGTGCTTCTCTTTCCTCTTCAGGTAACACAGCCTGGAGTCGGGCTTTGGGTTACTGTCTTGCTATATGACTAAGCTGGGACCTATCAAACCTGAAGGTGTTGCAAGACACCACAAGATGGACTGATATCCATGTTGGTTCAAATTAATAAACTTGTCCAGCAGCCAAACACCCCTAAACCATCACCAATCCTCCCTGCTGCTTCACGGTAGGGGTTACACTGTGCTTTGATTTGTTCAACAAACATGATGTCTTGAACCTGAAATGTTCAACTTTGATTCATCTTTAGTTCTCAGTAGAAGGTAATTGGTCCAGTTAAGTCTCTTCTTCTTGTTTCAGAGCTTTTTTTCTGTAACTCAGCCATGCGAGCTGCCACCTGAGTCACCTCAAGACATGAGTCATTAATTAGAGATGAGATTCATCCAGATGAAGCTGTGTCTCTGACACGAACATATTAAACATGTAATATACATAAGAATAATATGAATATTCATACATTACATACATACATAGCTAATTTTCCACCTTGTATTGAAACGTTAGCATTCCCCAGCACCACTGAATGTAAACTGAGTTGATTTAACACTAATTAACACTAAAATTGTGCTAAAGTTTGGAAATATTGTACTTTAGGACCAACGTTTACCACATTCATCAGATAATAATTCACTTTCTGAACGTTGTAAAATTGCTCAACCTCAGCTGCCACAGGAGAAAATCAGCCATCTACTAACTTTTATGTTCATTTAAGTCTCTTCTTCTTGTTTCAGAGCTTTTTTTCTGTAACTCAGCCATGCGAGCTGCCACCTGAGTCACCTCAAGACATGAGTCATTAATTAGAGATGAGATTCATCCAAATGAAGCACATATTAAACATGTAATATACGTAAGAATAATATGAATATTCATACATTACATACATACATAGCTAATTTTCCACCTTGTATTGAAACGTTAGCATTCCCCAGCACCACTGAATGTAAACTGAGTTGATTTAACACTAATTAACACTAAAATTGTGCTAAAGTTTGGAAATATTGTACTTTTGGAGGATACTACACTCCCTGACCAACGTTTACCACATTCATCAGATAATAATTCACTTTCTGAACGTTGTAAAATTGCTCAACCTCAGCTGCCACAGGAGAAAATCAGCCATCGACTAACTTTTATGTTCATTTAAATCTCTTCTTCTTGTTTCAGAGCTTTTTTTCTGTAACTCAGCCGTGCGAGCTGCCACCTGAGTCACCTCAAGACATGAGTCATTAATTAGAGATGAGATTCATCCAGATGAAGCACATATTAAACATGTAATATACGTAAGAATAATATGAATATTCATACATTACATACATACATAAACACACGAACATATAACATCGACTAACGTTTATGTTCATTTAAGTCCATTTTTATCAGCTTATTTTATTTCTAAATAGATTTATTACATTAGTAGGGTTAGACATTCAGCCTTTTGGGGTTTGTGCACGTTCCCTGCAGACATTTCACCATTTTTCTTTTTTCCTTTACAAATTAATTTCATGTATTTCCATCAGCCTGACACAACCCGCCACTATCAATGTCCAAAAGTGAAGCATTTTTCCTCTCAGGTTATGAAAACGAGTTCATGTTTTCCATTTTCTGTGACTTTTCATAAGCTAAACAACCAGTGAGATTGTATAATAATAGCTAATAGATATGCAGCCATGCATGACCTCACATAGACACGAAATGGAAACATCATGAGGCGAATTTCAGGCTTTCCTGAAGCTATTAACTACCAGAGTGTCACATGCAGTTTATTTTTCCTTCGTTTGCAATTCAAATGTAATCTGCATCCAATCAAAAAACATGTGAAATTTGTTTTGAATGCTCCAACGGTGGTTTTAATTAACTTTTTTGCCATTTTCATTCCCTTCTTTTGTTGAGATGTGCAAAAGGAGAAAAAAAAAGCCCGCTTGGATGGAATCGAAGCGAGTCTCCCTCCATTATCACCTGTTTTCCCTGCTTGTATTCAGACTCTTCCTCAGCTCCTTCAGTCTATCTATCTTCCATCTGCCTGTTATCAGAGTTTTATGCTGTTAGTGGCTGAAATGGACAGATAAGGGAGGCAAACATATACCGCTACAAGCACAATTGCTCATTCTCCAACCAACACGCACATACAGATATGTGCAATCAGCTCTGGTCCACGCAGCTTTAATGGCGATTGGCAGAGATAGGAAATCTGTCCACCCTCTCACTGGTTTAAGAAGACAGATTCAGAGGAAATAAACATGAATATGGTTGAATGGAAATAATACTCTTACAAATCCACGAGTACGTGGGCCTCTAATTTACAAAGCACACAGAAAAGTTTGGATATTTACTTGTGAGCAGCCTCTCTGTGATGTTGACATTAGTTTTAGATAAAAACAGTTTCAGTCTCTTCTTCAAAAGACTTAAAAGAATTAAAGGTTCTCGTTTTTAATTTGAGAAAATGTCTCCAATTTGTGAATTATGAAATGTCCTCATTTTAAAGAGTTTCTTTATTTCTTGATTAAAATGTCTGCCAAATGGCTTCTAAAAACTGCTCCCACTTTAAAAAAATGCCAACACTTTTTGAAGACATCTTCCAATGAAAAAATGGCCTTTCTGTGTTTTCAAAATGTCCCATTTTGCTGAATTATCTCTATTTTAAAAACGCTCTCACATTGTAAATCAGTACAATAAGTCTGTCCTTACTTTTATAAGACTATCCTCACAATGTAAGAATATCAGCCATCCCTAACTATAAGCTTTATCAGAAAGGAAAGTTTCAGCCTGATCTTAAAGGTAGAGAGGGTGTCTGCTTCCTGAAGCCAAACTGGCAGCTGGTTCCACAGAGAGGGGCCTGATAACTGAAGGCTCTGCCTCCCATTCTGCTTTTAGGGGCCTGATAACTGAAGGCTCTGCCTCCCATTCTGCTTTTAGGGGCCTGATAACTGAAGGCTCTGCCTCCCATTCTGCTTTTATGGGCCTGATAACTGAAGGCTCTGCCTCCCATTCTGCTTTTAGGGGCCTGATAACTGAAGGCTCTGCCTCCCATTCTGCTTTTAGGGGCCTGATAACTGAAGGCTCTGCCTCCCATTCTGCTTTTAGGGGCCTGATAACTGAAGGGTCTGCCTCCCATTCTGCTTTTAGGGGCCTGATAACTGAAGGCTCTGCCTCCCATTCTGCTTTTAGGGGCCTGATAACTGAAGGCTCTGCCTCCCAGTCTGCTTTTAGGGGCCTGATAACTGAAGGCTCTGCCTCCCATTCTGCTTTTAGGGGCCTGATAACTGAAGGCTCTGCCTCCCATTCTGCTTTTAGAAACTCTGGGAACCACAAGGAAACCTGCAGCCTGAGAGCAAAGTGCTCTGTTGGGGAAATATCCAGTACAAATAATGTCTTAGTTAGTCTAGAGTTTTATCTGACATTTGCAGACCGGTGAAAATAAACTTCAAACAGACTCCAGAGAAACACCAACATTACAAATGAACGGATGTTTCAGCGATCGATATAATGACTCAGATGTTCGGTGATCCATAAGTTTCTTTTACCATGAAGTCACTCGCTTCTGCTTCACGTTACCCAGAATGCCTTGTGGCTTTCTGCAGGACTGCCTGCAAAGCCTGACATTTACACTTTGATTTTTCAGACATTTTCCCCGTCGTCAGTCTTCAGCAACTGGAAAACAGAGCGGATGAACAGCTCGAGCACAGAGAAGAACGACATCAATAGGTTCGCTCAGTTTTAGTCTCACTGTGGGATAAACTGCACTTTGCTTTAAGGAAATAAGATTTTACTAATTAAGACTGACATTGTTGCAAAGCTTTTAGGGTAAAGCTTCATTTTTACCAATAAGATACTGAGCAAAACAATCATTAATATCCAGAACGTTCTAACTTTAAATAAGATATCAGTTCAAGTTTCTAAAAGCAGAATGGGAGGCAGAGCCTTCAGTTATCAGGCCCCTAAAAGCAGAATGGGAGGCAGAGCCTTCAGTTATCAGGCCCCTAAAAGCAGAATGGGAGGCAGAGCCTTCAGTTATCAGGCCCCTAAAAGCAGAATGGGAGGCAGAGCCTTCAGTTATCAGGCCCCTAAAAGCAGAATGGGAGGCAGAGCCTTCAGTTATCAGGCCCCTAAAAGCAGAATGGGAGGCAGAGCCTTCAGTTATCAGGCCCCTAAAAGCAGAATGGGAGGCAGAGCCTTCAGTTATCAGGCCCCTAAAAGCAGAATGGGAGGCAGAGCCTTCAGTTATCAGGCCCCTAAAAGCAGAATGGGAGGCAGAGCCTTCAGTTATCAGGCCCCTAAAAGCAGAACGGGAGGCAGAGCCTTCAGTTATCAGGCCCCTAAAAGCAGAATGGGAGGCAGAGCCTTCAGTTATCAGGCCCCTCTCTCTTATTTTGTAATTTACTCTAATTCTTTGCAATTCTCTTTTAAAAATGCCCAAAGGTCTGTTTGAATTACTTAATTAAAGTCTGTAAATAGTTCTAACACTATTGGTCCATCTAATGTGAAGAATCTTTGTGAAAAAGTGGCCTTTCTGTGTTTTAAAAATGTCCCATTTTGCTGCTGCTCGTAGCAGAGTGTTATAAAATCTCCTGCTCCAATCTCTGCAGGGTAATAAGTAGAAATATCACCACTGTACACCTTCTAAATCCCATAAAAGTGCTTCTTCTGCAGATATACTTGGTAATATGACTATTTATTATCTCCTCAGTTGTTGGGTCCATAATATTCTTCCATGTAAGAGTTAAAGCAAAAGCAAAGCCCTGTGCACCCCCCCTGAAAGCTTAGAGAGGGTGATCCATGCCTTCATTACCTGTCGGCTTGATTAAAGTCATTCTTTGTATGTCCATCCATTCGATGCCAGCAGTTAGTTCAGAAGCTGCCGCTCATCTACTGAAAGGAAAGACAGAAAAGCACCTGATCACACTCCCTTCATTGGATTCCTGCCCACAAGAGGACTGACTTTTAAATTATTTTACTTTAAAATGCCTTCGTGGACAGGCTCCACCAACTTACTTGACCTCTTAAATGCAGAAACCCGAGCTGGAACCTGCGGTCAGCCCACCAGCTGGTCCTTAATGTGCCTTTAACCCGGTTAAAAGCAAAGATGATTGAGCTTTCCAGCTGCTGCCCTTAAATTATGGAACAGCTTCTTCACATAAGATCTTCTCCCTCTGTGGCGCATTTCAAATCAATGGTAAACCAGCCTGTCTTTTTAACTTTTTATCATGTTGCATTTATCGTTGTTTTTATGTCATTAAAGACTTTTAATTTATGGCAAATTAAGGACATTTTGATGAATTCTGAACATCTTACAACGTCCTCACTTTGTCAAACGTCCTCAGTTCATAGATCTATAGATTTATAAATCAATTCCTTTTTTTTTTAGAGATGTTCAGATAAAACTACATGAGTGGGCTCATCATTTACTTGAATTCTGCTCTCAGTACTGACGATAATTGGGGGCCAGCCTCAGCTCCAGCACATGAAACATGTCCCAGAGTCCTGAGCCCCTCCTCCTCATCTACGGCTGTCAATGGTGGAGCTCTCTGAGTTGACTTGGCCCAGTTAAATGAGGCTCTGAATAGACGGATATGTCTCTCTAATCTGCTTAGCAACTGGAAATGTCAGAAGGCTGACGACCAAACACGAATTGAGCTGAGTCGGCCCAAAGCGGCTCGCCAGGAGAGGAAGTCGGGGGTGAGTTTCATGAACGAGATCAGCGAGGGACAGTCAGGCTTTTTAACGCCACCGAGCTCCAAAGGTCGACTCTGTGACACATTTTTCTTCCATTCTGCTGTCGGACTCATGCTTTACTCACTGCTGCTCACAGCAGAGTGTTATAAAATCTCCTGCTCCAATCTCTGCAGGGTAATATGTCGAAATATTACCACTGTACACCTTCTAAATCCCATAAAAGTGCTTCTTCTGCAGATATACGTGTTAATTTGTACATATTAGAGGTGACCAGCTGCTGTGGAGAGCCTTTGTTCACTTTGTTTTCTGACACTTTCAGCATTTATTCACTTTTTATCTGCTATTTATTGCCAAAACTAACGTTGTGACAAAGCTCTTTTGATTAGAATGGGTTCAGAAAGGCATTTTTATGATTATGCTTGTCAGGACAAAGATTTAACCATGAATTTTAAGAACTTCCTGCAGCTCTGTGACCAAACTGTTGAGGCACAGATCAGGCACCTATTTCCATGCCTATTTTCAGCCATAGTGGCTGTGGACACGACTCGTCATTTGCATTTTAAAACCTTGCTTACACTGTAACTATAAAGCATTACAGTGAAAAGCAAAAGCAAAGAAAAAACTCAGTGATATTGAACACAAAGCTGAGACACATTTATCCGTAAAGTTAGAATAAAAAACCCTGCAGAAGTTAGAAAAGAAAGAAAAATGCATTAGTTTTCCACATCAGCATAGTGGAGAATACAACCTTATCTGGAGATGACTGAGAGGGAAAAATATGTAGATGCATTATGGTACATTGGCAGTTTTCTGAAGAAGTCTTTGAAAACCTAAAGCAGCACATGAGCTGCTCTTATGTTCAAAAATCAGAAATCAGAATATTCTCCACAGTTTTGTTCTCTTTTTCTTCATTAGTAAGGTCTTCTGCACCTATTATACATGGTCATTCATAATTATTTCAATTCAATAACATTTTGTTAATCCCTAAAGGGAAATTATATTACAGCTATATAATTATCATTAAAGATCAGCTGCTGTTACAGATAACAAAATAAAATATAAATCAGCTGAAGTTTAGCAGAGAGGAAGGTGTGGTGGGAACCTTCAGAGGTCTCCATCAGTGGGTTGGGCTGCTGTTTCTGTTGCTTAGCAACAGCTCAGCTGATGATGTCACACACAGCGTCAGCAGGTAACTCAGGTGAACTCTCAGCAGACAACATGGACAGAAACTCACAGCCAGCAGTTCAACATCTGGGCTGCAGAGACGCTCCAGGATTCCACCATCTGTTGTTAACCAGCTCTGTGATCCTCCTCCTTTACTGTTAGCGCTCTGTCTGCAGTCTCTGTCTGCCCGGATAGTCTTAAAGCTGAGCAGAGAGCTGTTAGAGTTGTTCCTGCAGCCAGGTCCAGGATTCCACCATCTGTTGTTAACCAGCTCTGTGATCCTCCTCCTTTACTGTTAGCGCTCTGTCTGCAGTCTCTGTCTGCCCGGATAGTCTTAAAGCTGAGCAGAGAGCTGTTAGAGTTGTTCCTGCAGCCAGGTCCAGGATTCCACCATCTGTTGTTAACCAGCTCTGTGATCCTCCTCCTTTACTGTTAGCGCTCTGTCTGCAGTCTCTGTCTGCCCGGATAGTCTTAAAGCTGAGAAGAGAGCTGTTAGAGTTGTTCCTGCAGCCAGGTCCAGGATTCCACCATCTGTTGTTAACCAGCTCTGTGATCCTCCTCCTTTACTGTTAGCGCTCTGTCTGCAGTCTCTGTCTGCCCGGATAGTCTTAAAGCTGAGCAGAGAGCTGTTAGAGCTGTTCCTGCAGCCAGGTCCAGGATTCCACCATCTGTTGCTAACCAGCTCTGTGATCCTCCTCCTTTACTGTTAGCGCTCTGTCTGCAGTCTCTGTCTGCCCGGATAGTCTTAAAGCTGAGCAGAGAGCTGTTAGAGTTGTTCCTGCAGCCAGGTCCAGGATTCCACCATCTGTTGTTAACCAGCTCTGTGATCCTCCTCCTTTACTCTTAGCGCTCTGCATCCCAGACGTCTCCTTTCCAACTATTGATTTGGGGTCTTATTCCAGGCATTATTTGGGCTTAGCTCAGTTAGCTGCTCCAACCGGTTAACAACATTCCTGTTGCTGTGGTTGTGCATATTGGGTGTGCACAGATATACTATTTATTTATTTAGTATAAGTACGTCTGACTCTTAGGCCTTCATTTGTTGGCCCGACACTGCAGAGCGTTCAGGCTTTAATGTTTTAACAGATGACAACTAAAAGATGAAGGATGAACCTTTTAATTCACACAGAAACACGCAGAATTAGCTCCAGAGACCCAGAAAAACATCTTGATTTGTTTTCTTGTTTGGTCTTCATGAGTCCCTGCTGTTTGTGCTTCGTCATCATTCACTTTGACCACATCCTGATGCGACCTTTCCACCCAATCTGTTGTTCATTTATCTCTGTACACATCTTAATGTGTGCACTGCACATCTGCTACGTTTGTGTTGTTTTGAGGTTCTACATTACCTTATCTAAATGCACCACATAATGATGTGTGTGTGCCTACAGGCTTGTATTAGTGTGTGAGCCAAACTGTAAATGAAATGGAGCCTACGCTTTGCTTTAAGGAACCTAATGGATTATCTGACTCCTGCCTGTTATCACAGTAAAATATGGAAAAGAAAACAGCAGTGAGGACAAAAACAGAAGAGGAGCTGAAGGGAGAAATAAAAGAATATAAGATAAAGGATGGTGATAGCACAACACACACAGGACATCTTGTAATGCCCCAAGTTTAACAACAAACATTATTGATTTCCACCTTCGAAAAAGAGTATAAAAAACATCTGAGTTTTAATCATTTACACCAGCGACGCTATTGCTGCTCTCTGCTATGTTTAAGGCTGAATTCTGAATGAGACAAAAAAATATTGGACATCAAACTTGGCATAGAGACCACTATTTAGACCTATTTTCCTCAATCAAATGGTTAAAAGTATCAATAAAAACTAAAAAAAACATATACTCATTGTGCTTAGTGTCGTATGATCATTATTTTGTTATTTTGGCTTCTTCTTTACCAAAGAGGAAACCAATGATGCCCCAGCATCGATCCTTGGAGAATTCCAGATACTTTATTTCTTATTTAATCCAACATTTGATTGTTCAAGCTGATAAAATGTAAGCAGTTGTTGCTTTTCATAATCTTTTTAAATCTTTTTAAATCAGTTTAAGGTCGTAGGAAGGCTGTCCAGTGACATTTTGGGCTCTGAGGTTGTGCAAATTCTTCTGTATTTAGTCAAATTTGATGTTTTATGCTTTTATATGATCAAATTTTGTGTTTTTCCAGTTCCTATGAAGGTATAAAGGTTCAATAAAGATAGCAACATGAAAACGTTGACAGAAGAGTCATAAATATAATGTCTGCTAACTTCAAGAAAAAGAATAAAGTAAAAAAAAAGAGAGATGTGGCACCTTCCCACCCCAGATTACAAAAAGGGAAATATCACTGCTGCTAAATCCTGTCTCATGGTTTTCTTACTGGTCTGCACATGATTGATTGATTGATTCTAAAAAATATCTGTATGCTGAAGCCACAATGGTCAGCTGGTATCATTAAATGCCCGAAATATGGATTTATGAACTACCAATTAAAACTTAATCAAAACTATCGAATTATTTTAGATGATGAACATTTCATATGGCACATATAAATGTAAACTCTTATAATAACTATTGATTGTTGAGCTATTATTCGTTTTTTTATGCTTATTGTGAGATTTCAGGCTAGACCTGAAATTACTATTAATCACTTTAAAACTGAAGATTATATTTCCTAAGATGTGTCATACTAGCAGTTAATTTGTCATACTTCCATTATTTCCCTGATCTTAAATTCATTGTGTCAAATGAGAAGTGTTTTTTGGATATCCTTTCAGGAGGTTTTTTTTTTTTTTTTCACGCTTAAATAAGAAAGAACTTTAAGATTGATCTCTATTTGAATTCAACTGAGATTGTTTTAAAATACTTTGGTCGTTACAAAGTGAAACTATAGCAGGTTTATTGTCTTATTGCCACGTAAAGCAGTAATGGTCCATCTCTACATGATACTCAAAATTGAAGTGGTTCTAAGATTGATCCCTGTGGGACTCCATTTTACTAAAACATTTGCCAAACTCCCATAAGGCAGCAGCAGCATAAGATTAAAATGTGATGTTTTGCTCTTTGAATTTCAGATCAAAACAAGAGTGGCTTTTAGTTTTTATGTCTTGCTGCAGTTATGATGTGAATATTGATTTTAACAATGTGAAATAATACCTAGGACTTGTTTCAACTTCTATTTCTCTTGGTTTGATATCATTAGATCTCCTGAAGTAGTTTAGTACTTGATTTTGACACGTGAAGTCTCCACTTGTCATCCGGTGTCGGGGTGCTTTGCAGGGCATCATAAAGCCTTGAAACGCTGCCAAACACCAGTGAAATGTATCACTGTGATGTCCATTGATTTAGAACAAACTGAACACTGGAGGAAAGTTGCTGCAGCTTCAGTCCATGTTCAGACAACCCTGTGATCCCTGCTGACTTCAACTTATCAGTTGTTTTCTTGCCAACAGAAAAGAGAAATAACAACAGACATGAAATTGTCCCCAAATAACAGAGGATCTCTCAGATGTTTCTGCTCTAAATCTTCCTGTTGTAAATGCTTAAACCCTTCTCCTCAGAGGGTGAAGTCTCACTGCATGGCATCCAGCACGGAGCAATGTTTCTGTCTGATTGGGTTTCAGACATTTTTAAACAGTCCTGTCTTTGTGGCAAAGTCATATTAACCCTTTAACATCCTGCTCTATACCACAATTTCCAATGACTATACTCTGCCTAATCAAAGATTAATGGAAATAAACCTTCCTAAACCATCTCTAAAACTCAGTTTAGGTATGTATTGCTAAAAGAAAATGTGTTTTATGATGATATTTTTTCAAAATGTCATACTTTTACCATTAAGTTTCACCCCAATTATTTAAAAAACAACATTTATTCTGATATTATCGCTCCAAGGAAACGAAATAATGCAAATAAATATTTTTCTTTAGCTGAAGTTGAGGTTGAGTCTTTGTTTAAGGTGGTCTAAAATCATGTTAAGGTTAAGCTAAAAATCAGATAGGATGTGTGTTAGGTTGAGTTTAGGGAATCATTCCTCAGTGGCAATGTTAGGGGAATAATAGGGTGAGGTTAGCTCAGGGTTAGGTTGAGGCTAGAGTGTAAAGTATGGTCCAGACTTGTCTAAAAGAAGAGTAATTTAAGGATTAAGTTAAAGTTAAGCAAATGTTAAAGTTAAAAAGACAAATATAGGATGAATTGATTAGGTTTGGTTTTGTTGTTTAAGTTTATATTTAAGGTTAGGACATAGATAAAAGTAAGCTATGGCTTAATTTAACTCAGTAAAATGGCTTAGTTATCCTTAAGTTGCGTTAGGTTTACATTAGGTTAAGGTAGGTGGTTTGTTTATGTTAAGATGATGTTAGAATATGGAAAGGCCAAGATATCAAGTTAAAGTTGGGCTTGAATTTGGCCGTGGTTAGCTTAAGTTAGACTAACTTTAGACTAAGTTTAACTTAGACTAAACTTAGGCTAATGTAAAGATTACATTAACTAGTTAGGGTTAGGAAAGATAAGAATAATTGTAAGACAATTAAGTTTAAAGTTGGGCTAAGGCTAGGCTAAAGCTAGGCTAAAGTTGGATCAAGGCTGCGTTAAAGTTGGTTTAGGCTAACTGGTGTAGTGTAATGTTAGAATTAAATATGAGTTAACTTTGGTTAAAGTTAGACAACGATAAGCGGAAGTTAGGTTTAAGTAACTTAGATTTGCCTGTAGTTTGGTCTTTCTGATTATTCCACCTGTTTTAAGTACTTTCGTGGTTGTATTATTATTGTCTTAAATGGAGACAAAACAATATACCGAACAAAAAATTACACTCAGGACATTATCAAATGTGCTGGAAAGCATCTTCTATCATGAAGGGTTTGGTATGCATATAACAATCTAATAGAACTACGTGTAAAAAACATAGTAAGATGCCCCAAAAATAGAAATGTGCACATATCTTTTACATCCAGAAACAAATGGTGAAAAAAGTTTAGATTTGGTTAAGGTCAGAGGGGTTAATGTAAGGTCATAATAACTTACTGAGGCTGTGCATCCAAGCCTTGTACAAACTGTCAAAACAAATGTTTTATACTCATTTTTAAATTCTAGTTGCAGACTCCAGAGTTTCCAAACATACCAAATGTGTCAGGCTGAATAAAATGATGAAAATGAGATTTTCTGTGTTTTCGTTTGAAGGCATGTTCACAGAATCTGGGGTTTGTATGTTGCTGATGGAGAAAACCCAAAAAATACATCAGTTATGAAAGTAGGCTAACGCTATTTAATTTTACATTAGGCATGGCTGCGGTTATGGTTAGAAAAGAGTTGTAGAAAACAGATTAACTGTCCCTTTTTGTGTGTTTTTTGGCGTCAGCTTTCGCTGGTTCCTTCGGTCGATGCCTCCCTTTAACAGACACATATCCCAGCTGTCATGTTCGGCTGGGTTGCATCAGTCCTCACATTCACACACACCAACACAAAAGCTCTGCCTCAGTGACTGAGTGTTGCTCCAACCTCCTTGCAGCGTCCGTGAACGTGTCCCGGTTCTTCGCTGTGGATTAAGGGCCCCAGTGGGACCCATTTTCGAGCATGAAAAATGTTTCTGTCTCTCAGTTGGCTGGTTTTACCGTCTCCGACTCTCTGTGTTTCTATATCTCTATCTATTTCAGTAAGTTTATCTTAATCTCCTACTCCCTTGTAGGCTGCCTGTATAACAGTTACAGCTGCTGCTTCTCTTCCTCCTCAAACCTTTGTCTTTTCTGCCCTTCCCGTCAGCTCGTGTTGCACAAGAAGCTGTCAGACCGCGAGGCTGGGAGTTCATAGACAGAAGGAGGGCAATATGCTTTAAAAAAGGTAGGAAGATAAATTGTAGGACGGGAAGAAGGAAAGGAGAAACGTCAGGATGAAGGATGTTCACCTCAGGTGGACATTCTGCTCGTCTCTGATAACACATTTACATGTCATGCTGTTAGACCTTGAGGATGTTTAAACTTTGATCCTGCTCCAGCTTCCACTCTTTCACCAGGAAAAAGGATCACCTGCTGAGACACATTTCTATGGTCTCCTTTAAAAGCGGCAACTAATCACACACTGGGCTTTGAAATGATTAATCAAACAAAGAAAATTCCTGTTCCTTTATGTACATTAACTCCAGCAGAATGAGACTCTTGATTAACCTTCAAGTAGTTTTTACCCCCCCGTAGATTTTATTTTAAATAGACTGAGGACATCCAAAGGGAAATCTAAAACGGTGAGCCACTAAGAAAAGGTTTAAAATGATGTTAAAGATGGAATGATGAGCAAAAACCAAAAAAAAGTGGCAGCCATTACTCTTTAGGTATGTCAAATCTAAGATGGCAGAAGAAACTGGGCCACTGATGGATCGGTTACAGCCAGATGTGGCCCAAAGGTCATGACCTGGGCCTAACCTGTGTTAAGGTTAGGTGTTCTGTCGGCCAGATGTGGCCCAAAGGTCATGACTTGGGCCTAACCTGGGTTAAGGTTAGATGTTCTTTAGGCCAGATGTGGCCCAAAGGTCAAGACTTGGGCCTAACCTGGGTTAAGGTTAGGTGTTCTTTAGGCCAAATGTGGACCAAAGGTCATGACTTGGGCCTAACCAGGGTTAAGGTTAGGTGTTCTGTCGGCCAGATGTGGCCCAAAGGTCATGACTTGGGCCTAACCTGGGTTAAGGTTAGATGTTCTTTAGGCCAGATGTGGCCCAAAGGTCAAGACTTGGGCCTAACCTGGGTTAAGGTTAGGTGTTCTGTAGGCCAGATGTGGCCCAAAGGTCAAGACTTGGGCCTAACCTGGGTTAAGGTTAGGTGTTCTGTCGGCCAGATGTGGCCCAAAGGTCATGACTTGGGCCTAACCTGGGTTAAGGTTAGGTGTTCTGTCGGCCAGATGTGGCCCAAAGGTCATGACTTGGGCCTAACCTGGGTTAAGGTTAGATGTTCTTTAGGCCAGATGTGGCCCAAAGGTCAAGACTTGGGCCTAACCTGGGTTAAGGTTAGGTGTTCTGTAGGCCAGATGTGGCCCAAAGGTCAAGACTTGGGCCTAACCTGGGTTAAGGTTAGGTGTTCTGTCGGCCAGATGTGGCCCAAAGGTCATGACTTGGGCCTAACCTGGGTTAAGGTTAGGTGTTCTTTAGGCCAGATGTGGCCCAAAGGTCATGACTTGGGCCTAATCTGGGTTAAGGTTAGGTGTTCTTTAGGCCAGATGTGGCCCAAAGGTCAAGACTTGGGCCTAACCTGGGTTAAGGTTAGGTGTTCTGTCGGCCAGATGTGGCCCAAAGGTCATGACCTGGGCCTAATCTGGGTTAAGGTTAGGTGTTCTTTAGGCCAGATGTGGCCCAAAGGTCAAGACTTGGGCCTAACCTGGGTTAAGGTTAGGTGTTCTTTAGGCCAGATGTGGCCCAAAGGTCATGACCTGGGCCTAACCTGGGTTAAGGTTAGGTGTTCTTTAGGCCAGATGTGGCCCAAAGGTCAAGACCTGGGCCTAACCTGGGTTAAGGTTAGGTGTTCTGTCGGCCAGATGTGGCCCAAAGGTCATGACTTGGGCCTAACCTGAGTTAAGGTTAGGTGTTCTTTAGGCCAGATGTGGCCCAAAGGTCAAGACCTGGGCCTAACCTGGGTTAAGGTTAGGTGTTCTGTCGGCCAGATGTGGCCCAAAGGTCATGACCTGGGCCTAATCTGGGTTAAGGTTAGGTGTTCTTTAGGCCAGATGTGGCCCAAAGGTCAAGACTTGGGCCTAACCTGGGTTAAGGTTAGGTGTTCTTTAGGCCAGATGTGGCCCAAAGGTCATGACCTGGGCCTAACCTGGGTTAAGGTTAGGTGTTCTTTAGGCCAGATGTGGCCCAAAGGTCAAGACCTGGGCCTAACCTGGGTTAAGGTTAGGTGTTCTGTCGGCCAGATGTGGCCCAAAGGTCATGACTTGGGCCTAACCTGAGTTAAGGTTAGGTGTTCTTTAGGCCAGATGTGGCCCAAAGGTCAAGACCTGGGCCTAACCTGGGTTAAGGTTAGGTGTTCTGTCGGCCAGATGTGGCCCAAAGGTCATGACCTGGGCCTAATCTGGGTTAAGGTTAGGTGTTCTTTAGGCCAGATGTGGCCCAAAGGTCAAGACTTGGGCCTAACCTGGGTTAAGGTTAGGTGTTCTGTCGGCCAGATGTGGCCCAAAGGTCATGACCTGGGCCTAATCTAGGTTAAGGTTAGGTGTTCTTTAGGCCAGATGTGGCCCAAAGGTCAAGACTTGGGCCTAACCTGGGTTAAGGTTAGGTGTTCTGTCGGCCAGATGTGGTCCAAAGGTCATGACTTGGGCCTAACCTGGGTTAAGGTTAGGTGTTCTGTCGGCCAGATGTGGCCCAAAGGTCATGACTTGGGCCTAACCTGGGTTAAGGTTAGGTGTTCTGTCGGCCAGATGTGGCCCAAAGGTCAAGACTTGGGCCTAACCTGGGTTAAGGTTAGGTGTTCTGTAGGCCAGATGTGGCCCAAAGGTCAAGACTTGGGCCTAACCTGGGTTAAGGTTAGGTGTTCTGTCGGCCAGATGAGGCCCAAAGGTCAAGACCTGGTCCTAACCTGGGTTAAGGTTAGGTGTTCTGTTGGCCAGATGTGGCCCAAAGGTCATGACTTGGGCCTAACCTGGGTTAAGGTTAGGTGTTCTGTCGGCCAGATGTGGCCCAAAGGTCATGACTTGGGCCTAACCTGAGTTAAGGTTAGGTGTTCTGTCGGCCAGATGTGGCCCAAAGGTCATGACTTGGGCCTAACCTGGGTTAAGGTTAGGTGTTCTGTCGGCCAGATGTGGCCCAAAGGTCATGACTTGGGCCTAACCTGGGTTAAGGTTAGGTGTTCTGTCGGCCAGATGTGGCCCAAAGGTCAAGACCTGGTCCTAACCTGGGTTAAGGTTAGGTGTTCTTTAGGCTAGATGTGGCCCAAAGGTCATGACTTGGGCCTAACCTGTGTTAAGGTTAGGTGTTCTGTCGGCCAGATGTGGCCCAAAGGTCATGACTTGGGCCTAACCTGGGTTAAGGTTAGGTGTTCTGTCGGCCAGATGTGGCCCAAAGGTCATGACTTGGGCCTAACCTGGGTTAAGGTTAGGTGTTCTGTTGGCCAGATGTGGCCCAAAGGTCATGACTTGGGCCTAACCTGGGTTAAGGTTAGGTGTTCTTTAGGCCAGATGTGGCCCAAAGGTCATGACTTGGGCCTAACCTGGGTTAAGGTTAGGTGTTCTGTCGGCCAGATGTGGCCCAAAGGTCATGACTTGGGCCTAACCTGGGTTAAGGTTAGGTGTTCTTTAGGCCAGATGTGGCCCAAAGGTCATGACTTGGGCCTAACCTGGGTTAAGGTTAGGTGTTCTGTCGGCCAGATGTGGCCCAAAGGTCAAGACCTGGTCCTAACCTGGGTTAAGGTTAGGTGTTCTTTAGGCTAGATGTGGCCCAAAGGTCATGACTTGGGCCTAACCTGTGTTAAGGTTAGGTGTTCTTTCGGCCAGATGTGGCCCAAAGGTCATGACTTGGGCCTAATCTGGGTTAAGGTTAGGTGTTCTGTAGGCCAGATGTGGCCCAAAGGTCAAGACCTGGGCCTAACCTGGGTTAAGGTTAGGTGTTCTTTAGGCCAGATGTGGCCCAAAGGTCAAGACCTGGGCCTAACCTGGGTTAAGGTTAGGTGTTCTGTAGGCCAAATGTGGCCCAAAGGTCAAGACCTGGGCCTAATCTGGGTTAAGGTTAGGTGTTCTGTCGGCCAGATGTGGCCCAAAGGTCATGACTTGGGCCTAACCTGGGTTAAGGTTAGGTGTTCTGTCGGCCAGATGTGGCCCAAAGGTCAAGACCTGGGCCTAACCTGGGTTAAGGTTAGGTGTTCTGTCGGCCAGATGTGGCCCAAAGGTCAAGACCTGGGCCTAATCTGGGTTAAGGTTAGGTGTTCTGTTGGCCAGATGTGGCCCAAAGGTCAAGACCTGGGCCTAACCTGGGTTAAGGTTAGGTGTTCTGTCGGCCAGATGTGGCCCAAAGGTCATGACTTGGGCCTAACCTGGGTTAAGGTTAGGTGTTCTGTCGGCCAGATGTGGTCCAAAGGTCAAGACCTGGGCCTAACCTGGGTTAAGGTTAGGTGTTCTTTAGGCTAGATGTGGCCCAAAGGTCATGACTTGGGCCTAACCTGTGTTAAGGTTAGGTGTTCTGTCGGCCAGATGTGGCCCAAAGGTCATGACTTGGGCCTAACCTGGGTTAAGGTTAGGTGTTCTGTTGGCCAGATGTGGCCCAAAGGTCATGACTTGGGCCTAACCTGGGTTAAGGTTAGGTGTTCTGTCGGCCAGATGTGGCCCAAAGGTCATGACTTGGGCCTAACCTGGGTTAAGGTTAGGTGTTCTGTCGGCCAGATGTGGCCCAAAGGTCATGACTTGGGCCTAATCTGGGTTAAGGTTAGGTGTTCTGTCAGGTGCCGTGTCAGTAAACTAGTCCACCCCTGTGGTTCCAACTGAATTATCGCAGTAACTATTAGGGACCATGATATCAGCTTCATGGTTCCCAGGGAATCACATCATCCACTGGTTTATGGGTTTGGTGTGGATCTGATGCCTATTAAACCTGAAATAAATTGTCAGTTTTTGTAAATAAGACCATTGAAATTGCGCTAAAAACTTTCAAGGAAAACGTTGACTGATGCAGGCAACGTTTTCAGCTTGTTTTAGACCAACTATGTGAATCTTTTCTCCACAGATTTTCAGAAATAATGGTGTCATGTATGTTTCTATCCCTGTTATGGGCTTATTAAGGGTTGGGTTGATGGGAAATGTAGAAGAAGAACGAACCATGCATGAATTAGCAGAAAAGGGAAATGCAAATGGAAAACTAGATGTTTCTGTTTGTCCTTATTCACCTTCTTAAAGCACATTTTTCTTTCACAACCAAAGTTGGACCAAACCCAAGGGAGAGTGTGCCTCTCACTGGTAAAAAGAAAAGTAAAGCATGTGTAAAATGTGGGGAGCTGTAAAGCCGACTCGTCCGACTGGGCTTTTGTGTTTGGTGTCTGCAGGTAAACTACTTCAGTTTGTTTTCAGCCTGACGAATCAATCATTGCACAGCTAGGCCTCCTCTGGACTTCTACACTAGCACCTGACATGGTTGCTCGGTGGCCTTTGACACCCTCCAAAGGTCATGACTTGGGCCTAACCTGGGTTAAGGTTAGGTGTTCTGTCGGCCAGATGTGGCCCAAAGGTCAAGACTTGGGCCTAATCTGGGTTAAGGTTAGGTGTTCTGTCAGGTGCTGTGTCAGTAAACCAGTCCACCCCTGTGGTTCCAACTGAATTCTCGCAGTAACTATTAGGGACCATGATATCAGCTTCATGGTTCCCAGGGAATCACATCATCCACTGGTTTATGGGTTCGGTGTGGATCTGATGCCTATTAAACCTGAAATAAATTGTCAGTTTTTGTAAATAAGACCATTGAAATTGCGCTAAAAACTTTCAAGGAAAACGTTGACTGATGCAGGCAACGTTTTCAGCTTTTTTTAGACCAACTATGTGAATCTTTTCTCCACAGATTTTCAGAAATAATGGTGTCATGTATGTTTCTATCCCTGTTATGGGCTTATTAAGGGTTGGGTTGATGGGAAATGTAGAAGAAGAGGGCTCAACGTGAGTCTTATGTTTATGTTTTTATGTATTTAGCAGACACTTTTATCCAAAGCGACTTACATTGGTAGGCAGTCAGGGTCTTGACTGAGGACCACCACTGGATGTAGTACTTTTCATCCAGTCCCTACTTCACTATCCAGTCAAACATGAAATGAGGGACAACGAACCATACATGAATTAGCAGAAAAGGGAAATGCAAATGGAAAACTAGATGTTTCTGTTTGTCCTTATTCATCTTCTTAAAGCACATTTTTCTTTCACAACCAAAGTTGGACCAAACCCAAGGGAGAGTGTGCCTCTCACTGGTAAAAAGAAAAGTAAAGCATGTGTAAAATGTGGGGAGCTGTGAAGCCGACTCGTCCGACTGTGCTTTTGTGTTTGGTGTCTGCAGGTAAACTACTTCAGTTTGTTTTCAGCCTGACGAATCAATCATTGCACAGCTAAGCCTCCTCTGGACTTCTACACTAGCACCTGACATGGTTGCTCGGTGGCCTTTGACACCCTCCAAAGGTCAGGTGCTGTGTCAGTAAACCAGTCCACCCCTGTGGTTCCAACTGAATTATCGCAGTAACTATTAGGGACCATGATATCAGCTTCATGGTTCCCAGGGAATCACATCATCCACTGGTTTATGGGTTCGGTGTGGATCTGATGCCTATTAAACCTGAAATAAATTGTCAGTTTTTGTAAATAAGACCATTGAAATTGCGCTAAAAACTTTCAAGGAAAACGTTGACTGATGCAGGCAACGTTTTCAGCTTGTTTTAGACCAACTATGTGCATCTTTTCTCCACAGATTTTCAGAAATAATGGTGTCATGTATGTTTCTATCCCTGTTATGGGCTTATTAAGGGTTGGGTTGATGGGAAATGTAGAAGAAGAACGAACCATGCATGAATTAGCAGAAAAGGGAAATGCAAATGGAAAACTAGATGTTTCTGTTTGTCCTTATTCATCTTCTTAAAGCACATTTTTCTTTCACAACCAAAGTTGGACCAAACCCAAGGGAGAGTGTGCCTCTCACTGGTAAAAAGAAAAGTAAAGCATGTGTAAAATGTGGGGAGCTGTAAAGCCGACTCGTCCGACTGGGCTTTTGTGTTTGGTGTCTGCAGGTAAACTACTTCAGTTTGTTTTCAGCCTGACAAATCAATCATTGCACAGCTAGGCCTCCTCTGGACTTCTACACTAGCACCTGACATGGTTGCTCGGTGGCCTTTGACACCCTCCAAAGGACAGAGGAGTTTTGTTGCTCATGACATTTGTAATGGACGACATGCTGAAGGGGATGGAGGTGAGTGGACAAAAAGTAGTACAAGAGAACAGATTGCTGTCCGTCATACCTGTAAACCCTGTCAGCGATGGACCAATTATCTACGGGCAACTCAATCCCATCCTTCACTTACAGCAAAGCAGCCATGACCACACATGAACACACACTGAATATCATTACAGCGGATGGCATTCAATGAATTCCAATGTGAAACACTGGTGTCAACATAATTCAATTTACTTCATGGAGCATTACATGACAGCGTGGAGAAATATAAAGAAGAAATTACCTTTTAATCCCTCTGAGGAGCACACATCCTGAAGCCTTTAGACTAAAATCCATTTACATATGTGTTTAATTTCATGTACCATAAAATACACAATTTAAAAAGCCTTACAAATGGTCACCAGGAGCTAAAATGTTCCACCAGATAAGTCATTCTAATTTACTTCTGATGCGGTGTGGAAACTTGAAAGGTATTTGTAAATTTAATGTAGACTTGACATGGTTTTGTGGAGCTGGAGAAGGTTTTTAACTGTGAGAATTGGGTACAAGCGTTGCTTTTGTGCTTTTATTCGGTCCCTGTGTAACCAAAGCAGGAGCTGTGTCTGCAATCTGAGCACAAGGCCGAACTCACGGGTCCATCCAGGTCAGGGATGAGTCTCTGCCTTAAATAAAACTTTAAGTATTAAGGATAAAGTTTGTTGATAGACCTTGTTGGAGGTCCAGTTGGATCAGAGATGGACAGACGGATCGGGGCTTCGTCAGCAGTAATGAGGACGCTGCTCCGGTCCGTTTGGTGAAGCTGAGCCGGAAGGAGAAGCTTTCAGTTTCAGAGAAGCCTTCAATTTCCGGCAGTTGCCTTTTCCGGTCTTAATGGCTGTACACAGCGAATTAATTCACAACCAGTAAATTCACCCCAGCCTCAGCCGGTCGTACAGACCACCCCTCTGTGCATTCAACATTTGCAATTTAAGCATTTGTTCTTCAGTATTGATGAGCTCCAACTGCAAATACGGCTGCTCCACCTCGGTTGCCATTGGTTACTGTTGTTAACTGTGAACCGGAAGAAAAAGCAAGGATTCGGCTATAACCTGAAACCACACAAACACACAAACACACCAGCATGTTGAACTGCAGAGCAACGCGTTCCCTCGACGCAGAACTTCGAATGCTCAGTGAAGACGTCGACGTTACGGAAGACTATAAATTAAGCCTTAGAGATAGGGGGAGGAGCTCCACCATCCAAGGGGAGGAGCTCCACCATCCGGGGGGGAAGAGCTCCACTATCCAAGGGGAGGAGCTCCACCATCCAAGGGGAGGAGCTCCACCATCCGGGGGGAGGGGCTCCACCATCCGGGGGGAGCGGCTCCACCATCCAGGGGGAGGAGCTCCACCATCCGGGGGAAGAGCTCCACCATCCAGGGGGAGGAGCTCAACCATCCAGGGGGGAGGAGCTCCACTATCCAAGGGGAGGAGCTCCACCATCCAGGGGGAGGAGCTCAACCATCCAGGGGGGAGGAGCTCAACCATCCAAGGGGAGGAGCTCCACCATCCAGGGGGAGGAGCTCCACCATCCGGGGGAAGAGCTCCACCATCCAGGGGGAGGAGCTCAACCATCCAGGGGGGAGGAGCTCAACCATCCAAGGGGAGGAGCTCCACCATCCAGGGGGGAGGAGCTCCACTATCCAAGGGGAGGAGCTCCACCATCCAAGGGGAGGAGCTCCACCATCCGGGGGGAGGAGCTCCACCATCCGGGGGGAGGGGCTCCACCACCCGGGGGGAGGAGCTCCACCATCCGGTGGGAGGAGCTCCACCACCCGGGGGGAGGAGCTCCACCACCCGGGGGGAGGGGCTCCACCATCCGGTGGGAGGAGCTCCACCACCCGGGGGGAGGAGCTCCACCACCCGGGGGGGGAGGAGCTCCACCATCCGGGGGGAGCTCGGAGTAGAGTCGCTGCTCCTCCACATAGAAAGGAGTCAGCTGAGGTGGTTCATCTGGTTAGGATGCCTCCTGGGAGGAGGCTCCGGGTCAGAACCAGAACTCATGGGATGGATCTCAGGGGAGAGAGTGCTGCTGGGGAGAGGGATGTCTGGGTTTCCCTCCTGGACCTGTTGGCCCCACATTCTGACCTCGGATAAGCAGAAGATGATGGATTGTTCCCAGAGAAGCAGCTGTTTTCAAAACAAATTGCTCTAATCAAGTGAAAGTTGTGCTTAAAGACATTACTGCAAAACGACAATGATAGCATTTGAAGTGCAAGACGAGCTGTAATGGGAGCAGAAGAGGAGATTCATGCAGTTGATCCTCATTTACTGCTCAGTCAGAGTCAGAACTGAGAAAGATTCCAGCAGTTGCAGCAGAGCTCGATGGAAAATAAGCAGACAGATTGTATCAAATCGTGTAGAGATTCCCGGCAAGATGTGCCGGCAGAAACCTAATTTAGACCCTTATCCCTACAGCGGAAATTAGACTTCCGGAGATTCCTACTCTCAGGGGAGATTTCCTAAATCTTAAGATGTACCATCATTTCACAGCGGATGATGGAAGAAGTCGTGCTTACTGATGAATCCCATTTAGAGATTATCGGTAAGAGAAGGATCACAGGAAAACATGGTCATAGAAGGGTAAGAAATAAGCCTCATGGAGATCTTAAAGGGCATGAATTCTACAAAGTCACACTTATATATATATATACATACAACCCTTAGTGTCAGTCAGGAGATCAGAGTTAATCTCTCTTGTTTGTCCAAAGGAGATTCAGTTTAGGGACGAGAAAAGTTTGGATATTCATCTCATGGTGAAAGCTAAAACTGGGCGGTCGTGTTTCATAAGAACAAAAGTATACATTTGTTAAATTCTAATTAAATCTTGTCCTTAAAGCGTCTTAAAAAGCGGTAAATACAGAATCAGATGATGTCATTATTCATTGAACAGAAACTAAGTGAACCCCCTGATGCAACACCTTGATTCTTTCCTTTTTCCCACATTCTGCTGTAGATCTGCTGCTGTGTTTGGGATCTTTGTCCTGTTGATGAGCCACTTTCAGCCCAGCTTTAGCTGTGGGACAGATGGCCTCACATCTGACTCTAGAATACTTTGGTATCCAGAGGAGTTCATGGTGGACTCAATGACTGCAAGGTGCCCAGGTCCTGTGGCTGCAGAACCAGCCCAGATCATCAGCCCTCCACCACCGTGCTTGACAGCTGGTATGAGGTGTTTGTGCTGATCTGCTGTGTTTGGTTTCCTCCAAACGTGCTGCTGTGCATTAGGACCAAACATCTCCACTTTGCTCTGGTCTGTCCAAAGGACATTGTTCCAGAAGTCTTGAGCTTTGTTCAGATGCAGCTTTGCAAACCTAAGCTGTGCTGCCATGTTCTTTTTAGAGAGAAGAGGCTTTCTCCTGCAGCCCTTCCAAACAAGCCATCCTTGTTCAGTCTTTTTCTAACTGTGCTGCCATGACCTTTAACCTTTAGCATGCTAACTGAGGCCTGTAGAGTCTGAGATGTAGCTCTGGGCTTTTTCACCTTGGGGTGACCTTTAACCTTTAGCATGCTAACTGAGGCCTGTAGAGTCTGAGATGTAGCTCTGGGCTTTTTCACCTTGGGGTGACCTTTAACCTTTAACATGCTAACTGAGGCCTGTAGAGTCTGAGATGTAGCTCTGGGCTTTTTCACCTTGGGGTGACCTTTAACCTTTAGCATGCTAACTGAGGCCTGTAGAGTCTGAGATGTAGCTCTGGGCTTTTTCACCTTGGGGTGACCTTTAACCTTTAGCATGCTAACTGAGGCCTGTAGAGTCTGAGATGTAGCTCTGGGCTTTTTCACCTTGGGGTGACCTTTAACCTTTAACATGCTAACTGAGGCCTGTAGAGTCTGAGATGTAGCTCTGGGCTTTTTCACCTTGGGGTGACCTTTAACCTTTAACATGCTAACTGAGGCCTGTAGAGTCTGAGATGTAGCTCTGGGCTTTTTCACCTTGGGGTGACCTTTAACCTTTAACCTGCTAACTGAGGCCTGTAGAGTCTGAGATGTAGCTCTGGGCTTTTTCACCTTGGGGTGACCTTTAACCTTTAGCATGCTAACTGAGGCCTGTAGAGTCTGAGATGTAGCTCTGGGCTTTTTCACCTTGGGGTGACCTTTAACCTTTAACATGCTAACTGAGGCCTGTAGAGTCTGAGATGTAGCTCTGGGCTTTTTCACCTTGGGGTGACCTTTAACCTTTAGCATGCTAACTGAGGCCTGTAGAGTCTGAGATGTAGCTCTGGGCTTTTTCACCTTGGGGTGACCTTTAACCTTTAACATGCTAACTGAGGCCTGTAGAGTCTGAGATGTAGCTCTGGGCTTTTTCACCTTGGGGTGACCTTTAACATGCTAACTGAGGCCTGTAGAGTCTGAGATGTAGCTCTGGGCTTCTTCACCTTGGGGTGACCTTTAACCTTTAGCATGCTAACTGAGGCCTGTAGAGTCTGAGATGTAGCTCTGGGCTTTTTCACCTTGGGGTGACCTTTAACCTTTAGCATGCTAACTGAGGCCTGGAGAGTCTGAGATGTAGCTCTGGGCTTCTTCACCTTGGGGTGAACTTGCTGGGACGTCCACTCCTGGGAAGATTGACAGCTGTCCTGAATGTTTTCCACTTGTGAATAATCTTTCTCTCTGTAGAATGATGGACTCCAGATAGTCTGGAAATGGCCTTATAACCCTTCCCAGACTGATGGGCAGCAGCAGCTGCTTCTCTGAGATCATTGCTGGTGTCTTTCCTCCTTGGCATCGTGTTAAACTGACAGAACTTCTGCTTTTATAGAGCTGCTCACACTGACTGATGATCAATAATCAGAGCATTGATCAGCAGCTCCTGGCTGCTTCTTACCCTTTTAGTTCCTGTGGAAGCAGGAAGGGTTCACTTAGTTTTTCCCACACTGCTTCTGTTTTGTGAGGTTGTTTTTATCTCATTTTAAACCTGGTGGGGACCAGATGATATTCCTTATGTGCTGATGCATAAAACCTGTAAATATGCTCATCCTTTTGCACTTTTGTCACCTAAATATCGAGTTCTTGGTCCTTATTGATGGTTTGCAGTTGATCAGGAAGGGATCCAAAACAGAAAGGTGCTCAAAACAATGTATCTACAGGCAGGTCACCAACCAGTGTTTCCAACATGTCTATGAGGATATTTTTAAACCTACTTACTGCCAGTGGTGACATAACAGACTCAAGTCCCCGGTGACTTCTGGAAAAGCTGTATTTCTCATGCGTCGTCGACTATAATCATATTCAGCTCCATTTCCTGTTGACCTTTGATGTTCAGGGACGTGTTCAACATGCCTGGCATCAGTTTTTTATCTGTGTTGGATATTGGGTGTTTAGTTGGTGAAGAATCAAACGTCTGGTAAAAATGGGACTTAGTTAGTCGCGGTTTATGTTTTAATTCTGTTGTTTTTCAGCTCATTTGTCATGTTTTTAGACCCATTTCTTGTCGTGTTTTCTCCCCTGTCGCCTACACTCAACTCACCTGTTCACAGCTGCACATCATCACCTCCCCACAGCATTCAGTTTCCTGGTTCCTCTCAGTCATGGTAAAACCCTCAAGTCTGCGGTTGTTTTTCAGTTAAATTATAGCCTTGTTTTCTATAGTCTATTTTATTTATTTAATCACAGTCTTAGTCTTGCTTTGTTTGTTTTCTCAGTTCAAGTATTCTTTGATAATCGGCTCCTCGTTTAATGCTCTCTCCGGGTCGGGAATGAAGTCCTTCCCCAGGTGGAGGAGTTCAAGTATCTCGGGGTCTTGTTCACAGTGAGGGACGAATGGAGCGTGAGATTGACGGCGGATCGGTGCAGCGTCTGCAGTGTTGCTGCACCGACCCGTCTGTGAAGAAGGAGCTGAGCCAGAAGGAGAAGCTCTCTATTAACTGGTCAGTCTACGTTCCCATCCTCACCTGTGGTAACGAGCTGTAGGTAGAGACCGAAAGAACGAGATCGCGAATACAAGCGGCTGAAATGGGTTTCCTCCGCAGGGTGTCTGGGCCTCCCTTAGAGATAGGGTGAGAAGCTCAGTCATCCGGGAGGGGCTCGGAGTAGAACCGCTGCTCCTCCGCATTGAGAGGAGTCAGATGAGGTGGCATCTGGTTAGGATGCCCCCTGGACGCCTCCCTGGGGAGGTGTTCTGGGCCCGTCCCACTGGGAGGAGACCCGGGGAAGACCCAGGACACGTTGGAGAGACTATGGCCTGGGAACGCCTCGGGAGGGAGGGAGGGATGGAGGGATGGATGATGGATGGATGGATGATGGATGGATGGATGGATGGATGATGGATGATGGATGGATGGATGGAAGGATGGATGATGGATGGATGATGGATGATGGATGGATGGATGGAAGGATGGATGATGGATGGATGATGGATGGATGATGGATGATGGATGGATGGATGGAAGGATGGATGATGGATGATGGATGGATAGATGGATGGATGGATGGATGGATGGATGGATGGATGGATGATGGATGATGGATGGATGGATGGAAGGATGGATGATGGATGGATGATGGATGATGGATGGATGATGGATGGATGGATGGATGATGGATGATGGATGATGGATGATGGATGGATGGATGATGGATGATGGATGGATGGATGGAAGGATGGATGATGGATGATGGATGGATGGATGATGGATGATGGATGGATGGATGGATGGATGGAAGGATGGATGATGGATGGATGATGGATGGATGATGGATGATGGATGATGGATGGATGGATGGAAGGATGGATGATGGATGATGGATGGATGGATGGATGGATGGATGATGGATGATGGATGGATGGTTGATGGATGATGGATGGATGGATGGAAGGATGGATGATGGATGGATGGATGATGGATGGATGGATGGATGGATGGAAGGATGGATGATGGATGGATGATGGATGGATGATGGATGATGGATGGATGGATGGAAGGATGGATGATGGATGATGGATGGATAGATGGATGGATGGATGGATGGATGATGGATGATGGATGGATGATGGATGATGGATGGATGGATGGATGATGGATGGATGATGGATGGATGGATGGATGATGGATGGATGGATGGATGGATGGATAATGGATGGATGATGGATGGATGGATGGATGGATGATGGATGGATGATGGATGGATGATGGATGGATGGATGGATGATGGATGATGGATGGATGGATGGATGGATGGTTGGATGGATGATGGATGGATGATGGATGGATGATGGATGATGGATGGATGGATGGAAGGATGGATGATGGATGATGGATGGATGGATGGATGGATGGATGGATGGATGATGAATGATGGATGGATGATGGATGGATGGATGGATGATGGATGGATGACGGATGGATGATGGATGGATGATGGATGGATGATGGATGGATGATGGATGATGGATGGATGGATGGATGATGGATGGATGGATGATGGATGGATGATGGATGGATGATGGATGATGGATGGATGGATGGATGATGGATGGATGATGGATGGATGGATGGATGATGGATGGATGGATGGATGGATGGATGATGGATGGATGATGGATGGATGGATGGATGGATGGATGGAAGGATGGATGATGGATGGATGATGGATGATGGATGGATGGATGGATGATGGATGGATGGATGGATGATGGATGATGGATGGATGGATGATGGATGATGGATGGATGGATGGAAGGATGGATGATGGATGATGGATGGATGGATGGATGATGGATGGATGATGGATGGATAGATGGATGGATGGATGGATGGATGGATGATGGATGGATGATGGATGGATGATGGATGATGGATGGATGGATGGATGATGGATGGATGATGGATGGATGGATGGATGATGGATGGATGGATGGATGGATGGATGGATGATGGATGGATGATGGATGGATGGATGGATGATGGATGGATGGATGGATGGATGGATGGATGGATGATGGATGGGTGGATGATGGATGGATGGATGGATGATGGAAGGATGGATGGATGATGGATGATGGATGGATGATGGATGGATGGATGATGGATGATGGATGGATGATGGAAGGATGGATGGATGGATGGATGGATGATGGATGGATGGATGGATGATGGATGGATGATGGATGGATGGATGATGGATGGATGACTCCTCTTTTTTGCTAATAAATCTTGTTACTTTGTGAAGTCTGCATCCCTTCCACCGTCGTTCTTGACAGTCGTGTCTAATTTAAACATGAGGAAGCGACAGGCAGTTTGTCTCAGAAGTGTGAAAACATGACAGTCCTGTGATTCTGTGACAAAGTTTTATTTCACAGCAGTTTGTCCGAAAATATCCGAATAACCACACATTAAAAAGGGCCCACGATGCCGTGTTAATGTCACACAACCTTCTCCTCAGGAGGGCTGAGCTGTGAGAAAAGACTTCATTAAACCAAAGCCCCGCTGGAGAAATCGTGCCGTTTAATATGTCAATTGGTCACGGTGAAAACTGGCATCAGAGAGCTAAAAATGAAAGAGGATTGAATCTACCCTCCGCATCAGGAAGCCCGCTGATTTACATAAACCTACACAAAGATGCTCAAACTTCTTCATTTATTTATCCTCCCATGAAAGTGCTGCTTCATGTTCATCCTCAAAAGTCATCAACACAAACCGAGCTGCAGTTCATTAGCAAGACATCCAGAAATAATCAGAGTGAGGAGGAGGAGGCCGAAGAAGTTGGCAAAGGAAAAGGAGCCGGTGGAGAGGATAATAGAAAGATAAGAAGTGGTACTTTTCAGAAAATCCCAGACAAAAGGAGGCGGATCAGAATGAAGAGGGAAGGCGGACGATTTGGAGCGGAAATGAATCCGAGGGAATGAAAAAGATCCCAGGACGATAAAAGAGTGAGAGAAGGTGGACGGAGAGGCAGATTAGAGTTTAAATGATGAAGAGGACGTGGGCAGGGGTGTCATTAACCAGCAGAGCAGCAGAAAGATGGAGGAGAGGATGGACAAAAGAGCCGTCAGGGAAGAAAAGGGAGGCAAATCAAGATGAATTCAACTCCAGAGAGAAGATAGTTCAGCTGAAAGAATGACATCAGGGTCGACAGAAAGGCAACTCATCATCAACAGAAACAGGCAGATGATAGAAATACGGGACTCTTCTCTTTCCATTTACAGGTACATTATTTAACCCGGGAAATGAACTGCAGGCAGCAGCTCCATCAGTTCCCTGAATAAATGCTTATTCTGAGGCACAGAGTACAGGAACAGCAGTAAATTCCTCTGTGAGTGACTCACCACGGTCCCTGTGTGGGTTATGGCGTGTATATAATGTGCTTTACTCCGACTTACTCGGTTTTAATTGATGCAGAAAAGACTCTCTGAGATTCAAGTGATTTTAAAGTTGTTTCTAAGTGCAGCGAGCAGCTCGTTCCCAGTTTAGTTCAGGCTTCGCAGATGAGTGAAAATAATTAGTTTTCGGAGAAAAGACCATGACTTTCTTTGTTTTATAGAAGGATTTATAGTCCAAAAGTATTGATCCAGCCCTCAGTTCTTTATATTTGCCTCCAATGATCCAGATGTTCTTTAACCTTTAAAGTGTCCTGATCAACAGTTCTGCAGCTTTCTGAAGCTCTTTCAGAGTTTTTCTTTGGACATTTTCTGCTTTTTCACTCATTTTCAGTCCTTGTTCCTGAACATTTTCAGTGTTTTTTCTTTGTTAAGCCTCTTAACTGTGAGCTATGAAGCATTCAGGCAGAAAAAACAAGCTTTTTCTAGTTATTAATGAATTAATAAATCAATACTTTGACAAAGCCTTAATCCATCCCTCACTTTTTACACTTTCCCTCCAATGATCCAGATGTTCTTTAACCTTTAAAGTGTCCTGATCAACAGTTCTGCAGCTTTCTGAAGGAGTTTCACAGTTTTTCTTTGGACATTTTCTGCTTTTTCACTCATTTTCAGTCCTTGTTCCTGAACATTTTCAGAGTTTTTTCTTTGTTCAGCCACTTAACTCTGAGCTATGAAGCATTCAGGCAGAAAAAAGGCTCCTAACTCAAGGGATGAACCAGTGTTGTGTCGACACAGAACAGACAACTTAGCAAAGAAGCCATTTTAAACTGGATCTTTAGGCACTTTGTCACAAAGACACATCATTTGTTCCCATTTCTTTAGCTGCATCTATGAAAAACAGCAAAGAAAACACAGTTTGACAGACAGAAAATAGGATTTCTGCAGCAACAAGGTGATTCCCAAAGAGCTATTAGCTGAAAACTTGGCATATCTCAGCATGGTGTGCAGTGTGTCCTTAAAACATTTGAGGAAACTGGACAAGTGGAGGACAAAAGAAGAAGTGTCAGGCCTAAAAAACTATCTACAGCAGATGAACAGGATCTGAAAGTGATGTCCTTAATAAAGAGGAAAAAATCCAGCTGTGACCTGACAGGACCTGAGAGATGCATCTGGACCTTCAGCTGATCCATCTACTGTTGGCCCAAGCCTCATCAGAAATGGTCTCCATGGAAGGGTGGCTGTCAAGAAGCCGTTCTTAAGGAAGGGAAACAGGGAGAAAAGGCTGAGCTGTGCCAAATGACACAAGAAGTGGACTGAAAATCAGTGGCAACAGGTCTTATGGAGGGATGAATCCTCCCCAGAGCCCGGACCTCAACATTATTGAAGCAGTGTGGGATCATCTGACAGAGAACGGAACAAAAGGCAGCCCACATCCAAAGAAGAGCTTTGGGATGTCCTTCAAGAAGCCTGGAGAACTATTCCTGAAGACTCCTTAAAGAAATGACAGAAAGCTTGTCTCAGAGGGTTCAGGCTGTGTTGGAGAATAAAGGAGCTCAGACCAGAGATTCACTTTAAAGCTGCTGAGAACTGATAAAAAACTCTGTTTATATATCTAACTATTCCTGAAAAACTAGTCCTCATCATGTATATATTTTCTGTTATCCTGAGAATATATAAAGAAATTAAGAGCAGCTCAAGACCTTTACACAGAACTGTTGGTTTGTAGATAGAATGGAGGAAGTTGAAGCCTTCGAGCCGACAAAGTCAACCATCCGACCCGATGATGCAAGGGTTTGAAGGTTGAAGATGAACCTTAGTGAGCAAAGATGGATGCATGTAAAAGTCAACATAACTCAGCACAGAAAGATGAGTGGCAGCAGCAAGACTCCTGCTATCCCTAAGAGCCAAGTTCAATTTCAAAGTTACAAAGAGTGAAAGAGAGGAGACGGACCGGAAGGTTCGGGAGCTTTGATTTCGTGGGTTTTGTTTGTTGGCAAAGACAAAAAAGTGTTAAATCCCCCAAAGTATGCTGGGTAGCATCACAAGGTCGGTGCAGCAGGCAGAGAGCCAGATTCAGTGTGAACACGGAGCAGCACATCGTAAAAGTTGGAAGTCACATTTTCAGCATTTCAATGAATATTTCCTCTCAGAACAACAAAGAGGTGCGAAAAAACCCCGAAAACATGCGACTGTGAGAAGATAAAATGACCAAAAAGGGACACAAAATGAGCACAAATAGATGCAAATTAACAAAAAAGATCCTGTAATTACTAAATTAGTCGTAGAGACATAAGATGTGGACATGGCTCCGAGGCACAATGCTTTTACTTTTTCAGTTATTTTCTATAATGAATGACATTTGACAACATCTGCCTGAAGAGACAGAAGCTTCTTCAATTACTCTGGATTAATCTGCCAAGTCCCAATAAATGCACCATTTCCTCCAGTTTGTAGAAATTACACATTCACCAGGAGTTTTGACTCATTTATGGCCTGAGAATCACAATATAAAGCGCTCCGTGCCACATGCAAATCATAAGGAACTCCAGTGGGTGACTGCAGGTTTATTTGTGGTTCCCAGAACTTCCAGAACCAGAACTTAAAGTTTTCTTTGCTGTTTATTGCTTTTTATCAGAGAAGTTCCATCACAAAGATGGAGAATGACGAAGAAGCATAACAAGATCACTAAATGTGCCACAAAAATACCAGAAAGAGACATTAAACTCAGAATATGACCGATAATAATGAAGAAAATGAATCCGAATGGCCCCAGCATGGATCCCTGGGGAACATAAGGTCCAAAAGGTCATCGTATCTGTTCTCCGCTTTGTTCAAGGTCATGACTCAAAGTCCGATAACAGCGAAAATGGTCAGATTAATTTGTCCTTTGGCTTTGGATGTGAACAAACCTCAAGTTTAGTTAAAGGAGACATTCTTGAAAAGCTGGAAAAAGTCACTCACAAAAGGCAAGAAAACCTTTTTCCGACTGACGGAACAAACAAATCAGATGTTATTAAAGGTCGACTTCACCTCCTGCACATTTCTGTGTGGTTAAAGGAGGTATTTCTGACAGACCAAATCCAAAAAGAGGACACAAATGAAGAGCTTCTCCCTGAGACTGTAATTATTTTCATCCAGGACAATGCCACCGTGAATCTCTGGTTGCCAAGGGAATGGGACAGAAAAATAACAAACTACAGTCCAGCCAACAGAGAATCTATGGTGGAAACTTCCTGGAAACAGCAGCTCTGGGAGACAATGTTGGCATCTTCCAATGGAAAACCAGCAAAACACGGGCCAAGATGTGCGATGGATAGGAGGAAGGATGCCTCATTCCTTACTGTTTCACTTTGTTATCTCAAAAGCTGATAATAACACCCTAATAAGCTCCTAATCTGTACTCCGGACTTCAATGAGGGAGTAGACAGAGCTTCCTCATGGGTCTGTTTGTTAAATGAACTAAAATCTCTAACCACAAGCACCGAGCCGGCGCTCACAAAGGCTTCATGGGAGCATCCAAGTGTGTCTGTGCCGTCCAAAATGAAACTGTACTTCTTAATTAAGGAGCTATTAGTGGTCCAGCGATGGCAGATTGTGGGGACAGATTTCTAATGAGGCTCCAGCTTTGAGTTCTGCATGAATAAATTAACTCTGGAGCAAAAGAGGAGAAGAAAATCTGCACAAATTCAACTTTTTTTTTACCATTTTGGTTCATCAAAACCCCGGAGCTGAACTGTGCAGCTTGAAAGGTGAGATATGAGGTTTTTTAGGCTTGTTTTTTAGGCTTAATGTAGTTCAAACATCACAAAAAAACTTATTGTAAGAACTCAAAGGCTGCAAGAACAAAACTAAACAGATAATCGACCGTAAAAGACAAAAACTGGGCTGAAAAGTGATGTTTCCATTGCATTACACCTGAAATTACAATCACCTTCAGTGGTAGTGAATCATCTGGAAGCAGTGAAGGAACAAAAATATCTCTTAAAATTAACCTGATGGCAGATGAGTTGGATATTCTACTGTCTGATGATGCATTTATGAGCATTTTAACCAAAAAAGGAGAAGAAAAACAACCTTTAAGTGAACTGGCCACCAGACAGAAACACCTTTCTGCCTTCTGATGCTTCAAACCAACCTTTATTATCGTCTTTTTTTGGTGGCCTTCACATTTATCTGTTTTCCTGAGCTTCAGCGGTCCAGATAGTGAGACTGTGAAGGGGAAACTTCATTTATTCTGAAGTTAATGCGCTTCAGACACACTCAACACCAGCAGATGAAGACGCTGAACATGGCTCCGAGGCACAATGTTTTTTACTTTTTCAATTATTTTCTATAATGAATGACATTTGACAACATCTGCCTGAAGAGACAGAAGCTTCTTCAATTACTCTGGATTAATCTGCCAAGTCCCAATAAATGCACCATTTCCTCCAGTTTGCAGAAATTACACATTCACCAGGAGTTTTGACTCATTTATGGCCTGAGAATCACAATATAAAGCGCTCCGTGCCACATGCAAATCATAAGGAACTCCAGTGGGTGACTGCAGGTTTATTTGTGGTTCCCAGAACTTCCAGAACCAGAACTTAAAGTTTTCTTTGCTGTTTATTGCTTTTTATCAGAGAAGTTCCATCACAAAGATGGAGAATGACGAAGAAGCATAACAAGATCACTAAATGTGCCACAAAAATACCAGAAAGAGACATTAAACTCAGAATATGACCGATAAAAATGAAGAAAATGAATCCGAATGGCCCCAGCATGGATCCCTGGGGAACATAAGGTCCATAAGGTCATCGTATCTCCGGTGGAACCAGCTGAATGTCTGTTTTTAAGTCTTTAACCAAAATTGTTGGAGCTGAGAACCTCAGAGAGCAGAGAGGTGAGAGAAAACTAATAAGAAAAAGCTTTTGTGGGGCAGAATTATCATCTTTCTCTGATAAAGGATGGTCCTATAGTCCCATAAAGTATTCAAAAAGCTCTTTTCATGGAAGAAGAGATTATTGGACCAGACCAAGACTGGCATGTTGTTGGATTATGTTGCCATTGGACATGTTGTATAACCAGAATGGTCCTTTATCTGCTTCAGTTTCCATGTAGGACTCCTTAGTCCTTAAAGCTACAGCATGGTGGCACCTCAGCAAAGGCTTTATCTTTTTAAACCACCAGCTGAAGTCACAACAACCATAAAATATCTTCCAACCACCCAGTTTGTACCGTCATCTCTCTGTGTCCTCTTAAAGATTTCACTCACTGCATTGTATCACGTCGGCAACTGCTTAGCAACCAGATATGAACAAAGTGCCCATCTCCTGCTGAAGTCTTATGAGCAGTAAACTAGCTAAAAAAAACAAGATACAGAGCTGCTTTAAAGGTTTAAAATATATCAGGGTGTCTGAAGTCACCAGCAAGTGAAAAACTCTGGACTTTTTTAGTTCCCCTTTGTTTAAAAGCTCCTCATTTAAGGAGCCGTTCTGATTTTCATTTAGAAAGTACTCCTTAAATTGGCTCCGCCTCCTCCGCTAAGCCCCGCCTCCACCAATAAGCCCCGCCCACTCACATCCACCCTGCTGGGCGGATGAAGCCAGCTTCTGGTGGAAATGTTCTGCTGTCAGCTGCACTGAGGAGCATGCATCTTCCATCCAGCAGCAGCCTCAGAGGATATAAGAGCCCAGTGGATAAACTATATCTGAGGCTAATGCTCCAGCAGAGTTAGCTAAAGACTGTGAATGTGCAGCAAACACTTTTCATCCCACTGTTCTAACAACTTCTGCTGGTAACTCTGACAGTGTTGGACGTCTGTGATGGTGCGTAACCATGGCAACGGGACAGTTATTAATCTGTTGGAGCAGCTAACTGAGCTAAGTGACGCCTGGAGTAAGACCCCAAATCAAGATGAGTTGAAGAGGAGACGTCTGGGATGCAGAGCAGGAACAAAATGGAGGAAAAGGAGGAAGTTTAAAGCATTTTTTTCCTTGATCATCAGGGGAAATGTGAGATCACTGGAGGATAAAATGGAAGAGCTTGGAGCCCTGATGAGGACACAGCAGGAATATCAGGAAGAGAACCGGCTGCAGGAACTATATAGGGACTGGATAGTGTGTTTAAAACCTTTTCGTAGACATTAGTCACAAAATAACAACATCAAATGCAAACAAAATCATCTCATTGAAACCATATATCTGAGAACAAGCTGTCCAACTTCTTACATTAACTCAGGAGCAATAAAACTTGTTCTAATTCCACATGAACACATTATTTTCTTTGGTGTTTTGAAGACAAACTGTTTTCCCATTAAAAGCTGTGACACAAACCCATCGTTTTCTTATTATTAGTCAAAGTTTCCTGCTACAAAATGACGCTTTCAGGGTTATATGAAACCAATTTGACAGTCGAGCCGAAAAGCAACAAGTTCAGGTTAAAAACATCTGGAAACTGTACAGACGTTGTGATTCGACTCGTTTGATTTCCTTCGTTGCTCGAACACTTATCAGAACGGACAAGCTTATGAAGGAAGGCATGAAGTGAAAAGGAAGAAGAGGAAGGAGGGGAAACCAGTGGTAAGACAAGGCATGAAAGACAGCATTTTGACGTCTTTGTTGCACAACAGGATTATTCCCGGTGACACACGGGAGGCGACAGCAAGCGAAGCTGTCGAGGTGCGGAGATCAGACCCCCTTTGATGCTGAGCGACTGTGTGATGTACTCCTCTTCATCAGCTCAAGGAGCCTTTCTGCACCTGCCCACACACTCAGATACACTGCTACCCTCAGTCAGTCAGTCGATGAAGAGCTTCAACACCTGCCGAGAAGCAGCAAACCTTTACTTTCCTCGTGTCTCCTCAAGGAAAATTACATTTTACGTCAAATCGAGAGTTTCAGGCTGCTGTCGCTCCGCTAATACCTGACTTTTAGAGGAGGTTCTGGTGCAGCTGCTTCCCAGTCTGTTGGCAGAGTGTCAGAAAACAAAAGAAAACAACCCGGGGCTCTGCTTCATCAGTAGGAATGAGAATAATGTCCAATCGAACCCAACTTTATTTATAAAGCACATTTATAACAACAGAGTTGAACCAAAGGGCTGTAAGGTCAAATATACATTTATATAGAGACATTCTGTACATATATCTATCTATATCTACACAGATAGATATATGCACCGATCAGCCATAACATTAAAACCACTGTCAGGTACAGTGAGCAGCACTTCTCATCTTGATCCAGTTCAATGTTCTGCTGGGAAACCACAACTGAACTGATAATCCGAGGCTGCATTTACACAACACTGAATATTGACTCTCACATACTAAGTATTCAACTTTAAATGTGTGTAAAGTTTTTTTTTTTAATAATTAAACCTCAGAGCGCTGGGATGTTTCAGGCTCACCTGAGCCATCCCTAACTATAAGCTTTATCAGGAAGGAAAGTTTCAGCCTGATCTTAAAGGTAGAGAGGGTGTCTGCTTCCTGAAGCCAAACTGGCAGCTGGTTCCACAGAGAGGGGCCTGATAACTGAAGGCTCTGCCTCCCATTCTGCTTTTAGGGGCCTGATAACTGAAGGCTCTGCCTCCCATTCTGCTTTTAGGGGCCTGATAACTAAAGGCTCTGCCTCCCATTCTGCTTTTAGGGGCCTGATAACTGAAGGCTCTGCCTCCCATTCTGCTTTTAGGGGCCTGATAACCGAAGGCTCTGCCTCCCATTCTGCTTTTAGGGGCCTGATAACTAAAGGCTCTGCCTCCCATTCTGCTTTTAGGGGCCTGATAACTGAAGGCTCTGCCTCCTATTCTGCTTTTAGGGGCCTGATAACTGAAGGCTCTGCCTCCCATTCTGCTTTTAGGGGCCTGATAACTGAAGGCTCTGCCTCCCATTCTGCTTTTAGGGGCCTGATAACTGAAAGCTCTGCCTCCCATTCTGCTTTTAGGGGCCTGATAACTGAAGGCTCTGCCTCCCATTCTGCTTTTAGGGGCCTGATAACTGAAGGCTCTGCCTCCCATTCTGCTTTTAGGGGCCTGATAACTGAAGGCTCTGCCTCCCATTCTGCTTTTAGAAACTCTGGGAACCACAAGGAAACCTGCAGCCTGAGAGCAAAGTGCTCTGTTGGGGAAATATCCAACTGTGAGATCTTTAAGATGTGATGGAGCTCGGTCATTAAGAGCTTTATATGTGAGGAGAAGAATCTGAAATTCTATTCTGAACCACTGTATTAAAAACAAACCTCCGAGTGTCAGGCAACAAAGGCACAAAAAACGTTAAATGCTAGTAAAGCAAAACAATGCGGGCTTGAAACCAAAGCCGCAAACTGCGGTATCTCAGTTTAAATCCACACAATGTGCATAACAGATAAACAGAAATCAGCTGCATAAACAGTCAAATAAAATCTGCCCGTTTGAGTGAAAACGGGCCTAAGACGTCCTGGAATCTGGTTGTTTAAACTTAAGTATTTCTCTATATCATAAAACATTCATTTGTACATATTTATATATTTCCCAGCAGGCTGGGCCTATAGCAGCTTAATTATGGGATGTTTCAGGCTCACCTGAGCCATCCCTAACTATAAGCTTTATCAGAAAGGAAAGTTTCAGCCTGATCTTAAAGGCAGAGAGGGTGTCTGCTTCCTGAAGCCAAACTGGTTCCACAGAGAGGGGCCTGATAACTGAAGGCTCTGCCTCCCATTCTGCTTTTAGGGGCCTGATAACTGAAGGCTCTGCCTCCCATTCTGCTTTTAGGGGCCTGATAACTGAAGGCTCCGCCTCCCATTCTGCTTTTAGGGGCCTGATAACTGAAGGCTCTGCCTCCCATTCTGCTTTTAGGGGCCTGATAACTGAAGGCTCCGCCTCCCGTTCTGCTTTTAGGGGCCTGATAACTGAAGGCTCTGCCTCCCATTCTGCTTTTAGGGGCCTGATAACTGAAGGCTCTGCCTCCCGTTCTGCTTTTAGGGGCCTGATAACTGAAGGCTCTGCCTCCCATTCTGCTTTTAGGGGCCTGATAACTGAAGGCTCTGCCTCCCATTCTGCTTTTAGGGGCCTGATAACTGAAGGCTCTGCCTCCCATTCTGCTTTTAGGGGCCTGATAACTGAAGGCTCTGCCTCCCATTCTGCTTTTAGGGGCCTGATAACTGAAGGCTCTGCCTCCCATTCTGCTTTTAGGGGCCTGATAACTGAAGGCCCTGCCTCCCATTCTGCTTTTAGAGGTTGGACAAACTGTAAGGAAGGGGCAATAATTTACACTGCAACCGTCATGAATACATTATTGAACTGTCAGGTTCCCTAAGGTGAAAAAGAATGGATTTTATATTCGACAGAGTCTGTTTCAGCAGTTTTTTTATTTAGTTTTCGACTGGTTATTGGACTGAAATGTAAATTAGCTGCTCTTACATTTATCCGATTAGTATTTATTCAGTTTCATTAAAGAAATCTTTCATTTCTGCCTTTAAAGAGGCAGCTCATCTTTTTAATTTAATTTAATTAGATGGACAGTTGGTGTAATTTACCCCTAACCTGGGGCAAAATGAGCCACAGAAACACTATAAGAAGCCATACTTTTACATTTCTTTGTCACTTAAACTAAGAAGACACATCCTGAACTTTGGTTAAAGGCTTTCATTTGACTTCTGCCTCATTTTTTCTGATCTAAATAAATAAAAAAAACAGGCTTGTGTGCTTCCCACGTCAGTTTGTGGTGAATCCTCCAGACTCCCTGAAGGCTTTAATGATATTCTGAACCGTAGAGGGAGAAATATGCAAATCCCTTCCCAATCTTTCTTTGAGGAACATCGTTTCTCAACACATCTGGAGACAAACTGGAGATCCTCTGCCCATATTTGAAAGACGCCTTTCATGGAGGCTGCTTTTGAATCCAATCATAATTACGATCACGTTTTTTTTTTACCTTATTACCAGAACTGATACCCAGCTGTTTGTGGAACGTGTTGCAGCCTGAAATGCTGAAGCAGTCGCTCCACAGCATTAAACATCTTGGAAACAGTTATAATATTTGCACGACTTTGTCTAACTTTGGGCTGAAGGTTGTTCGGTTTATTTCTAATTTACTCTGAGAAGATTATAACACTAAATTACAGACAAACGGTGACAACTCACTCAGATCCCCAAATCAATCAATTCATACAATTTAGCTGCTATTTTCACCGGCAGGATAAACACAAATAAATTCCATTAATCTCCCAGTGCGACAAATTTAATTTATTCTAATATATAACACACAGAATCTGCTAATTGAAATCCTAAACAGGTTCGACTGTGAAGCTGTGACCTGCAAACACAAACAGATGAATTCTCAAAGAGGATGTTTGGGTGTCGTTAGCATTCAGGACGGCGAGGGCATTATTCAGAGCTGTCACAGTAATAATATCACGCCTCCCACTGTGTGTGTTTGTTTGCTGCTTCATCTTCAAGGTCTGTGACCTTTGAAACTGCAGTAGGATCGACTCTGCCATTATCGCGGATACGGAGCATCGAATGGGACACACACACACACACGCCTCGCAAACACGTCCTTTTTGTCCTGGTGACAAAATCAATTTTCATCCGTCAACCCACTCAAACACAGAAAATGCACCGAAGAGTCGAGCGTCTAAGCTCCCGGAAAGATTAGAAATGATGTGATGCAAGTGAAATGTGATGCAAGGGAAGATGAATGACTTTAAATTAGACACTGTACACACACATATATATATATATATATATATATATATATATATAAATGTATAAAGTCATGTGAAAAAGGTTCATGTTCAAGTTTTATGTTAAAGGACTGAGTAAAAAAGGTCAGAAAACTCAGTAAATCCAACCTCAGATAAACAATAAAACTGTCACACTGTGTCATTATATGTTGAAGAAAAAGACAGAAGCAGTGTGTGAAAACTAAGTGAACCCTCACTGCTTCCAGAGTAATTCAGAGGGTAAGTAGCAGCTGATCAATGCTCTGATTAACTGATCCTCAGTCAGTGTGAGCAGCTCTATAAAAGCAGGAGTTCTGTCAGTTTAACACGATGCCAAGGAGGAAAGACACCAGCAATGATCTCAGAGAAGCAGCTGCTGCTGCCCATCAGTCTGGGAAGGGTTATAAGGCCATTTCCAAACTATCTGGAGTCCATCGTTCTACAGAGAGAAAGATTATTCACAAGTGGAAAACATTCAGGACAGCTGTCAGTCTTCCCAGGAGTGGACGTCCCAGCAAGTTCACCCCAAGGTGAAGAAGCCCAGAGCTACATCTCAGACTCTACAGGCCTCAGTTAGCATGTTAAAGGTTAAAGGTCACCCCAAGGTGAAAAAGCCCAGAGCTACATCTCAGACTCTACAGGCCTCAGTTAGCATGTTAAAGGTTAAAGGTCATACATCTCAGACTCTACAGGCCTCAGTTAGCATGTTAAAGGTTAAAGGTCACCCCAAGGTGAAAAAGCCCAGAGCTACATCTCAGACTCTACAGGCCTCAGTTAGCATGCTAAAGGTTAAAGGTCACCCCAAGGTGAAAAAGCCCAGAGCTACATCTCAGACTCTCCAGGCCTCAGTTAGCATGCTAAAGGTTAAAGGTCACCCCAAGGTGAAAAAGCCCAGAGCTACATCTCAGACTCTACAGGCCTCAGTTAGCATGCTAAAGGTTAAAGGTCACCCCAAGGTGAAAAAGAGCTACATCTCAGACTCTACAGGCCTCAGTTAGCATGTTAAAGGTTAAAGGTCATGACAGCACAGTTAGAAAAAGGCTGAACAAGGATGGCTTGTTTGGAAGGGCTGCAGGAGAAAGCCTCTTCTCTCTAAAAAGAACATGGCAGCACAGCTTAGGTTTGCAAAGCTGCATCTGAACAAAGCTCAAGACTTCTGGAACAATGTCCTTTGGACAGACCAGAGCAAAGTGGAGATGTTTGGTCCTAATGCACAGCAGCACGTTTGGAGGAAACCAAACACAGCAGATCAGCACAAACACCTCATACCAGCTGTCAAGCTGATGACGTCCCACAGGAAACCATCACTGCAGCTCACTGCTGCTGAAGCTCCTGGATCAGGGGTTCACTTAGTTTTTCACACACTGCTTCTGTGTTTTGTCTCACTTTCTTGCTCAATGAATAATGACTAATCTGTTGATAATCCGAGGCTGCATTTACACAACACGAAATTATTGTAAGAGAAATTATTCTTCAGTTTTTCTCATGAAAAATCAGCCCTTAACTTTAACAATTAACGTCAGACTTTTTTCCATCTGTGTTTTTGTGTAAAAGGCAGAATTTCAGTTTTTATGGAGGATAATTAAACCTCAGAGCGCTTCAGAAAACAACCTTTAATGTTGCTTATCTGCTGTTTTTCTGTTGTGTCACAATTTGAAAAGGTCGACGCTATTTACTCTGATTTCCTTAAACTGATCGCCAGCTATCTCTACATAATAAACAGCATTCATCATCTTCCATTATTTTGCAATCTTGGGCATTTTTTTGTCTTTTTCAGCTGAGAGGAAAATGTCATTTTGTTCTGGATGTTTCTACAACTCCAGGGAAAAAAAGTCCAAATCAAAGAAGAGACAATCAAGCGAAGTCGAGTAGAAGGAGTGAAAAGTCTTTTTTTATGTTTTATATGCTAGGAAGTGGCAGGCTGGGGGGGCTGAACGCTGCAGAGTAAATGGAGACACTCAGCTCTCAGTAATGATAGCACTTAAGATAAACACTGCACTGCATGTGCAGACAGGAGACCATCCCGGCTAAAACAGGACAAATCGAAGCCTCTCAGTTGTTGTGATGAGTTGGGACACAATGTGATTAGTCCTTTAGCCGAAAACAAACCGGCTAAAAGTGTGAACAGACCTGTGCTAATGGTGCTGCACACGACAGGTTGCAATTACTCCAAAGATCCTTTTCTGCCAGCTCCAAGCACTCTAATCTTTGAGGTTTTCCTCCAGTCACTTTAATGGTTTTGATCTTTGAAGCATTCTTTGATTCTTTGTTGGGTTAAACTAAAGTGCAACATACTGTCAGGCCTCATATGTTGTTTTACAGATACCGTTCAAACCTTTCTCAAACTGTAAAGTTGGATGTCATGTCACCACTTCCTGTTACTTTAAGACGTTAAAATGCTGCAGCACGTTTTCCCGTTGCATTAACTCACCACATACTAGAATTAAATGAAAATATGGAACATTTAGCAAAAGGTTTTGACAGAAATCTACATTTTTACAGTGTTTTTGTGTTAACCATGTTGGACATCCATGATAAACAAAGAAGCAATAATGTTTCACATCCAGAGGGAGGATGAGGCTCGAAGTCAAGGACCCACAAAACAACTTTACATCTCCTGTAAGTCATGTTAGCTACAAAGCTAGCTGAGACGCTAGCTAACAACGAGTTGCTAGCTGAGAAGCTAGCTAGCAAGCAACTCGTTGTTAGCTAGCGTCTCAGCTAGCTAGCAACTCGTTGTTAGCTACTGCAGCTACCTGTTAGCTAAAAGTTCTTTATATTTTCTGATTCCGTCAAATGAGGCTGCAGTTATAAAATCCGGATTTTATTAGAACGGATAACAGTCTGGAAATGCTTTAAGCATTTCAGTCCTAACTTCTGACACGTTAGCCATTCGCCATTTGACAAAAGAAACTTCAGCGCATGTGGAGAGAAACTAGGCCCATTTGAGTCTTGGTTGAGCTTATTCATGCATGTGTGATTTAAAGAGGTTCAGTTTAGTACAGCTTCTGTTGAACTAACAGTTCAAACTTCTTTCTCAGTCGTGTTTACATGCTAATTGCATCTGTGTTTAGGCATCATACTTGTGGAAGAGTCATGCCTCATCAGGTCAAACTGTGGAAGACGATAACCGCCATCATTCCAGTTCAGTTTGAGAAAAACAGTCTTGTATTGCTTGGATTTAAAAGTAATGAAAATGCTTTGTTCCACTTTTTGTTGACAAATTTCTCCTGTTTTGGATAAATGCTGAGACAGCAAACAAGTAAATTATGAGGGAAGATTTTGTGATGCTTGTAAATTGAAATGATGTCAAAAAAAGTTTGGCTTCAAGTTTGTGAAACAACAAAACACAAATAAGCTTTTTGTATTTTGCACATAGAGGAGATGAAACCTGGAAATAAAAGACTGCATCAGCAGACAGAAACAGAAAGAGATTACAGGGAACACAGAAAAGCAAGATTAAATGTAAAGTAAGAGAGGATGATGAACACCATGCAGGTCAAATCAATCAATGAAAAACATGAAAGCAACCAAAATGAACCGTTTTCAGCTAAAAGAAAGTTAGGATTCAGGAGGTAAAACGTTAAAAGCACAATCCTTCTTCAGTGGAGGGGAAATGCAGCCACAGAACCCGTCATTAAACCAAACACAACACTGTTTTTCCACGAATTGAACCTCATGCAGTTCACAGTTTGACACCAGCAGGAAAGTAACACATGAGGTCAGTGTTTGTGTCACCTATTGTGAGAAGAAACCTCACAGCATGCCAGAAGACGGCTGCACAGGCGGAGCAGAGCTACAAAAATAAAGAAATAAATCAACCAGAGGGCCAGAAGAGGAACAACAACAGCATGTTCATTAAGCTGCAGGAACTCAGCGGAACAAACAGATGAAGCGGAGTCAACAAAGTAGGACAAACAGCAGCCCTTTAAATGCCTTTTTTACTGCCCGATTACAGCAACACACACTTTAATTTATCACCGAGTTGCTAAACGAGTGGCCGGTGGAGACATAGCTCTTCATTTGCTGCTCATTTCGGCTAAGTTTGTTCACCCGAAGACTTTAGTGACTGTGGACGTAAAGTCAGCTGCTGCTTCAGCTCGAAGAAGCGCTGTGATGGGGGCACATCCACCAAAAGAAATTCAAATAAAACAAAAGGACGGACGCCAAAACCGGAGCTAACAGCAAGTGTAGCCAAGAACTTTCAGTACATTTCTTCACAGCAATATCTGACCGGACAGACCACACAGTGGCTGATTGAGCAGGAAATCCTAGGAGTTTAAATAGGGCAGCTGGACTTGTTCTTCTTGGTTCTCGAAGATGTTTCACCCGTCATCCGAAAGGCTTCTTCAGTTCTGAACTAGTTGGTGGGGAGTATCAGCTTTAAAGTAGCAGAACAGCTCAGCTGGTACAAAAAAAACAGTCTTAAATGCTCAAAATCCAACAGGAAGTTGGCCATTTAGGTTCAATGCACAGGTGTTACATTTAATGAGTTTCCAGATGTGTCCACACCCTCTCATGAAGTTCTGTTCTATAACAAAGTCACTTTTGATTACATGTTTTAGTCAAATGTTCTGAAAATACAAATGATATTGAATTGGATTAAACTGTATTGAACTGGATTGAATTCCCCCAGTTCACCTTTTTGGTTGAAAGAAACTTTTTAAATCCGTGTTTCCAGTTTACAACAAAGACAAACAATCTTTTCAACAATGTTCTTCGAAAACAAATCCCTTAAAATTTCAGTATTACCTGGAAGTTTTGATCAAGATCCTTAAAATTTCTTCACGTTCTGTAAAAAGACTTTGAAGGATGGCTCTGATTTTTCAGAAAAGTGGTCATTTTGCTCATTTTTCGGATGTGTGCTCGTTGTCTTTACATTTGTCTCCTCACACTAACATCTTTACTTCCAAAATGTGTCTTTCAGCTCCAACAGGGAGCAGGTTAACGGTGGGAATCTTCACCGGTTTGAAGTATCTCAGCGTCTTGCCTCCTAAAATCACTAAATAACCACAAAAAGCTACTTTTTATTAATAAATACGAACAGTGACATCAATCTAAACTCATAAAATACTTTGTGTGGATGAAATAAAAGCTGCTTCTTTTCAGTGACCCTCCTCTGTGCTGCTTATATGTTACACAGATGAGTCACAAATTAATACTTTACTTCGGTCTTTTAGCTGTTTCTGTGAAATTAAGTTTGATGGGAGGTCTTCAACAGCTCAGGAAACTCAGGATTTTCCATCACCAAGTGTTTTTATGTTGTGGAGAAAAGAGGAATCTTCTAAAAAATGCACAAAAGTCTGAACATTTGCAATCAAAACACCAGTATTTCTATTGCAGGGATATGTTATGATATAGTTCAGAAGTGGCGCCGCCCTACAGGCGGCAGCCTGCTACAGCAGCTCTGGACATCTTTACATTTTCTAATGTGAAAACACAGATTTTTAAGACATTTAAACATCTAAACAAAAGCTTAAAATGCGTACAAATGTTTTTCCATGAGAGCGTGCTGCAGAAAAATCTGTGCATGAGCAGGTTTGCAGGTCCAAACCTGAAAGTTTCTGCTGAGAAACTTCTTCCAAAGCTCTGCAGCTCTGGTTTTTCTTAATTAATTATGCCCATTATCTCCCGGGTCTCTGTCCTCACTGGCTGATCTACTTCCTTCATCAGTGTTGCTACAAGGAGATAATCAGTCTTTCCACAGTCTGCACTGTCATGGCCGTCAGAGCGATCAATAGAGCCGACTAATCTATGGGATCATCAATAGCTGAGGTCATTACGGAGAAGAGGCCTGATGTGAATTAATCATGTGGCCTTTAACACAGTGTCAGAGAGTGAGATGAGCAGAGAGATATCAGGGCTGGAGGAGGAAGGTGAGTGTTTGCTGAAAGTGGAACAGATGGATGTTGCAGAGATTATTTCTGTCTGGAAGTCAGTGATTGTGGTTTCAGTTGGACGTCAGAGCGTGTTGAAACATCTGCTGAGTGTCAGAGGAGATCAAACGGCAGCCGCTCAGTCCTCTGCTGATCAATGGGAATATTTGAATCGATACGTAACAAACAGCCGAGGGGATGTTTTCTCATGCTGTCAGGAACTTTAATCAAACCTGATCTCAAACCCACACAGAGAGAGCGAGAGCTCAACGTTTTCTGACTGTCAGACGCCTCATTAATACAAACCAAGAGTGCTTTTTATAACATTTCAAACCGTGTTCAGAATAAAGACAAGAGACAGGCGACACAAAGAGGGGAACCTGCACAAATCCTCATTTTAAATCCCTGTTAGCATCATTAGGGTTGCACACTAAAATTATGCAGCTTATTACATGAAACATGCTACAAATGTTCTTCAAATGTGACATGAAGCAGCATATATCAGGCTGTGTGAAGTGAAACAAACCCTGTGTGAACCCTGCACATGCACAGCCATACGCAGGAATTTACTGTCATGTTGAACAGGGACCGTAAAGATAAAAAAACATTGAGATGCGGGGTCCAAAATCAAAGCTGTGAACTGCGGATTCTCAGCCTGCCGGAGGCTCCGGGACAGTTTAAAGCCGAGGAATCTACATAATCTACATAATCTCAGTGGATTTAGACGCATAGTTTTAAGGTTCACAAACTTCCCTAGTGTGGCTTTAAAGGGGAACTCCGGTGTTTTTAAACCTTATTTCTGGCATGAAATACGTTCATCTGCTCACAGAGAACAGTTTGGTGAAAGTCGGCGTCCTTCGGAAGATATTTAGATAACTGGAGATCCATATAACGGAGTGAACGGGGCTTAGAGGATGCAGCCTCTAAATAAGGCATTATCTGTCTTTATTTCACCAATACTTTAAGAAGAATGAATGAATGAACGTGTGCTATAGCTCTGTTAGCTCATAGCTGCTGTTAGCTCATAGCTCTGTTAGCTCATAGCTGCTGTTAGCTCATAGCTGCTGTTAGCTCATAGCTGCTGTTATGTGGCTACTTGCAGCTATAGGAGAGCTAACGGAGGGATTTCTACACAGGCACTCTACTGGGACCACTTCATCCACACGCCCCCCTGCAGCACAGTTTATTCACTCCGTGCTCTGTGACAGTCGGCTAACTTCACACAGAGTTTGCTGCTGATAGTTTTGTGCAACATGGCAGGATATTTATCAGATTTTGACAACGTGAACAACGACTTTGAGTAAGATGGACGTTCTTACCGGAGTGAATAAACTGTGCTGCAGGGGGGCGTGTGGATGAAGTGGTCCCAGTAGAGTGCCTGTGTAGAAATCCCTCCGTTAGCTCTCCTATAGCCGCAAGTAGCCACATAACAGCAGCTATGAGCTAACAGCAGCTATGAGCTAACAGCAGCTATGAGCTAACAGAGCTATGAGCTAACAGCAGCTATGAGCTAACAGAGCTATGAGCTAACAGAGCTATGAGCTAACAGCAGCTATGAGCTAACAGAGCTATGAGCTAACAGAGCTATGAGCTAACAGCAGCTATGAGCTAACAGAGCTATGAGCTAACAGCAGCTATGAGCTAACAGCAGCTATGAGCTAACAGAGCTATGAGCTAACAGCAGCTATGAGCTAACAGAGCTATGAGCTAACAGCAGCTATGAGCTAACAGCAGCTATGAGCTAACAGAGCTATGAGCTAACAGCAGCTATGAGCTAACAGCAGCTATGAGCTAACAGCAGCTATGAGCTAACAGAGCTATGAGCTAACAGCAGCTATGAGCTAACAGAGCTATGAGCTAACAGAGCTATGAGCTAACAGCAGCTATGAGCTAACAGAGCTATAGTACGCGTTCATTCATTCATTCTTCTTAAAGTATTGGTGAAATAAAGACAGATAATGCCTTATTTAGAGGCTGCATCCTCTAAGCCCCGTTCACTCCGTTATATGGATCTCCAGTTATCTAAATATCTTCTGAAGGACGCCGACTTTCACCAAACTGTTCTCTGTGAGCAGATGAACGTATTTCATGCCAGAAATAAGGTTTAAAAAAGGTTTAAAAACACGGAGTTCCCCTTTAAGTAAGACTGAATAAAGTATAAAGTATTATATTTTCTGCTAACGGTGAGTGTTATATATATATATATAAATATATTTGTTATAGTGCTCACACTGCTCTCATCAAAACATCAATTTGGTCTCAGCTCAAACTCATCTGATTAACTTTCCTTTCTTCACCTCCATGAACTGAATTTTCTATTAATTTCACTTTACATCGATTTTTTTCCCCTTCCACAGATAAGAAAATATCATAACCATCGTTATTCAAGAGCCAAGTTTAGAAATTAATGAACCACTTTCTAAAAAAATCCATACCTGATTTGCAACTTATTGAGAACTCTGCTGGAAATTAGACTAAATTTCAAACTTTTCTATAATTCTAACGAGTTTATTGGTGGAAAATGCACGAATCTGAGCCACATATGCAGTCGAATCATGCACACCGTGCACGGTGTGATGCCCCCGAGCTGCAGTGGAGAGGGAAAAATGAAAAGATGACCGCTGAGCGCGATGAAGGTCAAACTCAGAAGACAATCAGACTTTTATCTGCTCGCCACGCTCTCTGCTGTGTTTGATTTATTGGACACATTAACACAGATACAGAAAGTGGAGCCAAACTTACTGAGATGGGCAAATTAACTGGTGGTTATGAGCCAGAAAAAACACAAATGGAAGTGGTTTATCTTTCTTGTGCAAATTACAGGCCGAATCTCGATGATGAGCCTGGATACGACTCGCAGTTCGGCTCCGATTAAATAAAACTACAAGAATATTTCTGATTGCTTTTTATGATTTTGTAAGAAATTCAGCCTCAGGAAACCTCAGGAACTCACACAACAGCCTCTTTATGTGAAAGGTCTCCAAAAAGTAAAAAACATTTGAACAAAAGTCTTCCACAGCCTGAAATCTGAAAGAGTTTAATTTCATTAAAGTAATTTAGGAACATTTTACACTTCTGCACTCATTAATCGCAAGAATGTCTTTAAATTGGATCTTAAATTAGGCACTTTATTGCTAGCAGCCTGTCACAAAGACCTTTAAAGTGTCCTGATCAACAGTTCTGCAGCTTTCTGAAGCTCTTTCACAGTTTTTCTTTGGACATTTTCTGCTTTTTCACTCATTTTCAGTCCTTGTTCCTGAGCATTTTCAGTGTTTTTCTTTGTTCAGCCGCTTAACTCTGACCTTTGAACCCTTCAGGCAGAAAAAAGGCTCCTAACTCAAGGGATGAACCAGTGTTGTGTCGACACAGAACAGACAACTTAGCAAAGAAGCCATTTTAAACTGGATCTTTAGGCACTTTGTCACAAAGACACATCATTTGTTCCCATTTCTTTAGCTGCATCTATGAAAAACAGCAAAGAAAACACAGTTTGACAGACAGAAAATAGGATTTCTGCAGCAACAAGGTGATTCCCAAAGAGCTATTAGCTGAAAACTTGGCATATCTCAGCATGGTGTGCAGTGTGTCCTTAAAACATTTGAGGAAACTGGACAAGTGGAGGACAAAAGAAGAAGTGTCAGGCCTAAAAAACTATCTCCAGCAGATGAACAGGATCTGAAAGTGATGTCCTTAAGAAAGAGGAAAAAATCCAGCTGTGACCTGACAGGACCTGAGAGATGCATCTGGACCTTCAGCTGATCCATCTACTGTTGGCCCAAGCCTCATCAGAAATGGGCTCCATGGAAGGGTGGCTGTCAAGAAGCCGTTCTTAAGGAAGGGAAACAGGGAGAAAAGGCTGAGCTGTGCCAAATGACACAAGAAGTGGACTGAAAATCAGTGGCAACAGGTCTTATGGAGGGATGAATCCTCCCCAGAGCCCGGACCTCAACATTATTGAAGCAGTGTGGGATCATCTGACAGAGAACGGAACAAAAGGCAGCCCACATCCAAAGAAGAGCTTTGGGATGTCCTTCAAGAAGCCTGGAGAACTATTCCTGAAGACTCCTTAAAGAAAGGACAGAAAGCTTGTCTCAGAGGGTTCAGGCTGTGTTGGAGAATAAAGGAGCTCAGACCAGATATTCACTTTAAAGCTGCTCAGAACTGATAAAAAACTCTTTAAATATCTTATATTTTGTATTTACATTCATGTTCGAACATGTTTTAATTAATATCTGCCCCAAAGTCCTGTTTTCCTGGACTAAAATAGTAACCGAGGGGCGCCTCAATGCATTTTCACTGCCTTAGATATTACTTTGAAAGGTCAGTTTGTGACTCAAGGTCTCTTAATTAATTCCTCTGAACACGGATATCTGTTTATCCTTTAATTCTTAGCTCCTTGAGTTTTTCAATCACAGTTTTAGAGTAAAAAGAAAACCCACGCAGCGACCTTCTCGGGGTTAACTGAGCGTGCTCATAAAGATGTTGGATGTATTCTTTGATTAAAACACACATGTATCACCGGCTCTATCAAAAAGAATTGCACATCTGCTGGATTCAAACCGTTTCCTTTGATCGGAGGACGTTGCACTCTGGATCTTTTCTCATGGTAATGACTGAAATGAAAGGCAGTGGCTGTATTTAAAAGAGGGTTTCTTCGGTGTTTTATTGCTTGAAAGAAAGAAGAAGCCCCAGTTAACTTCAGAGGACACCCCTCACACAAAGACCCTAATCTCTTTTCTCACTGAATAATAGACTATTTTATTAAACTTTAAGGGCTTGTTTTCAGGAAAAAGCTGAAATATGACCCTGGAATTATTATTAATCAGAGTTGAATTATTCACATGCTCTTATCTTCTGCTGTTTTCTCCCTGGAGTATCTGAGTGTTCGAACTCCATCCTCCAAAGCTCAACCATGAGGTTGATAAGAGACGAAAAGGGGAGCCTGAACATGCTTACATTAAGCTGGTGAATAATCTGAAAAATCAAGCACTGATGTCTGAATGTTGGGACTCTAAGCAACTGTGGGACAGGTTCATCTGCTTTCCTTCCACAAAGGATGGTTCGTGAGTATTGAAGCTCTTTTACGTTAAATTCAGAGAACTTACCAGACCTTTTCATGGCCCCCTTTTAGTGGGTTTTACCACCAAAGTGGTTCCCCAAAGCTGGTTTGGAGTCAGAGACATTTTTTTTCCTAATAATGTAATGATTTCTGCACCAGAGACAGGCGTAAATACCAATAAACAACTAACGCCACTGTCCATCCGGCCATTTTCTGCCACTTATCCAGGTCACAGGGGCCTGAGCAGAGATCTTCCGACTCATTTCCAAGCCAACGTAGAGATAAACTCTCTCCAGCGGGTCCTGAGTCTGCCTTTAGGCCTCCGTTTTATGTCGTTTTATGTCGTAAACACCTCGGTCCGGAAAGCATCCGGTTCAGATGCCCAAACCACCTCAACTGCCCTCTATGTTTATGCATTTTATCCAAAGCGACTTACAGGTAGGCAGATAGGGTAAAGGGGTCTTGCCTAAGGACCCCTACTGGAGGTAATACCTTTCATGCAGGGGTTCTGAACCCAGATCTCCCACATGGAAGGTGGCAATCACAACACTACTCTATCCAGTACCTCTGAGCCCCTCCCAGATGCTCCCCACTGTGTTCCTGAGGGTGAAAGCAGATTGTATTCTCGTTATTTTACCCACAGCTCATGACCAAAGGTGAGGGTTGGACTGCAGACCAACTTTTAAGACTGTATTGGTCCTCAACAGGCGTGTACAAAGATACTTAAACTCCTCCACTTTGGGCGGTGGCTCACCCTAAAACTGGACTTTTATAACCGAGGACCATGGCCTCAAACAGCCTCATCCCGGCTGCTTCTCAGTGGGCTGCAAGCCGCCCAAGTTCCTGCTGGAGGTCTCTGCTCGATGAAGCCAACATCACATTATCTGCAAAAACAGATGCAATCCTAAAGCACTAGAAGCCCTTCAACCCTCACCTACCGGGGGCTCACACCAAAAGCTGCCGTTCATTTTCAATGTAAGCTGGCGTTGATGAGCTTCATGAGTTGGATCAAATGTGTGATGAAACAACATTTAAGGTTACGGTAAGATGTGTCATTTTACTGATTTTCTGTTGTTTTATGCAGATAAAATGACAAAAAAACCCATAAAACAGCTCAGATTTTTCCCATTTACAGTCTTAAATAGAAATCTTGTTGTCAAACGTAAAGTTTTTCTTAAAAAATATACTTTTGTTGTTCAAATAGAAGCTGAATTAATCTTTTTAGCACCAAAGTGTGATGAGGGGGGTGGGTGGGGGGGTCACTGGTCATGTCAAAGATTCATCTTCTGGCAAATAAAATCTCACAGCAAATGAATCAAAAAGGTATCTGTGGTAAATGCCAAAATAAATAAATAAAATATATAAAAATAGCCTTTTTCCCCATGTCAATGTTCCCTCCAACATGCCAACAATGAGCCGAACCACTGCCTCTACATCAGCTCCAACTGAGAGCTTCAAACACATCTTCTATTCCCCAGAAAGAGTTTAACATCAAATAAACATCTGTGATCATGAAAATGAAACGTGATGATGTCTTTCCTGCGGTTTGAAGCCGAGTTTCGTTCGGCCCGAAGTCCACATTTTAAACCAGCTCTGATTATTTCTCTTCCGCCTGAAGGCGTGAAAACAGATCCATCAAACAAATCACGGGCTGGGATGGCGCTAAAGGACCCCTGCTGTGCGAGATCAGTCCGGACCTTGGGACCATCAAAAGAAGAAACACTTATAAAGCCTTTGAGGGTTTTTTTCCCTTCAAACTCTATTAGATGCGAAGATAAAAAGTCCTGTTGGGCTGAGAGGTTTGGATTATTCACGTCTCTCTGCAGATCTGTGCACAATGGAAGAAAGTCTAATTGGTTTCTAGCTGTGTGTAATTTACATTTGAGAATAACAACCTGTTATAACAACCATGGTTTATTAAGGCTTTATTATCCTGTTTTATACGCCTGTTGCCTTTCAGGTGCTCTAAGTTTAGACTGTTTTATTTCCAACGTAAGATCGCCTGATCCATAATTATGATTATTCATATAAAGGACAACAAAAGGAACCTTAACATGAAGGGCTTTGGAGAAAGAAGGAAAGTTTTCAGGAAATAAGAGATAAATTGGCTTGGATAGACATCAATTCTTCACATATATACAAGCAACAGGCTATCATAAGATAGAAATGAGGAGAATCTCCTCCACTGAGGAGAACTTTAAGATAGATTTAATCCAAAAGCATGTAAAGGAAAGACTCACATCAGCACGTTATCATGCACTGTCAGTGAATAACGAACTCAACTGAACAGGTTTATGTAAGAAAAATGGGAAAAAGAACTAAATGCTGAAATATCCAAAGAAGACTTGCAACACATGACAATACCAGCCATGTGTGTGATATAAACTGTATATAAAAAATATATAAAAGCGCACAGTTGCAGGTTTTAAACATTGTGAAGGAGTCGCCTTCATGACTCATCCAGCGGCGTCCCTCCCTGGCCAATCAGTGGCCTGCAATCTGTAGATGTCACAGCTCAGCTCGCTTGGAGCTCTGGTCGAGTTGTACATGGCACCAGGTGCTGCTACCCAACGGAAAACCCTAAGAATCGAGCCGAGCCGAGCGGAAAAGGGTGTCCCATGACCCCCCCCCTTTCCCAGAGCCGACCCGGGATCACATGGTGTCCATTGGTTGATAAGGTCTGAAAACCAGTAACCCTCACCCCTTATTCATCGGCCCACCAGGAAACTGGCAGTTGACCAATCAGGCCTTGGATGGTAGAAACATGGCTCATAACCCTGCGATGGACGGGCGATCTGTCCAGGATGGACCCGCAGGATGATGAGACTGGAGCCAATTTGTTGAGAGAAAGTGTGAATTAGTTGGACCGTGTCCCTGGCTTCTCTGTAACTGATCGTCACGTGTTGGTGGGGTCGCTGCTGGTGTCACGGAGTAAATCACAGTTAATAGGAGGCGGTCAGGTGGGTGATGGAGCACTTCCCCTCCAGAGACAGGGTAAATGGTTTAAGCTGTAGTAGTTTTAATGGTTTTACTGATGCGTCAAGTATTTACTAATCCCATTTAGGGTCGGGGGGGAGGGGGGGTACATCCTGGACAGATCGCCCGTCCATCGCAGGGTTATGAGCCATGTTTCTACCATCCAAGGCCTGATTGGTCAACCGCCAGTTTCCTGGTGGGCCGATGAATAAGGGGTGAGGGTTACTGGTTTTCTGACCTTATCAACCAATGGACACCATGTGATCACTGGCCCGGGTCGGCTCTGGGAAAGGGGGGGGGGTCATGGGACACCCTTTTCTGCTCGGCTCGATTCTTAGGGTTTTCCGTTGGGTAGCAGCACCTGGTGCGATGTACAACTCGACCAGGGCTCCAAGCGAGCTGAGCTGTGACATCTACAGATTGCAGGCCACTGATTGGCCAGGGAGGGACGCCGCTGGATGAGTCATGAAGGCGACTCCTTCACAATGTTTAAGACCTGCAACTGTGCGCTTTTATATATTTTTTATATCATTATTCATAACCCTGCGATGGACGGGCGATCTGTCCAGGATGGACCCCCCCTCCCCCCCGACCCTAAATGGGATTACTAAATACTTAATACGCATCAGTAAAACCATTAAAACTACTACTGCTTAAACCATTTACCCTGTCTCTGGAGGGGAAGTGCTCCATCACCCACCTGACCGCCTCCTATTAACTGTGATTTACTCCGTGACACCAGCAGCGACCCCACCAACACGTGACGATCAGTTACACAGAAGCCAGGGACACGGTCCAACTAATTCCAGTCACATCATGGTTTATATCTCTGCTGCCTGAGCCAGATATCAGTGATAAATCCACCACAGCCGGCTGGATTTTTATATCAAACCTTTATTTATGGAGGCGCAGTTTACCCAGCGTCAGCCCCGCTTTATGTTTCCACACTTTCTGCACAGAGGAACGTTTTTCCCCTAAGTTTTTACTGTAAATGCATCTTTTCTTTCTTTTTTCTTTATAGTTTATGATTAAACTTTTCCGAATTGTCTCGGATGAAAGTAAAGATTTAGTGGAGCAAGGATCAAGCGGTTCTTTACCCCGCAGTTAGAGGCAAGTCAGGTAGAAATGACTGTGACTTTTTGACCGATTTGTTAGATTTTGTTTGAAATATGCGGGTCTCTCTTAAGAATGAATGTGTCAATGACATCATCCGAATAATTAAAGGTTAAATAAATTGGACTTGGTGAAAAACAGCAAACTTTTGACGTTTTCGAAAAAGTTCGGATTCAGTGCTGGACTTCGGATTTGTACGTGGACGATGGGCACAAATGCACCATCAACACACCTCTGTTCGTGTGTACGTGGCCGAATAAAATCCTAATCTTCTCTTTATTGTGCGGCACTTTCCAAACGTTAGCCTGCTGACACATTAAACCGAGAACATGCTAAACATTAGCATGTTCTCGGTTTAAATCAAATGTTAGCCTGCTGACACATTAAACCGAGAACATGCTAAACATTAGCATGTTCTCGGTTTAAATCAAACGTTAGCCTGCTGACACATTAAACCCAGAACATGCTAAACATTAGCATGTTCTCGGTTTAAATCGAACGTTAGCCTGCTGACACATTAAACCCAGAACATGCTAAACATTAGCATGTTCTCGGTTTAAATCAAACGTTAGCCTGCTGACACATTAAACCCAGAACATGCTAAACATTAGCATGTTCTCGGTTTAAATCGAACGTTAGCCTGCTGACACATTAAACCCAGAACATGCTAAACATTAGCATGTTCTCGGTTTAAATCAAACGTTAGCCTGCTGACACATTAAACCGAGAACATGCTAATGCTTAGCATGTTCTCGGTTTAAATCAAACGTTAGCCTGCTGACACATTAAATTCAGAACATGCTAAACATTAGCATGCTAACCTTGGGCTGGGTGTCCGTAAAATGTTGTTTCCAGTTGAAGAATGAAAGCAAAGCATCATTTTTGTGTGGCTGCTTCAAGTTGAAAATCACTTGAACTTGACCCAAAACAATTGGAGAAGAAGCAGTTTGTCTTTAATCCATCTGTCAGACATTATTGAAACTGTTTCTATGCCTCATGTGCTGTCAACTCAACGTTTTAGGCACAAATATGCAGTTTTTTTTCCTGGTTTCTGGTAAAAATCTGAATATCATTGTGCTTTTAATCTATTCAGTGTTTAAGAAAAGAAAATGGAGGAAAAGATATAAGATTTATCTTTGAATTGCTGTTTTTTTTGTATATTCAAACAACCGATCAACGCTCCCTGCTTTTGCAGATCAGACAGAACGATCAGTGGTGTGAAAGATTCAAACACAAACAATTCATGTCACTATTTTCTAGTCTCGCTTGACTGAAAATAATAAGAAAAACACCAATGTTCCAGGCAATGCTGCTAAAAATTGACTCTTTTCCCTTGAGTCCACAAATACAGATATACACTCTGCACTGATTCAAATCAAAGAAACAGGAAAACAAAACTCTGGGAGGAGGCTCAGATCATAAAGATCCCTGTGGAACGAAGGCTCGGTATCATCAGCAGAGGGTCAATAAAAACATCCATCACTCTGGAGTTGGATGCAAATGACGAGGCGAGGAGCCGAAATTAAAAACTGTCACCCAGATAAAGCACACGAATGCTGTTACTGTAACAACCAGGGCTGTTTTTTTATCATAATGATTGAAATTTCAAGGCCGACAATGCTCCATCTGCACCAAAATAAACAGCATCTGAAGCCTCTGCTCAGACAAAGCAAAGCAGAGTATTTTTCCAGGTATGAATTCACCCGCTGATTGTGGATTAAATGAAGTTTCAGTTTCCATCAGAGAATCCTCCGATCTCACATGAGGAAACACAGGAGGATGTTTGCGGGTTAAAAGCCAATAAAGCAGCTTGAGGAGACGGCTTCCCATCAGCCGTGCACAAACTCAAACCCACGAGCACGAGTTCATCATCAAGAGGATCTAATTTATACCTCATACCTGCACATCTGCATGTTAAAGACGGCTGAACCTTGACGTAACTTCCCAAAGAAAACAGAGTTTGAGGCTCCACGAGAGGATCTGACTGAGTTAATAATGTGTTATTGGCTCCAGCTCACTCCACAGGAAGCGATGAAACAGTCATCTGTAGCTCAGGTATTTGTCCCTGGGCTCTAAAAAGGCTCCATCCAGGTGCAACGGTGTCGTAAGGCTGACTGTGACTCATCCTGGTTAAAAGCATCTGGGGGGGGGGGGGGGGCTGACGGTACTTTTACTGACGGTGAGAGTTACTCTGCAGGAACTGACCAGATTTACCAAACAGAGACGTCCTGCTGAGATCTCTGAAGTTTCTTCTTCTTTGTGTGTTGTTGTAAATGTGATTTATTTCTACAGCCCTTTACAACGATCCATTTCGGTACCAAAGTGCTTTACAGCAGATAATAAATAAAGAAAAGAATAAGTACAAAACGATAAAATAACAGTAAACGCAATAAAATACAGCAAAATTGAATAAGATAATATAAAAGTGTCTCCATACTACTGGGTATTAAAATCCATCTGAAATAAGTAGGTTTTTAGCCCTGATTTAAAGAGGCCCAGGTCAGAAATAAGATGCATCTTGGGGGGGGGGCTTATTCCAGAACCTGGGGGCACCCCAGGGCTTGTATTTGGACCTGAACACTTCCAACAATAGTTGATTTGTTGACCTCAGAGCTCTGCCAGGGTTACAGTTAAAAGCTCAGATAAATACGATGGGGTGAGGCCGTTAAGAGCTTTAAAAACAAACATTAAAAGTTTAAAATCAGTTCTATGAAGGACAGGAAGCCAATGAAGGGAGTTAAGAACAGGAGTGATGTGCACAGGTCTGTCAGTGTTGGTTAAAGACGGGCAGCAGCAGAGTTTTGCACCAGTTGAAGGCGACTGAGAGAAGCTGGGAGACATAAAGTCCATTGCAGTCGTCTAACCTTGAACTTATTAGGGCTTAAAAACATTTTAACTTTGCCCAGGAGACGCAGCTGGAAAAAAAATAGTCCCGACAACATTGTTAATCTGTTCGTCAAACTTCAGATGACTGTCAAAGGTCAAAGGTCACTCCCAGATTTCTGACGGTTGAACTGAGCGTTGAAGACAAGGTGCTAAAGTCGGCCGCCACAGTAACAGTAGTAGTTGTAGTTTCCCAGCTGGCAGCTGGAGTCGTACTCGCCACTCGCTCATGAAGGCGGCGTCTTCACGTTTCCCGCCTCCTCAGCAAACCTCCGGGCCTTCGACCAATCAGGAGACTCGTTAGACCTCTCCAAGCCTTCGACCAATCAGGAGACTCGTTAGACCTCTCCAAGCCTTCGACCAATCAGGAGACTCGTTAGACCTCTCCAAGCCTTCGACCAATCAGGAGACTCGTTAGACCTCTCCAAGCCTTCGACCAATCAGGAGACTCGTTAGACCTCTCCAAGCCTTCGACCAATCAGGAGACTCGTTAGCCGGTTCCTCTCCAAGCTTCAGCCAAGACTCTGAATGAATTGACTCATTCTGAAGTAATTACAAACGACAAAGCGTGCAAAGCTAATCTGGAGGTAGCTACAATTAAGACATAAATAAATCATCGTGATCAACACTTTCCACAGAGCCGGGTTAACTTTTTTCAAGTGTAAAGCTAAAGATAAATCATCGTCTCACTCTGAGAAGTCTCATGTCCTCCAAGATGATTTTATTCCTGGTGGTTAGAGATCATAATGTGAGGGGATCAGTTTTAAAGCTTTTTTCCAGCCTTCAGTGAGTAGTTTTTAACGCCTGCAGCTCGTTAAAGTAAACAGAAACTGAATAAACTTTGATATAAAAGAAGCCTCATATAGGAATATATTTCCATTCTGATTCAGTCAGTTTAACAGAGTTTTGACTCATGTTGAACAGATGCAGCAGCAGCTTAAAGCACCTCGACGCTGACTGAGGAGGCAGAGGAAGGTAATCAGATGAATCATAGTGTGAGCTTTGGGTTGATTAAACGTTTCATAAAACATCAGGAGAACCATTAAACGATGCCGCAGCATTGATCAACCAGACTAACAAACAGTTTATGTGGATTTTGCAGTGGAAGGACCGAGTCAGCAGGGTGGTAAATCTGCTCGTGTCTTGTTTTATTACAGCTCCCACAAATCAGAAGCACTCTTTGCAGAGCTTCAGCACCACCTGAAATCTCTCCCTCTTGGGTTGTTTTTCCAGTCGTTGTTTTCAATTATTTTTGCAGAAGCTGTAATGTGTTTCCTCAGTGGAGCATTTGGAGGCATTAAGGTGTTGACCTGTAGGTTAACACCAGCTCAGAGAAGGACGGAGATCCCCCAAGAAGCCTGTCAGCTACACGCTTCCTTGGCCGTGAAGTTAAAAGAACTGGAGACAGTCAGTGGGTCTATAATGAGGATTAACTGGATTATAGCTACAGTTGGGTTCTGCTCCTTATCTGAGGGTAATTATCCTTGGATATATGGCGCTGAATGAATGGAATCACTGGCACAAAGCAGGTCATACCCCGGTACCATAGGTGGCGCTGTCCCCATTTCAGCTATCGCTAATAGAGCCACTTCCTGTTGACGTCTTCACCGCCAACAGCAACAAACTCAGGCATTCAGAAAGATGGCGAACGCAGAGCGAGATGAAGCTGCGTCCCTCTCCATCTGTGATGAGCTGGTTATGGCACAGACGATGCACAACGGCGCATTCTCCATCGCCTTGTTTCTTTCTTTCTGACGACAACAGGAATATCGTCTCCTTCCACTTCAGGGTGATGATCGTGGGAAAAAATCTGGAGCATGTGCAGAACGCTCGATCCGATCCACCAAGACACCACAAGAAGCCACCAAAAACATGAAGATAAAGAGTGATGTAATGTTTCAGGAACTAGCAAGAATAAGATATATATAATATATATAAATATGATATATGTGACGAACAGACTCAAAAAGACGATAAATATAAAATGTTTTTAGTTGATCTGTAATAGTTTGTTTTTTCCGAGGATCTGAATGTGGGAAACATGATTTTATATTTTATGGTTTCATGTATTCAAATTATTTTGAACATTTTGAAAGCAAACTTTGAAGATTTTTGGTTTGAAACTAACCAAACTTTTCTTGATGAAAGGAACTTATTTCTATTATTGATCTGAAACAGAAGTGAGGTGTTGTTGTAATGTTGTGTATTTCCTGTTAGCCACGATCAGTTTTTACTGACTGATAGCAACAGTGAAGCTAACTCTGCGCCTGTCTGTCATCCTGAGTGTTATCTGAGCTCTGCTCAGCAGTAAAATCTAATCTGAAGTCCCATATCTGTGTTTTATGTTTTTACTTTGGCAAAAGTGGGCTGTTCTCTAGATTCTGTTGTGTTATGTGGAGCCGTAAAGACAGTTTGAGGCCCAGGAATGTGCATCACGAGGGTCGGTGCACTTCAAGCTCATCGTTTTGAAGCTCAAACTTCTTTAGTGTTGCTTTAATTCACTGCTTTCTTGTTAATATCGGAGCTCTCTCTTGTCATTCATCCTGGAGTCTGTAATTTAAGGTTTTCAAAGTAAAAGCCATAAGTTAATTTAAGATTTTAGGACCTACTGAAATGATTTAGACAGAAGATAGAAACAAAGTGCTGGCTTCAAAAAGCACAACATCCCTACCGGCTCCATTTCTGGGGGTAAAACATCTCCACTGAACTCTCTTCAGCCGCTGTTCCTTCAATGGAAGCAGAAGGGAATCGAGAAAACGATCCCTTTGGAGACCCTGCTTCCTGGAAAAGGAAGTTTTCTGCAGTCGAAATGCAGCTTTAAAATTCCCCGAATTTCTGTCAATCACAGGATCAATGCAGGGAAATGTGGGGGAGGGAGCTGAAGAGGGGTCTCATTAACACTTCTGTTGTCTCTTATCTGAGGACGAGCTGAAGATGTCGATTCCATATTGTGCTGCTGATATTGACGGTTCTCAGGAAAGATCAATGAGCCGGCCTCTGATCCTCGTTTTAAAGGCTCAGTCGGACATAAACAACCCCATTATGATGAAAATATCAAATAAATCTTTCCATGTTCACTTAACTGGTTCTGCTTTGCCTTTTTTTTTAAAGACGCATTAAGTTTCCATCAGTAAACCGTTTCATGACTGTTTGAAGTTAAAAGCCGAACAGGAAAAGAAGGAATTGAGGCATCAGAGCCACTGGGAGCCTTTCAACATGAAAAATGAGCAGGAAAAGTTCAATTAGTTCATTCTTCAGCCCTTAAAAAATGTTTGGACTCACTTGTTTTTCATAGATGCAGCTAAAGAAATGGGATTCATCCCTCCATAAGACCTGTTGCCACTGATTTTCAGTCCACTTCTTGTGTCATTTGGCACAGCTCAGCCTTTTCTCCCTGTTTCCCTTCCTTAAGAACGGCTTCTTGACAGCCACCCTTCCATGGAGCCCATTTCTGATGAGGCTTGGGCCAACAGTAGATGGATCAGCTGAAGGTCCAGATGCATCTCTCAGGTCCTGTCAGGTCACAGCTGGATTTTTTCCTCTTTCTTAAGGACATCACTTTCAGATCCTGTTCATCTGCTGGAGATAGTTTTTTAGGCCTGACACTTCTTCTTTTGTCCTCCACTTGTCCAGTTTCCTCAAATGTTTTAAGGACACACTGCACACCATGCTGAGATATGCCAAGTTTTCAGCTAATAGCTCTTTGGGAATCACCTTGTTGCTGCAGAAATCCTATTTTCTGTCTGTCAAACTGTGTTTTCTTTGCTGTTTTTCATAGATGCAGCTAAAGAAATGGGAACAAATGATGTGTCTTTGTGACAGGCTGCTGGTAACAAAGTGCCTAAAGATCCAGTTTAAAACGGCTTCTTTGCTAAGTTGTCTGTTCTGTGTCGACACAACACTGGTTCATCCCTTGAGTTAGGAGCCTTTTTTCTGCCTGAATGGTTCATAGCTCAGAGTTAAGTGGCTGAACAAAGAAAAAACACTGAAAATGTTCAGGTACAAGGACTGAAGATGAGGGAAAAAGCAGAAAATGTCCAAAGAAAAACTGTGAAAGAGCTTCAGAAAGCTGCAGAACTATTGATCAGGACACTTTAAAGGTTTCAGAAAGCTGCAGAACTGTTGATCAGGACACTTTAAAGGTTTCAGAAAGCTGCAGAACTATTGATCAGGACACTTTAAAGGTTTCAGAAAGCTGCAGAACTGTTGATCAGGACACTTTAAAGGTTTCAGAAAGCTGCAGAACTGTTGATCAGGACACTTTAAAGGTTTCAGAAAGCTGCAGAACTGTTGATCAGGACACTTTAAAGGTTTCAGAAAGCTGCAGAACTGTTGATCAGGACACTTTAAAGGTTACAGAAAGCTGCAGAACTGTTGATCAGGACACTTTAAAGGCTTCAGAAAGCTGCAGAACTGTTGATCAGGACACTTTAAAGGTTTCAGAAAGCTGCAGAACTGTTGATCAGGACACTTTAAAGGTTTCAGAAAGCTGCAGAACTGTTGATCAGGACACTTTAAAGGTTTCAGAAAGCTGCAGAACTGTTGATCAGGACACTTTAAAGGTTACAGAAAGCTGCAGAACTGTTGATCAGGACACTTTAAAGGCTTCAGAAAGCTGCAGAACTGTTGATCAGGACACTTTAAAGGTTTCAGAAAGCTGCAGAACTGTTGATCAGGACACTTTAAAGGTTTCAGAAAGCTGCAGAACTGTTGATCAGGACACTTTAAAGGTTTCAGAAAGCTGCAGAACTGTTGATCAGGACACTTTAAAGGTTTCAGAAAGCTGCAGAACTGTTGATCAGGACACTTTAAAGGTTTCAGAAAGCTGCAGAACTGTTGATCAGGACACTTTAAAGGTTTCAGAAAGCTGCAGAACTGTTGATCAGGACACTTTAAAGGTTTCAGAAAGCTGCAGAACTGTTGATCAGGACACTTTAAAGGTTTCAGAAAGCTGCAGAACTGTTGATCAGGACACTTTAAAGGTTACAAGAAGGTGCTTGGAGAGATCTATATGGAAACGAGGGCTGGATCAGGATGTTTTTAACAGTACTTTGTGTAACAGTTTGTGCTAAAGTAATAAAGTCTGGATTGCCCTCCTTGCATTAAAAATCTAACCAGCTTTGAAGTAAGTGAGAAAAATAACGTTCTGGTGCTTCATCATGATATAATGAAGCTAAATGTTTGAATAATCCTCCATCGGGACTGAATCACCTGATGGCTGATCTCCACACAGGTGAGATCTGCTCCCGTTTCCCTGGATTTTATCCCCCTATCGGGTGTTTCTGGTATTTCATCCACAGGTTGGAGGCTTTTAATGCTCTGCATGAACATGAAAGGTCCACCGGAGTCTTGTAGCTGACTCTCCAGACCTGTTTCAACCGCTCTCATGAATATGCATGAGCATTAAAAGCCTCATTAATATTCATTAGCTGGTTCAACTGATTCATATGCTGCAGTCAAAGAATGCAAAATCTGACCTCATTTCAATCGTCCGTCTCCGTGTCACACACTTTGTCGCCATGGCGCCCGACTGTCATCCCGGGCAGCGACCCGTCATAAACGGAGATTCAATTTGAGACGACCTTTAGTTGATTGGGTATTTACATCGTGATGCAAACAGTAAAGAGTGGTGATTCCCAGCAGACGGCAGGTTAACCTTTGAATAAACCTGTGAAACACGATGAGAGTTTGAAGAGGGAAGGAGAAACGCTCTCAGACCTGAGGCCACAGTCTGGAACAGATGAATCTGTCCATCACAGAACCAACTAATTAAATAAGGACATTTGTTTCTCATCTGATGAGTAATTTTACCGGCTGCTGGTTTTGTTTCACAAAGGCACCGCCGTGACGTTCCTTCTGGGAAAGTTTCCCTTCAATTCCAAGGAAAAAGCAGAAGTTCTGTCAGTTTAACACGATGCCAAGGAGGAAGCAGCTGCTGCTGCCCATCAGTCTGGGAAGGGTTATAAGGCCATTTCCAGACTATCTGGAGTCCATCGTTCTACAGAGAGAAAGATTATTCACAGGTGGAAAACATTCAGGACAGCTGTCAATCTTCCCAGGAGTGGACGTCCCAGCAAGGTCACCCCAAGGTGAAGAAGCCCAGAGCTACATCTCAGACTCTACAGGCCTCAGTTAGCATGCTAAAGGTTAAAGGTCACCCCAAGGTGAAGAAGCCCAGAGCTACATCTCAGACTCTACAGGCCTCAGTTAGCATGTTAAAGGTTAAAGGTCACCCCAAGGTGAAAAAGCCCAGAGCTACATCTCAGACTCCACAGGCCTCAGTTAGCATGTTAAAGGTTAAAGGTCACCCCAAGGTGAAGAAGCCCAGAGCTACATCTCAGACTCTACAGGCCTCAGTTAGCATGTTAAAGGTTAAAGGTCACCCCAAGGTGAAGAAGCCCAGAGCTACATCTCAGACTCTACAGGCCTCAGTTAGCATGTTAAAGGTTAAAGGTCACCCCAAGGTGAAGAAGCCCAGAGCTACATCTCAGACTCTACAGGCCTCAGTTAGCATGTTAAAGGTTAAAGGTCACCCCAAGGTGAAAAAGCCCAGAGCTACATCTCAGACTCCACAGGCCTCAGTTAGCATGTTAAAGGTTAAAGGTCACCCCAAGGTGAAGAAGCCCAGAGCTACATCTCAGACTCTACAGGCCTCAGTTAGCATGCTAAAGGTTAAAGGTCAGCCCAAGGTGAAAAAGCCCAGAGCTACATCTCAGACTCTACAGGCCTCAGTTAGCATGCTAAAGGTTAAAGGTCACCCCAAGGTGAAGAAGCCCAGAGCTACATCTCAGACTCTACAGGCCTCAGTTAGCATGCTAAAGGTTAAAGGTCACCCCAAGGTGAAGAAGCCCAGAGCTACATCTCAGACTCTACAGGCCTCAGTTAGCATGTTAAAGGTCAAAGGTCATGACAGCACAGTTAGAAAAAGACTGAACAAGGATGGCTTGTTTGGAAGAGCTGCAGGAGAAAGCCTCTTCTCTCTAAAAAGAACATGGCAGCTGGATCTGGGGTTCACTTACTTTCTCACTCACTGCTTCTGTGTTTTGTCTCAGCTTTCGATGTGTCAGGTCTTGCTGATCCGAGATGAGGGTATTTTTGTTGTTTTTATTGTTTTTTATTACGTACAAACGGGTAAAAAACGGGTAAAAAACCTTCGACTCTCCACAGAAACTGAGGACAGACTTCCTCAGAAAGCCAATTAACTGCAGAACACATCTTACTGATTCACCTAAATGAAGCTGCTGTATGCACCGATTATCCTTAAAGCTGCTCATAAATCATTTTCACTGACTGCACCATTCAACTTCAGTCAAATTAAAGGCAGCTGAGGGGATTAAGTTCCACTTTCACATTAATTACTCGAACCAAACTTTAAAAAGAAACTTAGGGGATCAAACAGTTCAGTTTTGTCTCTTTCAGCATCTTTAGACTCATTCCAGTTGGTTTACACACGACTGAAAAGGACAAAACAAGGTAGAAACGGTTCTGGTACGCTACGTTTTTCCTGCTTTATCTCATTTTAACCTGAACTCATTAACCGAAACAAGCCCGAGTCGAGCCTGATGCTCTTTCCTCATCAGTTTCACATGTTTCAGGGAGTCTGGGCTCCGGTTTATTCTCTAACATCTTAGAGAAAACCATCCAGCTTTATGGTTTCAAGGCTTTATTTCACCCCCCCCCCCGGACGTTTGGTGCTTCTGAATCGGGTCGTACACGAATGTCTCATAATTGACCAGCTTTTGATGTCCAAAAAAAAAGAAAAACAAAGGAAAATGGAACCCATCAGTGGACAAACACACTCTTCTGCAGACAGAAAGGTGCTTTAGCCTGGAAAATTGGCAAATTTCCAAAGAACCACAACCTTTTTACATGGGAAGCTGCATCCACTAATGACCAATTAAAAATCTGATGGAGAAAGCTGCAGCGCATCAGGAGGATGTGGACGAGGTTCCTCCTGCCGATTGGACGCGAGGTTCCTCCTGCCGATTGGACGCGAGGTTCCTCCTGCCGATTGGACGCGAGGTTCCTCCTGCCGATTGGACGCGAGGTTCCTCCTGCCGATTGGACGCGAGGTTCCTCCTGCTGATAGGATGCGAGGTTCCTCCTGCCGATTGGACGCGAGGTTCCTCCTGCCGATTGGACGCGAGGTTCCTCCTGCTGATTGGACGCGAGGTTCCTCCTGCCGATTGGACGCGAGGTTCCTCCTGCCGATTGGACGCGAGGTTCCTCCTGCCGATTGGATGCGAGGTTCCTCCTGCCGATTGGACGCGAGGTTCCTCCTGCCGATTGGACGCGAGGTTCCTCCTGCCGATTGGACGCGAGGTTCCTCCTGCCGATTGGACGCGAGGTTCCTCCTGCTGATTGGACGCGAGGTTCCTCCTGCCGATTGGACGCGAGGTTCCTCCTGCCGATTGGACGCGAGGTTCCTCCTGCCGATTGGACGCGAGGTTCCTCCTGCTGATTGGACACGAGGTTCCTCCTGCTTGTCGGCACAAATTAAGAACCAATTAAATTTCTTCATCTTTTGAGACGATGGTTCTGGATCTTTACATTTTTCTTTCCAACTTGTTGGCACTCCCAACTGGTCCCATGCTGGTAATGTTTATGTTTATGCATTTAGCTTAACATTGGCAGGCAGTCAGGGTGAAGGGGGTCTTGCCTGAGGACCCCTACAGGAGATAATACCTTTTATGCAGGGGAACCAGAACCAGACTCAGGAAGAAACCTCTGGCAGAACCAGGAAGAAACCTCTGGCAGAACCAGAACCAGGAAGAAACCTCTGGCAGAACCAGGACCAGGAAGAAACCTCTGGCTGAACCAGAACCAGGAAGAAACCTCTGGCAGAACCAGAACCAGGAAGAAAGCTCTGGCTGAACCAGAACCAGGAAGAAAGCTCTGGAAGAACCAGGAAGAAACCTCTGGCAGAACCAGAACCAGGAAGAAACCTCTGGAAGAACCAGACTCAGGAAGAAACCTCTGGCAGAACCAGAACCAGGAAGAAACCTCTGGAAGAACCAGAACCAGGAAGAAACCTCTGGCAGAACCAAAACCAGACCCAGGAAGAAACCTCTGGCAGAACCAGGAAGAAACCTCTGGCAGAACCAGAACCAGGAAGGGTGGCCATCCGCCTCGACCAGCTGGGGTTTGAGAAGACAGAAAAGAGGGAAAAGAGGGGGGAAAAACACCATAACACCATTCAAAGGATACCTGCTGGAACAGGGAAACACAAGTTAATAACCACAATAATGTCACATGGACATAATATCATTTGAGGAATTAAATTAAATTCATGCGTTCATCCAAAGCGACTTACACTGGTAGCGTTAAAGGTTTCCTCAGCAAAGGTTTCCCCATGAGGGACGCCACAGGGGTGGAGGTGGAGAGACTAACGTGGGCGTGCCGATCCAGCAGCTTCAGCAGCAGTGAGTGTAAAACTGAGTGAGGTAACTCGGGCGCACTTGTCTCCACGATGACGTCATGGTTTGACCTTGACCTGCGACCTTTGCCATGCATCTTCTTTCATTAACGTCCAGCTGCTAGCTGTTAGCTGTTAGCTGTTCTGTGCAACACTGAGATGATTTATGATTAAAACGGATGACCTTGGAGCCCCCCGGTTTCACCTCTTTAATACAGTTCAGCTCTGCAATGCTGCCTGACGGTCCTCTAGATTCCAATCAGATAATGACCGCATTCCTGATGCAGACTTCATTTACAGCAGGTATTAAAATGTGATGTGAATCTATACATGTTAACTGAACATGATCCAACTGTCGGAGCAGTTTTGATGGGATCCACCAGGATGTCATTCCCTGCCTGAAAAGGTGAACCGAGCAGGGATGGAAACGATGACCTCGTCAGTTTAGGTCCACACAGTAAATAGAGAGAAGCCTTTAAATGTCAGTACTGCTGGGGATTGGTTTATATTTCTGTCTGTAAACCTTTAGGATGATAACTCAAAGAAGAAAGAATCCAGTGGAAAATAAGACCAAACTGCTTAAAACAGGAAGATTTGGCCCAATTATGGCGTTTTCTTTATGCAACATTCGGGTTTTATTGACTGTTTTAACACAGATGAGCAAGACTACCTAAACTCAGCTACATGTCCACCAGAAATAGCTCCTGCCTGGCCCTCACAACACTTACTGCAGCCCATAACAAAGCTCTCGAATGACCTCTGGTTCATCACAGAACTGTAAGGGACACACTCCCTGAGTAGCAGCTCTGCATTTAATTCAGCTCAGTTTTATCTTTAAAACGACAAATCACAACAAATCTCGTCTCAGGGCACTTCAACGATACAATCCAATTAATTCTATTACAATCACAATCGATTTAAATAGATTAAATCCAAATTAGACCAATTCGTACAAAGCCAATTAAAAAAGCTGCTTATCTGAGGAAACCAACATTATTAAAATAAGTTTATATGATGGATACAAGCAAACAGAACTGTTTTATAACATGAGCTGCTTTGCTATGAAGCCTCTTTAAAGGTCATATAATTAGTTAAAGTAGGTCCACTTCTCGGTATAAATACACACCTGTTCTAAGAGGAAACAGAGTCTAAAACACCAGGAGACACCATGAAGACCAAAGAGCTCAGAACAAAAGTTTTGAGAAGTCCAAATCAGAGTTGGGTTATAAAAAGTATCTCAAGATTTGAAAATCCCACAGAGCACCATTAAATCCATCTTCCCAAAGTGGAATAAAAATGGCACCAAAACCTGTTGAAGAGGCTCACAGAGCAGGGAACAAAGAGACCAAAGGTGACCCTGAAGGATCTGGAAAACAGCTCCACAGAGCTGAGCTTTAGAGGAGTGGCCAGAAAAAGTTACTGCTAACATGCACAGGTGCATTCCCAAAGTAGGAACCTTTTGCATTTCCTAGAACCTTTTCAGGAATAGGACCGTTTTTTCATGCATTCGGACATACAGGAACTAGGGTCCAGGGCCCTCGGGAACTAGGGACCACGGCCCTCGGGAACTAGGGTCCACGGCCCTCGGGAACTAGGGTCCACGGCCCTCGGGAACTAGGGACCACGGCCCTCGGGAACTAGGGACCACGGCCCTCGGGAACTAGGGACCACGGCCCTCAGGAACTAGGGTCCACGGCCCTCAGGAACTAGGGACCACGGCCCTCAGGAACTAGGGACCACGGCCCTCAGGAACTAGGGTCCACGGCCCTCAGGAACTAGGGACCACGGCCCTCAGGAACTAGGGACCACGGCCCTCAGGAACTAGGGTCCACGGCCCTCGGGAACAAGGGACCACGGCCCTCGGGAACTAGGGTCCACGGCCCTCGGGAACTAGGGACCACGGCCCTCAGGAACTAGGGACCACGGCCCTCAGGAACTAGGGACCACGGCCCTCAGGAACTAGGGTCCACGGCCCTCGGGAACAAGGGACCACGGCCCTCGGGAACTAGGGTCCACGGCCCTCGGGAACTAGAACCATTTTAGCTCCTTCTCCGAGGTCTTTTCTGGTTTCCATAGCAGACCCTTGTCTGAAATGTTTACTCATACGACACGGCTCATACTCATACTGAAAAGGTTCTAGGAACTGCAAAAGGTTCCTACAGTGGGAATGCACCTATGCATGTTAGCAGTAACTTTCTGGCCAAAATTCCTGGTCAAAATTAAAGGAATTCTGACCAGAGATGCTGCTAAATACAGGGAATTATTAGAGGAAAACCTGAGGCACACGCAGCTTCCTGCTGAAGCACTCGACTGGTTTAAGGGGAAAAGAGTTCAAACTCGACTGGTTTAAGGGGAAAAGAGTTCAAACTCCACTGGTTTAAGGGGAAAAGAGTTCAAACTCCACTGGTTTAAGGGGAAAAGAGTTCAAACTCCACTGGTTTAAGGGGAAAAGAGTTCAAACTCCACTGGTTTAAGGGGAAAAGAGTTCAAACTCCACTGGTTTAAGGGGAAAAGAGTTCAAACTCCACTGGTTTAAGGGGAAAAAGAGTTAAAACTCCACTGGTTTAAGGGGAAAAAGAGTTAAAACTCCACTGGTTTAAGGGGAAAAAGAGTTCAAACTCCACTGGTTTAAGGGGAAAAGAGTTCAAACTCGACTGGTTTAAGGGGAAAAGAGTTCAAACTCGACTGGTTTAAGGGGAAAAGAGTTCAAACTCGACTGGTTTAAGGGGAAAAGAGTTCAAACTCCACTGGTTTAAGGGGAAAAGAGTTCAAACTCCACTGGTTTAAGGGGAAAAGAGTTCGAACTCGACTGGTTTAAGGGGAAAAGAGTTCGAACTCGACTGGTTTAAGGGGAAAAGAGTTCGAACTCGACTGGTTTAAGGGGAAAAGAGTTCAAACTCGACTGGTTTAAGGGGAAAAGAGTTCAAACTCCACTGGTTTAAGGGGAAAAGAGTTCAAACTCGACTGGTTTAAGGGGAAAAGAGTTCAAACTCCACTGGTTTAAGGGGAAAAGAGTTCAAACTCCACTGGTTTAAGGGGAAAAGAGTTCAAACTCCACTGGTTTAAGGGGAAAAGAGTTCAAACTCAACTGGTTTAAGGGGAAAAGAGTTCAAACTCCACTGGTTTAAGGGGAAAAGAGTTCAAACTCCACTGGTTTAAGGGGAAAAGAGTTCAAACTCCACTGGTTTAAGGGGAAAAGAGTTCAAACTCCACTGGTTTAAGGGGAAAAGAGTTCAAACTCCACTGGTTTAAGGGGAAAAGAGTTCAAACTCCACTGGTTTAAGGGGAAAAGAGTTCAAACTCCACTGGTTTAAGGGGAAAAGAGTTCAAACTCCACTGGTTTAAGGGGAAAAGAGTTCAAACTCCACTGGTTTAAGGGGAAAAGAGTTCAAACTCCACTGGTTTAAGGGGAAAAGAGTTCAAACTCCACTGGTTTAAGGGGAAAAGAGTTCAAACTCCACTGGTTTAAGGGGAAAAGAGTTCAAACTCCACTGGTTTAAGGGGAAAAGAATTCAAACTCCACTGGTTTAAGGGGAAAAGAGTTCAAACTCCACTGGTTTAAGGGGAAAAGAGTTCAAACTCAACTGGTTTAAGGGGAAAAGAGTTCAAACTCCACTGGTTTAAGGAGAAAAGAGTTCAAACTCCACTGGTTTAAGGGGAAAAGAGTTCAAACTCCACTGGTTTAAGGGGAAAAGAGTTCAAACTCCACTGGTTTAAGGGGAAAAGAGTTCAAACTCCACTGGTTTAAGGGGAAAAGAGTTCAAACTCCACTGGTTTAAGGGGAAAAGAGTTCAAACTCCACTGGTTTAAGGGGAAAAGAGTTCAAACTCCACTGGTTTAAGGAGAAAAGAGTTCAAACTCCACTGGTTTAAGGGGAAAAGAGTTCAAACTCCACTGGTTTAAGGGGAAAAGAGTTCAAACTCCACTGGTTTAAGGGGAAAAGAGTTCGAACTCAATCCATGTGAGAGTCTGTGGCATGACTCACAGATTGCTGTAAACCGGCAGAACTTCGAGGAGCTGGAACAGTTTCACTTTGAAGCAGTGGCTCAGTGAGACAAACCCTAAGAGACTTCGCTCTATAGAAGAATGACCTCATGGGGGCGAATAGTTATGTTTGTTTGCCTCACAATGACAAATAATTTGCATCTTCATGGTTATTTCCATGTGGTGAAAATGAATGATTAATCCATCCAAATATCCATTTCATTCCCAGGTCGGAAGGTAATGAAATGGGAAAAATGCCAAGCGGGGGGGGGTGAATACTATTGCAAACCACCGTAGCTGAGGCCCGTTTGTCTGTAAACTACAACATAAAATACTCACTCTCAGGTCTATCAGAGCCAAACATCTCAGAATTGCCATCCAAACTGGTCATTTTAGTGATTTGCCACCGAGCATCTCTGCAAGAGGGGAAGAGTCTGAGGGGAAATCATGCAGAACGTTTCCTGACGGCGGTGCCTCTGCTCCCATTTCTCTCTAGTTTATGGCTCTGCTCGTTTTTGCCGGCAAGACTGATGAGAAAAGAGATGGAGGAGAGCTGAGGAGGCATCTGCTGAGACTGAATAATGTGCAGTTATTTCACCTCCAGTTTAGTGAGTTAGAGAGCTCAGACAGAAAATCGAACACAAGGTTGCTTTTCCATCCTGCTACAGTAGGAGATCCATAAACTTTGGGAAGCCAGAAAAAGGACACCATCTACACCTGATAATCAACAGCAGCATCACCACAAAGATAACAATGACACCAAGTGTTAAGTTACCATTAAAGTCCATCCAATCATCCACTTTCTGTACCTGCTTAATCCAATTTAGGGTCGAGGGGGGGGGCTGGAGCCTATCCCGGCTGTCATTGCGCGACAGGCAGGGTCGACTTGACAGGTCTACCGTTAGAGTAACTATGGAAAATCTCCACTGTTGCTCATTTTGGAGCCCTGAGGAGTAGCTAATCTGCTCCAGAAGATGTAAATGTTTAAAAATACCAACAAAAGCCCAGAAAGAGTGTTTTTTTTAAGCCAGTACTCTGTGATAGTCTATATACTCGTCATCTTTACCTCACCCCTCAGGAGAGTTCCCCAGGTACAGTGTAGTGTCAACATTAAAACCCAAAGCCTTCGTTATCATTGTCACCACATGCTTACAAAACCCTGGACAAAGCCAGAAATGTGGGCGTGGCCCACCGACCCTCCAGCACCCGAAATGAGCGTCAGTCTGCTTATCTTTTAGTTTAGGGGTAATAAAAAACAAGATCATGGGATCTTTCCACCAAAAGTCTCTCCAAGCCTTCATCCCCATGTCCTCTAATAGCTCTTTTTCCCAGCGTTAGACTTTCCCTCAACCGCTTTGTAAAAACAGAGCTGTGAATATCTAAAGAAGTCCTGTTTAGGCCTGAGAAATGATCGAAGCTATCATAATGTTTCATTTTTAACTGTTTTACATAAAGAAAAACTCACTGTCTACATCATATTTTGGTAATTTGATCAGTTTGATCACCACAAAACCGAATTGGACGAGAACAAAGGCGATTTTGTACTTTATTTTACTTTTATTTTGGGAATCAACAGCAGAAAGGCTAAAATGATGGCAGACACAGAGAGCAGCAAACATCAGATATCAACACCGAAGACAATTTGTTGGTGTGTCACGGGTAAATTGACACATTTTTCACAGGTAGCTGCTAGCCTAAAATCCTGTTAAAGGTTAAAAATGTGGCAGCCTAAAGCTAAGATTTGGTGATTTTAAAGTGTTTCTGACTCAGTTATCTCACAGAGAAGAGGGAGTCAGAAATGATAAGTATGAAGTTATCTTTAGCTTTTGTCGGTTCTTACTATAAAGAAGAGGAATAATAATGTAATGCTCACCTCGGAGCTATCATCATTCAGAAAATGTCTGACCTTATACACCGGCATAAGTCAACCTTAAACTTTAGCCGTGTATTGTTTCATCCAGCTAGCATTTTTTAAAAGGTATCAGAAAAAAGGGAAAAAAATAAATAAATAAAAGGTATCAGCATAAAGGGAAAAAAAGAGAAAAAGGGGAAAAAGGGGAAAAAGGGGAAAAAGGGGAAAAAGGGGAAAAAGGGGAAAAAGGAAAAAAGATAAATAAAAAGTATTAGCATAAAGGAAAAGAAAAGAAAAAAGGGGAAAAAAGGAGAAAAAGGGAAAAAAGGGAAAAAGGGAAAAAAGGGAAAAAAGGAGAAAAAGGGAAAAAAGGGAAAAAAGGAAAAAAAGGGAAAAAAGGAGAAAAAGGAGAAAAAGGGAAAAAAGGGAAAAAAGGGAAAAAGGGAGAAAATGAAAATAGATAAAAGGTATCCGCATAAAAGGAAAAAAGGAAAAATAAATAAAAAAAATAAAATGAAAATAAACAAATAAAAGGTATCAACATAAAGTAAAAAAAGGGGAAAAAAAGGAAATAAATAAATAAAAGCTATCAGCCCCTTGTCAGCCCCCTCAGATTAGGCTTCACCCGCTATCTTCATACCTCTTGAGTTTTACCCCGTGGTCATGAAGCCCTTTTTTTTTATCTCACTTCATGGTCACCACCACCTCGACCCCATCCTATCATCCCAAGGCCGTCCTCTTCCTCACCCTGCACACATTACGGATCATAACTTTTCCCAGAAATACAACAGATTTCTGAACACGGCTGCATACATGAGCATTTATAATTATTCTGAACTGTTACAGAGGACATGCAACATGAAATACATCCGTCTCCAGGGTTCATTCTCAACAACAACCCAACCCTGACCGCTTATTTTCTATGTTTATCAAAGCCTACGATACGATCAGGTGATGCGAACTGTACATGCATGCAGACTGCAGCTGGATCAGACCACGTTTCAGGTGGTTTGAACATGTAAAGAACAAGTTGGAACGTCTTCTTACGACTCAAGTAAACCAGATAAAAATACGAGTGGAAGTCGGATCTTAGCCGAAAATCATCCGAACAAAATACGTACAATTTAAAAAGTATGTCGGCAAACGTAAGAAACAGACAAAAAAAACAAATATTTATCTCAGTTATTACAGTCCAATTCAAATCAATTAGTCCAATTCATTGTCATCATAGTCCAATCAAATCTAATTCATACAAACAGCCAATTCAAAAACTATTTCCCGGCTAAGGAAACCGACTTACAGACTAAACTTCAAACAGAAGAGTTTAAAACAACAACGATGTGCTTTTTTATAGCCATCTTTGTTTATCTTATCTGTTCATTTCACCCACCGTGGCAGCCTCACATCTTTAATCCCCAGAAATCCTGAGACTCGGTCTGTGCGTTGGCTGCATTCACATGTGAGATATATGACAGTTCATTGATGCTTGCTGTGATAATTTGGGTTGGTTTGTTTCAGATTTTCCTCTTATGTCTTACACCAAAGATTAGTGCAGGAACCAATTTGCCGTCTCAATAAACTTTGTCTAATATCAAGTTTTTGATGGTTAGTTATAGATTTGGTGAATGCTGATACCTTTTATTTATTATTTCCTTGTTTTGTTTTTTTCTCCTTTTTTCCCCTTTATGTTGATACCTTTTCTATATTTTTCCTTTTTTTCTTTTTTCCCCTTTTTCCTTTATGTTGATACCTTTTATTTATTATTTCCTTGTTTTGTTTTTTTCCCTTTTTTCCCCTTTATGTTGATACCTTTTCTATACCCCCCCCCCCTTTTTTTCCTTTATGCTGATACCTTTTATTTATTTATTTCCTCTTTTTTCCCCTTTATGTTGATACCTTTTTCATATTTTTCCTTTTTTCCCCCTTTTTTTCTTTTTTTCCTCTTTTTCCTTTATGCTGATACCTTTTAGTTTAAAATAGAAAACAAACTCGAACCCATTATGACCAGATGGGGTCAAACAAACGGCAAAATCCAAGTTTAACAGAAATGTCTCATAGCAGGAGGCAAAAATACAAAGGTTTTCACATGGAACTTGTTTTCCAGCCAGAAAGTTTCAGAAAGAAGGAAGTGATGTAACCAAAGAGGAGCAAAAGGCTAACAGGAGATGGGTGTGCAGCCAAATGAACTCAGATTTAAAACAAAATGGACACCAAAAAGACAGAAAATGCTTCACTTTTATCCCAAAACCCTGAGAAAATGGTTATTCTGCGGCCTCTCTCAGCTGTGCACCGAAAAGGGGAGCGTTTGACACCTGAGAAATGCCACGATTAGCGTTTGAACGCATTATCGTGTTTGATGGACTGGTGCTGAGTCACCGGAGCATCACATCTGGGATGACTCAGACCGAACCACGAAGGTTTCAGCTGTCATCAAAAACAAACCTTTGGCACAATCAGTCTGAGTCTGAACAGAAGCAGGAAGTGTCATCAGATGAGTTAGAAATGTCAGTTCAGTAAAAGTTTCCCATCGGTTCTGGAGCAGAGCAGGATTCTACTTTTATCTCTGAGTGAAACCAAGAGTGGACATCAATTTTTAGGAGGATAGAGACAATTTATAAAGGATGTGATGCTGTTTTTATCTTTGATGGTCTTAATTCATCTCTCGAGGACAGATTCAAGGATCTTTTCATTTGAAGGTCTCTTCAGAACACATTAATGCTTCAAAGTTTTTCAGATGTATGAATAAGGGGTTGGACCTGTGACATGTGGGAATGTTACTGTTTAACATGTTAAAGCAGTGTTTTTTCTCCTCTTTTAAACAATATCAGGCGTCCCTGAGAAAGGTGAAATTAAGTAGATAAAGAAGAGATGAACTCCAGTTTTCCTATTCTTCCTCATTCAGCCTTTAATGATCACGTTTCAAAGCAGCACACAGAAGTAAAACTGAAACATCTTGTTCTGATCAGCATACTAGACCTCTGCTGTCCTTTGGGACTCATCAGAAGCCTCTGAACACTTCTTGTAGAATCCATGTGTGCACATCAGTAACTTTCCACAGAGCTGTGGCGTGCAGCAGAGGGACAACTAGTGGCCTAGCGTGCTAACTTCAGGTTAGCATCAGTAAGCACTTCTTACTGGGTTGTGTTGCCGTGGCTACTTATGCTGAAAACCCACCCTGCGCCTGGAGCAAAAAGTTTTGTTCTCCTGGGTCATACAACAAGACACAAAGCAGAAGCTTAACCGAGTGGTTTTTGAGTTGTGCTCCTTTCTGCATGTGTTTAGTTATCTGTGTATATTCCTACATCACAGAGCTCTGTAACCTGCAGTTTTCTCTATTAGCAAAGCAAAACTACGTCTGATGACGCCAGAGAAGGGGAGGAAAGTAAATCATGAGACAAGATGAGCTATTTAATTAGATTACAGGACTGAAAGCACACAATTCCTGCCTCTGTTCTTATCAAACACTGAAGCAGCTACAGAATGAACCACAATCAATCCTGCTGGCTTCTACATCCCAGCTATAACTGTCCAGGTCCATCAGTGCTCGAACATGGTTGTGTTTGTTGCCATCAGTCCCTAAAGACTCCCACAGTGGAGTCCCTAAAGACTCCCACCAGGGAGTCCCTAAAGATTCCCACAGTGGAGTCCCTAAAGACTCCCACCAGGGAGTCCCTAAAGTCTCCCACAGTGGAGTCCCTAAAGACTCCCACAGTGGAGTCCCTAAAGACTCCCACCAGGGAGTCCCTAAAGGCTCCCACAGTGGAGTCCCTAAAGGCTCCCACCAGGGAGTCCCTAAAGACTCCCACAGTGGAGTCCCTACAGTCTCCCACAGTGGAGTCCCTAAAGACTCCCACAGTGGAGTCCCTAAAGATTCCCACCAGGGAGTCCCTAAAGGCTCCCACAGTGGAGTCCCTAAAGACTCCCACAGTGGAGTCCCTAAAGTCTCCCACAGTGGAGTCCCTAAAGTCTCCCACAGTGGAGTCCCTAAAGATTCCCATCAGGGAGTCCCTAAAGATTCCCACCAGGGAGTCCCTAAAGACTCCCACAGTGGAGTCCCTACAGTCTCCCACAGTGGAGTCCCTAAAGACTCCCACAGTGGAGTCCCTAAAGACTCCCACAGTGGAGTCCCTAAAGATTCCCACCAGGGAGTCCCTAAAGGCTCCCACAGTGGAGTCCCTACAGTCTCCCACAGTGGAGTCCCTAAAGTCTCCCACAGTGGAGTCCCTAAAGTCTCCCACAGTGGAGTCCCTAAAGATTCCCATCAGGGAGTCCCTAAAGATTCCCACCAGGGAGTCCCTAAAGACTCCCACAGTGGAGTCCCTAAAGTCTCCCACAGTGGAGTCCCTAAAGTCTCCCACAGTGGAGTCCCTAAAGACTCCCACAGTGGAGTCCCTAAAGATTCCTACCGTCCCTCCAGCCTCCCACCGCGGATTCCCTTAAGTCTCCCACCGCGGAGTCCCTAAAGTCTCCCACAGTGGAGTCCCTAAAGTCTCCCACAGTGGAGTCCCTAAAGGCTCCCACAGTGGAGTCCCTAAAGGGTCCCACAGTGGAGTCCCTAAAGGCTCCCACCAGGGAGTCCCTAAAGATTCCCACCAGGGAGTCCCTAAAGATTCCCACCAGGGAGTCCCTAAAGGCTCCCACCAGGGAGTCCCTAAAGTCTCCCACCGTGGAGTCCCTAAAGTCTCCCACAGTGGAGTCCCTAAAGATTCCCACCAGGGAGTCCCTAAAGATTCCCACCAGGGAGTCCCTAAAGATTCCCACCAGGGAGTCCCTAAAGGCTCCCACCAGGGAGTCCCTAAAGGCTCCCACCAGGGAGTCCCTAAAGTCTCCCACCGTGGAGTCCCTAAAGTCTCCCACAGTGGAGTCCCTAAAGATTCCCACCAGGGAGTCCCTAAAGATTCCCACCAGGGAGTCCCTAAAGATTCCCACCAGGGAGTCCCTAAAGATTCCCACCAGGGAGTCCCTAAAGATTCCCACCAGGGAGTCCCTAAAGACTCCCACAGTGGAGTCCCTAAAGATTCCTACCGTCCCTCCAGCCTCCCACCGCGGAGTCCCTAAAGTCTGAAGACGCTGAGTTGGAAGTCACAGACTAAAGTTTCTGCAAAGACTTCACATCTTTCAGGTTCAATATTTGTAAGGACACAACGAGATTTTTCTGAGATTATTTCCCATCATGCACCTGGTGGAAACCCTCAACAACAATGAAGCCGCCGGATAAGCAGCTTTTAGCCACAGCTGCATTTATGCAGTTAGCTGTTCCTTCTTTTGTTCGGTCCAGCCGAACCATGCGTTTTTAGCCGCATCGCCATGGTTACTCTCAGCCAGCTTCACCTGCTTCCTGTTTGGAGGTGACAACAGCGCACGTGTTGGTTGAAAACACAGAATGAGACAAGACTAAAGACTTACAATGATATTAAACGTGTTTGATTTTGTCGTGACCCAAATATGTGAGAATGGCCGCCTTAAAACAGCCGCCCGGGGTCATGAGGCGCGCCACAATTATCGTGAGATTCTTCCGGATTTACTCCCGACAGGATACTGTCCACAACTTTGGAATCGCTTTAAAAACCGTGTAGCGTGCAGATGTAAGGTGCATCCAGGCAGCAAAGCTAACGCTGTTAGCTGGCTCGTTTCACAAAAGTGTGGAAAATAAATCCAGTTTATCAATTAGTTCGAATTGGCTCCATTTGATCAAAGGAAATGCAGGAAAAAATGAAAAATGATGTGGGGATTCAGTCCTGTGTTTCTAACCTCGTTTTTCTGGATTATCCTCAAACAGCTTCCAGCTACTGTTGTTCCTCAGAGGTGAACTTGTCAAAACGAGTCTTTAAAAAGACTTAAAAGTTAGAAACTTCTTTTAAATCAGCTGAGAATGTATGAGCAGAAGTGTTTCACACAGCAGAAGTTCAAAGCTAAATCAGTGAGAAAGAAGAGAATTACAGCAACCAACAAAGCTCCACAAGTGGAGAAAAATGCAGCGAAACAAACACCAAACCTGCCTCCGGGATCTAATCCCATCACGCCTCTGAGCTCAGACGCTTTCTCTCTCCTCCGCTGTTGTTTTCCCTCCGTCTCGGGATCATGACAAAACAGAAGCTTCTCCAGGTTCAGACAAACACAAGAAAGAAAAACTAACTCCACCTCAAACTGCTTCTGAATCCTTCAAACATGGAGTTCAAATGAGAGGTGTCGGGTCAGATGTTTAATCAGAGAAACCAAGAGGACTCTTAATCATTGATTGCAGGTTTGAAAGGTTTCTAACACGGTGGGATGATGAAGCACATCAGAGGCTGGCGGCAGAATGAGTGAGATCTCTGCTCACAGCTGTGAAGCTTTTAAGTCAAACAGATCATCACAGCCTGCTTTGGGATAAAAGGAACATCAAAGGATACACGTGGACTGATGTGGACCTTTTTCTGTACTAATGTGTGGATTCAGGAACGTGGCAACGCACTCATCCTTTGAAGCTACTTTGAAAATAAATTACAGCTTCTTAAATGATCCATTTCTTGTGTCTTCTGTGGGTTATCGTAACTTTGCACCATCAGAATTACTGGATAAAATGGATAAAAGCATCCACAATTACACGCAATCATACAAAAAAATGACAAAGACTGTCGAAACTGATACGTTTTGATGTGCATAGAGGAAGGAACTCGAAGTCAACTTTATTTTAACTAAATCAAACTAAAGGGAGTCTTTAAAACAACAAATCCAACAACCAAGACCAGGATACAACACTTGAATTTGCATAAAGCAGGAAAAAAACTAAAAAACCTCTTGACTTGAGCCTCTAATGGCTGATATAAGACAGGTGAGGTGAAACATAACGAAGGTGCAGGAGATAAACCGACATGTAGATGAGACCGAAATGGAGAACACGGGAATCCAAAGACACAAAGGACATAAAATCTATGGGTCCAACAACAGATCTGAGACACAAAATCACTACGGCGATGTGAGAATGAACCATAACAACCAAAATTCAACCCAAAGTCACCACAAAATGACCATAATCAGAAATCTGACCAACATCACAAGAGGAGGGAAGTCCAGACATCCTCCCCATCACTCCCCAGCTCCTCGGGGGGGGGGCATTACTTTCACGGTGAACTCTCTGTCTATATAATGTCATTCATTTCTCATCCAGCCATTTGTGTGAATGATTCCAGCTACTTTCCGCCGAGGTAAAAGTCACATCAAAGCTGCATACGAGTTTCTGATTTGTCTTGTCATCTTCAAAGTTTGGAAACTCCTTTCAGAGTTCTATTAGATCCGACTTCACAGGCAAAAACTTCTTCTGTCAGCCACCATTTCATGTACCTGAAAGTGTCTCAGGGGCTTCAAACTGTTTCAGACTGCAGCGACTAACAGAAACAGGTGAGTAAAATCAAGTCCAGCAGCAGCAGGTAATCATTTTTCACTCTGAACGAAACACTTCAAACACCAAACCCGCCGCTCGACTCAACCCCGTCACGGCTCTGAGGTCCAACTTTTCTCTGCAGTTCAGTCCAGATGATTAAATGAAAAAAACAACACATCAGGACGTGTGGCAGAGCTGGTTACAGGAGGACAAAGGTCAGAGGTCAAAGGGACAGAACTAAAGTCAGAGCAAACCAACTGCTCAACAGAATAAAACTGAACTAACACATTATACAACACAAGATGTAAATGAGCCACGGATGGATCAAAGAAAATGCTAAATATTCAAGATAAACTATTTGATAACCCTCCCAAAAAAAATCATACCAACCACAATCTACTGGAACAAGGGAAAATGTGAGACAGGAGGACAAAGGTCAGAGGTCAAAGGAACAGAATAAAACTGAACTAACACACAGAAAACAAATACTAACACATTATCCAACATAAGATGTAAATGAGCCACGCATGGATCAAAGAAAATGCTAAATATTCAAGATAAACTATTTAATAAACCCCCCAAAAATCATATGAACCAGAATCTGCTGGAACAAAAAGGGAAAACGTGTATCATTAATAGTATTTAGGCTTTTATTTCATTGTTCTTGGTGCTGGAAAATAACTGTAAAGTCCTTTTAGTGGCAGTTATGGAACTTATGAACTCTAAAACTGATTAAAAATGGACCAAAAAGGGGTTATTTTGTCGACTATTAAAGCAAATTTAAAAATTAAATGATGCTCAACTGATAAAAAGATACACAGGAACTGCTGCTCATTTAGGGTTTTTATGACGTTTATTTCTGGAATAACTGTAAAGGTTACACACCTCTGTCTGAATCTGAGGTCCCATTAAAGCCACCGACCCTCCAAAACTGTGGAAGAACGATTGTTTTCTCAGGTAAATACGACGTGAATACTTTCGCTTCATGACCAACGAGCCATTAATTGCCTCGTTATCCAAGATACCCTCCCTGTCGAGCAGAACCTCCCTGTCGAGCAGACCCTCCCTGTCGAGCAGACCCTCCCTGTCGAGCAGACCCTCCCTGTCGAGCAAACCCTCCCTGTCGAGCAGACCCTCCCTGTCGAGCAGACCCTCCCTTTCGAGAGCAGACCCTCCCTGTCGAGCAGACCCTCCCTGTCGAGAGCAGACCCTCCCTGTCGAGCAACACTTCCTTCACTTCAGCCCTCAGTTTGGGCCTTCTTTCTGACAGCCTCCCTGTCGAGCAGACACTCCCTGTTGAGCAGACCCTCCCTTTCGAGAGCAAACCCTCCCTGTCGAGCAGACACTCCCTGTTGAGCAGACCCTCCCTGTCGAGCAACACTTCCCGTCACTTCAGCCCTCAGTTTGGGCCTTTTTTCTGACAGCCTCCCTGTCGAGCAGACACTCCCTGTCGAGCAGAACCTCCCTGTCGAGCAGACCCTCCCTGTCGAGCAACACTTCCTTCACTTCAGCCCTCAGTTTGGGCCTTCTTTCTGACAGCCTCCCTGTCGAGCAGACACTCCCTGTTGAGCAGACCCTCCCTGTCGAGCAGACACTCCCGTCACTTCAGCCCTCAGTTTGGGCCTTCTTTCTGACAGCCTCCCTGTCGAGCAGACCCTCCCTGTCGAGCAGACCCTCCCTGTCGAGCAGACACTCCCGTCACTTCAGCCCTCAGTTTGGGCCTTTTTTCTGACAGCCTCCCTGTTGAGCAGACCCTCCCTGTTGAGCAGACCCTCCCTGTCGAGAGCAGACCCTCCCTGTCGAGCAGACCCTCCCTGTCGAGCAGACCCTCCCTGTCGAGCAGACACTCCCTGTCGAGCAGACCCTCCCTGTCGAGCAGACCCTCCCTGTCGAGAGCAGACCCTCCCTGTCGAGCAGACCCTCCCTGTCGAGCAGACACTCCCGTCACTTCAGCCCTCAGTTTGGGCCTTTTTTCTGACAGCCTCCCTGTTGAGCAGACCCTGCCTGTCGAGCAGACCCTCCCTGTCGAGCAGACGCTTCCTTCACTTCAGCCCTCAGTTTGGGCCTTCTTTCTGATAGCCTCCCTGTCGAGCAGACCCTCCCTGTCGAGCAGACCCTCCCTGTCGAGCAGACACTCCCTGTCGAGCAGACCCTCCCTGTCGAGCAGACCCTCCCTGTCGAGCAGACCCTCCCTGTCGAGCAGACCCTCCCTGTCGAGCAACACTTCCTGTACTTCAGCCCTCAGTTTGGGCCTTCTTTCTGATAGCCTCCCTGTCGAGCAGAACCTCCCTGTCGAGCAGACCCTCCCTGTCGAGCAGACCCTCCCTGTCGAGCAGACCCTCCCTGTCGAGCAGACACTCCCTGTCGAGCAGACCCTCCCTGTCGAGCAGACACTCCCTGTCGAGCAGACCCTCCCTGTCGAGCAGACCCTCCCTGTCGAGCAACACTTCCTGTACTTCAGCCCTCAGTTTGGGCCTTCTTTCTGATAGCCTCCCTGTCGAGCAGAACCTCCCTGTCGAGCAGACCCTCCCTGTCGAGCAGACCCTCCCTGTCGAGCAGACCCTCCCTGTCGAGCAGACACTCCCTGTCGAGCAGACCCTCCCTGTCGAGCAGACACTCCCTGTCGAGCAGACCCTCCCTGTCGAGCAGACCCTCCCTGTCGAGCAGACCCTCCCTGTCGAGCAACACTTCCTGTACTTCAGCCCTCAGTTTGGGCCTTCTTTCTGACAGCCTCCCTGTCGAGCAGACCCTCCCTGTCGAGCAACACTTCCTGTACTTCAGCCCTCAGTTTGGGCCTTCTTTCTGACAGCCTCCCTGCGGTCTTTTTATTCACTCGTGGAGCTCCAGCAGGAGCTGTGGTCATTATTTTGTTGTTGTTAAGTGCAGCTCGGTGTCAGGCTCCTTGCTGTTTTAGTATTCATCCAGCCACCTCCACACAGCCCCCTGGGCTGCTGGTGTCAAACTTTGAGCTGTGTCAGGGTTTGTGCTTTTGGTTTGGTGTGCATGGGATACTTCTGCCTGTGAATATGTGTGTTGGAGGAAATGAGGCAGATAAAGAGCTTAAATCCATTTTCTCGCAGTGAGGAGCTTTGGGAGACGTGTCTCTTTCTGCTGTGAGACTGTTTCTCTGTATTTGTGAACTCTCCAACTGTGTCTGTTTGTTTGAGGACCAAATTAATCGAGGCTTTAATTGAGAGATGGTTCTCACTGATGTGCTGCCTTCTGCTCTTAAGTGGATCTATTCTCACTGTGGTAAAAGATTCAGTGAAGCTGAACACTCAGTGAAAGTTTTCCACCTGAAGGAGGATACTCTGACTCGCTTTATAGATTTGTTTATCGAGGAAAAGGTGACTGAATTGAGACGGACAGATATGCTTCGGGGAGCCGACTCCAGCTGCCAAATCCTGTTTATCTGTTTGACTTTGTCAAGGACGGCGTGACTTAGGGTTTTGTTTTTTAAAAAAAAACTTTAAATGCATCATTGCCATGACTGAAAATACCAAATTGCATGATAATTCAACCTAATATTGATTCAATTTGATTAAAAATCCTCTCATAACCTCTGGGAACAAATTAAAAAAGCAAAAACTCTGGCTTAATATGTATCCAAATTTATTAATCGACATTTCAGCCCCAAGGCCCTCCCTCAAGATCAGCGCCGTGCTGAAACTTCATGCTGGGTGAGGTTGTTCAGCTAATTTGGATGAACTGTAAGGAACAGATGAAATGACAAGCTAGCAAGCAGAGGAGACATTAGCAAAGGGAAGGTGGAGAACAGCAAAGGTGATGAGCTAATCGATGGGTGGCGAGAAGTTTGTATAAATTCTTTCAGTCAAAAAGGAGCTAACCCCTACTAGCTCCTGGCCACTAGCTCTTGGCCACTAGCTTCTGGCTACTAGCTCCTGGCCACTAGCTCCTGGCCACTAGCTCCTGGCCACTAGCTCCTGGCCACTAGCTCCTGGCCACTAGCTTCTGGCTACTAGCTCCTGGCTACTAGCTCCTGGCCACTAGCTTCTGGCTACTAGCTCCCGGCTACTAGCTCCTGGCCACTAGCTCCTGGCCACTAGCTCCTGGCCACTAGCTTCTGGCTACTAGCTCCTGCAACACGTTGTACTTGATGGCACCAAGAAATAAGCTAATCCGGGAGCTAGCTGAGTGAATCTTGGTTGGGCCTCAAGCCAACCAGAAGCCTGCTGACTGCGGAAAATGCTAGCTCTCTTCACATCAAACTGAAAAGACATGGGAACAGGGCTAGCTCCGAGAGCTAGCAGCTTCTGTGGTGACAAAGCTAACAACAGGGCTCTCAAGTTTTGAATGAAGGCAAGAGTGAGAAACCTGCCCCCCCAGGTCTGTCATTACTTATATTCTTATTAGCGTTGTTGTTAGCGTTGCTCAGCTCAGACTCATGGGAGACGTGTTTGTTTCCTGTCGTTTCCATAGCGATAGCGGCGTGCCAGAGAAATACATATTATACTATTTATTTTTAGCGTGAGAAATACCCGAATAGCTGTGTCCGAAATCACTCACTCATTCCCTACTACATATATAGCGGAAATAAATGTAGTAGACTATACATCAATGTTACTATTATTATGTTACTATTGTTCATTGCTTAGCAGAGACAGGAAAGGCTGGTGTTGGTGGAAATGTGGACAGAATGAGTTTAGCATTTTCATATATTCCCATTCAGTGAATGAAAACTGGAGGAATAATGATGAGTTTCTGGTGGATTATGGAGCTTCATAAATGGGACTTTAAAATTAGAATTATAATTATAAGTAAGAGCTAACAGAGCTTTAAGTTGAAAATCTGATAACAAATGAGCTAACAGGAACAGTGGTGTTAAATTAAAACTATCTGACTCCAAAAAGACTGATCAGACTTCTTTTCTTTGTCCTTTTTGTACAATTTATGATCAAACGTTGTCAACCTAATGAGCAGCAGCAAAGCTTTGTCTTATCAGGGTCCAGAAGGCAAATATAAGACAATAATCATTCAAATAGATAATGGTATTTCTATTCGGCCGTCTGTTTCGCTGCAATTTACATTACCCAGGAGATAAGGCTTTCTGGGGGCTTCTGGAGTCTATTTTAGCAGCACTGATAGATCAGGTATGTGGCTGGAAACCTGCTCAACATATTGATGTTTGAAGCTGAACACGGCCACGGGACCAGTGGAAACATTTGATAACACTTCAGGGAACATTATACTCAGAAGTGGATGTGTTTAATCCACCCGAACAGAAGTGTGCAAGCTATGTGGGTCAATAAATGGAAGTTAGAGGCTAAACAGTTTTCCTTCCTGTCAGTCGAAGCTGATAAAGCCTCATGAGAGAGTTCCAGCGGAGGCTCAGAAAACATCTGAAGATGTGTTTCTGTGTCTTGGAGCGGGTGTTTATTAATGTTGCTGCCTGTTATCATGGCGGAACGGGTCAATGTCACCCCGAGGAGTGGCGGTTTGGTGTATTTTAGCTGGGACAGTTATGCATTCGGGCTGCAAAGAGCAGCTGGGAGGAAACAGTTTTCCTGGCAGCAGCAACTGGAAAAGCTCAGCCGCTCGAGTCCTTTACTTTCTGAACTCCTTTTTCAGCGGTTACCGCTTGAACGGCTCCGCATGAGGAGATTCACACCCGTTTATCACCACATCAATCACGTCACCTCCCGTGGAGCTCACTAAATTATTACCATCCCAGCGCTTCTGTCTGATTTGATGGATCGAAGCAATATCGTCACGGCAGCGGGAGGCTAATGAGGTAAAAGATCCAGTTTTGTTCCTAAAAACCTGGCAAACAGAAACATGAACGGGGTGAAAAGCCCGCTGAAGGCACCACGCCGCGCCACAGACCCGAAGCCGTCACTCAGAAGAACTGATCACAGCCAGTTAGCCAATAAACGGTGAAAGTTTGGCAGATGGATCGTTCCCCAATCTGGAGTTAAAAGGGAACCGGAGCCGAGACTGAGGGGAGAATTCACTAAATAAATCAACAGCTCTAATCGTCCCGTCGGGATTATTGGTAAAACTTTAGCTTCAGATTAAAAAAGTGTGACCGTCTCATTGATTTTTCAGGCCTCTAAGATCTCCGAGTCAGAGCTTCTTCCTGTTCTTCTTACTGAGCCTCAGCTATTTATAAAGTACCAAATCCACTGTGTTCGCATGGCAATGGGTATAAACAGGATGCTGCTTTCTTAAAACACATTTTAAGCTTTTAGCACGTCTTTTTTGGCCATTAGAGAAACATGTCAAATGGTTGGGGTACAGTATGGTGGAGGGTCTCCTCCTAACACTCAACATACCATCAAAACCACTCTACATACCATCAAAATCACTCTACATACCATCAAAACCACTCTACATACCATCAAAATCACTCTACATACCACCAAAATCACTCTACATACCACCAAAATCACTCTACCTACCATCAAAACCACTCTACATACCATCAAAATCACACCACATACCATCAAAATCACTCTACACACCATCAAAATCACTCTACATACCACCAAAATCACTCTACATACCACCAAAATCACTCTACATACCACCAAAATCACACTACCTACCATCAAAATCACTCTACCTACCATCAAAACCACTCTACATACCATCAAAATCACTCTACATACCATCAAAATCACTCTACATACCATCAAAATCACTCTACATACCATCAAAATCACTCTACATACCATCAAAACCACTCTACATACCATCAAAATCACTCTACATACCACCAAAATCACTCTACATACCACCAAAATCACTCTACCTACCATCAAAACCACTCTACATACCATCAAAATCACACCACATACCATCAAAATCACTCTACACACCATCAAAATCACTCTACATACCACCAAAATCACTCTACATACCACCAAAATCACTCTACATACCACCAAAATCACACTACCTACCATCAAAATCACTCTACCTACCATCAAAACCACTCTACATACCATCAAAATCACTCTACATACCATCAAAATCACTCTACATACCATCAAAATCACTCTACATACCATCAAAATCACTCTACATACCATCAAAATCACTCTACATACCATCAAAATCACTCTACATACCATCAAAATCACTCTACATACCACCAAAATCACTCTACATACCACCAAAATCACTCTACATACCATCAAAATCACTCTACCTACCATCAAAACCACTCTACATACCATCAAAATCACTCTACATACCATCAAAACCACTCTACATACCATCAAAATCACACCACATACCATCAAAATCACTCTACATACCATCAAAATCACTCTACACACCATCAAAATCACTCTACATACCACCAAAATCACTCTACATACCATCAAAATCACTCTACATACCACCAAAATCACTCTACATACCACCAAAATCACTCTACATACCACCAAAACCACTCTACATACCATCAAAATCACTCTACATACCATCAAAATCACTCTACACACCATCAAAATCACTCTACATACCACCAAAATCACTCTACATACCATCAAAATCACTCTACATACCACCAAAATCACTCTACATACCACCAAAATCACTCTACATACCACCAAAACCACTCTACATACCATCAAAATCACTCTACATACCATCAAAATCACTCTACATACCATCAAAATCACTCTACATACAAAATCACTCTACATACCACCAAAACCACTCTACATACCATCAAAATCACTCTACATACCATCAAAATCACTCTACATACCATCAAAATCACTCTACATACCATCAAAACCACTCTACATACCATCAAAATCACTCTACACACCATCAAAATCACTCTACATACCATCAAAACCACTCTACATACCATCAAAATCACTCTACATACCATCAAAACCACTCTACATACCACCAAAATCACTCTACATACCATCAAAATCACTCTACATACCATCAAAATCACTCTACATACCATCAAAATCACTCTACATACCATCAAAACCACTCTACATACCACCAAAATCACTCTAAATACCATCAAAATCACTCTACATACCATCAAAATCACTCTACATACCATCAAAATCACACCACATACCATCAAAATCACTCTACATACCATCAAAATCACACCACATACCATCAAAATCACTCTACATACCATCAAAATCACACCACATACCATCAAAATCACTCTACACACCATCAAAATCACTCTACATACCACCAAAATCACTCTAAATACCATCAAAATCACTCTACATACCACCAAAAGTGTGAGAACTGGAACTTATCAGTGTGAACTGGATCAGTTCCAGTCTGTGAACTGGATCAGTTCCAGTCTGTGAACTGGATCAGTTCCACTGTGAGAACTGGATAAGTTCCAGTGTGTGAACTGGATCAGTTCCAGTGTGTGAACTGGATCAGTTCCAGTCTGTGAACTGGATCAGTTCCAGTCTGTGAACTGGATCAGTTCCACTGTGAGAACTGGATAAGTTCCAGTGTGTGAACTGGATCAGTTCCAGTGTGAGAACTGGATCAGTTCCAGTGTGAGAACTGGATAAGTTTCACTGTGAGAACTGGATCAGTTCCAGTGTGTGAACTGGATCAGTTCCAGTGTGAGAACTGGATCAGTTCCAGTGTGTGAACTGGATCAGTTCCAGTGTGAACAGCTCAAAATAAAGAGGAGAATCAGCATTAAAGCCATTCTTGGTGCAGAGAACACTGTATTAGCAGTTTTATCTGAAACACCCTTCAGTCCCTTACATTAGTGTCAGGAAACCAACGGTTTACCCCCCCGACAGTGAAACCAACCCTCCTGCTGAGTCTGAGACACACGCTGCCTTTCAGACATCTGGAGTTAAATCTGGGCAAAACCGTCCCAACGAGAGATGAAGGAAATCTGCAGGGATTACGTCCTGATTGAGCTGGAGGGGGAAAACACTGGAAAGCGAGCGCTGGGCAGTAATCCCGCGAGGGAGCGCCGGTTGAATCGAGGACGCTCAGCTGCAGCTCATGTGAGTCTCAGGAGGAGCTGAAAGTTTGTCTCTCCGGACTGGAAACTCCAGCTGCTACTCAGTAAGAACAATTATTACTAACATCACCATCCAAGTCCTTGAAAGTCCTTGGATTGACCACCTGGCCTTCAGTCTGTTTGGAGGCGGGTTTCTCATCGATCCCCAAAGGAAAAGGACTCCTTATCCTGATGGTAAGGCAGAGCTAAATCTATCCTCATGAGCTTGTCCTTGGTAGGGCTTAGTGGTAGGAAATTAGGATTGAGTCTTATTCCATTGTTACTATACTCTTGATAACATTCATATTATTACATCCATCATCATAATACACTGAATACTGTAAAAGCTGAAGGCATAAATGGCCCATTTTTCTTCTTGGTTTCTGGCAGAACAGCCGTGAATTTCCCCTTATTTTAAATAATATTGAACTGTAGATACTCCAGATTTCATTTATTACAGCTGACAAGAAAATATCCATGTTTAATAGTGCATAAATATTCAGTAATACAGTTAGAATGACAGTATTACATCTGTTTTTACATGCACCCAATATACGGAGCCCCTTTAGGGACACAACTCCTGATCTCACGTATTTAGGACAAAGTACATCCAGTACAATTTTATTTTGAAATGGGCCTAAAACACAGCAAGATAAAAACTAAGTTTTGCTTTCGTTCGAAAGATCTCGCAAAAAAGTCCTTTTTTTAAATTTATGTATTTATTTTTTAACTTTGTCCCCTTGGGGGCTCCGTACCACAGAGACACGCATCACTAAGTGGAAGAATGTGGTTAATGGTTTCTTTCTTTCACCAGGAAATCCAACTGAGGTCAAATGTGTCTTTTACAAGAGAGAGCCTGAGTCCTAATGAGATGCAAGACGAAGAAAACAGCAGCTAATCCAACTAGCTAGCAGGTGGTGACCAAAGCAGACTCAGTCTTTCCATTCAAGTGCCGAGCCGAGTCCAATCTGGTGGGTCACCAGTGTGGAAAAGTGTGAAAAAGCACATTTAAGACAACGAGTCGCTTTAAAAGACGACATCAATGAGTTTTGAGTCTCAGGCTGAAGATTTTTGTGACGACTCGACATCTTTCAGGGCCACGAGTGGATTTTTCTGAGAACATTTCCCATGATGCACCTGGTGGAAACTGCAATGATTTTGGCATAACCCAAAGATGTGAGAAAGACTGCGTTAATACAGCTTGGATCGAGTTGTACGACCACCTTTAGCCTCTTTCAGCTGATCTCAGCAGCGAATCATTATGAATCACTCAGCCAAAGCAGGACAGAGCTGGAATGTTTGCAAAATGTTCCTTTAAGCCGAGGAGTTTGAGGCTGCTGTGAGTCATGCTGATACCCGACAGCCCTGACTCCTCACTCGATGATAAACACAAGAGAGGAGGAATAAACAACACCAGCGAGCAGGGAGGCACGGGTCAGTTCACCTGATTAGTTACGCTATCGGGAGGGCCGTCTTCCTGTCAAACATCTCAAACCGAGGACACACAGGAAGGAGATCAGGTCAAGCCACCCAGCGACGTTCAGCCGGAGTCTCACGGTGAAACATCTGTATGCACCGAGGTCGCTGCTGCCAGCTGCTGCCGATGAACGAACTCTGTTCAGGAACACGTGCGTGATTAATGGGTTTATGAAGGGGCCCGAGGACTGCTGCTTTAACTGTATCTGAGCGTCAGTCAGGACTGCTCGCATGCTGGATTAAGCACCTTTAAGATAAGGTTGCGTAACATCACATTCAGCCATTCAGACACATTCAAGCCTCACCACAGCAAATAACCCTGCAGCAAACTGGTATTAAGCACATTAACTAATGCAAAGTAAATGCAAATGAGGTGTTTTGGGTTATTAGGAGATGGCGATCTCATCATATACCATCATGTGAGCCACAAATGGGAGCAGTTTGGGCTGAGAAATCATGGAAAAATGTGTTTTATCCCCTAATTTTATGGCTCCTGAGAATTCATGCAGATAACACAGCAAACGTGAGGAACTACGGTAATTTGATTCTAATAAAACCTAAAGGAACAACCAGAGTTGAGGTTAGCTTTGGGGGCAGATTTGGTCAGATTTGGTCAAATCATCAGTCACGGATGAAGGAGCGTTTTCAGCTCTGCCCTCCGACAGGGAAGAGAAACACCAGGCGAAGGATGTAACCCGGGTTTAACTGGCTGTTAAAGACCCCCGACAACCTTCAGTGGGTGAAGGACGGGACGTTAAAGCTCGGTCTAATGGCGCCAGGTGAGGTCAGGTGACACAGGTGTACCCGACGGAAACCATCCACACATGAAATCTACGAAAAAAAGCTGTTTTTGTTGCACTTTGTTCTGCATTTTGAGAATAAAAATCTTCCCCCAGACGGAAGAAGCTTGAACTCACTGAAATGGCTTCAGCGCTGTAGCCGTTTCTGGAACAGCGAGGCTGGGAGAAGCTGAGGTTCACCAGCAGGAGAAACCATCCAACAATCGAGTTGAAGGAGTTCTTCTCTTTCAGCATGTTCGGCCCAAACTGTGGCACCAAAGACTGAAAGCAGGTAAAACTCAGTGTCCTGCACAGACCCTAAAGTCTGACTTTAGTGACTCAGTAAGGAGCCGGCAGGGGGCGCATTATGTCACAAGTTAGAGTTGGAGTCAACCTACTCCAAGGTATAAAATAGATGCTGAAAAGATGCAGCTTTCATATGAAAGCAGCTAATGTTCGGTTACAGGCTGCAATGAGACGATGCACTGAACTGTTAACGGATTAATTCTAATAATTGGATCTCTCAGCCATGATGTTTGTAGTAAAACCCGTTCATAGGATGTAACCCGGGTTTAACTGGCTGTTAAAGACCTTTGAGCTGCAGTTGAAGCTCCCTCAACAACCTTCACATCCCAGAAACTTCACTCAACAGCTGAAACTACAGAGTGGGTGAAGGACGGGACGTTAAAGCTCGGTCCAATGGCGCCAGGTGAGGTCAGGTGACACAGGTGTGCCCGACGGACACCATCCACACATAAAATCTATGAAAAAAAGCTGTTTTTGTTGCACTTTGTTCTGCATTTTGAGAATAAAAATCTTCCCCCAGACGGAAGAAGCTTGAACTCACTGAAATGGCTTCAGCGCTGTAGCCGTTTCTGGAACAGCGAGGCTGGGAGAAGCTGAGGTTCACCAGCAGGAGAAACCATCCAACAATCGAGTTGAAGGAGTTCTTCTCTTTTCAGCATGTTCGGCCCAAACTGTGGCACCAAAGACTGAAAGCAGGTAAAACTCAGTGTCCTGCACAGACCCTAAAGTCTGACTTTAGTGACTCAGTAAGGAGCCGGCAGGGGGCGCATTATGTCACACTTGTGGCTCACATGATGGTATATGATGAGATCGCCATCTCCTAATAACCTAAAACACCTCATTGGCATTTACTTTATCTGTTAATGTGCTTAATACCATGCTGCCTGACATCAGCATGAAGTTAAAGTCTCAACCTACTCCAAGGCATAAAAGAGATGCTGAAAAGAAGCAGCTTTCATATCAGAGACAGCAGCTAATGTCTCAGACGATGCACTGAACTGTTAACGGATTAATTCTACTAACTGGATCCGTTCGGTCGTCTCGTAGCTCTCAGCCTTGATGTTTGTAGTGAAACCCGTTCCTACGTCCGATGCCAACATCAGTCGGACATCTGGAACAGCTCAACTCGCTGCTCGATGCTCAGACTCGAGTCCTTTCGGTGCTTCAGCCTCTCTGCACTGCTTCCTGTTCAGAAAACTGTCGTTTGGGAAGTGAAACGAACAAATTCAAAGCTTTTCCCAACTGAAAAAACGAACCGAGTTTCTGGGTCTCTATGGAAGCTGCAAAGCTTCCCCTCACAGTGTCTGACAGAAAGTAGCTCTGCCCTGCCCTGCCTGACAGGAAGTCCTGCGGGTCAAAGGTCACCTGCGAGGGAGTTTGAGACGTCTGGAAACACTTTTTCTGAGCTCCTGAACCGTCATTTCGACACTGCAGCCACAGCAGAAAACTCGGGGAAAGCTGACCTGAGGAAAATCAAATCAACTTCCAGCCAGAGGAAGATGAAAATGAGAGAAAGTAAAAAAGCCCCGCAGGCGTCCGACTGTTGTCCTCGGAGCTCGAGTCCAGCTCAGCAGCAGATAACCGACATCAAGGCCGGGCGTCACAGCCGCCTCGGGTTTCCGTGGCAACGCGCCCGAGGGTCCCATTTCGTTGAAGATAACCGTCAGAGCTCAGGACCGCCGGCTGCATTCATCTGAGGCCCCGCTGAGGCCCCCCCGCTGGGCGATGATCGCTGTCAAACAGGAAGCTGCAGCAGCGTCTGACGGGCTGTCAATCAAAGCTCCAGCTCGCCACATCCGATGACCACGATTCTCCCAGCAGCCTCTGCTTTCTTCTCGCATCTGAAGCAACGAACACTCGAAGCCTTTTTAAGGTGTGAGATGCAAACACTCGTCAGCGCGCCGTCGATCCAGGCAGCGGCGAGCACGCCGCGGCGTTAATTACATCCACCTGAACCACAGAGCCGAGATTCTCTCTTTAGAATCAGACAGAATCAATGCATCCGAGCTTCTAATCGTTCCATCTGCTCCTTCCACATGTTCACAGCTCTGAGCCGGATCAAACCAACTCAGGTGTTTGTTACTCGGTGCCTGCACACGAACACGGTGACCTCAGACGACCTCAGCAGAGGTCACCCTCCCCTCATCAGTCCACCACAACATGAAATGTTCTGCACCAAGCCATTTATATCTTAGATTTATTCCCCTCACAGTCGGTCGATGAAGGATTTTTCCACAGCTGCTGCAGCGAGGACGAAGGAAGCTGGAAGCTTCCACAAAGATTTATTCAAAATGTTTCACAGAATGTGGATTAATGCACCAGTTTCCATCTGTTTATTCAAAGCTGCTGGAAAACCTTTATTCTCCAACACAGCCTGAACCCTCTGAGACCAGCTTTCTGTCATTTCTTTAAGGAGTCTTCAGGAATAGTTCTCCAGGCTTCTTGAAGGACATCCCAAAGCTCTTCTTTGGATGTGGGCTGCCTTTTGTTCCGTTCTCTGTCAGATGATCCCACACTGCTTCAATAATGTTGAGGTCCGGGCTCTGGGGAGGATTCATCCCTCCATAAGACCTGTTGCCACTGATTTTCAGTCCACTTCTTGTGTCATTTGGCACAGCTCAGCCTTTTCTCCCTGTTTCCCTTCCTTAAGAACGGCTTCTTGACAGCCACCCTTCCATGGAGCCCATTTCTGATGAGGCTTGGGCCAACAGTAGATGGATCAGCTGAAGGTCCAGATGCATCTCTCAGGTCCTGTCAGGTCACAGCTGGATTTTTTCCTCTTTCTTAAGGACATCACTTTCAGATCCTGTTCATCTGCTGTAGATAGTTTTTTAGGCCTGACACTTCTTCTTTTGTCCTCCACTTGTCCAGTTTCCTCAAATGTTTTAAGGACACACTGCACACCATGCTGAGATATGCCAAGTTTTCAGCTAATAGCTCTTTGGGAATCACCTTGTTGCTGCAGAAATCCTATTTTCTGTCTGTCAAACTGTGTTTTCTTTGCTGTTTTTCATAGATGCAGCTAAAGAAATGGGAACAAATGATGCGTCTTTGTGACAGGCTGCTGGTAACAAAGTGCCTAAAGATCCAGTTTAAAATGGCTTCTTTGCTAAGTTGTCTGTTCTGTGTCGACACAACACTGGTTCATCCCTTGAGTTAGGAGCCTTTTTCCTGCCTGAATGCATCAGATGTCGTGGAGGGGCCCAAATGCTGGATTATTAGGAAGGTGGCAAATTAGAAAAACAAAGGCTTTATTGAAAACTAAGGCCTGACACTTCTTCTTTTGTCCTTAAAGTCTATAAAGTCTTATAAATGAAGTCTTACTTACTTTATTTATAAAGTCTTACTTCTCACTTAAAACCCAATAAAGTCGTATTTCAGCTCCAGCGGCCACAGAAAAGCAGTGTTTGTTGCATCGTTTCCAGACCTCAGGTAAATCTCAGCCCCTTTAAAGCACTGAGAGGCTGTTTTACTGAACTCTTCCTCCAGTTTGGACGGAAACGCCTCCACCCTGCAGCTGGGAATCTGCCCTTTAAGCTACTTTGTTATGTTTTGTATAAAGTGTTTTTGTGACACTTCCCAGAATCTCGACCCGTTTCCTTTCCGAGTGGAACCAGTTTTCACTGGAAGCGTTAAAACTTCCCCTGATATGACCAGCAGCAGCACATTACTGTGAGTTTCCCTCTGCAGACAGACTAATAGCAACAGAAATGGAGGCAAAGCGTCTTTTAATGGCCACATTTGTTTCTCGCCATCTTCCTGAGAGGCAACATGACAAAAACTAATTTCTCTCATTTCACAGCGAAGCGGCGCTGCTTTTCCAGGAGAACAGAGCGCCGGCGTCCTCGTGCCTCCCTGGAAACACACACGAGTGCAGCCGGGCTGCGTTTAAAGGCCTGCTGGACGGTCCTGGGGGAGGCGGGCTCCCCTCGTCAGGGCGTCCCACATTTGGAGGTCGCCCGCCATTTTAATCCCCTGAAAATCTGCCAATCTGACCCTCTCTTCTTCTTCTTCTACACGTTCTGATGCACCTGGACGTCCACTAAAGGACGCTTTTCTGGTGCAAACTCAAAGTTTGGAGCAGGATCTCCTGTGGGGCTCATTAAGTTTCCACCACAGTGAAAACATGTTGAAGCGAGTGAAAAGGCTTTAAAACCTTCTGGGATTCTCACCTACAGCCAGAAAAGGCTTTTTCAGATAGAAAAATACACACTAATGAATAAAACTGAGGATTTAAAGGATTTAATTGTGATTAACTGTAAGATTGTTTACAGTTAACTCATAATTAAATGTAAAATATTCACTTTTATTGTTCTGAATGAACCATAAAAGGATATATTTTAACACTCATTAATACAGGAACTGGAAAAAGGTGGAGTGAACCCTCTGGTTCTGGATGAGTCTCTGCCTCAGCTGGAGCAGTTTCAGCATCTCTGGACCTGGTTCTCAGTGATGGTGAGTTGGATCAGAGATGGACAGACGGATCGGGGCTTCGTCAGCAGTAATGAGGGCGCTGCTCCGGTCCGTTTGGTGAAGCTGAGCCGGAAGGAGAAGCTTTCAGGTTCCTGCTCCATCTTTGTTCCAACCCTCACCTGAGCTCACAGATCTGGGTTCTGACCCAAAGAAGGAGGTCGTGGTTTCCTTCAGAGGGGGGCGGGGCTCAGCCTTAGAGATAGGGGGAGGAGCTCCACCATCCGGGGGGAGGAGCTCCACCATCCGGAGGGAGGAGCTCCATCATCCAGGGGGAGGAGCTCCAGTATCCAGGGGGAGGAGCTCCACCATCCGGAGGGAGGGGCTATACCATCAAAAGGAGGAGCTCCATCATCCAGGGGGAGGGGCTATACCATCAAGAGGAGGAGCTCCATCATCAGGAGGGAGGGACTCCATCATCCAGGGGGAGGAGCTCCACCATCCGGGGGGAGGAGCTCCACCATCCGGAGGGAGGAGCTACACCATACATGGGAGGAGCTACATCGGGGGGAGGAGCTACATCTTACAAGGGGAGGAGCTCCACCATCTGGGGGAAGGAGCTGGGAGTAGAGCCGCTGCTCCTCCACATAGAAAGGAGTCAGCTGAGGTGGTTCCTCTGGTTAGATGCCTCCTGGGAGGAGGCCCCGGGTCAGAACCAGAACTCACTGGAGGGATTATATATCCCATCTGACCCTGGAACGCCTCTAGAGCCCCCCGGAGGAGCTGGAGAGGGATGTCTGGGTTTAACTCCTGGACCTGTTGGCTCCATTCAGCTCTTCTTAATCTCACAACCAACAACATTTCTGACCCCAGAAAAGTTCTGTTTCCTGGAAAAGTTTCGGTGAAATAAAAAACAAACATCTTCATGTTGTGCTGATGGTGACAAAAACGAGCTCAAACCAAATGAAAGGCCCCTCTGAGCTTCCACTTCTGCCTGCCTGTCTGAAAACAGCCCAGTAAAGCGAGGCGAGGCGTCCGTGGAGACGCCTGGCTGGAAGTTGAACTCCCAGAGCTCCCGGTGGAGACTTGGTGAGGATCATTTTCCTGCTGACGGAGCAGCAAAGTGTCAGGAGAAGGAAAGCCAGCGAATATCACCTCAAACAGCAACTGTGTGGACTCTGGTGATCACACATTTATCTGTCTGGGGCCACCAACAACAATCAGCCTTTTTCATCCTCGTCCCTTTATAATCCCATCTGTTTAACTTCCACACAGTCCAAAAACAACAGCTGTTTCATCCTTTGTTCACTCATTTTAAGAGACAGAAAAGAGGAAGAGGAGGAGAGAAATTAGGCTGAAGCTATTAAAGGAAGGAAACAGGAGGATGAAAGGCAGAAACATGTAAAAATGGATGTTTCTCTGGACATCAACTGCAGCCGGTTTCATCCTGTCAAAGAGCAGCTCGTTTCCCTCCATCAGCAAACATCAAGCAGAAAAAATCCCCTCAAGACTCGCTTTTCTTGCACAAAAAACACAAAAAAACACACGACTCTGCAGCATCAGGCCTGGCTGCAACAAAGCCGTCGAGCTGCGAATGCTGACGGGAGGAAGTGAACTGAGCGCCGAGTCAGAGAGGAGGAGGAAAGGCTGGAGGTGAAAGAGCAGAACAGGGGGATGAGGCCCAAACTGGAGAAGTCCGACAAGAAGAAATGGGCAGGAAGATCTTTCCTGATCAAACACAACATGTAGGGTCCAGGAAACCAAATGCCATCCATCCGTCTTCTGAGGCTTTTCTCTCCACAGCCGCCTCTTCCAGTCGTCCCCAAGCCAGCTGAGAGCTGAAGTCTCTCCAGAGAGTCCTTGGTCTGCCCCGAGGCCGGTAAGAAATGTCCGAAAGACCAGGGGCCCGAACCACCTCCCCGAATCCTTTAGAGGACTCCTCTGACCAAACTCTATCCCTGAAGGTGAGCCCTGAAACCCTTCAGAGGAAGCTCATTGGTAGCTTCTGACCACGGGTGAGGGCTGTAACCACAACAGACCCGTACAACATCTGCATCTGCACTATTAATTGCATGAAAATTCAGCCTAAATGCCTGAGAGGCAGAACAGACCCCGAGAACCAACTCCAACCTGGAATGGTTGGTTGTTCTATCCACCTTTTTCTGACTGATTCTCCACGATAGGGTGCGAAACACCCCAGTTCCTGCTGGAGGTCTCCAATCAATGAAGCCGAAAGATAAATCATTTCCTTGGTCCCTTTAATGACACTTTTTAACGCTTTGGGTGGAGGTCCTTGATGTGATATATCCAAGCCTGAAGCTTTTCACCTACCGATGACAGGCTGAAATACTTCCGTGTTGGAAACATTCGGTCAGCTCCGGACAACACGACAGGGCGGTAAGTCAATCAGTGTGTTTATAGTTCAGCTTCTTTTTATCCTTTTCACCTACCGATGACAGGCTGAAATACTTCCGTGTTGGAAACATTCGGTCAGCTCTGGACAACACGACAGGGCGGTAAGTCAATCAGTGTCTTTATAGTTCAGCTTCTTTTTATCCTTTTCACCTACCGATGACAGGCTGAAATACTTCAGTGTTGGAAACATTCGGTCAGCTCCGGACAACACGACAGGGCGGTAAGTCAATCAGTGTGTTTATAGTTCAGCTTCTTTTAAGCCTAAAGCTTTTCACCTACCGATGACAGGCTGAAATACTTCAGTGTTGGAAACATTCGGTCAGCTCTGGACAACACGACAGGGCGGTAAGTCAATCAGTGTGTTTATAATTCAGCTTCTTTTAAGCCTAAAGCTTTTCACCTACCGATAACAGGCTGTGAAATACTTCAGTGTTGGCTTCTCTTCACCACAACAGACCCGTAACAACATCTGCATCGCTACAGATGTTGCCCCAATCTGCCTGTCGATCTCCCGCTCCTTTCTAACCCCGCTGGTGGAAAAGACCCGGTTCTGTCCTCGCTGAGGTGTGCTCACTCCAACTAGACAGTGAGCTAAACTCTCTCTATATTCATGAACATGAAGAATGCCGTAGTTTTGTTTGCAGATTTATTTTCACTCTTCACATTGTACTGAATCCATACAAAAGGGATGAGCTAAGAGAGTGAAACTAGGAAAAAACAGACAATATTGCAATTAGTTACCTAGCTTCATAAACATGAACTTAAATCAGAGATTTTCTAAATTATTCCTGTGCAAATTATTCCACAGCTTAACCAACTGGTAATGCTAACATGTCCGTGAGATAATAATAACTCGTTTTTTATAATATGAATTTAACATACTTATGAATTAACTTATCCAGAGCAAAAATGTAATACATACATTTCCTCTGGTGAAATGGACTGCATCGATCACCAGCCTGCTGTCTTTTTTAACATCGTTAGCACGTTTTAGCGATCTTTTTCCAACTTCCGGTTTTAGCTCAGAACACAACTTCAAAATAAGAGTCTGCATAAAACAGAAAGTATACATTATTAATTGCATGAAAATTCAGCCTAAATGCCTGAGAGCCCCGAGAACCAAGTCCAACCTGGAATGGTTGGTTGGCTTTCTACCTTTTTCTGACTCTGATTCTCCACGATAGGGTGCGAAACGCCCCAGTTCCTGCTGGAGGTCTCCAATCAATGAAGCCGACAGATAAATAATTTCCTTGGTCCCTTTAATGACACTTTTTAATGCTTTGGGTGGAGGTCCTTGATGTGATATATCCAAGACTAAAGCTTTTCACCTACCGATGACAGGCTGAAATACTTCAGTGTTGGAAACATTCGGTCAGCTCCGGACAACACGACAGGGCGGTAAGTCAATCAGTGTGTTTATAGTTCAGCTTCTTTTAAGCCTAAAGCTTTTCACCTACCGATGACAGGCTGAAATACTTCAGTGTTGGAAACATTCGGTCAGCTCCGGACAACACGACAGGGCGGTAAGTCAATCAGTGTGTTTATAGTTCAGCTTCTTCTAAGCCTAAAGCTTTTCACCTACCGATGACAGGCTGAAATACTTCAGTGTTGGAAACATTCGGTCAGCTCTGGACAACACGACAGGGCGGTAAGTCAATCAGCGTGTTTATAGTTCAGCTTCTTTTAAGCCTAAAGCTTTTCACCTACCGATGACAGGCTGAAATACTTCAGTGTTGGAAACATTCGGTCAGCTCTGGACAACACGACAGGGCGGTAAGTCAATCAGTGTGTTTATAGTTCAGCTTCTTTTAAGCCTAAAGCTTTTCACCTACCGATGACAGGCTGAAATACTTCAGTGTTGGAAACATTCGGTCAGCTCCGGACAACACGACAGGGCGGTAAGTCAATCAGTGTGTTTATAGTTCAGCTTCTTCTAAGCCTAAAGCTTTTCACCTACCGATGACAGGCTGAAATACTTCAGTGTTGGAAACATTCGGTCAGCTCTGGACAACACGACAGGGCGGTAAGTCAATCAGCGTGTTTATAGTTCAGCTTCTTTTAAGCCTAAAGCTTTTCACCTACCGATGACAGGCTGAAATACTTCAGCGTTGGAAACATTCGGTCAGCTCCGGACAACACGACAGGGCGGTAAGTCAATCAGTGTCTTTATAGTTCAGCTTCTTTTTATCCTTTTCACCTACCGATGACAGGCTGAAATACTTCAGTGTTGGAAACATTCGGTCAGCTCTGGACAACACGACAGGGCGGTAAGTCAATCAGTGTGTTTATAGTTCAGCTTCTTTTAAACCTAAAGCTTTTCACCTACCGATAACAGGCTGTGAAATACTTCAGTGTTGGAAACATTCGGTCAGCTCCGGACAACACGACAGGGCGGTAAGTCAATCAGTGTGTTTATAGTTCAGCTTCTTTTAAACCTAAAGCTTTTCACCTACCGATGACAGGCTGAAATACTTCAGTGTTGGAAACATTCGGTCAGCTCTGGACAACACGACAGGGCGGTAAGTCAATCAGTGTGTTTATAGTTCAGCTTCTTTTAAACCTAAAGCTTTTCACCTACCGATGACAGGCTGAAATACTTCAGTGTTGGAAACATTCGGTCAGCTCCGGACAACACGACAGGGCGGTAAGTCAATCAGTGTGTTTATAGTTCAGCTTCTTCTAAGCCTAAACCTTTTCACCTACCGATGACAGGCTGAAATACTTCAGTGTTGGAAACATTCGGTCAGCTCCGGACAACACGACAGGGCGGTAAGTCAATCAGTGTGTTTATTAAAAAAGTGTTTCAGTTTGAACAGAACGTCCTGAGATTTAAAAGAAAAGGAAAAAACAAAGTTTGTTTCACAGCGATGAAATAATTTCTACATAAATACAAAAACACTTGTGGATATTTAATCTTGTGGCTCATTAATAATCAAACCCTTCATTTGTTTTTGAGTGGCGGAACATCCTTTACTTTTTAAGCACTTTTAATAAATAGGGTCACTTTGAAAGAAACTAATAATTTACTCTGTACAGTTGGTCTCTCCTGATTTCTGATTTAACTTCAGTCTTTGGACTGTTAAATAAATAATGATGCTTTTAAGGATTAATCCTTTTAATTATTCAACCGATTTGAAAGTCAAATTAAAAACAGGCGAATGAAGAATGTCGTTCCAATGTTGTTTGGATTTGTTCAATCACTGAATAAAAAGACAGGGAAAAATATTATAACCTGGATCTAGAGCGATCAAATTCAAAATGTGTTTGTTCTCCCCACAAATTACACCTGAAATCCTCCAACAAAGTAAACAAAGTGAAACACAAAAGGCTATGAAACATCTCCATGTGTGGAATGAACCAACGAACTGATCGATAAACATAAACGACACGAACATGAAGACAACCAGGTGCTAACTTTTAGTTTGATCAATAAAACAGCATCAAACATTTAATCTCCCCCACATTAAAACTTTCCCTTTTTAAATGAACTTTGTACAGATTCTCCTCTCAGTTTCTGTCCTCTGATGAAGAAATAAACGCTTCTCGCTCCTCATCACCTCCTCTGACGTCACTAATGTTAGGTTTTCTGCTCAGAAATGTCCTCTCCTGGGATTATAAATCAGGTTGTGAGAAGTTTGGTTTAAATCTGGTTCTTTTAATGAAAAAAGGGGGAAACTATCAGAACCAGCATCAAAGTAACCATAAAACATCTATGAGCTAAACTTCTTCATTTGGGCGTATTTATCCATTCATTCATGGATTATTTCTGTACTTTTCTGTAAAGTTTCCTGTTTCCAGGCTAATTAATGATGCTCATAATTCATAAACATGCCGAATATGTTTCTGACTGATGTGGACTTTGCTCGACTGACTTTAACCGAACGTTTCGTGTTCTTTAAATTCAGTTTAGGGAGATTTAAGGTTTCTAACAACGAAAAAGGTCCAGTTTTGCTCTGTTTTCCTTTCATTCGGGTCTTTTCTTCCTCCTTCAGACAGATGAGGCCTTGAAAACCTTGAGAAACTCGAGCTTTGGGCGGATCGACATTGTTTTGTTTGGGAGCTGCAGATAACTCTGAGTTTAGCTCTGTCGGGTGTAACAGGAGGATGAAAGGAAGCTTTATTATCTCTCCAGTCGTCTTTAACGGGTGAAAACTCCTGAAATAACGTGCAGAACAAAACGTTTCTGCTTCTGTTTTGATCTAATTCTGGGTGTCATGCCTCCTCGTGCGGGTTTGGGTTTACCTTCAGGGAGGATTAAAGCAGAGATCAGGAGAGGAAGACAAGTGGACATTAGACAGAAGCTGAGAGAAGTCCTCATGTTTGCTCTGAGCTTATCAGAGGTGATAGAAGAAGCCGAGCAGCTGTCTGGAAACTCTTCCTCCCTCCATCTCTAACAGAGATAAGAGGATAAAACATCTGCAGCGCGGTGAGAAAACCCCAAAACATTAATCCATAATAAAAAGACAGTCCTGCCTTTTGTTCCTCCTCCTCTGGAGATCGTCTGGCTGAAGAAGACCTGCTGCAGTCGTCTTCAGCTGCTGGATGACCTGAAGAGAAACAGCAAACCGTTCAGAGACAGCGAAGCTTTCCAGCTGCATGAGAAGACATTCAGACGTAGCATTTAGCTACTTATAGCCACAAAGGAGAGGAACAAACGTTTGTTTTTCACTGAAATGATCTGCAGTCTCTGTTCAGAAATATCTGGAAGATTTACCAGGAAAACAAGGAAAAGGTTTACTGGAACATTAACAGAAATACAGCTCATTTTCTCATGATATCTACAAAAAATACAGTTCTGACAACACAAGCTCACACCCAAACTGCAGTGTTTTCATTTCAGACTCTACCGTCAGGATAGCTTCAGCTCAGGAGTACGGTAAAGAGTCCGAGGTGTTCCTCTGACCTCTGAACTCTCAGATACTGATCTGATGGGATCTGATACAGAGACCCCAGGGGGCCCAAAGGGCCAGAGCTCTCCTGGCAGCATGAGGGGACCTGGTCCCTGTGAGGCAGGTGGTCCTAATGATATGGCTCGTTCTTGAAGTAAACAGACATCTGATCAGCTGTTTGCTGTATTTCTGTAAATGTGTGGTTTATCTGGCAGCTGTGACCCTGTGTTTGGCTTCTTTTTGCTCAGTTTAAGCTTCAACAAAGAGTTGCAGGTTTGATTCACTAAATTAAACATTTTAGGGCGAAAATAACCTGAAAATAAGTGGATTCTGTCTGTTTTGCTTTGACAGTAACGGTTTTGGATGGAAATTAAACGACAAACCTGCTGGAAAGACGATGATGAGGCTTCTGGACAGGATTCAACCACAAAAAAAGTGCATTTTTCATCCAAATTTAGCCCAAATTCAGCTTCCAGGTGAATAAAATCTGTTTCGGCGTCTCACCGTCAGTAGAAAGGCGACGGCGGGCTGATGTAGAGCCGCTGGGCCTGGGAGGCGGCGGGGGAGAACGTGGAGAGGGACGACAGGGTGGAGAGGGGGAAGGGGGAGGGTGGAGGAGGAGGTGGAGGAGGGGGGTGGCAGGAGGCGAAGGTCCGGCCGCCATACGTCAGGACACCGGGGCTGCCGTCAGACGGGGACATGGCGAGCGGGGAGGAGGGGCTTCTGGGAGAATCGCAGGTAGCGCCGGTCAGGACGGAGGAATCTGGAGGGAGGTGGGGGTGAGACAGGTGGGGGAGGGAGGGAAAGAAAGAGAGAGAGAGAGAGAGAGAGGTTAAAAAGCTTCTGCAGGAACATAAAAGAACTTAAAACCGCACCGTGTGGCCGTTGAAGCTCCGCCTCCAGCTCAGCGAACTGAAGCTTTGATGGAAACGTTTCAGCTTCAGTGTAAATATTCATCAATAAACAACTGCTGACAGGCGTCAGAGTCGCTGTAAACCGTGTTGGTCGGACATTTATTCGCAAACCAAGGTGGGCAAATATCTGAGGGGTCGGGCCGGCTGATAGTCTGAGACCTGCAGCACAGCCTCATCCAACCGGACTTTAATTCAATTCAATAAAACTTTATTAACCCCAGAAGGTTATGTTGCTTCAGCATTAATTATCATTAAAGATCAGCTGCTGTTACAGAGAACAAAATAAAATATAAACCAGCTGAAGTGCAGCAGAGAGGAAGGTGTGGTGGGAACCTTCAGAGTTCTCCATCAGTGGGTTGGGCTGCTGTTTCTGTTGCTTAGCAACAACTCAGCTGATGATGTCACACACAGCGTCAGCAGGTAACTCAGGTGAACTCTCAGCAGACAACATGGACAGAAACTCACAGCCAGCAGTTCAACATCTGGGCTGCAGAGACGCTCCAGGATTCCACCATCTGTTGTTAACCAGCTCTGTGATCCTCCTCCTTTACTGTTAGCGCTCTGTCTGCAGTCTCTGTCTGCCCGGATAGTCTTAAAGCTGAGCAGAGAGCTGTTAGAGTTGTTCCTGCAGCCAGGTCCAGGATTCCACCATCTGTTGTTAACCAGCTCTGTGATCCTCCTCCTTTACTGTTAGCGCTCTGTCTGCAGTCTCTGTCTGCAGTCTCTGTCTGCAGTCTCTGTCTGCCCGGATAGTCTTAAAGCTGAGCAGAGAGCTGTTAGAGTTGTTCCTGCAGCCAGGTCTCTGCCTGATAGTCCTGCTGTATTCTCATCAGGGCTCCAAGCTCGTCTATTTTATCCACCAGAAATCTCACATTTCCCCTGATGATTAAAGGAAGAAATGCTTTAAACTTCCTTCTTTTCCTCCATTTTGTTCCCGATCTGCATCCTTGACGTCTCCTCTTCATTTAATCTGGATTTGAGGGCCTCGCTCCAGGCACTACAGCTCCAACGGGTTGACAACTTCCCCGTCGCCACGGTTACGCATCATAACAAATGGCCAGAGAAGCCTGCCTGCAGGGCGGCGCCATTCAGGTGCATTTAAATGAAGAATCTGACCACCAACCAGTTTACGGCACATTTTATTTGATGTAAATACACCTTTGATGTGTTTCTTCACCCCCTAAACATTTTCCTGTGAACTTTAGATCAAACCGGACAAAAACACACACCAGGTATCTGTTATCATATTTGGAATTCTATCATAAGGCCTCATCTTTGGGAGCTAAAAGTGAATCAGTAGATTTAGAAGTCGTATCGGTCAGAATAAGAACCGAAAGGTTGTGACACATTTGGTGCACGTGAGATCCTGTTTCTGCAGTGAAAGGATGGAGATGGAGGATAATCTGGGTTTAGCTCAGTCAAAGCAGAGATACTCATCTCTGGGCAGTATAAAAACAAATAGAGTTTGATTAAAAGCATCCTCCACCGGATGGACTCCAGCAGCTCTGCAACTCCCGACTTTTCCCATCAACACAGTCAGAAAAACATCTTGTGTTCACAACAACATCTTTAATTGTTTTCAGGTCGGCGCTTCAGACCGTGAAGATATGAGAGAGCGGCAGCCGCAGAAAATCAATTTAGCAAAGCATTTAACTTGGAGCCATATTTCAGCTCTAAAATGACCTGATTTCTTCACTCTGTCTCCATTTCATTCTGATGTCAGGACCTCTCCGAGGTCCTCTGAGCAGCTCGGATGCTGCGTCCAGAAGAGACATATTTAGTAAAAATGTCAGGTTCTGCTGCACTTTCAGGGGGAAAAACAGCTGAAAGAAGCAGTGTTCAGCGAGGAAAGAGGATTTTCTTCCAGTCTGCGCTGCATGTGGAGCATGAAGCAGGTGTTATTGGCTTCAAAGTTTTCCACTTTTCTTTCAGACCAAAGTCAAAACCAAGCTGCAAAAGAAAGGCTCTGCACTCATTTTTGAGTTTTATCAACCAGTTTAGTGTATTTTAAGAGGATAAAAAATAGAATAAAATAGAGGATTTTAAGAAGAAAAGGATTAATTTTGATGGAATCTAAGAATATTTCATCACATTATCATTTATCTTTAAGATATGCTGATTCTATTGATATCTGAGCAGCTTTAAAGTGAATCTCTGGTCTGAGCTCCTTTATCCTCCAACACAGCCTGAACCCTCTGAGACAAGCTTTCTGTCATTTCTTTAAGGAGTCTTCAGGAATAGTTCTCCAGGCTTCTTGAAGGACATCCCAAAGCTCTTCTTTGGATGTGGGCTGCCTTTTGTTCCGTTCTCTGTCAGATGATCCCACACTGCTTCAATAATGTTGAGGTCCGGGCTCTGGGGAGGATTCATCCCTCCATAAGACCTGTTGCCACTGATTTTCAGTCCACTTCTTGTGTCATTTGGCACAGCTCAGCCTTTTCTCCCTGTTTCCCTTCCTTAAGAACGGCTTCTTGACAGCCACCCTTCCATGGAGACCATTTCTGATGAGGCTTGGGCCAACAGTAGATGGATCAGCTGAAGGTCCAGATGCATCTCTCAGGTCCTGTCAGGTCACAGCTGGATTTTTTCCTCTTTCTTAAGGACATCACTTTCAGATCCTGTTCATCTGCTGGAGATAGTTTTTTAGGCCTGACACTTCTTCTTTTGTCCTCCACTTGTCCAGTTTCCTCAAATGTTTTAAGGACACACTGCACACCATGCTGAGATATGCCAAGTTTTCAGCTAATAGCTCTTTGGGAATCACCTTGTTGCTGCAGAAATCCTATTTTCTGTCTGTCAAACTGTGTTTTCTTTGCTGTTTTTCATAGTTGCAGCTAAAGAAATGGGAACAAATGATGTCTTTGTGACAGGCTGCTGGTAACAAAGTGCCTAAAGATCCAGTTTAAAATGGCTTCTTTGCTAAGTTGTCTGTTCTGTGTCGACACAACACTGGTTCATCCCTTGAGTTAGGAGCCTTTTTTCTGCCTGAATGGGTCAAAGGTCAGAGTTAAGTGGCTGAACAAAGAAAAAACACTGAAAATGTTCAGGAACAAGGACTGAAAATGAGTGAAAAAGCAGAAAATGTCCAAAGAAAAACTCTGAAAGCTGCAGAACTGTTGATCAGGACACTTTAAAGGTTACAGAAACTCTGGATCATTTGGAGGGAAAGTGTAAAAAGTGAGGGATGGATGAAGGCTTTGTCAAAGTATTGATTTATTAATTCATTAATAACTAGAAAAGGCTTGTTTTTTCTGCCTGAATCATTCAAAGGTCAGAGTTCAGTGGCTGAACAAAGAAAAAACACTGAAAATGTTCAGGAACAAGGACTGAAAATGAGTGAAAAAGCAGAAATGATGTGTCTTTATGACAGGCTGCTGCCTAAAGATCCAATTCAAAACAACACTGGTTCATCCCTTGAGTTAGGATCCTTGAAAGAGGAACATTTCTTTTCTTCAGCTCGTTTTTACTCTTTTTTTCTTCGATTATTCACGTATTTTATCGGACCACAAACTCTCGGCTCGCCGTGTGAACCGTTAACTCACAGATAGCTGATGAGTGTTGCTTCCCCTCCAGCTGGCTCGCCGTCGCTCTGCAGGTGCAGTTTAGTTTCAAATATCTCACTTTGAACAGAACTCCTCAAAGGTGCAGCATGTTGTCAGACTCTGAGGGGCGTGCTGGCGAAGGCAGCGATTTGATTGGCTCAGAGGGAGCTCCAGGTGGCTCGAGTTCAGACTCTGACAGCTGCTGCGACACGCTTCAGACTACACCGACACAGCGTGAAGCCAAACACAGCTCCTTCGTGTCATTTCTGCTCTCCACTCAAGCAAAGTGCGGCTCTGGAATCGAGTTCTGGTGACCCAGTATTTACAGAAACTGCGGGGCCCCCCAGGGGTCCTGAACTCTGCAGATCAAAGCCTCCCGGAGTCGGTTTGGAGCTGATTTCACGCGATCTGCTTTGTTCATTCCATCCACGTCATTTTAAAACAGCAGAAGAAGAGGAAGTGAATAAATGATGACGGTGGAAACAGATTAATTTGCTGGTTTGTGTGAACGAGGGCTGAAGCCAGCGGGGGGTCATCATCTCTTCTGTGCAGAAGGTTATTATCACCTCATTATAAATGCCATTAAAACTCCAGTCAGGATTGATGACAGAAGGCGCTGCAGAGCTTCCACCTGCCTGCCTGACGGAGGACTGATGGAGCAGCGGCACGTAAAACAGCTGCAGCCGACCATCCAGTCACAACGACTCCATTAACATTTGACGGTGTGTTTGCTTCTCGCTCTCAGCGCTGAATCATCAGCCCCATGAAGACGTCAAAACACGACGACCTCCCAGCGGAGTATTCTGCTCATACCACCTTAAAGCCGACAGTAAGAATCTTCTGACTGGACAAACTGTCAGAAAACACTAATTTTCCCTGAACTCATCCAAACTGAGTCGGCACATGAAAGAGCATCAGTAACGACGCTCAGAAACCAACTTCCTCACAGAAATATATGCAAACGCAGCTAAAAGCTCATTAAAGGAGACATATTATATCTATTTATGCCCTTTTAACTGTTTTCTGAGGTCTTACTGAGATGTAGGAGACAAGCTTTGGTCAAAACACCTTTAAGCACAGCGGCTCTCAGCCCTGCTTCAACACCTCTTAGTTAACGGTCTGTTTACAGGGTCGAGTCTTAGCAGGAGCTCAACTCAGCAGCTACTGAGCTCCGGGTTTATGAACATTAAACGTCATCAACACCTGGAGATCTGCTGTGATTTAATGCAGGAACACAGACATAATGAAGCTGTTGCTCCAGTCACTCCAGCTCTATATATAGATACAGATAGAATGATATAAAATGATAGATAGTTACTCTATTGATCCCAGAGGGAAACAGTTCAGCAGTTAGCTGTAAGTTAGCTGTAAGCTAGCAGTAAGTTAGCTGTAAGCTAGCAGTAAGTTAGCTGTAAGCTAGCAGTAAGTTAGCTGTAAGTTAGCTGTAAGTTAGCTGTAAGTTAGCAGTAAGCTAGCAGTAAGCTAGCAGTAAGTTAGCTGTAAGCTAGCAGTAAGTTAGCTGTAAGCTAGCAGTAAGTTTAGCTGTAAGTTAGCTGTAAGTTAGCAGTAAGTTAGCAGTAAGCTAGCAGTAAGCTAGCAGTAAGCTAGCTGTAAGTTAGCTGTAAGCTAGCAGTAAGTTAGCAGTAAGTTAGCAGTAAGTTAGCAGTAAGTTAGCTGTAAGCTAGCAGTAAGTTAGCTGTAGGTTAGCAGTAAGTTAGCAGTAAGCTAGCAGCAGATGCTAGCAAACAATGCTTTCTCATCAGCAGTAATGGACCAAGCCGGAGATGTGCACAGCGTAACTCGTAGTAATGCATGTGAACCGTTAATCACTGTGTTTAAACATTTTGGATATATTAACCTCATTAAACAGTTGTACCTGGAGACCTCCATCTTTATCAGAAACATGCCGATAATGTAACGCTAACACACCGAGAGCGGAGGAGGTTTGGTTACCTGGAGGCGTCCAACAGGTGGTTTGAAGGTGGGGAGCTGTCTCGCAAAGGCAGATAAAGGCATAATTTGTTGGACGGGGGAACCGAGCAGAGGCCCAGTCGTTTTGGATTTGTACCACTCAGTGGGTCTCCATGATGAGATTAACTGGATTACAGCTACAGTTGGGTTCTGCTCCTTATCTGAGGGTAATTATCCTTGGATATATGGCGGTGAATGAATGGAATCACTGGCACAAAGCATGTCATACCCCGGTACCATAGGTGGCGCTGTCCCCATTTCAGCTATCGCTAATAGAGCCACTTCCTGTTGAAGCAGGTCATACCCCGGTACCATAGGTGGCGCTGTCCCCATTTCAGCTATCGCTAATAGAGCCACTTCCTGTTGACGTCTTCACCACCAACAACAACAAACTCAGGCATTCAGAAAGATGGCGAACGCAGAGCGAGATGAAGCTGCGTCCCTCTCCATCTGTGATGAGCTGGTTATGGCACAGACGATGCACAACGGCGCATTCTCCATCGCCTTGTTTCTTTCTTTCTGATGACAACAACAGGAATATCGTCTCCTTCCACTTCCGGGTGACGATCGCAGGAAAAACTCTGGAGCATGTGCAGAACGCTCGATCCGATGTCGTCTACGTGCACGTTCAGTGCACGTTTGGATCGAGTTATCTTGGGGTCTTAATTCAATCTGTTTTTAGTCAGATTAAGGTGTCTACATGAGCTGAATAACTAAATTTTATTGTAATTTAGCCATTAATCCGATCCGATGGCGCTCATTTAACCGCGCTGAGTTATCTCGGGGTCTTAATTCGATCCCGAGTAACCGATTAATAATAATCCTAAGAGTATCCGATTCCATTTCTTGTCAGATTAAGCTTGTTACGTGAGCTGATGGCCCTCATGTAACCGCAGCGTTGCACAGCAGGCATCACCTTTGACACCTACTTCCTACAACGAGCTATAAGAGCTATAAGAGCTGTAAGAGCTATAAGAGCTATAAGAGCTGTAAGAGCTATAAGAGCTATAAGAGCTGTAAGAGCTATAAGAGCTGTAAGAGCTATAAGAGCTATAAGAGCTATAAGAGCTATAAGAGCTATAAGAGCTATAAGAGCTATAAGAGCTATAAGAGCTGTAAGAGCTATAAGAGCTATAAGAGCTATAAGAGCTATAAGAGCTATAAGAGCTGTAAGAGCTATAAGAGCTATAAGAGCTATAAGAGCTATAAGAGCTATAAGAGCTATAAGAGCTATAAGAGCTATAAGAGCTGTAAGAGCTGTAAGAGCTATAAGAGCTATAAGAGCTATAAGAGCTATAAGAGCTATAAGAGCTATAAGAGCTATAAGAGCTATAAGAGCTATAAGAGCTGTAAGAGCTATAAGAGCTATAAGAGCTATAAGAGCTATAAGAGCTATAAGAGCTATAAGAGCTATAAGAGCTGTAAGAGCTGTAAGAGCTATAAGAGCTATAAGAGCTATAAGAGCTATAAGAGCTATAAGAGCTGTAAGAGCTATAAGAGCTATAAGAGCTATAAGAGCTATAAGAGCTATAAGAGCTGTAAGAGCTCTACAGCGAGCTCCACACTGTGCAACAGATACCTTATTAGCTTGGCTGTGATGTTATGTTTAACAGATGCAGACTAAAGAATTTCATGTTAATAAAAAGGAGGTATATGAGCTGTTTTATGAGTCTTAATTTGATTCTTTTTTAGTCAGATTAAGGCGTCTCCATGAGCTGAATAACTCAGTCTTACTATAATTTAGCCTTTAATCCGATCCGATGTAACCGCACTGAGTGTGAACCATCCAATCCTCCCACATTACTGCTCCTAACACCTAAACTCCAATTAACAAAACAGCAGCCAAGCAGGACAGGAGCCATCAGATGGGCCTCATTTGCATGTGAATCATCACCGTAACGCTCTTTTCCAAATCGCAGCAGTAGTAAAGTGAAAACAGCTTTCGTATTTTTAGTCAGATTAAGGCGTCTCCATGAGCTGAATAACTCAGTCTGATTGTAATTTAGCCGTTAATCCGACCCGATGGCGCTCATTTAGCCGCTGAGTGTGTGAGCAGTACCCAGGTTCCACAGCGTGGTCTGTGCAGCCAGCTCCTTGGCGTCGTCCAGCAGCACACACAGCTTGTCGGGGATGTAGGTGCCTCGTGTGGACGGGATCACCACCTGCACAGACAAACAAGTCCCTCGTGATTCATCTTCTTCGGCGCCATAACGGTCGTCTAACCAGGAACATCGACCTTTAACTGGGGAACGCTACAACTTTACGTCTGTTGGTCGCAGACCGTCACCAGGTAAAGAAAACTGATGTGAGGGTTGTTCAGGTTCATCTGTTACAGACATTTCAGTAACACCAGTTTCCTCCTCTTGATTCAGAAGTGTTGGCTAATTATCGACCTATATCCAGTCTCCCTTTTTTGTCTAAAGTTCTTGAAAAAATAGTTGCAGTTCAACTTTGTGATCATTTACATAGAAATAATCTGTTTGAAGAGTTTCAGTCAGGATTCAGAGTGCATCATAGCACAGAAACAGCACTGGTGAAAGTTACCAATGATCTCCTCTTAGCCTCTGATAGCGGACTTGTTTCTGTACTTGTCCTGTTGGATCTCAGTGCTGCATTTGATACGATCGATCACAGCTTTCTGTTACAGAGACTTGAACATGTTATTGTTAGTGTTACAGTACAGCCACAAAGCATCTGTCAGCCTGTGGAAAAGGACGACTTCTGCAGTTAAACTCAAATAAATAAAAAGGGGAAAGTGGGAGCGTCTGCACTGACATTTAAAGTGAGAAACTGGATCAGACACAGAGAGGTGTTACAGTACAGCCACAAAGCATCTGAAATGTGCCGTCAAACAGGGGAAAAGTCAGCAGAACCCCTCTGGATCCTGTGACCATGAAGAGGTAAACAGTGAGGTGTGAGGACCTTGTAGAGCAGCAGCAGCTTCCCCTCCTGTCCCGGCGTGGAGTACAGCTGGTACTCCGGCGAGGACCAGTAGTTCTTGCGGCAGTGGTACTCGAGCAGGCTGACGGCAGAGCCGATCTGACTCTGCTTCAGGGACAGCAGGCTGGTGGGGGTGAGGGGGGTGCAGGGCAGCAGGGGGAACATGCAGCGGTCCGGCTCCTCTGACCACAACAAACACAGCGACACTCATTACAAACGCGCCGCCACACCTCCACATTTCCAACAGTTTCACTGAAAGTTGAGCCAAACCGAGCTGGAAGCAGCTGCTTTTCTTCTGCTTCCGGTTTCTGCCGGAGGTCCGTTTCCTTTGTGTTTAATTCAAACACAACTGACCAGAAACAGCCAACATCCTCAGCCTCGGTCGCAGCTAATGAGCAATTTCCTCATTTTCTCCTCGACTTAATCTCAACAAAGTGCAACAGCCGCTCAGCTGCCTAATAAAACAATGGTGTGAGGTGTTTTTGTCCTTAAGAAAGCAGCAGAATGAACTGTTTAATTGAGATTAATGACTGTGGGGCCGGAAACTGAGAGAGAGGAAGGAAAAGGTCATCTGAGCAGCAGGCCGAGGATTAAAAAGTGTGAAAACAAACAACTTTCAGAGGAAAAGGTCGTTAACTTGCAGCGAGTCAATCAGCAGGTGTCGATAAAGCTTATTCAAACACAGAGAGGGAGCATTACTTTACGATCATCGTGTCCGAGCAGTTAAAGAAAGTCACGTCTGAGCTCTGCACCGCCCCCTGGTGGATGTGTTCAACCACAGCCATAAAGCCTCCGACGAATGAGGGAAAAGGAGCAGAAATGAGGCTTCAGACTCAAATAAAGGCTCAAAACGACTCTCAGGTTGGACATTAGTTACTTAAACCTGTTCCACGACTAAAAAAATGATAAAACTGGGGGTTTAAACTCATTTTCTTTCTTTCTGACTCACATCCACACGATGTTTCATGTGTTCAGCTGAGCTCTAACTGGACTTAAGGTGATCAGAAGCTGCTGCTCAGCCTGCTTCTGATGAGGCTGTTTTCATGCATCTTTCCCCTAACGGTGTGGACTTCAGGCTGAGCTCATCTCCCCATTAAAGCAGCGATCACTAAGTGGGACTGACTCCATCTTTATACCGGAGTTAATCAGCAGGACTCTGTGTCGATAAAGCTTATTCAAACACAGAGAGGGAGCATTACTTTGAGATCATCGTGTCCGAGCAGTTAAAGAAAGTCACGGTGACTTTGACTCTCCTCCAAACCGAGGTCTGAGCTCTGCACCGCCCCCTGGTGGATGTGTTCAACCACAGCCATTAAGCCTCCGACGAATGAGGGAAAAGGAGCAGAAATGAGTTAAAACAGACTAAAATAAAGGCTCAAAACGACTCTCAGGTTGGACATTAGTTACTTAAACGTGTTCCACGACTGAAAACATGATAAATCGGGGGGTTTAAACTGGTTTTCTTTCTGTTTCATGTGTTCAGCTGAGCTCTAACTGGACTTAAGGTGAGCAGAAGCTGCTGCTCAGCCTGCTTCTGATGAGGCATCTTTACCCTAACGGCTGCTCGCTGTGAACGCTTCAGAGAGGAGCGACTCCTCACATATTTACCGCTCCGCTGTAAACTCGGTTTGTATCCGTTTTCATGCATCTTTCCCCTAACGGTGTGGGCTTCAGACTGAGCTCATCTCCCCATTAAAGCAGCGATCACTAAGTGGGACTGACTCCATCTTTATACCGGAGTTAATCAGGCTGCTTCTTCTTCTCTTCTTCGTGGCGTGAAGCTGAACTCGACCCGATGGCAGAACAGTTACTCATCAGCAGGAACACATTTGATCATAAAAGGTCTCCATTGTTCCTGATGACATGTAAATTTACGCTGCTCTGTGCTTCACTTTAATTTATGGAACCGATCCATTGTACAGCCGTTGTGTAACGACTCATAAGGGTTTGTTTGGGAAAAGCTTTGTAGAAATTTGCATAATTATGTCAACATGGGGCTGGGCCCGCCTGACTAATCTGTCCCCGGTGCCACAGTCTGCAGCAGAAGGCAGAAACCTGCCGGCTCTGAGCTTAACTTTGAGCGACAGCTTCTTCTCTTCGGCGCCGATCCTCCATGAAGCAAACACTCAGCACCTGCTTCCCCCAGAGGAAAAGTTTGTTTTCTACATTTACGAGGTCCGAGCGCTCCACTGGCAGCGCTTCGACCTTAAAGTCGAGTCAAACTGGACTTCAGATCCGGTTTTATTTTGCATGCTGTGATGATAACGACTTCCTGAAACGAGCAAACAGGGAAGCTTTCTGTCATTTCTTTAAGGAGTCTTCAGGAATAGTTCTCCAGGCTTCTTGAAGGACATCCCAAAGCTCTTCTTTGGATGCATTAATGCGTCCAGAAGAGACATATTTGGTAAAAATGTCAGGTTCTGCTGCACTTTCAGGGGGAAAAACAGCTGAAAAACAGCTGAAAGAAGCTCATCTCAGATAATCAGGCTACATAAAACTAATGTATGCAACATGTACTCTTGGGTTGATTCCAGTTCCCAAAGGTTTTGTACCCTTGGAAAATAATGAGAATATATCAATGATTTTCAACATTAGGAAATAATAAAGGTCATTACCAAGGAGCTAATAAGGGAAACGGCCTTTGGAAATCTGATAATACAAGACGACATCTCTGAAGGACTGATTTGAAGCTTTTAGAAAGAGTCTTTGTGGCAAAACCTTTCAGCCACTGAGTCAATATAAATACAAAATATAAGATATTTAAAGAGTTTTTTATCAGTTCTGAGCAGCTTTAAAGTGAATCTCTGGTCTGAGCTCCTTTATTCTCCAACACAGCCTGAACCCTCTGAGACCAGCTTTCTGTCATTTCTTTAAGGAGTCTTCAGGAATAGTTCTCCAGGCTTCTTGAAGGACATCCCAAAGCTCTTCTTTGGATGTGGGCTGCCTTTTGTTCCGTTCTCTGTCAGATGATCCCACACTGCTTCAATAATGTTGAGGTCCGGGCTCTGGGGAGGATTCATCCCTCCATAAGACCTGTTGCCACTGATTTTCAGTCCACTTCTTGTGTCATTTGGCACAGCTCAGCCTTTTCTCCCTGTTTCCCTTCCTTAAGAACGGCTTCTTGACAGCCACCCTTCCATGGAGACCATTTCTGATGAGGCTTGGGCCAACAGTAGATGGATCAGCTGAAGGTCCAGATGCATCTCTCAGGTTCTGGTTCTACCCAGTTTAACGGTTCATAATAGATCGTTCTGGGTCCAGGTTCTGGTTCTACCCAGTTTAAAGGTCCATAATAGATCGTTCTGGGTCCAGGTTCTGGTTCTACCCAGTTTAAAGGTCCATAATAGATCGTTCTGGGTCCAAGTTCTGGTTCTACCCAGTTTAAAGGTCCATAATAGATCGTTCTGGGTCCAGGTTCTGGTTCTACCCAGTTTAAAGGTCCATAATAGATCGTTCTGGGTCCAGGTTCTGGTTCTACCCAGTTTAACGGTCCATAATAGATCGTTCTGGGTCCAGGTTCTGGTTCTACCCAGTTTAACGGTTCATAATAGATCGTTCTGGGTCCAGGTTCTGGTTCTATCCAGTTTAAAGGTCCATAATAGATCGTTCTGGGTCCAGGTTCTGGTTCTACCCAGTTTAAAGGTCCATAAGAGATCGTTCTGGGTCCAGGTTCTGGTTCTACCCAGTTTAAAGGTCCATAATAGATCGTTCTGGGTCCAGGTTCTGGTTCTACCCAGTTTAAAGGTCCATAATAGATAGTTCTGGGTCCAGGTTCTGGTTCTACTTAGTTTAAAGGTCCATAATAGAACGTTCTGGGTCCAGGTTCTGGTTCTACCCAGTTTAAAGGTCCATAATAGATCGTTCTGGGTCCAGGTTCTGGTTCTACCCAGTTTAACGGTCCATAATAGATCGTTCTGGGTCCAGGTTCTGGTTCTACCCAGTTTAACGGTCCATAATAGATCGTTCTGGGTCCAGGTTCTGGTTCTACCCAGTTTAAAGGTCCATAATAGATCGTTCTGGGTCCAAGTTCTGGTTCTACCCAGTTTAACGGTTCATAATAGATCGTTCTGGGTCCAGGTTCTGGTTCTACCCAGTTTAAAGGTCCATAATAGATCGTTCTGGGTCCAAGTTCTGGTTCTACCCAGTTTAAAGGTCCATAATAGATCATTCTGGGTCCAGGTTCTGGTTCTACCCAGTTTAAAGGTCCATAATAGATCGTTCTGGGTCCAGGTTCTGGTTCTACCCAGTTTAACGGTCCATAATAGATCGTTCTGGGTCCAGGTTCTGGTTCTACCCAGTTTAAAAGGTCCATAATAGATAGTTCTGGGTCCAGGTTCTGGTTCTACCCAGTTTAAAGGTCCATAATAGATCGTTCTGGGTCCAGGTTCTGGTTCTACCCAGTTTAAAGGTCCATAATAGATCGTTCTGGGTCCAGGTTCTGGTTCTACCCAGTTTAACGGTCCATAATAGATCGTTCTGGGTCCAGGTTCTGGTTCTACCCAGTTTAAAAGGTCCATAATAGATAGTTCTGGGTCCAGGTTCTGGTTCTACCCAGTTTAACGGTCCATAATAGATCGTTCTGGGTCCAGGTTCTGGTTCTACCCAGTTTAACGGTCCATAATAGATCGTTCTGGGTCCAGGTTCTGGTTCTACCCAGTTTAACGGTTCATAATAGATCGTTCTGGGTCCAGGTTCTGGTTCTATCCAGTTTAAAGGTCCATAATAGATCGTTCTGGGTCCAGGTTCTGGTTCTACCCAGTTTAAAGGTCCATAAGAGATCGTTCTGGGTCCAGGTTCTGGTTCTACCCAGTTTAAAGGTCCATAATAGATCGTTCTGGGTCCAGGTTCTGGTTCTACCCAGTTTAAAGGTCCATAATAGATCGTTCTGGGTCCAGGTTCTGGTTCTACCCAGTTTAAAGGTCCATAATAGATCGTTCTGGGTCCAGGTTCTGGTTCTACCCAGTTTAAAGGTCCATAATAGATCGTTCTGGGTCCAGGTTCTGGTTCTACCCAGTTTAAAGGTCCATAATAGATCGTTCTGGGTCCAGGTTCTGTTTCTACCCAGTTTAAAGGTCCATAATAGATTGTTCTGGGTCCAAGTTCTGGTTCTACCCAGTTTAAAGGTCCATAATAGATTGTTCTGGGTCCAGGTTCTGGTTCTACCCAGTTTAAAGGTCCATAATAGATCGTTCTGGGTCCAGGTTCTGTTTCTACCCAGTTTAAAGGTCCATAATAGATTGTTCTGGGTCCAAGTTCTGGTTCTACCCAGTTTAAAGGTCCATAATAGATCGTTCTGGGTCCAGGTTCTGGTTCTACCCAGTTTAACGGTCCATAATAGATCGTTCTGGGTCCAGGTTCTGGTTCTACCCAGTTTAACGGTCCATAATAGATCGTTCTGGGTCCAGGTTCTGGTTCTACCCAGTTTAAAGGTCCATAATAGATCGTTCTGGGTCCAGGTTCTGGTTCTACCCAGTTTAACGGTCCATAATAGATCGTTCTGGGTCCAGGTTCTGGTTCTACCCAGTTTAACGGTCCATAATAGATCGTTCTGGGTCCAGGTTCTGGTTCTACCCAGTTTAAAGGTCCATAATAGATCGTTCTGGGTCCAGGTTCTGGTTCTACCCAGTTTAAAGGTCCATAATAGATCGTTCTGGGTCCAGGTTCTGGTTCTACCCAGTTTAACGGTCCATAATAGATCGTTCTAGGTCCAGGTTCTGGTTCTGTTTTGGAGTTTGAGTCTCAGCTCAGTAACAATCAGCAAAATTAGAGCAAAAATATCCCTTATGAACGTGAGTTCATGGCCAGGTCGGTTCAGATCCACTCGGGTTTCCACGTGATGTGTAACAGACCTGAGGTAATGGAGCAGAACCGACACAGAACCTTCCGACTGAACAGAACAAGAACCCGAACCTTCAACTGGTCCGAGCTCTGGTCTCTGCTGGAGCTCACGGCTGTATTAGCATAAACTGTTGTCAGCCAATAGGGAGCCAGATATGATGCTGAGGTCACTGCCTCCGAATGGGTGCGTTTGAATTGGACTCTACAGAAGTGAACTGAATTTGAATTGAACTGAATGATAAACTAGATCAAATTGGATTGAAAGCATCATAATGAATGGGGCTGTAGAGGATAATGAATTGGACTGATTTGGATTGGACTGCAGTAAACTGAATTATGGTAAACTGGATTAAACTGAATTATAATGAATTGGACTGAATGGGATTAAAATGAACTTGCTTGAATTGGACTCTACAGAACTGAACTGAATTGGATTGAAAGCATAATGAACTGGACTGTACAGGATTATAATGAATTGTACTAAACCAGATTATAATTCACTGGTTAAATTTAACTGCCCCATAAATTAATTGAATTTAACTGTTTTAAACTGAAATGAACTGAAGTGGATCATAAATGACTGGATTTAATTGAACAGTATAGAAATTAACTGAATTGGACTGATTTGGATTGGACTGCACTAAACTGAAACTGGATTAAACTGAATTGTAATGAATTGGACTCAATGGGATTAAAATGAACTGCCTTGAATTGGACCCTACAGATGAGAATCGATTTTGAATTAGTTTGACTTGCATTCCAATAAATGTTATGTTGATAAATTGGATTGAACTGAATGATAACCGTCTAGATTCAAGTGGATTGAAATCATCATAATGAACGGGGCAGTACAGGATTATAATGAATTGGAATTGATTTGGATTGGACTGCATAAAAATTAATTATGGTAAACTGGATTAAACTGAATTATAATGAATTGGACTGAATGGGATTAAAATGAACTGGCTTGAATTGGACTCTACAGATGTGAATTGATTTTTAATTAATTTGAATTGCATTCCAATAATTGTTATGATGATAAATTGGATTGAACTGAATTATAAACTATATTCTGGGGGATTGAAAGCATCATAATGAATTGGACTGAATAGGATTAAAATGAACTGGCTTGAATTGGACTCTACAGATGTGAATTGATTTTTAATTAATTTGAATTGCATTCCAATAATTGTTATGATGATAAATTGGATTGAACTGAATTATAAACTATATTCTGGGGGATTGAAAGCATCATAATGAATTGGACTGAATAGGATTAAAATGAACTGGCTTGAATTGGACTCTACAGATGTGAATTGATTTTTAATTAGTTTGAATTGCATTCCAATAATTGTTATGATGATAAATTGGATTGAACTGAATTAACTATATTCCGGTGGATTGAAAGCATCATAATGAATTGGACTGAATAGGATAATATTGGAGAATAAGTGCACAGAAGCAGAGTTTATCTGCGTTTCTCTTGAATCTAAAACGTTAAAGATGGCGTCCGCAGAGGAGGTCGGTCACTTTTTACCAAATCTAAAATAAACATTCGATCTTTACAGGAAGCAGAAGGAAAAACATTCTTAAAACCAGTGTTGATTTGACAGTTTTAGGCGTTAACCTCCGCCTCACCTCCTCCACCTCCGGCTGTAAAGTAGGGGCTTCCCAGGCGAGTCGGCAGGGGCGAGGCTCTGAGCAGCGAGCGCCCGTCCACGCCTCCTTCCATCATCCCGCCATTCCTTTGATGGAGAAACATGCCGTCGGTCCCTCCTCCCCCTCCGGCTGCGATGTTGCCAAGGTAACCCCTGCTGTTGTACCGCCTCCCCACCACGCCGCCATCTTTGACCCCAGCCGGTTTGGCGAGCGTCACCTCCACGGTGGCGCCGTCGATACGCGCTCCGTTCATGAGGCTCAGCGCGGCGATGGCGTCGCTGCGGCAGCGGTAGTGGACGAAGGCGTAGTCGGTGAGCTTCTTCACTCGCTCCACGGAGCCCGGCTTGAAGCGAGAGAACTCCTGACGAAGAGTTTCCTCCGTCGTGTCCAACATCAGGTTTCGGACCTGGACGAGGAGAATCAGAATCGGTCAGACAAACAGTTTGTTCCCCTTAAAGAACAGTTTCTCTGGCTTAAAGAACAGTTTCTCTGGTTCCCCTTAAAGAACAGTTTCTCTGGCTTAAAGAACAGTTTCTCTGGTTCCCCCTAAAGAACAGTTTCTCCGGTTCCCCCTAAAGAACAGTTTCTCTGGTTCCCTTTAAAGAACAGTTTCTCTGGTTCCCCTTAAAGAACAGTTTCTCTGGCTTAAAGAATAGTTTCTCTGGTTCCCCCTAAAGAACAGTTTCTCTGGTTCCCCCTAAAGAACACTTTCTCTGGTTCCCCTTAAACAACAGTTTCTCTGGTTCCCCTTAAAGAACAGTTTCTCTGGCTTAAAGAACAGTTTCTCTGGTTCCCCCTAAAGAACAGTTTCTCTGGTTCCCTCTAAAGAACAGTTTCTCTGGTTCCCCCTAAAGAACAGTTTCTCTGGCTTAAAGAACAGTTTCTCTGGTTCCCCTTAAAGAACAGTTTCTCTGGTTCCCCCTAAAGAACACTTTCTCTGGTTCCCCTTAAACAACAGTTTCTCTGGTTCACCTTAAAGAACAGTTTCTCTGGTTCCCCCTAAAGAACAGTTTCCCTGGTTCCCCTTAAAGAACAGTTTCTCTGGTTCCCCCTAAAGAACGGTTTCTCTGGTTCCCCCTAAAGAACAGTTTCTCTGGCTTAAAGAACAGTTTCTCTGGTTCCCCCTAAAGAACACTTTCTCTGGTTCCCCTTAAACAACAGTTTCTCTGGTTCACCTTAAAGAACAGTTTCTCTGGTTCCCCCTAAAGAACAGTTTCCCTGGTTCCCCCTAAAGAACAGTTTCTCTGGTTCCCCTTAAAGAACAGTTTCTCTGGTTCCCCCTAAAGAACAGTTTCTCTGGTTCCCCTTAAAGAACAGTTTCTCTGGTTCCCCCTAAAGAACAGTTTCTCTGGTTCCCCTTAAAGAACAGTTTCTCTGGTTCCCCCTAAAGAACAGTTTCTCTGGTTCCCCTTAAATAACAGTTTCTCTGGTTCCCCCTAAAGAACAGTTTCTCTGGTTCCCCTAAAGAACAGTTTCTCTGGTTCCCCCTAAATAACAGTTTCTCTGGTTCCCCCTAAAGAACAGTTTCTCTGGTTCCCCCTAAAGAACAGTTTCTCTGGTTCCCCCTAAAGAACAGTTTCTCTGGTTCCCCCTAAAGAACAGTTTCTCTGGTTCCCCCTAAAGAACAGTTTCTCTGGTTCCCCCTAAAGAACAGTTTCTCTGGTTCCCCCTAAAGAACAGTTTCTCTGGTTCCCCCTAAAGAACAGTTTCTCTGGTTCCCCTTAAAGAACAGTTTCTCTGGTTCCCCCCAAAGAACAGTTTCTCTGGTTCCCCCCCAAAGAACAGTTTCTCTGGTTCCCCCTAAAGAACAGTTTCTCTGGTTCCCCCTAAAGAACAGTTTCTCTGGTTCCCCCTAAAGAACAGTTTCTCTGGTTCCCCCTAAAGAACAGTTTCTCTGGTTCCCCCTAAAGAACAGTTTCTCTGGTTCCCCCTAAAGAACAGTTTCTCTGGTTCCCCCTAAAGAACAGTTTCTCTGGTTCCCCCTAAAGAACAGTTTCTCCGGTTCCCCCTAAAGAACAGTTTCTCTGGTTCCCCCTAAAGAACAGTTTCTCTGGTTCCCCCTAAAGAACAGTTTCTCTGGTTCCCCCTAAAGAACAGTTTCTCTGGTTCCCCCTAAAGAACAGTTTCTCTGGTTCCCCGGAGGGTTCAGCACACTTTAGGCCCACTTCAGCTCTGGAGTGGGACAGAACCAGGTATCAAACCACTGACATCAGGTTGCTCACAGGAAATCGATTCAAAGTATAAACTCAATGCAATCCATTTAATAGGTTTTAACTGTATCAAATTGAATTGGACTGAACTGGATTATCATGACTTTAAATGAATTGGACAGTGTAGAAGAAGAAATAATTGGACCTTCTTAATCTGAAATGACCTGAACTAGATTATGATTGACTGGATTGAGGTGGATCATAATGAATTGGATTGAATTGGACTCCATAGAAGTTAAGTGAATTTTATCGTGTTTAACTGAATTGTAATTAATTGGTTTGAATGTAGACTGGACTGCATCGCGATGCTTTTTATTATGATGAATTGGACTGAACTGGATTATCATGACTTTAAATGAATTGGACAGTGTAGAAGCAGAACGAATTGGACCGTCTTAGTCTGAAATTAACTGAACTAGATTATGATTGACTGGATTGAGGTGGATCATAATGAATTGGATTGAATTGGACTCCATAGAAGTTAAGTGAATTTTATCGTGTTTAACTGAATTGTAATTAATTGGTTTGAATGTAGACTGGACTGCATCGCGATGCTTTTTATTATGATGAATTGGACTGAATTGAAGTATAATGAACTGGACTGAATGTGAATAAAATGAACTGGCTTGAATTGGACTCTACAGATGTGAATTAAATTTGAATTGTTTGAATTGCATTGTAGTAATTGTTATGATGATAAATTCGATTGAACTGAACAACAATAAACTGGATTAAATTGGACTGAATGCATCATAATGAATTTTAGTGAATAGGATTATTATTACTTTAACAGAGCTGGATTATAATGAATTGGCTTGAATTGGACAATATCAGAAATTAACCAAATTTGCCTGATTTAGACTGAATGAAATACATTATGATTTAAATGAATGAATTGGTCTAAATGGACTGTGTAGAATTGAACTTATTAGAACTGAACTGGATTAAAAATTAATTTTAAGGAATTGGATTATAACTGGATTCATTAAATAAATAAATTAATTAATTAATTACTAATTGGACTAATTTGACCCACCTCTGAGTTCCAGATGAAATATCTATTATTATATAAAAGCCAGGAAAGCCGAGCTGGTCCCAAAAGGCCGGTGAGCTCTGATTGGTCAGCTCCTGGTTAAGCCCCACCCACCAAAGCATTCCATTGGACACAAAGTTAGAGAACACCCCTCAGTGCAGGATGAGTCATCAACAGCGGTACGAACATTAAGGGAACTCACGATTTCAATGTCTTTCATCCTCAAAGAACCATTTTTACCAAAGACTGAGTTCAATATGTAAAAAGTTTCATCTTTTTACATATTTTCTGGAATATCTGGGACTTACTTTGCGTTTTCTGTGGAGCTGACTTCCTGTTCTTGCTTTACACGTTGATTTATTGAACTAATCCCCACCTGTTTAAGCAGAAATACTCCTTGGTTTCCCTTTTCCATCGTCAGACCTTTTTGTTTCCTTGTTAATCCTCATTCAGTTCCCTCCTAATATCAGTAAAACCTCAGGCTCTCCTGGTGCATTTGGGTCCGTTTTGTTCCCTCTTTGCTCCAGAATAAAGTCAGCTGAGCTCTGTTAGCCCCCACAGCTCAGCAGAAGAGAGACGCCAGGTGAGGCTGCCATAGCTCAGGGTGATGGAGCAGAATGACTGCATGTTTCAGGTTATGAACAATAACAACAACCTGACACACTGAGCTCGACTGGGTCAGATTCCTCACAGACATCCTGTCAGCTGAGGCCTTTCTCTGCCTTTTTTAGAGCGTTTCAGCCAGAAAATGTCGTGTAAAAAGGTCCTTTTCATGACCATCTGACAGTAAAACATGCTCTGCTGCGTTTACTGTCCTGTAAATACGGACCTCATGGCTGATGAGAGCCGATCGCCGTCTCTGGGGTTTGAACACCTCGTATGGGAGCAGCTCTGGGCCTCCCCAGCTAAAAATAGCCCCTCACACAAAGGCGGCTCCTGCTCAGGTCGGCAGAGCTGCAGCCTCCACAGTAATTGATCCCCTGGAGGGGGAGCAGCTCCCCCCCGCTGCTTCGCTCGCGCTCGTCTTTGATCTGAACACGACTGCTGAGGATTTCAGAGGCTTCAGCCTAAAACTTTGACCTCTGAGGGGCGCATCAGTGGCCGGGGGGGGGCCTCCCTGTTTAAAGCCAGCCCAGTTTCCCACCTTAAAGGCTTCTGCTGCCTCTATGACCCAGAGTCACTTTCAGGGTTACGTACGTAGAGGACTCTGACGCGCTGCATCACCTCCTCGTCCACGTCTTTCTCCGGCTCCGCCCAGTCCACCTGGATGGAGTGACCCCACAGCTGGAAGGTTCCTGGGGGGGCAGAATCCCAACATGTACATTTTAATTTAACACACAAATGAAGCTCAAACGGACCCAAGCTTTAACATTTAAAATGGTTCTGATGTTGGCCTGAAAGTGAATCTCTGGTCTGAGCCTTTATCCTCCAACACACTCTGAGACAAGCTTTCTGTCATTTCTTTAAGGAGTCCTTAAAGGGGAACTCCGGTGTTTTTAAACCTTATTTCTGGCATGAAATACGTTCATCTGCTCACCGAGAACAGTTTGGTGAAAGTCTGCGTCCTTCTGAAGATATTTAGATAACTGGAGATCCATATAACGGAGTGAACGGGGCTTAGAGGATGCAGCCTCTAAATAAGGCATTATCTGTCTTTATTTCACCAATACCTTAAGAAGAATGAATGAATGAACGTGTGCTATAGCTCTGTTAGCTCATAGCTGCTGTTAGCTCATAGCTGCTGTGAGCTCATAGCTGCTGTTAGCTCATAGCTCTGTTAGCTCATAGCTGCTGTTAGCTCATAGCTGCTGTTAGCTCATAGCTCTGTTAGCTCATAGCTGCTGTTAGCTCATAGCTCTGTTAGCTCATAGCTGCTGTTATGTGGCTACTTGCAGCTATAGGAGAGCTAACGGAGGGATTTCTACACAGGCACTCTACTGGGACCACTTCATCCACACGCCCCCCTGCAGCACAGCTTATTCACTCCGGTAAGAACGTCCATCTTACTCAAAGTCGTCGTCCACGTCATCAAAATCTGATAAATATCCTGCCATGTTGCACAAAACTATCAGCAGCAAACTCTGTGTGAAGTTAGCCGACTGTCACAGAGCACGGAGTGAATAAACTGTGCTGCAGGGGGGCGTGTGGATGAAGTGGTCCCAGTAGAGTGCCTGTGTAGAAATCCCTCCGTTAGCTCTCCTATAGCTGCAAGTAGCCACATAACAGCAGCTATGAGCTAACAGCAGCTATGAGCTAACAGAGCTATGAGCTAACAGAGCTATAGCACACGTTCATTCATTCATTCTTCTTAAAGTATTGGTGAAATAAAGACAGATAATGCCTTATTTAGAGGCTGCATCCTCTAAGCCCCGTTCACTCCGTTATATGGATCTCCAGTTATCTAAATATCTTCCGAAGGACGCCGACTTTCACCAAACTGTTCTCTGTGAGTAGATGAACGTATTTCATGCCAGAAATAAGGTTTAAAAAAGGTTTAAAAATACCGGAATTCCCCTTTAAGCTCCGGCTGCTTGCAGGGAAACAGAAAGAAATGAATCAGGAGTTTTGTCTCACCACAACAGTCCTGTAATCTGCTCCAACAGGAGGAAAGTAAATGCATCATTGATCATCACTGATGATCCGGCCCAACGCAGCTGGGCTGAGAGTTAAATATGATCCATCATGTTCAACCTGTGTTCAGAAGCGTGTTGGATGAGATCTCAGCGATAAAACTGAACATTCGTTAAAAGTCCTCTCTCACAGAGAGAGTAAACAAACACAGAGAAGCAGCAGAACAACATCATTAATCATCGCTGTGTCACCGCTCCGCCTCCAACACGGATTCTCCATCAGTGCTTTTAAAAAGCAGAACCAGCAGGAGGCTCCTTTCACTCTCTAATCTCGCTCTGATCTGGAGGTTAAATGGTTTTGGAGGCTGCTGTCCATCAGCAGCAGCCGATCAGTGTCCGGCGCTCTGCCGCCACCTGCTGGTCACAGACAGGAACTGACTCAGCAGAGAGAGGAGGAGACGGTTACCGGGTAACAGCTTCCTCCGGGCCATCGCTGCCGCTTTGTGGGACTCGTACTCGACGAAGGCGAAGCCTCGGTTTCTGTTCTTGTCCGTGGAACTCGGGTAAACGATCACATCCACCACGCCGTCTGTCACCTGCAAACACAGACAGATGATGTAAGAGGAGCAACGACACCAGTGGCCTGACAGCTCAGACTCAGTCAGAACGGGGCTTTACTTCCACTGAGAACCGGGTCAGAATCTGGAGGAGGATCCTGAAAGTTCAGCCACATTCAGTTTGAAGGTTTTACACAATATCAGGACATTAAATCAACATCTGGTCCTCACAAGGTCTTAAAAAGGCATTCGAGAACGGTGGCGAGCGAAGAGCGAGATGAAGCTGCGTCCCGCCACGTTTCGTTGGTTTCCTGCATCGCCTTGTTTGTTCCTTTCTGACAGTAATATCGTCTCCTTCGACCTCCGGGTCACGACCCGGGGAAAAGATCTCGAGCAGAAGGCAAAGTTCCCGATTCCCCGTACACGAGCACGTTCAGGGCGACTATCAACCGAGTTCTCTGAGGGTCTTAATCCGACTGCGAACCCGATCTGGTCCAATTTTTAGTCAGACTAAGGCGTCTACATGAACTTAATAACTCAGTCTTATTGTAATTTAGCCATTAATTAGATTCTTTACCGTTTCATTTAACCCCAACGACTGTCAGGAGGGTAAAAAAGGGTAAAAAAGCAGAAGTTCTGTCAGTTTAACACGATGCCAAGGAGGAAAGACACCAGCAATGATCTTAGAGAAGCAGCTGCTGCTGCCCATCAGTCTGGGAAGGGTTATAAGGCCATTTCCAGACTATCTGGAGTCCATCATTCTACAGAGAGAAAGATTATTCACAAGTGGAAAACATTCAGGACAGCTGTCAATCTTCCCAGGAGTGGACGTCCCAGCAAGTTCACCCCAAGGTGAAAAAGCCCAGAGCTACATCTCAGACTCTACAGGCCTCAGTTAGCATGTTAAAGGTTAAAGGTCACCCCAAGGTGAAGAAGCCCAGAGCTACATCTCAGACTCTACAGGCCTCAGTTAGCATGCTAAAGGTTAAAGGTCACCCCAAGGTGAAGAAGCCCAGAGCTACATCTCAGACTCTACAGGCCTCAGTTAGCATGCTAAAGGTTAAAGGTCACCCCAAGGTGAAGAAGCCCAGAGCTACATCTCAGACTCTACAGGCCTCAGTTAGCATGTTAAAGGTTAAAGGTCACCCCAAGGTGAAAAAGCCCAGAGCTACATCTCAGACTCTACAGGCCTCAGTTAGCATGTTAAAGGTTAAAGGTCACCCCAAGGTGAAGAAGCCCAGAGCTACATCTCAGACTCTACAGGCCTCAGTTAGCATGCTAAAGGTTAAAGGTCACCCCAAGGTGAAAAAGCCCAGAGCTACATCTCAGACTCTACAGGCCTCAGTTAGCATGTTAAAGGTTAAAGGTCATGACAGCACTGTTAGAAAAAGGCTGAACAAGGATGGCTTGTTTGGAAGGGCTGCAGGAGAAAGCCTCTTCTCTCTAAAAAGAACATGGCAGCACAGCTTAGGTTTGCAAAGCTGCATCTGAACAAAGCTCAAGACTTCTGGAACAATGTCCTTTGGACAGACCAGAGCAAAGTGGAGATGTTTGGTCCTAATGCACAGCAGCTGCCACCACAGACAGTTCCAGCTGTGTCACATCCTGAATATCTTCACCTGTAACATTCACCTCATTCTTTCTGTAACGCTATCGCAGCTAAACGGGGGAAACGCACACGGAGAGAAGGCGTTCCTGCGTTTATGGTTACCGAGGTGACCGTGTTTCACAGACCTCTTAAAGTGGTCGCTCCAAAGAGGCGGCGAGCTTTGAATCAGGCGCTCAGAGGTCCTTCCACGTTAGTTTTTAACGGAAATCAGTCTGATAAAGAACAAACTCAGCGAGCGGCACCTAGATAAGCGTTTAAAAAGCGTTTAAAAAGCGTTTTGCAGGTCTGTGCCGGCCGATAACCCCTCCATCCACTGTCTGAGCTGCACGCACCTTCTTCATCTCCTCCATGATGTCGTCCTTCTTCTTGTCTTTGGGGATGGAGCCGACGAACAGGCGGCAGTTGTCCAGACTCACGCACACTCCGATGAACTTCCCCGGCCGGACCTCACAGTTGTCCAGCATCTGGATGGCTCTCTGAGCTGCTTCTCTGCACCAGAAACCAACAGAAACTCACAAACCTCTGCTCCAGTCTCTGAGTTACAGGCTCAGCGTCAAGCCTTTCAGCAGAGCTGCTGATTAAAACAGGCTGAAAGTCCCACAGGAAACATCTGGGTCCTACTCACTGCCACCAGATGGCAGCGATGCTGTATTTTATGGGAGAATCTGTACTTTATGGGAGAATTTTTGTATTTTAAGTGAGAATTTCTGTATTTTGTGAGAATTGTTGTATTTTAAGTGAGAATTTCCGTATTTTATGTGAAAATTTCTGGATTTTAAGTGAGAATTTCTGGATTTTAAGTGAGAATTTCTGTATTCTAAGTGAGAATTTCTGGATTTTATGTGAGAATTTCTGGATTTTATGTGAGAATTTCTGGATTTTATGTGAGAATTTCTGGATTTTATGTGAGAATTTCTGGATTTTATGTGAGAATTTCCGTATTTTAAGTGAGAATTTCTGTATTTTATGTGAAAATTTCCGTATTTTATGTGAAAATTTCTGGATTTTATGTGAAAATTTCTGGATTTTAAGTGAGAATTTCTGGATTTTATGTGAGAACTTCTGGATTTTATGTGAGAATTTCTGTATTCTAAGTGAGAATTTCTGGATTTTATGTGAGAATTTCTGGATTTTATGTGAGAATTTCCCTCACAGAGTGAAGGTGGTGTAGATGGGGGGGTCTGAATGGAAACCAGTGTGTCAGCAGTAATGAGAACTGAATATGAACACATATATGAAGGACATGAACACCAGTTCGTTCAGTTCCACTCAAACACTGAAGAATCAGGATCTGATTAAAGACGTTTGACTGGTTCCATAGTTTTAATGTGGATAAAATGACAGAAAAATGGGAAAAAGATCAGAAATTGGAACAGTTCATAGTTCATAGTTCATAGAAAAGGAAAAAAGGAAAAAATGACAGAAAATCATGTGGAAATGTGTTAAAAATCCAGTGTTTGCTGGAATCTGAGGCACCACCACGCAGTGATGTCATCAGTGATGTCACCACATCAAAATCAGGTGATTAAATCTACTGCCTTCATACAGTTTGGGTCACAGTTTATCTCAGATCGTTTTTAAGCTGCAGACTATAAAACCAGCAGGAAATATTCACAGATTCCTTCGAAACAACCACAAGGACCTTTTCTGCCAGGAGTCATGTGACTTCCTGAGCCAGCGGCCTCCACCCTGAGTGTCCTACCTGTTGGTGTACATGACAAAGGCGTAGCCGCGGTTCTCACCGCTGAACTCCATCATCAGCCGGAACTCGTAGATCCTGCCGGCCTTCTCAAACAGCGGCACCAGCTCGTCCTCGTACATGTCTCTGGGAATCTTCCCCACGAACACCTCGCAGCCCCGCGGCGGCGCCGGACCCTCCCAGCCTGCAGCACACACACAGCACACAAAGGTGTGAGGTCAGGACGAGGTCGGCTCTCAAACCGGACGCCGTCCAACATGTCGACTTGTTGATAAAAGCAGCAAACAATCCTGAGAAAGTGAGTCAACGAGCGGATTTACAGCCTATCAGTAGCGTCTCATCAGACGCCTTTCCGTGGTCGTACCTGGCGGCGGGCCGCCGTACTTCCTCTGCCCGTTCTCCTGCACCATGTTGTAGCCCGTCTTCTCCATCAGCTCCAGCAGAGCCATCTCCTTCGCACACGACACCTTAAAGTCGTCCCTGACCAACGGTGAGTCCAGCTCCCCGGAGTCTCCGTCCGTGTCTTCGTCGGAGCCTCTGTCGCCGTCTGCCCAACAAACACCACGGTTACCTGTTAACTGACAGGTCACGTGACACGAAAAACGCCGCACTTCTACTTCAAACACAGCCACGAGTCTTTAAAGTTTCTGAAAAGCAGAAAAGCTGCTCGATCCAGCAGGATTTCCCATGACTTACACCAGAGAACTGTCTGAATTCATGAGTTTAGTTTACTATCATCTTGATGTGGAACCATCTCATTCAGGCATTCAGTTGCTTGTAAATAAACAGATGTGAATGTATCAGAGGCCTATTGGTTAGGTCACCTGTTCTGGGCTTATTTTAATCGAACCTGGACCTTATTTTTAGGCTTGATTCCACAGATCTAGACAAAAAAAAAAACATCTCAGCAGTCCTCTCAGGTGGTCCAAGCAGCTCTTTAGCTCTTCAGTGCTATTTACTAAAATTGTAAATGCTATATTGTGCTAAATGACGTGTAACTGTGCCTCTGCACTCTTTATGTCTCACATGAATCACTTTGTATTTTTCAGGTAAACCCCAATCAACCTGCTTTGATCAGATTAGCAAGTTAGCTCATATGCTAATTTTCTGACTATCACCTGAGACCAATCTCCGACCCCTTGAGAGCCCACACTTCAACTTTTCGGACAAATATAATTACTAAGAGATAATATTAGCATTCTAAAGAGGCACATACAAATATAAGTTTTTAAAAAATGACAAAACAGCCAAGGTTAATTTAGCTAGCATATATGCTAGCGGCTATTGCACATAAATGTAACGGTACTTTTCGTTTCCCCACAAAACTGCTTCTAAGGCTTTATCAAACCATACGGTTAGCTGTTAAAACTTTAGCTAACTAATTAAAATGAACTCTCACCATCTCTGCGCTGCAGCATTTCTTCTCAGATATAAAACTTCTCCTCTTCGGAATTAAAGGCTCCAGCGGCGACGTTCAGACAACGGAGCTCGATAAAAAAAACTTCGCCGGGAAAAGACGTCGCGTTACCTGGAAACGGTTTGACAAGGGACAGTGACAGGCGTGACGCGGCTTCACTTTCGACCAATCAGCGATGTTCTCAAAGATGCGGAAGGCGGGACAACTTGTGAGCATTAAATTATAAATCAAATTCAATTAATTATTTATTAAATCAATTTATTGAATTAAATTAAACAAAAAAAGTCAAATAAAATAAAATAAAGCCATGACAAAAATTAAAATAGAATTGTCCGGGCCAAGATACACATATAGATGAAATAAAAAAAAAAGCTCTAATAAATTAATAAATACAAATCAAGGTATGATAAAAGGTCATAAAATTTGATCAAGGCAGAAAAGAATTGTGAAATAAAATTTAATTTTTAAAATTCAGATTATGATGAACACAGAAGTAACAAAATAACTAATGACATTAATAACCAGAAAGAAACATTAACAGTAAACAGGTGAGAGTTTGTTTACTTTGCAATAAAATGAACCAAATGAACAAATTTAAACATGAAACAAACAAATCAACATGATCACAAAAAGCTCATAAATAACACTTTATTTTAAATGATTTACTTCATTGGCAGATATTACAGAGAAAATTATTTATTCATGAAACATTCTACAGATTAATTCTGCGAACTCACTCGTGAAAAACATTTAGATTTAAAGTTCAGTCCGTGTCCGCTCACGCGGCCATCCACACGAGGAAGGGCAGCAGCACGGCCAGCAGGACAGACCAGGTGTTCACAGCTCGCAGGTAAACCAGGAAACACACCCCCAGCACCGCCGTCACCTTGGCAACGCGCCGACTCAGCAGCAGCTTCCGGACCGTCTTACAGAACTGATGAAGAGGAATAAAGCGTGATTAAAGCCATGTTTTCTTTCCGTTTCTTCAGCTCGTTTTTATCTGCTTTTGTGTTAATTTTGTTTCCTTTTCCGTTTGGTGCCAGTTTGGCATCCCGTTGCATAAATTCAGCTTCATTTTGTGCCACTCTGTGGTCATGTTGGATCAGTTTAATCACAAACTAATGCATCTGAAGTTGTTTTGAACCTTTCTGGTGCCATTTTGCGTCCCATTGGAGCCTTTTCACATCTATTTATGCTCATTTTGCATCCCTTTGTGGTTGTTTTACGGTCATTTTTCATCTTCTATTGTAATTTAGCTTTTCTTTGCTGTCATGTAGCCCATTGTAGTTGTTTTATGTCCTTTTATAAGCAGTTTGCATTGCTTTATGATTCATTTTATGATTTTTTATCATTTTTTGTCTATGCAGAAATCTTTTTTCCAATTTTCGCCTTTCATGAAAATTTTGCATATATTTGTATTTTTGTGCCTCTTTTGCATCCCTTTGTTGTCATCTCATTTTCCTTTGCTGCCATTTCGCTCCACTTTGACAGAATTTACCACTTTATAATCATTTCTAGTTGTTTTTTATCCATTTTTCTTCCTTTTATGGTCTTTTTGTTGGTTGTTTTTCACTTATTTGTGGTAGTTTTGAATCACTGTGGTGAATTGGCATCTGTTTAGTGTTGTCTTCTGCTTCTTTAGTGTAATTTTCATATTTTACATCTTCTTTAGTGTTTTCTTATGGTTGTTTTATCAGTTTATAGTTTTATTCCATATCCTAAAGTTGAGTTCACACCAGAATCTGAGGTTTTACACCATTTAATGTTTAATTACAGTGAATAAACAACATGAAGACTTCATAAGATCCAGGAAACAGTTTCTGTTCATGTAAATTAAATGTTTAGCATGAGATAAATCCAGTTTAACACTGGTGCAGAGTCTCGAACACTGGATGGAGACGTTGTTCTGTTTCAGAAGGTACAGGATGCTGTAATGTTCGGTGCAGATTATCGGTCTATTGTCAGTGAAGTTTTTTCATTTTGTCTCGATAACTTTCTGTGAAAATGCTGAAAAAGACTCAAAGAAAGGATCACATTTGAAAGACTGTTGAAATTAAACCTAATAATACATCAAATATCAAAGCTCAACATTGAATTCTTTAGTTTAAAAGAGGATATTTATATTTATATTTATTTTCTAACTGAAGAAAACCTTTAATTTGCACCTGTTGCTAGTTGTTTTATAAGTTGTTCTGCGTCTCCTTTAAGTTTTCATGTTCACTTTAACACGGTATCATGCTCTCATTTTCTTGCCTTCCCCAGTTCCGCCTTTGTTCCATCCAGGCAAACAGCAGCACCTTGTTTACGCCGTTCTTTCACAATTCACACCCTCTTAATCACAGCCTGCAATGACAGCCTTCTGCACAAACAAAGGAGCTTTCAGCGACGACCTGTTGCTGCAACAGGGAGGCTTAACCCAATTAGAGAGAGACTCTGGTCTGATCTGTGATCAGCGCTAATCTGCAGCTAAATGTCAGGAATCAGGCCCGTTTCTACGGCTCTGCCCACAGTTTCCTGCATATTTGAATTCTGATTTACTGAATCTTTCAGGCTAGTTTTGATGATTTCCAGGGCAAAAAGGAGTCGAATCTGAATAAAATATAGAAATAACAGATCTGTCCACAGTTCTCTGAGAGCTCAGCTGCCTTCATTTTCTACACATCAACTAACATTTCAGATGATTTCTTAGTGTTTTTCTGGTGGTGTGACTGATTCCTGGGTTAAAACGACCCTTTTTACTGATCATTCAGCCCCTCAGTTTGGGCAACTAGAAGACCATCTTATATCCAAAAGAGAAGGAGACCCTTATTGCTGCTAAATGAAGCAGTTTGGCTGAATAGTAAACTCGAGGGGAAAAGCAGATACTTCATATTTGTAATGCTCCCCACACACCAGAAGACTTGGAAAAGACTCTGAAAGACTATCAGCTCACATCTAAAGACTAGAGTTTAAAAGTTTTTAGTCCCAGACGAGCCTCAGACTGAAGACTTTACAAAGACTGTGAATCTTGTAGGGTCACTATTTACAAGACTACAACTAGATTTTTTTTTTCCCATCATGCTCAGCAGAAGTTTTACAAACATGGAGGAGAAGCAGCTTCTAGCTGCAGCTGCTCTGGTCTGTGCAGTGGTTTGTAGTGAAAAAGCCAACAAAAAGAAGAGAAAACGCCACAGAATATGGGCACAGACCGTCCATTTTCACCTGCTGGTCGCTCGTTCTTCTGCGTCCGCCGACATGTTTGTTATTTCCTGTTTCTGATGCTGTCAGAGCTCATCTATTGGCTGTTGATTGTGTGAAGACTCCAGTTAGACTCCTAAAGACTCCAGTTAGACTCATAAAGACTCCAGTTAGACTCATAAAGACTCCAGTTAGACTCATAAAGACTCCAGTTAGACTCATAAAGACTCCAGTTAGACTCCTAAAGACTCCAGTTAGACTCCTAAAGGCTCCAGTTAGACTCCAGTTAGACTCCTAAAGACTCCAGTTAGACTCATAAAGACTCCAGTTAGACTCATAAAGACTCCAGTTAGACTCCTAAAGACTCCAGTTAGACTCCAGTTAGACTCCTAAAGACTCCAGTTAGACTCCTAAAGACTCCAGTTAGACTCATAAAGACTCCAGTTAGACTCATAAAGACTCCAGTTAGACTCCTAAAGACTCCAGTTAGACTCATAAAGACTCCAGTTAGACTCCAGTTAGACTCCAGTTAGACTCATAAAGACTCCAGTTAGACTCCTAAAGACTCCAGTTAGACTCATAAAGACTCCAGTTAGACTCCTAAAGACTCCAGTTAGACTCATAAAGACTCCAGTTAGACTCCTAAAGACTCCAGTTAGACTCCTAAAGACTCCAGTTAGACTCCTAAAGACTCCAGTTAGACTCATAAAGACTCCAGTTAGACTCATAAAGGCTCCAGTTAGACTCATAAAGACTCCAGTTAGACTCCTAAAGACTCCAGTTAGACTCATAAAGACTCCAGTTAGACTCCTAAAGACTCCAGTTAGACTCATAAAGACTCCAGTTAGACTCCTAAAGACTCCAGTTAGACTCATAAAGACTCCAGTTAGACTCATAAAGACTCCAGTTAGACTCATAAAGACTCCAGTTAGACTCCTAAAGACTCCAGTTAGACTCCTAAAGGCTCCAGTTAGACTCCAGTTAGACTCCTAAAGACTCCAGTTAGACTCCTAAAGACTCCAGTTAGACTCATAAAGACTCCAGTTAGACTCATAAAGACTCCAGTTAGACTCCTAAAGACTCCAGTTAGACTCCAGTTAGACTCATAAAGACTCCAGTTAGACTCCTAAAGACTCCAGTTAGACTCATAAAGACTCCAGTTAGACTCATAAAGACTCCAGTTAGACTCCTAAAGACTCCAGTTAGACTCATAAAGACTCCAGTTAGACTCATAAAGACTCCAGTTAGACTCCTAAAGACTCCAGTTAGACTCCAGTTAGACTCCTAAAGACTCCAGTTAGACTCCTAAAGACTCCAGTTAGACTCATAAAGACTCCAGTTAGACTCATAAAGGCTCCAGTTAGACTCATAAAGACTCCAGTTAGACTCCTAAAGACTCCAGTTAGACTCATAAAGACTCCAGTTAGACTCCTAAAGACTCCAGTTAGACTCATAAAGACTCCAGTTAGACTCCTAAAGACTCCAGTTAGACTCATAAAGACTCCAGTTAGACTCCTAAAGACTCCAGTTAGACTCCAGTTAGACTCCTAAAGACTCCAGTTAGACTCCTAAAGACTCCAGTTAGACTCATAAAGACTCCAGTTAGACTCCTAAAGACTCCAGTTAGACTCCAGTTAGACTCATAAAGACTCCAGTTAGACTCCTAAAGACTCCAGTTAGACTCCTAAAGACTCCAGTTAGACTCCAGTTAGACTCATAAAGACTCCAGTTAGACTCATAAAGACTCCAGTTAGACTCCTAAAGGCTCCAGTTAGACTCCTAAAGACTCCAGTTAGACTCCTAAAGGCTCCAGTTAGACTCCTAAAGACTCCAGTTAGACTCCTAAAGACTCCAGTTAGACTCCTAAAGACTCCAGTTAGACTCCTAAAGGCTCCAGTTAGACTCCAGTTAGACTCCTAAAGACTCCAGTTAGACTCCTAAAGACTCCAGTTAGACTCCTAAAGACTCCAGTTAGACTCCTAAAGACTCCTAAAGACTCCTAAAGGCTCCAGTTAGACTCCTAAAGACTCCTAAAGACTCCTAAAGACTCCAGTTAGACTCCTAAAGACTCCAGTTAGACTCCTAAAGACTCCAGTTAGACTCCTAAAGGCTCCAGTTAGACTCCAGTTAGACTCCTAAAGACTCCAGTTAGACTCCAGTTAGACTCCAGTTAGACTCCTAAAGACTCCAGTTAGACTCCTAAAGACTCCAGTTAGACTCCTAAAGACTCCTAAAGACTCCTAAAGGCTCCAGTTAGACTCCTAAAGACTCCAGTTAGACTCCTAAAGACTCCAGTTAGACTCCTAAAGACTCCAGTTAGACTCCAGTTAGACTCCTAAAGACTCCAGTTAGACTCCAATTAGACTCCTAAAGACTCCAGTTAGACTCCAGTTAGACTCCTAAAGACTCCAGTTAGACTCCTAAAGACTCCAGTTAGACTCCAGTTAGACTCCAGTTAGACTCCTAAAGACTCCTAAAGACTCCTAAAGACTCCAGTTAGACTCCAGTTAGACTCCTAAAGACTCCAGTTAGACTCCAGTTAGACTCCTAAAGGCTCCAGTTAGACTCCTAAAGACTCCAGTTAGACTCCCAAAGACTCAGTTTTCAGTCTGGGACTGTGGAAATCGTTTGGTGTGAGCCCAGCATAAGCCATCTCCTCTGTTAAGTGTCACCTGGAAGGTTTGGAAGCTCATGACGGTGCCGTATCGGCAGTACATGACGAAGTGCTCGCAGTTGTACCACAGCAGGCTGTAGGCCACGTCTCCCAGCAGCTTCTCCGCCCTCTGGGCCACCTCGTCCCCCTGCAGCGCCGCACGGCTGCACATCTGCAGATAGAAACCACGGCTCTCAGTTCAACCTCAGCATGCTCAGCCTGCACTTATTTCACATCTATAATCCCTCCAGATTCTCTCCGTTCAAAGTTTAAGTCGTTTTTTGTGCAATTACATTTCAGAAATTAAGCCACAAAAAGAACCGCATCTAACATGAGGCAAAGCTGTTGTTTAATGGACATAATGCCATGAAATTCTGCTCATGGTCCTTTATCCTACTTCCTTCTTTACATGCAGGATGTTTTGAGATGTTTACAGCAACCTAATGAATAATAGATTAAGCGTGAGATTACTTGAACTGCCAACCAACAGCAGCAGGTGTTTTCTAAAAGCAGGTCACCTTGTCCATGGGGTTGACCAGAATGTCTGAGCCGTAGGCGAAGTCCTCCACTGAGTCCACCCTCACGCTGCCGCACTGAAGACACACAAGAGAGATCACATTTATCCCAAATTTGTCCAAATAAGCCTCCAACTTTAGGGAAAATGTCATTTTCTCCGGCAGTTGACACCAGCCTTTGCTTTCTATGCTAAATTATGACCAATTCTAAGATATCTAATGCTTTATTACAGTAAATTCAATAAGCATCAGTTAATAATGCCATATATCTTTCAATTCTCAAGAAAACTAACTAAACTAAACCAGGTCGTAAGCACCTGGAAGTATCTTAGTGGTAATAAAGTCACTTTCTATCCTATCAACAGTTCAAATCAGAGCTACCAACTAGCCTAACTAGCCTAGCGCTCCTTGAAGTGGCATTGGCTAGCAAAACGCTGCTAGCTCCAGAAAGTGCTGGGCTAGCCTAGAAACTAGTGCTGTCTCCAGGACTATGTTGGCCGGCAGTCCTGGAACTAGCATCTTCTGCGGTTAGCTCCTGTTCATGCAGGAACAAGATTCTTACCGACAGCTCCTCGCTCAGCCTTGCTTTAGCTTTGTGCTAACCTAGCTTGTGCTTACTTTCTCCTCAACTTGCGTCCTTGTCTATCTTCAAGAAACTCTTGAAGCTCTTCAGAGAGCATCTCCTACATGATCACTTCCCTCTATTCCTGCTCTCTATCTCTACACTGTGACCCCTGTGACCTCTGACAGAGTCTGACTCGTGGTTTTTCTTCTGTGTAGCTCATTTGTAGCTTCGGCGTTAGCTGTAATGTTATATCCTCATTTGTAAGTCTTTGGATAAAAGAGTCTGCCAAATGCTTAATTGTAATAATAATTAATACTGCACTGATGTAATTTCCCTTCTAGGATTAATAACATATTGGACCAAATTTAATTGAATGTCTGAACGACTGAATTATTGAAAACACATAAAAGTTCACTCATCATGCTGCAGCTAGCAAGTTAGTTTTTTGGTGCTTTTGGGTAAATTCCATTAAAATTCCACAGAAATCATAATTCAAGTCGTCCAAGAGGGACCGAGGAAAAGGAGGACTGTTGTTTTGAGTTCTGGTAAAATACAATGATAAATAATATCTGGTACCTTAGTGATTACTCCCAGTATGAGTCTGGTGTTGGTGACCATCTGTTTGATTCTGAACTGGTCACGAGAGATTACAGGCATGATGTCCGGGATGAAGTGAGCGACTCTGCAGGAAACAGAAGAGAGGAGAGAGAAGAATATGAAGGAGAGAAACTAAAGGAGAGACAAAACAGGAAGAGAGAGAAAAGGGAAGGAAAGGAAACAACAGGAAAGGAAAGGAAAGAAAACAACAGGAAAGGAAAGGAAAGGAAACAACAGGAAAGGAAAGGAAAGAAAACAACAGGAAAGGAAAGGAAAGGAAACAACAGGAAAGGAAAGGAAAGGAAAGGAAACAACAGGAAAGGAAAGGAAAGAAAACAACAGGAAAGGAAAGGAAAGGAAACAACAGGAAAGGAAAGGAAAGGAAAGGAAGTGAAGCAACAGCAAAGGAAAGGAAACAACAGGGAAGGAAAGGAAATGACATTGAAGGAAAGGAAACAACAGGAAAAGAAAAGGGAAGGAAAATAGATAAAGAAAGGAGGAACAAAAAGGATACCAATAAGAAAAAAGAGGGATATGATTGAATGGAAGAAAATAAGTAAAGGAACAATAAGGAGAGAGAACAGAAATTAAAGGAAATGGAAGAAAAAAGAATGAAAAAAGAAGAAAAAATAATGAATAAAGTTGTGTCAGCAGTTCAAAAAGGAAGAAAAGGAGAAAGCATTAAAGAAAGTAAAGAAAAAGATGACCAATCAGACTGCAGCATCATCAGCCCGTCTGACTCACCTGCCCCCCCCAGGACTCACCTGCCTCCCCCCAGGTAAATCCCAAAGTGTGTGAACAGAGTCCGGGGAACTTCCAGCAGGTCTCCCCTCCTGAACATCAGGTCATGCTTACTCTCCATCCCCTCCCTCCCTCCCTGTCCGCCCATATCCTCCTTCTTCTTCTTCTCCTCCTCCGGAGGCTCGTGTGTCGTGGTGGAGATGAAGAACAGAGCGAGGAGCTGCAGAGGAAACATGGTGAGTGGAGAAGTGCAGCCGCCTCCTCGCAGAGGTTTTATTCTGCCGGTGGGTGGAGCAGAGAGGAGATTAAAGCTGCAGGTTCAGACCTCAGTTCAACACTTTCACTACTTTCTGACACCACTCTTCAAAACCTCAAACTTCCAAACAGCACGGACCCAAATAGGTCACTGTGCCATGAATTAACTGAGATTTAACGGGTTTTAAATCAAATTTACAAGCTGATATGACAGTAATATGTGAGAAGATTGTTTTCTATCGACTTAATGTGACCTGAAGTTGTGATTCCACCAATAAAACAGAAAAACATGAACAAAGCAAGACAAAACAAGCTAAAGAGACACAAAGTAACTATGAGGAGACAAAAATGTCAACAAAGAGCCACTTAATGGCTGCAAAGAAACAGAAAAAAACCACAAAGACAGGTGGATACAATCAGGAAATAAAAAGAGCAACAAAGATATATGAAAATAACCAAGTGAGACACAAAGAAACAACAGCTGCAAAACAACCACAAGACAGAAAACAACAAAAATAGACCATGAAGACAGAAAAATAAGAAGAACATGAGCATTTAACATCTACAAAGACACACAAATCACCAACCAGCTGCAGACAGATGCAAAACAAGACAAAAACAACCACAAAAAGATGTAAAACAATCATAAAGAGACACAAAACAACCACAAAGGGCCACAGAACAAATACAAACAGACATTTCATCATGTAAGCATGTGGAAGTCTTCGTCTTGGAGTTGCACTTCACATAAATCACCAGCAGGGGGCGCTGAGGTATAAATATCACTGGAGGACTGCACTGAAAATGAGAAAGATCTGATTTTTACATGTGAAAACACTTTATATTGTGAACCTTGTTGAGTGAACCCTCATAAAAACATTGCAAATCATTTCTTCTTAATCAAACCTATAAAGAAAATAATAAACTCACAACAAAAAGGACTCTTTTAATAAGTAATAAGGAGCTCCAGACGATCAAAAGAGTAGAATATATAATTTATTTTGCTCATGTGTCCAGTGAAAGGATACAACATGTCCGTTCTACTTTCATTTCTTTTATTTACATAAAAATACATTATAAAGTGTTACAATGCTGTAAAAAACATTCTGTACAAACGTCTGTGACTGTTAGAAAACAATCGGCTCGTAAAAGTTATATTCAGATATTCACATCAGAGCTTCAGAGCTACAGTGCTGAAACACACATTAACGTGGCTGGAAAGGCAACCGTTTCATGTCCTTTTAGAGAGAGTTGAGATGGTCGACGCACAGTTGGAAAGTTTCATTTTTCTACGTCGCCCAACAAGAAAAAAATGTGGGAAAAGTACATTTTGGTCACAAAAATGTCAGCCTGAACTTTGGGTTGTCGTGTTTCATGAAGGCTATCTGCTCTTGCTGTTATGTGTACTGTCTCTTTAAGGCCGCCCTCCCACCCTTATAGCCCACTTTCTTCTGATTGGCCAGCTTCCAGAAGCATGCTGAAGGCAGCATGCTAAAGGCAGCAAGCTAAAGGCAGCATGCTAAAGGCAGCGAGCTAAAGGCAGCATGCTAAAGGCAGCGAGCTAAAGGCAGCATGCTAAGGGCAGCAAGCTAAAGGCAGCGTGCTAAAGGCAGCGTGCTAAAGGCAGCGAGCTAAAGGCAGCGAGCTAAAGGCAGCGAGCTAAAGGCAGCGTGCTAAAGGGAGCGTGCTAAAGGGAGCGTGCTAAAGGCAGCAAGCTAAAGGCAGCGTGCTAAAGGCAGCGTGCTAAAGGCAGCGTGCTAAAGGCAGCGAGCTAAAGGCAGCGTGCTAAAGGCAGCGAGCTAAAGGCAGCGAGCTAAAGGCAGCGAGCTAAAGGCAGCGTGCTAAAGGCAGCGAGCTAAAGGCAGCGTGCTAAAGGCAGCGAGCTAAAGGCAGCGAGCTAAAGGCAGCGTGCTAAAGGCAGCGTGCTAAAGGCAGCGAGCTAAAGGCAGCGAGCTAAAGGCAGCACCCACGGCCCGAAGCAGATCACCATTTAGTTTCAAGCTGATGTCAAAAGACAAAACCACTGCAGATGAAGCGTTTACATTTACATCATCGTTTGAAAGTTTAACCTCGTTTAATATAAACATCTGACAACGTAACACTGCATGTGCTGTGAATGAAATAAGAAAGAAGCGGAACAGAAGCCCTTTAAGGAGTGTTTTCACAAAGTATGGACCTTTGAGATTCGTTGTCACAAGTTGAAGGAAAATGTGAAATATCATACTAAGAAGTGACATTACATCCAGCAAATTTCACTCTACTCGTAGTTTTTAGGGACCAGCGCCTTGTTGGAAGCTCAAACATCCATTTAAAACCAAACATGCAGCTTCTGTTAAGGGTTTTGGGTCTGTTTAACAGCACATCCTACCTGCTTTTAAGCTGTTGCTAAGAGCTTGTTACAACGTGCATCACTTTCTGATTCTACCAATGCAGCAGAAGTTAAGATTTTTAACTGCTTTCTCTCGGTTAGTCTTCCAATATGGCAGCTCTGCCTGTACTGGTGGCAAAGTTCAAACTCTGAAGGTCAAGGTGGCTCCTAGCTGGCCATCCACAGGGTGAAGGGGATGAGGAGGGTGGGCAGGGTGGTGCTGGTGGACACTCCCAGATACACCATGGACAGCAGGCCCAGCAGCGCTGTCAGGACGACGCTCCGCTGGTCCCGGATCAGCGACTTCAGCCACTCGCAGAACTGGAGAGAGGAGAAAAAGGAGGACAGTCAAATACCAAACGCACACTTTTAAGGCAAAGGACGCCGGTTTATTGAGGAGAAAGTGCTTCAGGCTGGGATTTACACTCGTCTTGGACAAGTTTTATCCAGAATTTGCCATTTTGTCAAAAACAATATTCATCAAACATCTCAGAACAAAAGCTAAATCCTTGTCCCAGATTCTCACAAAGCTGCTTGTAGGAGAGTAAAGAGTATAATAGAGCTGTTGTTTATTTAACTGCGAGGCTCTCTGAGCCCCTTTTAAGAGCTCCTGTTGGCCCTCAACCCCCCCTTTAATGAACCTGTAAGAAGCAGACTTAGCTCGGAGAAAGCAGACGGGTCAGATGTTTAGGTTATAAATTACAGGAAGTGAAACTCGATGAGGGGAAAGTCTCTGCTGCAGGAGTTAAATCACAGTCTGCTCCTCATTACTGATGTTTAAATATCGTGGGCTGCAGCTCGGGGGGCAGAAGGATCGTCCCTCAATGGGAAGGTTGATTGTTCAATTCCTGGATTCCTCTTTCTACAATCACCACCTAAAATGTGTTTGTCACATGTAGATTACGTGAATAAAAGCATGCTAAATGTTAAATGAATGCAATGATTAATGAAATAGATTTAAGAATAAAAATTCAGTTATTTTTAGCTTTATTTATCTTTTTTTTATCTTCCTGACGGCTAAAAGTAAAACTTTTCACAGCACAGGAAAACTGTCAAAAGCCTTCTAAAGCATTTCATATCCTCACACAGCCGAATAACCACGAGATAAAGTGGAAAAACTGCAAAACTGTCCCACTCCGACTGCTGTTTAGGTGTTCACAGTGTTCACAAAGTGGAAGAGAAAGTTTGATTTCAGGAAGAGTTACAGACGGTTAGAAACAAAGCAGCCTAAATAAACTGATCTTTTACCATTAAAGCAGTAAGACCGTGAGCCTGGGCTCATCTTAAGCTAGCTGCTAACATCTACAAACTCACAAACAAACACCACAAGCTAGCTAGTTAGCTAAAAAACGAGTTATGCTAATTAGCGGGAAATGCTAATTAGCGAGTTTGGTTACTGGTAGAAACAGTTAAATGCTATATAAGGGAGCATTTTTCAAAGATGAAAACATTTAGATGTCAAATGAAGATTAAAAACTGCTAACTGTACTTAGCATATCTAATAAAGTCCTTGTTGGTTTGTTGGTGCTTCCTCCGATGATGAACTGAGGGTTTACATAGATGGACTTTTGTATTATAATTACAACTTGAATGTTCACAGAAAGTGATCATTTATGACTCCAATGTGACAAGAAAATGGAAAAAAAGATCATGCTTATCAAGTGTCATGTGTATTGTGGTTTACAGGTTAGCTAATTAGCACAAGTATAAGCCAAGGTGAGGCTGGTTTTGAAGAAAAGAATAAGCTACTTCAATCACCCCACAAAAAATAAATGTGAATGAGACACTCATTAGAAGTCGTCTTGGATGGCTGTACAGGCTACATTAGTGGGTGTAAGTCAGGGAAGTCCCAGCAGGACACAAACCAGAAAGAGGTAAAAACAACAACTGTGGTGGACATCCAGAAGGTCAAAGCGCGGGTCAAACTCGATTCACAAAGTTGTTTCCATTCCTCACATCAATCCTTTTTCAAAACAGGCTGAAAGTTCCTCCAGTGAAGTAGAAGTTTTCTTTTCATTTCTAAAGTTTTCATTTACCTTTTATTTTCTATTCTAATGCGAGTCCAAAATGGCAGTGAAGACCCAGTTAATAAAGACTGTATAGATGCTATACTGAGCCTGATCCCCATTCAATTGTCACTGTGAGGCATATGTTGAATTAACCACAGAGGAACATGCTGGTGGAAACTCAGGAGCAACTTCAGGAGTTGGTTTACGGTGTTAAGAAGCCTGGGCTGCCCTCCCTCATCATCATCATAATCATCCACAGTGTTTAGGGACTGGCTGCTGCTGCCGTCTGGTTTCTGGCTGGTGGCTGAATGCAGCTCTTGTTCTCAGGACTTTTCCAAGGAGCGACCCAGATTTTCCTTTTCTGTTTAAAAACAACCTCACGGAGGAAAATGGCTGTGATCTGACGAGTGTTCTACTTGGAGCAGTTTTCATGTGGTTTGAGCAAACTTTCAGAGAATAATTGAACTGCTGTTACCGTTTATTATTTGAACTCCTGAACGTTCAGTGAAGAGGGCGTTCTGCTGGTGTTTTTGTATCGCCGCCACGCCTCCTCATGACTCAGTTAACAGCAGCATAATGAATGAAGCACACTCTTAAAACAGCACTGGCAGCTCACATAAACACAGCAGAGAAGCAGCGAGTGCTGGTCTGAAAACTGGTGAAACTGAGCTTACAGAGTGGAATAAATATGTTCTAATAATGCTGATGTGATTTAAACAACCAACACTCCTGCAAACAATGAAGGAGGTAAACAAACGTCACCTCAAGATCGTCTAATGAGACAAATCTGATATCAGAAAATAGGATTTCTGCAGCAACAAGGTGATTCCCAAAGAGCTGTTAGCTGAAAAAAGCATTCAGGCAGAAAAAAGGCTCCTAACTCAAGGGATGAACCAGTGTTGTGTCGACACAGAACAGACAACTTAGCAAAGAAGCCATTTTAAACTGGATCTTTAGGCACTTTGTCACAAAGACACATCATTTGTTCCCATTTCTTTAGCTGCATCTATGAAAAACAGCAAAGAAAACACAGTTTGACAGACAGAAAATAGGATTTCTGCAGCAACAAGGTGATTCCCAAAGAGCTATTAGCTGAAAACTTGGCATATCTCAGCATGGTGTGCAGTGTGTCCTTAAAACATTTGAGGAAACTGGACAAGTGGAGGACAAAAGAAGAAGTGTCAGGCCTAAAAAACTATCTCCAGCAGATGAACAGGATCTGAAAGTGATGTCCTTAAGAAAGAGGAAAAAATCCAGCTGTGACCTGACAGGACCTGAGAGATGCATCTGGACCTTCAGCTGATCCATCTACTGTTGGCCCAAGCCTCATCAGAAATGGTCTCCATGGAAGGGTGGCTGTCAAGAAGCCGTTCTTAAGGAAGGGAAACAGGGAGAAAAGGCTGAGCTGTGCCAAATGACACAAGAAGTGGACTGAAAATCAGTGGCAACAGGTCTTATGGAGGGATGAATCCTCCCCAGAGCCCGGACCTCAACATTATTGAAGCAGTGTGGGATCATCTGACAGAGAACGGAACAAAAGGCAGCCCACATCCAAAGAAGAGCTTTGGGATGTCCTTCAAGAAGCCTGGAGAACTATTCCTGAAGACTCCTTAAAGAAATGACAGAAAGCTTGTCTCAGAGGGTTCAGGCTGTGTTGGAGAATAAAGGAGCTCAGACCAGAGATTCACTTTAAAGCTGCTGAGAACTGAGAAAAAACTCTGGTTCTGCCTCAGATTCTGGGTTTAAGTTCATGTTTGAACATGTTTCAGTGAATCTGATGAAATCAAATGTCTAAAGAATGATGGCTGGTTCATTACCGTCACATGATGGAAAAAATTAAAATGTGTTGTTTTCATAGAACATCTTCAAAGATTCAAACTTAAAGCAGATTTGTGAAACTGAGCACATTTCCTGACCACACCTCAGCTCCACCACAAACAAAGACAGATGTCATGCTCCTGTTCTCCATCACTGCCAGCTTTAAGTCTCTTTAAGACCTTTAAGGACCTCCAACCAGAGCAGAAAACGTTACTGAAGCTTGCAGAGTTTTATGAAGCTGCATACTTCATGGAAGAGCTGCAGCCTCCTGATAAACCTTTCATGGGAGTGTGTGCTCCAAACCACAGAAAAGCTCCGCTTGTAAAGCTTAAAATCTAATATATTTCTATGAGAAATGTGCCTATTAAGGTCCGTTTAAAAACAAATGATTGTTCTCTTAAACAGCTTTTTCATTGATGAGCCAAAAGAGACAAAACGGGCTTCTTCTCCTGGATTTTGCACCTTTAAAACTTAGAGGTTTGCAGTGATCTGATCATCACATCATGTCTGCTCTCTGCGGCAGAACAAGCTGTGTAAAAGAGCTGAAAGTGCCTCAGTTTAAAGCGCATGGATCAGTAAAAAAACAGCAGAACAATCTAACTGAAGCGCGCTAAATCTTCGGCAAAGCAGCGCGTAAAACGGCTCCAACGCGCGCAAAAAGCGCACCGGCCCGGTGCCAGCGTCTCACCTGGTCGGTCTGCAGGCTCTGCGCGGTGCCGTAGCGGCAGTAAGTGACAAAGTGCTCGCAGTTGTTCCACAGCAGGCTGTAGGACACGCTGCCGACCAGCCGCTCCGCCCGCCGGGCCACCTCCTCCCCCGGCAGCGGGCTGCGGCGCACCGCCCGGTCCATGGCGTTCAGGAGGATGCCGGCTCCGTACGCGAAGTCCTCCACAGAGTCCACGCGGATGCTCGCGCGCTTGGAGAGGACTCCGAGCAGCAGCCGAGTGTTGGTCACCATCTCCTGGATCTGGCGGCTGTCGGCGGTCAGCACCGGCAGGATGTCCGGGATGAGGTGCGCCACGCGGTTGTCGCCCAGGTAGATGCCGAAGTGGGTGAAGAGAGTCCGGGGGACCTCCAGCAGGTCTCCCCGCTGGAACTTCTGCGGGAGGGGCTCATCCCGCTCAGTGCGCCGGGCGGACTGCGGCTCTCCGCGGTCTCTGCCCAGAGGCGGCAGCAGGCTGGACAGCTTGATGTGCGCGAGGAGGAAGAGCCTCTCCAGGAGGAAGGTGAGCGTGTCCAGCATGACTGCGAATCTGAGCGCGCGATCGCTTTCTGTGTGACCTGCTCTCAGCTGTCCGCGGGATTTTCCTCCCGGAGGAGGGTGTGTGGAGGTGTGCGTGTTTGGAGGATGACGTCATGATGACGAAGACGCGCACACAGGAGGAAAAAAAACGGCACCGTGGAAACTTGGAGAACAAGAAACACTTTGGAAACAATAAAATGTCACAAACATCTCTGAAAGATCGTCTTCTTCTGTGTTTTTGCTTTAGCCCTGTTGGGTTTGGCCCCTCGGGGCCTTTCAGGGACCTCAGATCGACAACACCGAACCTCGACTTTGCCTCAAAGGCTCCAAGAAAAACCACATTTCCATCCTCGTGCCAAGCAAATGTAGCACACTCATAATTTCCAGCACAGCAAATGTCGTTCACACGCATTCATCATCGGTGCTGTGGGAACTGTGTGCAGCAACAAATGGCCTCGCGCGCGCGCGCGCACTCTGAGGTGCGTGTGTGAACTGCAGGCTCAGCTCTCTGAGGGTTCTCTGAGTTCACTCAGCCGCCTGCATTTTAAAAGCTTGTTTAGAGACGAACTGCTTTCTCTGCTCCAACTGCGCAGAAACCACAGAAGAAGAAGTAAACCACAGTGTACCTGCGCCTGTATCTGGAAGTTTCCCTGCCCTCCACAAGCAAAGAAACACTCAGCAGGTCCACGAATGTTTCTGTAAAATGTTGAATTAAGGCAGCATTTACTCAGCGGACTTTGTTATGCAGAAGATGTGAAATTAAAGGGGTCAAATTATGGAAAAATCACCATTTTCTGGCTTTGAGAACAACTCCCATCTGCACTGTGCTCCATCTAACTGCCTCAGAAAGCTCCGTCAGGTGGTGTAACTGCAGCAAATCTGCACAACCTTCACCTTCTGTGTGAATCAGATATTAATAAATCCTCTTTTATCACTATTTACAAGTGATTGAGGCCAATCTCAGGTGAAAATTCAAGCATCTGACTGCGAGTTTGTCTCCATATGAACCAGAACTGGAGGGGAGTTCATTTACTAGTTAAATGAGAGCCTGAAGCTGCTTGTCATTCACTCCTAACTCCGGTCATTGATTAGCCTCCTGCTTTCCTTTTTTCTTCCGCTGAAGGGAAGGAGGATTTTGAGGGATTAAGGGTAGATTATGGGGACACACACGGACTCCCACACTGAGCCTCCACCTCCCACTGAGGCCGCCTGACTGGCGCTGAATAAGTGCAGAAGGATGGGATCCGAGTGTTGAAAGAGTGTGTTGATGCTGCTGTGAATGAGCTGCTGTGAAAGGATGAATGGAGCTGAGTGACGGCATGACAGGGCCAGATCTGTGAGTGTGTGCACAACTGGTTTATGTGTCTTTTGGGGACCTGGGCATTGCAGACATGATGAGGACATTGGTGCAAAGAGAGGACGCTGCAGAAGATCCTCACTTTCAGGTGTTTTTCCTTAAGATCACATGGGATATTCCACGAAAACCTGCTTGGTTTAGTCTGATAATCTTCTTTAATCCTAAAAGAAAACCTTTTGATTATCAGAGATAAAGAGAAACTGTAAATGAGATAAATGACCCAAAGTTTATGAAGGCAGTAAATTTAATCACCTAATTCGGATGTGGTGACATCACCGATGACATCACTGCACTTTGGATTCCACAACTTCCAGCAAACATTGGATTTTTAACACATTTCCACATGATTTTCTGTTATTTTTTCCTTTTTTATCCTTTTCTGAATGTATGAACACAACTATGAACAAAACTGCTCCAACTTTGGAATCTTTTTCATGTTTTTTGGTCTTTTTATCCACATAAAAGCCACAGAAAATCAGTAAAATTAATGTCAGTGTTCATATCTGTTAGTTTAATTTGTTCTCAGAGTCCAGAAATCTTCAGTCAGGAAGAGGAATAACAGCTCAGTGGGCTCATCAAAGTGTCTGATCCCCCCCCCGGTACTTCATCAGCATTCAGACCCCCCCGAGCCCCATCTACCTCCACCTCCAGCAGCTCTCGGGTTTGTCTTCTGCAACATGCAACCAGTCGCTGCTCAGGACTGCTGGAGGCTGAAAGACGTCAAACAAGAGGAAAAACAACACAAAACAAGAAGCTGCTCGAGTTTCACTTTGTTGACCAAGTAAAAAAGCAGAAATATGACACAGTTGACGACAGGAGTCCAGGCTTCAGGTCGATGACCCTTAAAATTCAGTCGTTTTCAGCAGCAAACTGCAGCCTGATCTCCTGAAAAGGAGGAAACGCTCCACACCAAGTTATTACAATGCTTCTGTGTCATTTTAAGCTACATATTTAAAGCTTTTGCCCTTATTTCTACCACTTCACAGTAGTTACGCTGGAATGTGTGATAGCAGGAGACCCTCCATCATGTAGCCGAACCATGTGAACGGCGTAAAATGAGGTGTTAGAAGCTTAAAATGTGTATAAAATGCACTGGAGCAGCAACACGCTGCTGTAAACATGTTAGACTCCCAGCTGGTGTTTAACTGGTGTTTTAGGGATGTTTTAGGGATGAATAACCAGAACCAGAGACAATGGAAATGTGTGTTTGAGTCACTGTTGACAGAAGAAATGCAGATTCTGAATTAGCACATTTTCTTTTGAATGTACATTAAACACCAGCTGGTATTATTAGCACTAAACGCAGTATTTTCACTCTTTTATCATTAAACTGTTTAAATTTGAGGACTTATTTCATTATTCTTGATCATTAATCCAGATTGATTTGAACTTTTTTAAAGATAAACGTCTTTGTTCAAACGGTTTCTGAGGCGAGATCCTGTTTTTATTCATTTATTTAATCATTCAAATTGTTTTAATTGATATAAATTTGTCATCTTAAATGGCATTTTGTCAGGCCCTGGATTTATTTTAATCCAGAGCCTCCTTCGGGTCCTAATTTGATCAGGATACAGACTCTTTTTTTACCGTTTTCTTTTCTTTGAGTTATTATTTCGACTAATTACAACATTCAGAATCTGTTGTTTTGAGTCTCTTTCACTGGTTTTTGGCTCTTTCTTGTCATTTAGACTCTAAAAGTTTATTTGCATCAGACATGTCTTTGTGTTGTTGCTTTATTTTCCTTTTAAAAGATAATAAAGACTGGAAAGTATTAGCATATCTCAGTGTGTAAAGGCAGCAGGCCTGAGCTGGACACCCGTGACCTCTGACCCCCTCAGACGGCGCTGCATCAAGAACCGTCATTCATCACCAGCTGATAGAAGCGCATGGACAAGGGATTACTGTGGAAACCTTTGTCGAGCTCTACAAAACAGAGTTAAACTCACAAACACCACTTCAAACTTCAGACAAAATATGCTCAGTCAGTCTATAAATACGCTGCGATCCTTTTTGTTCAGTCGAACTTCGGGAGGCAAAGCGACAAAGAGAAGCCTCACAATGTGTGCGAGAACCGCACAAAAAGAGAAAAATGGAGGCCAAAAGAAGCACAAAGAGGGAAGAAAAATGACGAATGGGATGCGATTTATCTCCTTTTATCGGCTGTGACAGCGCGGCAGAGAGACTTTTAACCTCCCAACGCACGAGAACCAGCCATCCACCGAGTAAATATCAGAGAAAGATTCATTCAGATGTCTAGTTTTAGTTTTCAGACAACTTTCAAACGTATCGGCCTATGGACCATGTGGGTACACCACAGGTGGAGAAGCACTGTGCAGCTCCTGGGTGACTTCTTCCAGTCCACTTCCTGCACTGTGGCAGTGATATTTTATCAGTAATGACCTCAGGTATAAACGGTTATGCCACAGCTTGTTCTCAACTGATGCATCAGTCAGCCCATGATGATGGGCAGCTGTAGCTCAGAAAGGCTCAGGGTTTCCCTTCAGTCAGAGGGTTGATCCTCCCCCAGTCTACATGTCGAAGCACGACAGCTGTGAGTTCCTCAGGAATCAGACAGCGTTTGCTTCAAGTTAAGATGCTTGATTTTGTATTTGGGGGTCAAATCTTCACCATTAACTGTTTTCCATGTTTATCTAATTATTAAATGGTCAAATAGATACAACAGAGGCGGGTGTTGGTGGTGATCCTCACCTCTAACTTCTTATATCCACAATGCCATGTCTCAGCTTCACTCTTTACAAAATCCATCCTTCACCCTCAATGATACTTGAAATTCAGTCATTTTCAGCAGCAGACTAAACGTCCGATCTCATTTGGCGTGTTATTACGAAGTTTTTTGTACTTTTATGTGTCATTTTAAGCTACATATTTAAAGGAAATGACATCTTGATTTTGTATTTGGGGGCCAAATCTTCACCATTAACTATTTTCCATGTTTATCTAATTATTAAATGGTCAAATGGATACAACAGAGGCAGGTGTTGGTGGTGATCCTCACCTCTAACTTCTTATATCCACAATGCCATGTCTCAGCTTCACTCTTTACAAAATCCATCCTCCACCCTCAATGATACTTGAAATTCAGTCGTTTTCAGCAGCAGACTAAAGTCCGATCTCATTTGGCGTGTTATTACGAAGTTTTTTGTACTTTTATGTGTCATTTTAAGCTATAAATTTCAAGGAAATGACGTCTTGATTATGTATTTGGGGGCCAAATCTTCACCATTAACTGTTTTCCATGTTTATCTAATTATTAAATGGTCAAATGGATACAAAGGAGGCGGGTGTTGGTGGTGATCCTCACCTCTACCTTCTTATATCCACAATGCCATGTCTCAGCTTCACTCTTTTACAAAATCCATCCTCCACCCTCAATGATACTTGAAATTCAGTCATTTTCAGCAGCAGACTACAGTCCGATCTCATTTGGCGTGTTATTAGGAAGTTTTTTGTACTTTTATGTGTCATTTTAAGCTATAAATTTCAAGGAAATTACATCTTGATTATGTATTTGGGGGTAAAATCTTCACCATTAACTGTTTTCCATGTTTATCTAATTATTAAATGGTCAAATGGATACAACAGAGGCGGGTGTTGGTGGTGATCCTCACCTCTACCTTCTTATATCCACAATGCCATGTCTCAGCTTCACTCTTTACAAAATCCATCCTCCACCCTCAATGATACTTGAAATTCAGTCGTTTTCAGCAGCAGACTAAACGTCCGATCTCATTTGGCGTGTTATTACGAAGTTTTTTGTACTTTTATGTGTCATTTTAAGCTATATATTTCAAGAAAATGACGTCTTGATTATGTATTTGGGGGCCAAATCTTCACCATTAACTGTTTTCCATGTTTATCTAATTATTAAATGGTCAAATGGATACAACAGAGGCGGGTGTTGGTGGTGATCCTCACCTCTACCTTCTTATATCCACAATGCCATGTCTCAGCTTCACTCTTTACAAAATCCATCCTCCACCCTCAATGATACTTGAAATTCAGTCGCTTTCAGCAGCAGACTACAGTCCGATCGCATTTGGCGTGTTATTACGAAGGTTTTTGTACTTTTATGTGTCATTTTAAGCTATATATTTCAAGGAAATGACGTCTTGATTATGTATTTGGGGGCCAAATATTCACCATTAACTGTTTTCCATGTTTATCTAATTATTAAATGGTCAAATAGATACAACAGAGGCGGGTGTTGGTGGTGATCCTCACCTCTACCTTCTTATATCCACAATGCCATGTCTCAGCTTCACTCTTTACAAAATCCATCCTCCACCCTCAATGATACTTGAAATTCAGTCGTTTTCAGCAGCAGACTACAGTCCGATCTCATTTGGCGTGTTATTACAAAGTTTTTTGTACTTTTATGTGTCATTTTAAGCCATATAATTCAAGGAAATGACGTCTTGATTATGTATTTGGGGGCCAAATATTCACCATTAACTGTTTTCCATGTTTATCTAATTATTAAATGGTCAAATAGATACAAAGGGGCGGGTGTTGGTGGTGATCCTCACCTCTACCTTCTTATATCCACAATGCCATGTCTCAGCTTCACTCTTTACAAAATCCATCCTCCACCCTCAATGATACTTGAAATTCAGTCATTTTCAGCAGCAGACGACAGTCCGATCTCATTTGGCGTGTTATTACGAAGTTTTTTGTACTTTTATGTGTCATTTTAAGCTACATATTTAAAGGAAATGACATCTTGATTATGTATTTGGGGGTAAAATCTTAACCATTAACTCTTTTCCATGTTTATCTAATTATTAAATGGTCAAATGGATACAACAGAGGCAGGTGTTGGTGGTGATCCTCACCTCTACCTTCTTATATCCACAATGCCATGTCTCAGCTTCACTCTTGACAAAATCCATCCTCCACCCTCAATGATACTTGAAATTCAGTCGTTTTCAGCAGCAGACGACAGTCCGATCGCATTTGGCGTGTTATTACAAAGTTTTTTGTACTTTTATGTGTCATTTTAAGCCATATAATTCAAGGAAATTACGTCTTGATTATGTATTTGGGGGCCAAATCTTCACCATTGACTCTTTTCCATGTTTATCTAATTATTAAATGGTCAAATGGATACAAAGGAGGCAGGTGTTGGTGGTGATCCTCACCTCTACCTTCTTATATCCACAATGCCATGTCTCAGCTTCACTCTTTACAAAATCCATCCTCCACCCTCAATGATACTTGAAATTCAGTCATTTTCAGCAGCAGACTACAGTCCGATCTCATTTGGCGTGTTATTACCAAGTTTTTTGTACTTTTATGTGTCATTTTAAGCTATAAATTTCAAGAAAATGACGTCTTGATTATGTATTTGGGGGTAAAATCGTCACCATTAACTGTTTTCCATGTTTATCTAATTATTAAATGGTCAAACAGATACAACAGAGGCGGGTGTTGGTGGTGATCCTCACCTCTACCTTCTTATATCCACAATGCCATGTCTCAGCTTCACTCTTTACAAAATCCATCCTCCACCCTCAATGATACTTGAAATTCAGTCATTTTCAGCAGCAGACTAAAGTCTGATCTCATTTGGCGTGTTATTACGAAGTTTTTTGTACTTTTATGTGTCATTTTAAGCCATATAATTCAAGGAAATTACGTCTTGATTATGTATTTGGGGGCCAAATCTTCACCATTGACTCTTTTCCATGTTTATCTAATTATTAAATGGTCAAATGGATACAAAGGAGGCGGGTGTTGGTGGTGATCCTCACCTCTTTACCAGGTGCACCCTACTCCCATCTCCTCCCTTAACAGATGACAAACTACCAGCAGACCAACTTTATGTAAGAGTTAATTCATCAGACCAGTCCACATTCTGCCACTGGTCCATTGTAGGCGCTTTCAGCCATGAAAGGAATTCACCGTGTGAATTCTGACCGATCTGCAGCGATGCAGCTAAGTCTTTGTTAGCCAAAACCATCAGAATCCATGAACCTGCCACCAGCTGTCCCAGCTCGGACCTCTTTTGGTGGATACAGACTGCTGTAGACAACACTCAACCAAACCTGCTGTTTAGGAGCTCCTCTGTGAAGTTGAAAGGCTTCTTCAGTTCTTAACTAGTTGGATGGACTATCGGTTTATAAGTTGTAGCGGTCGTTAGCATCTGGCTGGTGGTTACGGTCACATGCCACTGAACTACCTGACCAGTGTGTGGGTGGTTAAAGTCGTTATCACCCGTTTACCTGTTTGAAAGAGCACATTTTGGTCTCAGGATCCAGGTGTGAATGGTTGGAAACTGCCTGGAGAGGAGAGACAACGCTGCTTTGTAGGTGCAGGGAAGGTGACACCCGAGACCACCTCCTCTGTTCAAAGATGGTTTTCCCAGTTTAATATAGATGGTTTCTTTGACTCCTCTCTCAAACCATCGGTCTTCTCTGTCCTCAGTGTTCCTCCTCTTTAAGATGTAGGTGAGCTGCTGAGTCTTGAGCTGAGGAGCCAACTCTGACTTCTTCTGTGGTTTTTCCTCCTGCAGTTTGAACATCTTTCAGAACAACTTTTTCCTCTTAAATTAGGATCAGAAAACGGCTAAAACCTCCATAACATTTTCACATTTTAACCAACAACAAAGTGCTGTTTTTGCACAAAAGAAGTGAGGAACAGAAACAGCATTTTGAGCTCTTGAGTCAGATTTTTCCAGCTAATTTCTAATCTTCATAATGAAAACATCATAAAACACTAAAAACAGATTAAAATCGTCCCTTTTTTGAGCCAAATGTGGAACGAAAACAAGCTGCTGCCAAGAAAAGGAAACTAAGAACAGAGAGTTTGGGAATAAAAATATGTTTAATCTCTTCAGTTTAATATCTACAAAAATCACTTCAATACAGAAAGTTTAAATTAATCTAGAAAACATCCGAAGAATCAAAGCACACTTACAGTTACAGAATAACCTGATAAATTTGAAGCTAAACACTCAGTTTAGAGCAAAGTTGTGTTAATAAAATCTGTGCTGTGACACAAAACGCTCACATGGCTCCACAGAAAGGCTTTGTGGTGGTTTCAGGCTGATTAAAGCGCAGCAATAAGGACACGGCGGCGGCAGATTAGATCAACGGTTCTCAGGTGTTCCTCAGGGCTCAATCATCGGACCTTTAATTTTCCACCTAAAGCTACTTCATCCATCTCAGATCCTGACAATACGTACGATCTGTGTTACTCATGATGAAAATGAAAGATTACATTTCAGAAACTAGTAGGAAACTCAACATGAAGACGGCTCTGAAACATCCCAACAGCATTTCTCTGCTGGTAAACGTGTCCAGTACCCAAATCTCCAGAAAAAGACCAGAAACACGAATGCAGCAGCGACTCGACGGATTAACATGAAGTCCTGCTCAGATGTGGACGTTTTAAATACTATTTTTCTGCTGGAGTTGGTTTTAGGAGATGAATTTAAAGGTTTAATCCAATGATCCAATGATATGTTCATGTATTTTTCCAATGAAACGTTTCCTCTTCGGTTGTTAAAAAGAGAAGAAACCTTCAGCTGAGTCGAGTTTGAGCCTAAAAAAAAAAAAAGAAACGAGATCTGATCAATTCAAACAGGTTTAAAAAGGTTTTCATCCAGTGTTTGGGTTGATTTTAGGGAATGAGTTGAACTAACTTTCTGTTTTCTAGTTAAAATACTTTAAACTATGTTCAGAAAACATTTAGTTCTTCATGAGTTTGGAGTTTTTTCGCTTTCCAGCAACATTATGAAACTTTTCCGGGGTACAAAGACCAGAAACTACAGTTAAAGGGGTTTAATTTTTGGGAAGGAGTCAGCTGAAGTGGGTCATCTGGAACCAGAACTCACTGGGAGGAATTCTATATCCCATCTGACCGCAGAGGAGCTGGAGAGGGATGTCTGGGTTTCCCTCCTGGAGCTGTTGGTTCTGAGACTCGACCTCAAATAAGAGGAAGATGATGGACGGATGGATGGATGGATGGATGGAAAGGGGATGGATGGATGGATGATGGAAAGGGGAAGGATGGATGGATGGATGGACGGATGGATGGATGGATGGACAGAGGGAAGGATGGATGGATGGATGGATGGATGGATGGACAGAGGGAAGGATGGATGGATGGATGGACAGAGGGAAGGATGGATGGATGGACAGAGGGAAGGATGGATGGATGGATGGATGGATGGATGGATGGATGGACGGATGGATGGACAGAGGGAAGGACAGAGGGAAGGACGGATGGATGGATGGATGGATGGATGGATGGATGGATGGACAGAAGGAAAGATGGACGGATGGATGGATGGATGGATGGATGGACGGATGGATGGATGGACAGAGGGAAGGATGGATGGATGGACGGATGGATGGATGGATGGATGGATGGATGGATGGACAGAGGGAAGGATGGATGGACAGAGGGAAGGATGGATGGATGGACGGATGGATGGATGGATGGATGGATGGACAGAGGGAAAGATGGACGGATGGATGGATGGATGGATGGATGGACGGATGGATGGATGGACAGAGGGAAGGATGGATGGATGGACGGATGGATGGATGGATGGATGGATGGATGGATGGACAGAGGGAAGGATGGATGGACAGAGGGAAGGATGGATGGAAGGATGGATGGATGGATGGATGGATGGATGGACAGAAGGAAAGATGGACGGATGGATGGATGGATGGATGGATGGACGGATGGATGGATGGACAGAGGGAAGGATGGATGGATGGACGGATGGATGGATGGATGGATGGATGGATGGATGGACAGAGGGAAGGATGGATGGACAGAGGGAAGGATGGATGGAAGGATGGATGGATGGATGGATGGAAGGATAGAATCAGTTTTTCTTTAGTTTTGAAGAAGTAAGTTTGGAACTGGATCAAGAAACAACAATAAAACAAATTGTCTGCAGGCGTCCGAATCCCAATAATCTTCCCAATAATCTTCCCAATAATCTTCCCAATAATCTTCCCAATAATCCCTTTTCGGTCGATTCTGTCGAGCTGACCCAGATACCGACTGTGGGAAAGTCTAACATGACAAAACAAAGCAGAAAACAACAAAAAGATGCCAGAAAAGAATCAGAAGCAGCTTTGAACGTCTGGTTATTTCCTCAGAGGGAAGATGAAGCACAGATGTGGATCCAGAGTTCATCGGGCTGGGAGCAGATTTCTTTCATTTTGGGTTTTTATGTGGATGTAAAGCTTTCATTTCCACACCTCGCTGTGTTGTTCTGTAACCCTCAGATCTGAACTTTTCCCGTGCTGCTCTGCTCTTAATTCATGCCTGAAAGACTCTATTCTGGTTTTATTGTGCTCCAAAGTCTCAGGACCGGCGTTTATTTACCGTCTCAGACAGCCAGCCGAAGGCGGCTTCGTGTTCAGGAAAAGCTTCAAGCGTTTCACATTTTCTGCGTTCAGGTCTGAGAGAAACAGTAGCTGAAGAATAAAAGCTCACGCCAGGAGGAAAAAAAGCCAAGAAAGAAAGGAGGTGCAGCAGCGATTCAGAGGGTTCGATGGCATCTGAGCCTGTTTGTAATTATGACTGAAAGCCTGAAGGTCACGTGGGGTCGCGGCGAGGCGAGGCAGCCGGCGCTGCTGGTCAGACACGAGGTCAAGGAGCGGCTGGCTCCTCTCATATCTGACTGGAGCGTCTCGAAGCCAAAGCACTGATTTTATCCTCTGAGGGAACCCAAAACAACTGCCCGGTCCTGGGGAGGTCAGAGGTCGCGAAGCCTGCTGCTTTACTCACATTATCAGAGACGATGTCAAACAGTCGGCTCTCAGAAGAGCTCCACAGAGACGCGTTTTTACCTTTTCGGGTTCAATTCGGAGACATTTGGCAGCTTTTCATGTCACACAGCCATCAGGAGTCTGTGGTTCTGTTTGGTTCTGAGCACTTTAAGGACTTCGAAAGATTCACTGATAATAATCTGCAGTTTATTTCTGAACTATTTCAAAACAAAAGTCTTAAACTGTCCCTCAGTTCTTCCTGTTTCCCTCCAATGATCCAGACTTTCTGAAACCTTTAAAGTGTCCTGATCAACAGTTCTGCAGCTTTCTGAAACCTTTAAAGTGTCCTGATCAACAGTTCTGCAGCTTTCTGAAGGAGTTTCAGAGTTTTTCTTTGGACATTTTCCGCTTTTTCCCTAATTTTCAGTCCTTGTTCCTGAACATTTTCAGTGTTTTTTCTTTGTTCAGCCACTTAACTCTGAGCTATGAAGCATTCAGGCAGAAAAAAGGCTCCTAACTCAAGGGATGAACCAGTGTTGTGTCGACACAGAACAGACAACTTAGCAAAGAAGCCATTTTAAACTGGATCTTTAGGCTCTTTGTCACAAAGACACATCATTTGTTCCCATTTCTTTAGCTGCATCTATGAAAAACAGCAAAGAAAACACAGTTTGACAGACAGAAAATAGGATTTCTGCAGCAACAAGGTGATTCCCAAAGAGCTATTAGCTGAAAACTTGGCATATCTCAGCATGGTGTGCAGTGTGTCCTTAAAACATTTGAGGAAACTGGACAAGTGGAGGACAAAAGAAGAAGAGTCAGGCCTAAAAAACGGAGCACTTCAGACCTGCTTTCAACACATCGACTTCAAAGAGACTGGTGGCCTCACCCATCTCCTGCTTTCACCTCCTCTGTCACCAGCCGACATCATTTTCTCGTGTCCTTTGTGTCTTTCATCGATTCTTTCTTCAGATAAGCAGATTATTGGGCTCTGCTGCTCCTCTCCTTGCTTCCTGCGTCTGTTTGACTTTGATGAGAACTTTCAGTGCGAATCGCTCCCAGATGTGTCCCGTCGGGCTGCCATGAATCTCCCTGCAGACGCCGGTTTGAAGCGTTAATAAAGTGCATTGTGATTATACTGATGACGGCTTAAGAGCTGAAATGCATGTTTTTGTCCCACAACGAAGACGCCTTTTGATCAGATCTGAGGGCTCTGCGGTCCCATAATGAATGCAGCATGGGGTGTTTAAGGTCTGAGGCTCCACTTTCAGACAGTCTGATTCACTGCTATGAAGCTGTTGTTTACTCTGTTCTTTTGATGATCTGTTTCAGAAACGCTGCCAATTGTCTATGATCTATGGAGCCTAAAACGCTCACTTTGGCCTGAAAGAAGCGGAACCATGAGAACATTTACTGAGGTTTAATTTCAGCTGAAAACAAGAAGGAAACAGCCTGCTTCAGTTGAGTTTCCTGGAAGTTTTCCTTTGATTTCTACTGTGGAAAAAAAGACTTAAATCTGCACCAAATCTCATAACCTTATCAATTTATGCCCCGCAGGTCTCTAAAGATTCAACTCATGGATGTGATTTCAAGCCGTGACGTGTCCCTTTGTGTTTCTGTTGAGGTAAAGTGTCTCACGTCCCCTTCGTGCCTCCTCCTGGACGCTCAGTCCACCAGTGATTTGAGGTCAGGCAGCCCTCTCAGTGTCAGGTCCAGCAGCATCTGTCCGTAAGCTTTACCCTGAAGAAAAGACAAAACACAAAGATCTGTGTGAGTTTACAAGATGTGTTGGAATTCCCCGCTTTACGAGGAGTGTGGATCAGCACGCTGGGAGCGCCTCTTTGATGTTTTGGAGGTTCCAGCGAGGTGGGAAAGGAAACTTTACAGGGGCGTTAGAGAATGGAGGCTTTGAGAAGCCTTTGTTCTCTGCACTGCAGCATGCTGAAGGTAAAAGATGCTTCAAACACATTTGCACCAATCAGCACCTCTCTGCAGTCAGAAGCTTCTTCTTCTTCCATCTCTGAGCTTCGTCACGTTTAACTTGACATGAGACGATGACTTAAAGTGTCAAACTGAACTGTTACAGAAGTTTAGAACAGAGACAGACGGCGTTTGAGCTCCCTGAGCCGTCTGTGTTGGACAGAACTCTGAAGGGTTTTATTGGACTTACAGAAACATGCAAAGGTTATTTTCACCTCTTCTGAGGAAACTCGGACTGTTCGAATAGATGCTGGATCTCTTCTCCCTTCAACAAAACCACATGAAACCACACTTTTCTTTTCTCTTCTGACCTGAACGTCTCATGTGGGGAACGACACAGCTGCACAGCTGCAGAGCTGCAGAGCTGCAGAGATGCACAGCTGCAGAGATGTAGAGCTGCAGAGATGCAGAGCTACACAGCTGCAGAGATGCAGAGCTGCAGAGATGCAGAGCTGCAGAGCTGCAGAGATGCAGAGCTGCACAGCTACAGAGATGCAGAGCTACACAGCTGCAGAGCTGCACAGCTGCAGAGCTACACAGCTGCAGAGCTGCACAGCTGCAGAGCTACACAGCTGCACAGCTGCAGAGCTGCACAGCTGCAGAGATGCACAGCTGCAGAGATGCAGAGCTGCAGAGCTGTAGAGCTACACAGCTGCAGAGATGCAGAGCTGCACAGCTGCAGAGATGCAGAGCTACACAGCTGCAGAGCTGCACAGCTGCAGAGCTACACAGCTGCAGAGCTGCACAGCTGCAGAGCTACACAGCTGCACAGCTGCAGAGCTGCACAGCTGCAGAGCTACACAGCTGCAGAGCTACACAGCTGCAGAGCTGCAGAGATGCAGAGCTACACAGCTGCAGAGCTGCAGAGATGCACAGCTGCAGAGATGCAGAGCTACACAGCTGCAGAGCTACACAGCTGCAGAGCTACACAGCTGCACAGCTGCAGAGATGCAGAGCTGCACAGCTGCAGAGATGCAGAGATGCACAGCTGCAGAGATGCACAGCTGCAGAGATGCACAGCTGCAGAGATGCAGAGCTACACAGCTGCAGAGCTACACAGCTGCAGAGATGCAGAGCTGCAGAGCTGCAGAGCTGCACAGCTGCAGAGATGCACAGCTGCAGAGATGCATCAAACCTCCTGAGAAATGCAGCTGCTATGAAGCGTCATCATCATATGATACGATAAAAGAACTGGTCGGCTGAGCCTGGCCATGTATCCAACTATTTAGTTTCATAAATAATGTACGTCTCAAAGTTTATAATACTTCTTCACTCTTTCAGAGGCTAAACTGAATCATTTTGTTCCTTCTTTACTCCTCCAGTCACTCCAGCTCTCTATATAGATACAGATGGTTCCTCTATTGATCCCAGAGGGAAACAGATTAGCAGTTAGCTGTAAGTTAGCAGTTAGCTGTAAGCTAGCAGTTAGCTGTAAGTTAGCAGTTAGCTGTAAGCTAGCAGTTAGCTGTAAGCTAGCAGTTAGCTGTAAGCTAGCAACAGATGCTAGCAAACAATGCTTTCTCATCAGCAGTAATGGACCAAGCCGGAGATGTGCACAGTGTAACTCGTAGTAATGCATGTGAACCGTTAATTACTGCGTTTAAACATTTTGGATATATTAACCTCATTAAACAGTTGTACCTGGAGACCTCCATCTTTATCAGAAACATGCTGATAATGTAACGCTAACACACCGAGAGTGAGGAGAGGACCGGTGTTGTGTTGGAAACACACCTTAAACACAGCTGCAGGTTGTCTGAGTTACAGAACGGAACCGTTCAGCTAGAAAGCTTCAGCTAACAAAGTAATGTGGGAACAATAATGTTCATCTTTCAGAAAGGAACAGCAGTAACTCCTTAGAAGTTGGTGTCCGTCATCTTCATTAGCTAAGCTGTTAGCGTTAGCTTCAGCTAACAAAGTAATGTGGGAATAATAATGTTCATCTTTCAGAAAGGAACAGCAGTAACTCCTTAGCTAAGCTGTTAGCGTTAGCTGCTGCTAAAGGAAGAAATAAATCAATAAATAAACCATGAGGAGTTATCTCTCAGATGCTTCCATTTCCCTGCTCTGAAGTTCAGGCTCTGAGAGTTGGAACTGATCCTCTTTGTGGCTCAGTTCCTTCAGTCCAGCGTTGAACTGGACCAAGTTGTTAAAACAGTGGGATGAAAAGTGGCTGCTGCACATTCACAGTCTTTAGCTAACTCTGCTGGAACATTAGCCTCAGATATAGTTTATCCACTGGGCTCTTATATCCTCTGAGGCTGCTGCTGGATGGAAGATGCATGCTCCTCAGTGCAGCTGACAGCAGAACATTTCCACCAGAAGCTGGCTTCATCCGCCCAGCAGGGTGGCTGTGAGTGGGCGGGGCTTAGCAGAGGAGGCGGAGCAGTCACAGTCTTTAGCTAACTCTGCTGGAACATTAGCCTCAGATATAGTTTATCCACTGGGCTCTTATATCCTCTGAGGCTGCTGCTGGATGGAAGATGCATGCTCCTCAGTGCAGCTGACAGCAGAACATTTCCACCAGAAGCTGGCTTCATCCGTCCAGCAGGGTGGCTGTGAGTGGGCGGGGCTTAGCAGAGGAGGCGGAGCAGTCACAGTCTTTAGCTAACTCTGCTGGAACATTAGCCTCAGATATAGTTTATCCACTGGGCTCTTATAGCCGGAGTTCTGTGGGAGGGAGTTAAAACCTCCCATCGGAGGTCACGACCCGGTGCAGGTTACAGTAAAGCTGTGAAAGGCGACATGTGTGTGCGTTACCTGGGGGTCGCTGCGCAGCGAGGCCACCCCTCCCCCTCCCAGCGAGCTCTGCAGGACGAAGTTCAGGCTGTGGATCCCCGGCAGAGTGTATCTGCAAACCACAAGAGACGCCAGGCCTGTTACAGCCGTACACCAGCTGTTAAACACCAGCAGAATGTGTGTGAAATGTGTGAGTCTGTGGTTTACTGGTGAAATGTGTGAGTCTGTGGTTTACTGGTGAAATGTGTGAGTCTGTGGTTTACTGGTGAAATGTGTGAGTCTGTGGTTTACTGGTGAAATGTGTGAGTCTGTGGTTTACTGGTGAAATGTGTGTGTCTGAGTCTGTGGTTTACTGGTGAAATGTGTGTGTGTGAGTCTGTGGTTTACTGGTGAAATGTGTGTGTCTGTGGTTTACTGGTGAAATGTGTGAGTCTGTGGTTTACTGGTGAAATGTGTGAGTCTGTGGTTTACTGGTGAAATGTGTGAGTCTGTGGTTTACTGGTGAAATGTGTGAGTCTGTGGTTTACTGGTGAAATGTGTGTGTGAGTCTGTGGTTTACTGGTGAAATGTGTGAGTCTGTGGTTTACTGGTGAAATGTGTGTGTCTGTGGTTTACTGGTGAAATGTGTGAGTCTGTGGTTTAATGGTGAAATGTGTGAGTCTGTGGTTTAATGGTGAAATGTGTGAGTCTGTGGTTTACTGGTGAAATGTGTGTGTCTGTGGTTTACTGGTGAAATGTGTGAGTCTGTGGTTTACTGGTGAAATGTGTGTGTCTGTGGTTTACTGGTGAAATGTGTGAGTCTGTGGTTTAATGGTGAAATGTGTGAGTCTGTGGTTTACTGGTGAAATGTGTGTGTCTGTGGTTTACTGGTGAAATGTGTGTGTCTGTGGTTTACTGGTGAAATGTGTGAGTCTGTGGTTTACTGGTGAAATGTGTGTGTCTGTGGTTTACTGGTGAAATGTGTGAGTCTGTGGTTTAATGGTGAAATGTGTGAGTCTGTGGTTTACTGGTGAAATGTGTGAGTCTGTGGTTTACTGGTGAAATGTGTGAGTCTGTGGTTTACTGGTGAAATGTGTGAGTCTGTGGTTTACTGGTGAAATGTGTGAGTCTGTGGTTTACTGGTGAAATGTGTGAGTCTGTGGTTTACTGGTGAAATGTGTGTGTGAGTCAGTGGTTTACTGGTGAAATGTGTGAGTCAGTGGTTTACTGGTGAAATGTGTGAGTCTGTGGTTTACTGGTGAAATGTGTGAGTCTGTGGTTTACTGGTGAAATGTGTGAGTCTGTGGTTTACTGGTGAAATGTGTGTGTGAGTCTGTGGTTTACTGGTGAAATGTGTGAGTCTGTGGTTTACTGGTGAAATGTGTGAGTCTGTGGTTTACTGGTGAAATGTGTGAGTCTGTGGTTGTGTACAGAGCTTACAGTGTGTGTGTAAGTGTTTAAACGTGTGTGCGCTTGTTAATCGCCGCGGTGGCGGTGCACTAATGAAGCGTTTGGAGGTGCAGGTCAGTGGGATTTTACAGCCTCCAGGTCTTCATTAAGCTAATCGCTAACAGTCGCCACATGTAGCTCAGCCTCCGGCTCCGTCACCAACAGATCCACCGCCGGCTGGACGCCACGCTCAGAGCTCAGAATACGCACACCATGCTGAGATATGCCAAGTTTTCAGCTAATAGCTCTTTGGGAATCACCTTGTTGCTGCAGAAATCCTATTTTCTGTCTGTCAAACTGTGTTTTCTTTGCTGTTTTTCATAGATGCAGCTAAAGAAATGGGAACAAATGATGTGTCTTTGTGACAAAGTGCCTAAAGATCCAGTTTAAAATGGCTTCTTTGCTAAGTTGTCTGTTCTGTGTCGACACAACACTGGTTCATCCCTTGAGTTAGGAGCCTTTTTTCTGCCTGAATGCTTCATAGCTCAGAGTTAAGCGGCTGAACAAAGAAAAAACACTGAAAATGTTCAGGAACAAGGACTGAAAATGAGTGAAAAAGCAGAAAATGTCCAAAGAAAAACTCTGAAAGACCCCATAAGACCTGTTGCCACTGATTTTCAGTCCACTTCTTGTGTTATTTTGCACAGCTCAGCCTTTTCTCCCTGTTTCCCTTCCTTAAGAACGGCTTCTTGACAGCCACCCTTCCATGGAGACCATTTCTGATGAGGCTTGGGCCAACAGTAGATGGATCAGCTGAAGGTCCAGATGCATCTCTCAGGTCCTGTCAGGTCACAGCTGGATTTTTTCCTCTTTCTTAAGGACATCACTTTCAGATCCTGTTCATCTGCTGTAGATAGTTTTTTAGGCCTGACTCTTCTTCTTTTGTCCTCCACTTGTCCAGTTTCCTCAAATGTTTTAAGGACACACTGCACACCATGCTGAGATATGCCAAGTTTTCAGCTAATAGCTCTTTGGGAATCACCTTGTTGCTGCAGAAATCCTATTTTCTGTCTGTCAAACTGTGCTTTCTTTGCTGTTTTTCATAGATGCAGCTATTTGCTCTCATGTGACTCGGATCTGGTTTCTTCACCACAGTGTGAACAGAACAAGTCGTGTTTTTCGGTCATAAATCCGTTTTAATGCGACTTCTTCTTCACATTCAGGCAGAAGTCACCACATAACGGTGTCTTCTCCAAACGTGAAGGAAGGGAGCGAGTCGCTGGGCTTCATGAGCTCCTGGGGGAGAATTCCTGCATCCAGTGACGTCTTTGTTCTTTTGCTCATTCGGTTCGGCTCAGAACGGTGAAATCTGACATCAGCCACATTAAATAAAGAGTAAATGTGAACAGGCCAGCAAAAATCTGAGCAATAAACTGTAATTAAGTACTAAAGCCTGCAGTCTGAACGTAGGCATAGTTTTTATGATGGTGGGGGGGGGGCTGCCCAACTCTCTGAAACACAGTGAAAAAGCAGCCAAAGAAGGCTCTGAAAGACCTTCAGAAAGCCTGAAGAACTATTCAAGACCACTTTAAAAGATTAAAGAAAGACTTTCCTGAGTCTTTGGACTTGATCCTGATTAATAAGGATCCTGCCAATAAAATATAGTTGGTCAATAGTTCTATTGACCAACTATATTCAGAGTTTTTCTTTGGACATTTTCTGCTTTTTCACTCATTTTCAGTCCTTGTTCCTGAACATTTTCAGTGTTTTTTCTTTGTTCAGCCACTTAACTCTGACCTTTGACCCATTCAGGCAGGAAAAAGGCTCCTAACTCAAGGGATGAACCAGTGTTGTGTCGACACAGAATAGATGGATTTAAATGATCAGCATATCTGTGACTCTCACAGCCGACTTGCCATTTTGAGGAGTTTGACTCTCTTGGACAGCAACAGGTCCAGGAGCTGAACCCATCCTTCCCTCTCCAGCTCCTCCTGGGGATCCCGAGGCGTTCCCAGGCCACATGGGATCTATAATCCCTCCAGAGAGTTCTGGTTCTGCCTCCTCCCAGTTGGACGAGCCTGAAAAACCTCCAAAGGGAGGCGACCAGGAGGCATCCTAACCGGATGAACCAGCTACAGTATGGTCGGGGTTTGTGTCTCACCCATAAAAGATACATATTTAGATATTTAGATAGATTTAGGGACGATATCTTCTAAAATAAAGCTGCTAAAATAAAGCAGGGCTTAGTTTAGACTTGAACTCTGACAACTTTAGACCTAAATAGTTAAACTCTTACGTCCTAGTCTGACTCACGCGCTCCACAGACTCGAGATCTGACATCGAACCTTTTTGCTCTTTTGTACAAAAGACTTGAATCTGACCTGTTAAAAGTCTTCATCTTGAATTGGACTCGTACACATCTTGCTGGCTCACACCTCCTTGTTGTTGTCATCTAATAACTTCATCTTGACGTGAGACTTTGGGCTCGACTTGAGCCTGATCTCTGGTGACCTGCTGCTGACAAGATCTAAAGTCTTCATATTGAGATGAACTCAAACTCTACAGACTTGAGATCTGACATAGAACCTTTTTGCTCATTTGTCATTGACCCGTTTGGACAAAAGACTTGAATCTGACCTCTTAAAAGTCTTCATATTGAGTTGAACTCAAACTCTACAGACTCTGACCCACTTTGAAGACTTGAAATCTGACATCTTGGTGCCTAAAACGAGTCCTTGGACTTGTGCTCTGATAACTTCATCTTCATCTACTGGACTTTGACTTCAACTTTCATCCCAGAGACTTGAAATGTGACTGATTTTTGTTCTACAGACTTGGCTCGACTTGAGCCTGGTGACCTGATGCTGACTTTGTTCCCTAAAGGTCTGATATCAGACTTGGACACAAGACCTAAAGTCTTCATATTGAGTTGGACTCAAACTCTACAGACTTGAGACCCACTTTGAAGACTTGAAATCTGACATCTTGGTGCCTAAAACGAGTCCTTGGACTTGTGCTCTGATAGCTTCATCTTCATCTACTGGACTTTGACTTCAACTTTCATCCCAGAGGCTTGAAAAGTGTCTGATTTTTGCTCTACAGACTTGAGCCTGATCTCTGGTGACCTGATGCTGACTGGACTTTGTCCCTAAAGGTCTGATATCAGACACCTAAACTCCTCATCTTGACTCAGGATCAACAGCTCTAGAAGACTTGGGGTTGTGCTCCAAATGCATGAAGTTGACCTGAACTCGAGCTCTAAACACCTGAGACCTGACTTTGCTTTGCTTTGTTCAGCTCAGGACTTCAGGCTTTGGACATGTCCTCTCAGGGAGGTGAAGCCCAGAATCTAAGACATGACTCGGACCTGCTATCCAACCCCACCGACAGCCTTGAACCTGTGTGGAGCATTAAAACAGGAACTTAAACTTCCCGTAAACATCTTGAGGAGTCGGATTAGGTAAAACAGGTCAACTCGGACCTTTTTGGGGCTTTAAAAGTTCAGAGTTTGCAGTGAGAAGTTGTTCTGATTGGCTTCTATGCAAAAACACAAAGATGTGGTGGACTCTAATGTGGTCTGGACCTGGTCTGTGTTGCGTTTCCATGTTTGTGCGGCGTCTCGCCGCCTCAGTTATGACTAATATCTGCTCCGACGGTGACCTCATCGACCACAGCTGCTGACTGCCGCTGTTTTATGCTCAAAGTGTTGAAATGTCTGAGACAAGCTCCTCAGGAAAGTGTTCATATCTTAAGAAAACCACAGGAAGCTCCTCTAAGCTGCTTTTATCCGTCTGTTTTTGTCTCACCGTGTCACGGCGTTGCCCAGGCCCGGCTCGATGAGGTGGGAGAAGTATTCCTCCACCACAGAGGAAGTCAGGTGTTTCTTCAGGTAAGGGAAGAAGAGGGGATGACGAGCTATCACCCCTAAAGAAAGAAGAAGAAAGAGTTCACTCTTTGCTCGGCTTTCTTTCCAGAAACACATTTTCAGAGACCAGTCGTGGTGTTTTCTGCTCCTCGGATGTCTGTTTATCAACCATTAAGTTAACTTTATATATCCAGGTCTTAATATTCAGGTCTTAAAATTAGGAAAACAACATATTACAGCATCATTATTCACTAGAATAACCTGACTGCTCCCACAGGAGTTAAGAAGGCAGCATTCAGGTGTGTTTTAACACGATGCCAAGGAGGAAATACATCAGCAATGATCTCAGAGAAGCAGCTGCTGCTGCCCATCAGTCTGGGAAGGGTTATAAGGCCATTTCCAGACTATCTGGAGTCCATCATTCTACAGAGAGAAAGATTATTCACAAGTGGAAAACATTCAGGACAGCTGTCAATCTTCCCAGGAGTGGACGTCCCAGCAAGTTCACCCCAAGGTGAAGAAGCCCAGAGCTACATCTCAGACTCTACAGGCCTCAGTTAGCATGTTAAAGGTTAAAGGTCACCCCAAGGTGAAAAAGCCCAGAGCTACATCTCAGACTCTACAGGCCTCAGTTAGCATGTTAAAGGTTAAAGGTCACCCCAAGGTGAAGAAGCCCAGAGCTACATCTCAGACTCTACAGGCCTCAGTTAGCATGTTAAAGGTTAAAGGTCATCCCAAGGTGAAGAAGCCCAGAGCTACATCTCAGACTCTACAGGCCTCAGTTAGCATGCTAAAGGTTAAAGGTCACCCCAAGGTGAAGAAGCCCAGAGCTACATCTCAGACTCTACAGGTCTCAGTTAGCATGTTAAAGGTTAAAGGTCACCCCAAGGTGAAAAAGCCCAGAGCTACATCTCAGACTCTACAGGCCTCAGTTAGCATGCTAAAGGTTAAAGGTCACCCCAAGGTGAAGAAGCCCAGAGCTACATCTCAGACTCTACAGGCCTCAGTTAGCATGTTAAAGGTTAAAGGTCACCCCAAGGTGAAAAAGCCCAGAGCTACATCTCAGACTCTACAGGCCTCAGTTAGCATGCTAAAGGTTAAAGGTCACCCCAAGGTGAAAAAGCCCAGAGCTACATCTCAGACTCTACAGGCCTCAGTTAGCATGTTAAAGGTCAAAGGTCATGACACCACAGTTAGAAAAAGACTGAACAAGGATGGCTTGTTTGGAAGGGCTGCAGGAGAAAGCCTCTTCTCTCTAAAAAGAACATGGCAGCACAGCTTAGGTTTGCAAAGCTGCATCTGAACAAAGCTCAAGACTTCTGGAACAATGTCCTTTGGACAGACCAGAGCAAAGTGGAGATGTTTGGTCCTAATGCACAGCAGCACGTTTGGAGGAAACCAAACACAGCATATCAGCACAAACACCTCATACCAGCTGTCAAGCACGGTGGTGGAGGGCTGATGATCTGGGCTGGTTCTGCAGCCACAGGACCTGGGCACCTTGCAGTCATTGAGTCCACCATGAACTCCTCTGGATACCAAAGTATTCTAGAGTCAAATGTGAGGCCATCTGTCCCACAGCTAAAGCTGGGCTGAAACTGGCTCATCAACAGGACAAAGATCCCAAACACAGCAGCAGATCTACAGCAGAATGTGTGGAAACCATTACTGCTGCTACAAGCTGCTGGATCAGGGGTTCACTTAGTTTTTATTCAGTAATGAATGACACAAAGCTGAATCTGAAACTCTAAACAAAGTCCTTACTCAGCTAAAATGTCTGTTTAACAGAGTTAGAAACTTTCTTTCTTTCTTAAGAACAAACTGTATTTCCTCAGGAAATCCCTGGAAAATAAATGAAGCTCCAGCAGAGCCCAAATAACATCTTTAACATTCCCAAAGACGTGTCCAGGCCTCCCGCAGCAGTCAGACAGGTCACACGGGACTCTGGTATCAGTTTAATTGAGCTCTTTCTGGTGGGGATAGAAGCAGACGTCATGAATCTGGGCTGTTTTTCAGCAGTTTAAACGTGGTTCACTCGTTCTCACCGATGTTTGCGGAGTCTCCTTTGTCGCCACTTCTCGTGTAAGCCAGCTCCTCCAGTCTGTAGCTGTGTGGTCCGCTGGGCAGGTCTGAACAGAGCCGAGAAACACGGGTTCATGAGGCCCGATTAAACGAGATAAAACAGAAGCAAACACACCGCTTGTTTCATGCCAGTCTGATTTGTTTTAAAGGAAGGTTTCGGGTGGTTTCTAAACAGATTTCTTGGGTTTAAAGACCATTTTAACGCTGTCAAAGACAGATAATTTAAATCATTCATGCAAATCCATCAGCTGAGGAGCTGAAGTCGACCTAAAATGTGTTTTCCTGAGCAGAAGCTTCCATCCAAAGTAAAAGAAATGTCACTAAATCACAGCTGCAGTCAATGAATGACTTGGATTTAAGTAAAAGCAGCAGAATAAAGGTCTAAAAGCAGCAGAATAAATGTCTAAAAGCAGCAGAATAAATGTCTAAAAGCAGCAGAATAAAGGTCTAACAGCAGCAGAATAAATGTCTAACAGCAGCAGAATAAATGTCTAAAAGCAGCAGAATAAATGTCTAAAAGCAGCAGAATAAATGTCTAACAGCAGCAGAATAAATGTCTAACAGCAGCAGAATAAATGTCTAACAGCAGCAGAATAAATGTCTAACAGCAGCAGAATAAATGTCTAAAAGCAGCAGAATAAATGTCTAAAAGCAGCAGAATAAATGTCTAACAGCAGCAGAATAAATGTCTAAAAGCAGCAGAATAAATGTCTAAAAGCAGCAGAATAAATGTCTAACAGCAGCAGAATGAATGTCTAACAGCAGCAGAATAAATGTCTAACAGCAGCAGAATAAATGTCTAAAAGCAGCAGAATAAATGTCTAAAAGCAGCAGAATAAATGTCTAACAGCAGCAGAATAAATGTCTAAAAGCAGCAGAATAAATGTCTAACAGCAGCAGAATAAATGCCTAAAAGCAGCAGAATAAATGCCTAAAAGCAGCAGAATAAATGTCTAAAAGCAGCAGAATAAATGTCTAAAAGCAGCAGAATAAATGTCTAAAAGCAGCAGAATAAATGTCTAAAAGCAGCAGAATAAATGTCTAAAAGCAGCAGAATAAATGTCTAAAAGCAGCAGAATAAATGTCTAAAAGCAGCAGAATAAAGGTCTAACAGCAGCAGAATAAATGTCTAAAAGCAGCAGAATAAATGTCTAAAAGCAGCAGAATAAATGTCTAAAAGCAGCAGAATAAATGTCTAAAAGCAGCAGAATAAATGTCTAAAAGCAGCAGAATAAATGTCTAAAAGCAGCAGAATAAATGTCTAAAAGCAGCAGAATAAATGTCTAAAAGCAGCAGAATAAATGCCTAAAAGCAGCAGAATAAATGCCTAAAAGCAGCAGAATAAAGGTCTAAAAGCAGCAGAATAAATGTCAAACAGCAGCAGAATAAATGTCTAAAAGCAGCAGAATAAATGTCTAAAAGCAGCAGAATAAATTCCTAAAAGCAGCAGAATAAAGGTCTAAAAGCATCAGAATAAATGTCTAAAAGCAGCAGAATAAATGTCTAAAAGCAGCAGAATAAATGTCTAAAAGCAGCAGAATAAATGTCTAAAAGCAGCAGAATAAATGTCTAACAGCAGCAGAATAAATGCCTAAAAGCAGCAGAATAAATGTCTAAAAGCAGCAGAATAAATGTCTAAAAGCAGCAGAATAAATGTCTAAAAGCAGCAGAATAAATGTCTAAAAGCAGCAGAATAAATGTCTAAAAGCAGCAGAATAAATGTCTAAAAGCAGCAGAATAAATGTCTAAAAGCAGCAGAATAAATGTCTAAAAGCAGCAGAATAAATGTCTAAAAGCAGCAGAATAAATGTCTAAAAGCAGCAGAATAAATGTCTAAAAGCAGCAGAATAAATGTCTAAAAGCAGCAGAATAAATGTCTAAAAGCAGCAGAATAAATGCCTAAAAGCAGCAGAATAAATGTCTAAAAGCAGCAGAATAAATGTCTAAAAGCAGCAGAATAAATGTCTAAAAGCAGCAGAATAAATGTCTAAAAGCAGCAGAATAAAGGTCTAAAAGCAGCAGAATAAATGCCTAAAAGCAGCAGAATAAATGTCTAAAAGCAGCAGAATAAATGCCTAAAAGCAGCAGAATAAATGCCTAAAAGCAGCAGAATAAATGTCTAAAAGCAGCAGAATAAATGTCTAAAAGCAGCAGAATAAATGCCTAAAAGCAGCAGAATAAATGCCTAAAAGCAGCAGAATAAATGTCTAAAAGCAGCAGAATAAATGTCTAAAAGCAGCAGAATAAATGTCTAAAAGCAGCAGAATAAATGTCTAACAGCAGCAGAATAAATGCCTAAAAGCAGCAGAATGAATGTCTAAAAGCAGCAGAATAAATGCCTAAAAGCAGCAGAATAAATGTCTAAAAGCAGCAGAATAAATGTCTAAAAGCAGCAGAATAAATGCCTAAAAGCAGCAGAATAAATGCCTAAAAGCAGCAGAATAAATGTCTAAAAGCAGCAGAATAAATGTCTAAAAGCAGCAGAATAAATGTCTAAAAGCAGCAGAATAAATGTCTAAAAGCAGCAGAATAAATGCCTAAAAGCAGCAGAATAAAGGTCTAAAAGCAGCAGAATAAATGTCTAAAAGCAGCAGAATAAAGGTCTAAAAGCAGCAGAATAAAGGTCTAAAAGCAGCAGAATAAAGGTCTAACAGCAGCAGAATAAATGTCTAACAGCAGCAGAATAAATGCCTAAAAGCAGCAGAATAAAGGTCTAACAGCAGCAGAATAAATGCCTAAAAGCAGCAGAATAAATGTCTAAAAGCAGCAGAATAAATGTCTAAAAGCAGCAGAATAAATGTCTAAAAGCAGCAGAATAAAGGTCTAACAGCAGCAGAATAAATGTCTAAAAGCAGCAGAATAAAGGTCTAAAAGCAGCAGAATAAATGTCTAAAAGCAGCAGAATAAAGGTCTAAAAGCAGCAGAATAAAGGTCTAAAAGCAGCAGAATAAATGCCTAAAAGCAGCAGAATAAATGTCTAAAAGCAGCAGAATAAATGTCTAAAAGCAGCAGAATAAAGGTCTAAAAGCAGCAGAATAAAGGTCTAAAAGCAGCAGAATAAAGGTCTAAAAGCAGCAGAATAAATGTCTAAAAGCAGCAGAATAAATGTCTAAAAGCAGCAGAATAAATGTCTAAAAGCATCAGAATAAATGTCTAAAAGCGGCAGAATAAATGTCTAACAGCAGCAGAATAAATGTCTAACAGCAGCAGCTCTGCTTTCTCCTCTTTCTGGAGCATCTTTACTCCCTCACACTGGTCTTTGTGCATTTCTGTGAATGAAGCCTCGACTCCAGTGTCTCCACACAGAAGGATTAAAGTGGCACAGCTTGTACTTCTCAGGAAAACACACAATCCTGAGTATCTGGAGGCCTGAGATGTTCTCACGACCTCTCATCTTGAAGATTTGTCAATTGTTTATGTTCTGTTCTTTGTTTTCTACTGTTTTTAGGTTTAATTTGAGCAAAATGAGAATAATTACAATGAGCTAACTTTGGATAGTCCATGAGGAGGAGTCGCTCTCCTTTGGCAGACACAGAAAAAAAGGTCAATAATCTCATTAAGGAACCCTAAAATGCTTCCTTGCACATAGCTTATTGTTAGCTTTGACGTTAGCTGTCCTCTTAAATCCTCATTTGTAAGTCGCTCTGGATAAAAGTGTCTGATGAATGCATGAAAATAGACATCTTTGCCCCTAAATGAGCTCCATGACACCTTAATCCCTGCATGAAGCTCATCAAGGTTGTCTAAAAGCACCTAAAAATCATTAAATAAAACCTTTTTATCCACATTGGGAACATCCTTAAGGACCTCTTGAACTGCCTCTGCTACCATTCAGGCACCATCTGCCATGTCTGCAGCTTTCTGAGGGACCTTCCTGACTTCTTATAAGACCCAAAGAATCCCCATTAGCCCCTAGAATCTCCCCAACAACCATTGCCCCCCCAGGGGAACCCTGAAACTTCCTTTAAGACCAGACCCACAAAATGCATTTCATTTGTTCAAGAACCATCTGAACGTCATTGAAGACTTTATAAGCATCTAGAAATTCAAAGGGGGCCTTAGAAGGACCACTGGAGCCTCCTGAAAGGACAATCGAGGCCCCTGAGTGACCAAAAACATCTTTGAGCAGCTAGAATCTCCTAAAGAACCCCCTGAAATAACCCTGCAACCCCCTGAAATAACCCTGCAACATCTGCATGGACGATCCAAAGCTGGTTAGGGACCTGTGGAACAGCCTCAGCTTGCAGAACCCTTGTAGAACCCACTAAATGACCATCTGAACACCCCTGAGGACACGTTAAGCTCTTTGGATGACCAACAGAAACCGTAAAGGAACTAAAAACAACTTTGAGCCTAAAGAACCTCCTGAAATAACCCTGCAACATCTGCATGGACGATCCAAAGCTGGTTAGGGACCTGTGGAACAGCCTCAGCTTGCATAACCCTCAACGGTCCTTAGAACCCACTAAATGACCATCTGAACACCCCTGAGGACACATTAAGCTCTTTAGATGACCAACAGAAACCGTAAAGGAACCAAAAACATCTTTGAGCAGCTAGAATCTCCTAAAGAACCCCACTAACCTCTTAAAGGTGGCCTCAAACCCCCTGAAATAACCCTGCAACATCTGCATGGATGATCCAAAGCTGGTTAGGGACCTGTGGAACAGCCTCAGCTTGCAGAACCCTTGTAGAACCCACTAAATGACCATCTGAACACCCCTGAGGACACATTAAGCTCTTTGGATGACCAACAGAAACCGTAAAGGAACCAAAAACATCTTTTACACTGCAGAGAACCTCTGGAACTGTGTCAAGAACAAATGTCATCTTTACAAGAACCTTCTCAACCTATTCAAGAGGATTAGTTCTGTGGCTGCTCTAATAAAATATTTCTGTGTTTAAAAGAGCTTTTTAATAAGGTTTGGAGGCGAATATCTGTTGATTTAACTGTTTTTACGGCTCTTTTTCAGTCATCTCCTGGGGACTACGCCCCCCTGCCCCTTTAAGTCCTACAGACGCCCCTGCTGCTGCACATCAGGACTCTGGGAGCTTTACGCTCCGTTAGCTGCTGTTTTTAGCTCCACATATGACCTGAAACGGCCAAAACCAAAGACTTAAACACCAATTAAAACACCTTAATTAGTTCACCTGCGTCAGGTATGTCCTGGAATGGGGTGGGAGGGGCTTCCTCCTGCTCAGGTGTGTCTGGTTCCACCTCTAAAAGCGACTCAACCAGCTCTCCACCGACGTGAATGTCCACCTGCCGTCACATTATTGCTGTTAGCTCTTCTTTCAAAGCCTCTAACTCCATGTCAAATCATTTGTAAGAGACAGATTTGGATGCTTTTCAGTTTTTAACCAAGATAAATACTCTGTATTATGGACAAACCGACACTTTAAAGAGGGATTCCTGTTCATTTCTGACTCAAACTGACCTTCAGCTGAGATTTGGGATATAAAAAGAAAAACGGCTTCAGGACAGGAGACCTAGAAATCATGAAAAAGTGGACAACACATGAGAATATTGTGCAGACAGATGTATCTGTGCCCCCCCCCCTGCCGTTTTCATCATAACTCACACTCTGGGTCGTCCGCCCACGATGCCGGTGAGTCCAGGAGCTGAAAGTGAGTGAAAAAAGTGAGTTTTCCGGCCCAGCTTCCTGTCCTACATGCAGTTAAACAGCAGCATGAGTCACACAGAGTTCACGCCGGGTTGAGCCTGTCACCAGAAAGTAAACCCAAAAGCAGTTCAGGGGGTCACAACCCCGCTTATCTGCAGCCAGCGGAGGGAGGCTTCCCCTTCAGGGAGGAATCCAGTTCAATAAACCACTCAGAGCCCAGAGTTCAGCTTTGAGTCTGTTTCTTCCCCAGAGTCTGGAGGACAGTTAATGAATCCTTTACGTTAGACCGTTTCAGACCGATGATCCGGGGTGAGGAGGACGCACACTTAGGTCCACTCTGACCCGGAAACGGTCATTTTTCTGATTTTATTTCCAAACTCTGGGGAAAACGACTGTATTTCTGGGCTGCTTGTTTAAAATAACGCTTGTAAATGCACATTATAAGTGATGTGCATCTTTGTTTTTTGAGTTATATTTAATCATCCAGTACCTGCCCCCCCCCCCTGACCTGCCGAGGGACGTCCTGACCAGCGGAAACTTTAGTACAGCATTAAGGATTAATTTTTAGTCAAATAATGTCCAATTTTCTTAGGAAAAAGGTGTCCAAAACCGGCTCTTCCTTTATGAAAACCTATAAAAGAGGACAAGTGATCCAGGAATACACAATATGTATCGTGTTTAAATCTGCTCAGGGGTTATAAGACGGCTAAAAATCATAAAAACAGACTTTTAATGACATTTCGAGTGCACACAGTGCAGTTTATATGGCTGTATGGGTCACCATAGAGGCTCTGCTATGCAGGGACGGGGGTCATGGGGGTTTGAAGCTGTTTGTCGTACCCATGCCGGTCCCAGCAGGCGCTATTTCTCTGGCGAAAAGCTCCAGGGCTTTCTTCTGTTTGTGGTGGACGGCCATCCAGAGCACTGCCTCCCTGGAGCCCTGAAAAACAGACAGAACAGCTGATGTCACCGGCCGAAGGCGGCCTTCGACCCGCTGAGCAAGTATCTGGTGCAGAAGGCGAGAGAAAGGAGAAGCTGGTGGGAAAACAGGAGCAGCAACCGGCTTTCAGGGGACTTTAAGAGTAAATGTAGGGCAGGAGGGCCGAACAGAGTGTGAAGAAGAAGAAAAGGGTGAAAAGGGGGAGTTCAGAGGCTTGAAACAGGCTTAACTCTCACCCTGATTAACCCAAAGGGGAGACACTGGACTGTTTCTACCTTGTTGCGAGCGTTGGCGCCGTAAGTGTCCTCAGCTCCGAGGACCTGGACGTTGACCGAGTTGAAATCCTCCAGCCCCAGCTGCTTAAACAAACGTTTAGTCCTGCAAACAGGGCGGCTTGGTTAGAAGAGAACTACGAACCCGCCTCGTTCGGTTCTTCTTCTACGCACCGTTTGATGATGCTGTCTGCGGTCCGCCGGGCCTTTTCTGCTGCTCTCGGCCCGCCGACGGGACACACCGCTGTGGCCCGGAAACCGTCCATGTAGGTGGCGCACACCTGGAGGAGGAAGTTACCCAGAAATGTGAAGATACCACACTAAAAGTGGAGTTTTCCACACCTGCTATCAGCCCGGCTGCTGCTTTACCTTGTAGTCATGTGACGGAGGGAGGCCTCTGGCCCCGGTGACTCTGACAGCACCACCTTCTACACCTAAAATCACACAAACACACTTTATTAAACCCGTTATCCATAGGAAGAGAAGCTAAATAAACACAAACCTTCAAATCGTCAGTTTTTTGCTTTTAAATCACATTTTTTTCCATTAATAAAACCAAGGATGCACTCATTTTCAATTCCTTTGACATTTATTATGTTGATTTCGTCTAAAAACTTGTTTTCTTTCTAGTTAAAGCAACACAAAACGTGGCGTTTTTGTTTTGCTCTTTAGCTCAGTTGTGGGATGTAACCCTGCAGCCAAACACATGAACTGTTGCCACGGCAAAGAGGCCACAAAGATGCCACCAAAAACTGACAAAAATGTCAAGCAACCGCAAAGAAAAGCAGTTTGGTGGTGAACTGTGGTTTCTTAGCTGCAGCCAGAAACCCAAATGGTTTTCAGACTTTTGGATACTTAGATAACGGCACTAAAACTAATAAAGTGCCGGGGTTACCTTTACTGTGGGGCTTCCTTCCAAAGAAGAAGAGTGGGCTACAGATTGTGTAGCTACGTCGGCTAGCAGCTAGCAACAACATCAAAATTGGCGAGATAAAAGTAAAATGTGGCGAATTCCATATTTGGGATAATACTTCCTCAAATGTGAAACTGGACATCTGGCAAAAATTAAGAGAGTTCAAAGACCACGGAATAATACCGTGGGTGGCTCGTAAGAAGCGTCAACAAGTATTAGCATATGTTAGCTGCTAGCTGGGTAGCGGCTAACATATGCTAATACTGACAACTGACACATATTTTCCTCAAGATGATAACACTGAAACCGCCAAGACGGGAAGACAAGGAGGTCATAACGCAGTTAGCCATAAAGGTGGTCGGGCAATGAGTCGGTTTATAAATCAACGACTTGGGTCGAGTTCCAGATTTGACTGGTGGATAACCGCAGGTAACGGGTGGGTTTGGGTAACCAGTGCAGGACTCTGATCTCAGCTCCTGGTCGTTCTTCCCCAACCCCTCGGGCCTCCCCAATCACTCGGGCCTCCCCAACCCCTCGGGCCTCCCCAACCCCTCGGGCCTCCCCAACCCCTCGGGCCTCCTCAATCACTCGGGCCTCCTCAACCACTCGGGCCTCCTCAACCACTCGGGCCTCCCGAACCCCTCGGGCCTCCCCAACCCCTCGGGCCTCCCGAACCCCTCGGGCCTCCCCAACCACTCGGGCCTCCTCAACCACTCGGGCCTCCCGAACCCCTCGGGCCTCCTCAACCCCTCGGGCCTCCCGAACCCCTCGGGCCTCCTCAACCCCTCGGGCCTCCCGAACCCCTCGGGCCTCCTCAACCCCTCGGGCCTCCCCAACCCCTCGGGCCTCCTCAACCACTCGGGCCTCCTCAACCACTCGGGCCTCCTCAACCACTCGGGCCTCCCGAACCCCTCGGGCCTCCTCAACCACTCGGGCCTCCTCAACCACTCGGGCCTCCTCAACCACTCGGGCCTCCCGAACCCCTCGGGCCTCCACAACCCCTCGGGCCTCCACAACCCCTCGGGCCTCCCCAACCACTCGGGCCTCCTCAACCCCTCGGGCTTCCCGAGCCACTCGGGCCTCCTCAATCACTCGGGCCTCCTCAACCCCTCGGGCCTCCCCAACCACTCGGGCCTCCTCAACCCCTCGGGCCTCCCCAACCCCTCGGGCCTCCCCAACCCCTCGGCCCTCCCCAACCCCTCGGGCCTCCCCAACCCCTCGGGCCTCCCCAACCCCTCGGGCCTCCTCAACCCCTCGGGCCTCCTCAATCACTCGGGCCTCCTCAACCACTCGGGCCTCCCGAACCCCTCGGGCCTCCCCAACCCCTCGGGCCTCCCGAACCCCTCGGGCCTCCCCAACCCCTCGGGCCTCCTCAACCACTCGGGCCTCCCGAACCCCTCGGGCCTCCCCAACCCCTCGGGCCTCCCGAACCCCTCGGGCCTCCCGAACCCCTCGGGCCTCCTCAACCCCTCGGGCCTCCCGAACCCCTCGGGCCTCCTCAACCCCTCGGGCCTCCCGAACCCCTCGGGCCTCCTCAACCCCTCGGGCCTCCTCAACCCCTCGGGCCTCCCGAACCCCTCGGGCCTCCCGAACCCCTCGGGCCTCCTCAACCCCTCGGGCCTCCCGAACCCCTCGGGCCTCCCCAACCCCTCGGGCCTCCCCAACCCCTCGGGCCTCCTCAACCCCTCGGGCCTCCCCAACCCCTCGGGCCTCCTCAACCCCTCGGGCCTCCCGAACAGACCTCACAGCTGGTTTAAACATCCAGAGGACGGAGCCGTTTCTGCCTCTCGTCCCTCCCCCCGGCGCCACCTTCCACCTCCTGACAGGACGCAGCCCTTCGGTCACCCCTGCGTGAACCGGACTCGCCGCCAGCTCATCTTCCCCTCGCCTTCCCGCCTCGCTCGTGTTTAAAGACAAGAGTCGGGTCAGCGAGGCTCAATTAGACGGGAATATTTACATGTTGAGCAGCAACAGCAGCAAAGAGTTTACATTCCACTGGCAGTCAGATGAGTCATCGAAGGGTTGTTCTCAGGGAGGAAAACTCTCACATTCAGGTTGTTTTGGTCTGGAACTGAAGCCTAAACAACAGTTTAGGATTAATTAAAGCAGGAAAGCTGCGGTTTCAAAGGCATTTAAGGACTTTTGCACTTCTGACCAAATTAACTTCAGTGTCAGATCGAAATAAAACAACATTATAAGCATTCTTTATCGTGGGATCAAATCAAACTCGTATGAAAGCAGCCGGATGAAAGTAACAGTGATGTCACTGAGGTTTGAAACGTCGCCCTCTGCTGCGGCTTAAAGGCACCGAACCCAAACCCCACGGCTCAGTTCGCCTTTAAACGCAGGAAACCTGAGTATTTGGAGACATTTGGAACCAAACTGAACCCTAAAAGAACTCACATCCCCCCTCTGTTCATTGAACTCCACTGGCTGCCCTAACCGGGGGCACCAAGAGCGGCCAGCTGCCGTTCATTTTAAATGTAAGCTGGCGTCGATGAGCCGCGCGTTGTGAGCTTCAGGAGTTGAAAAAGGCTCAACTTTATGCAAATGAGCAGCAACAAGACGCAACGACAGCCAATTAGAGCCGATCTGGATTCCGAAGGCGGAAAAAAAGCGGAAAAGGCAGAGCTCAAACACAAAGAAACACAAAGAAGGCTGAAAGATGGTGAAAGAGGGCACCGATGTATGGATGGATTATTATATAGATCTGCTAGTTGCTATACATATAAGCCCCGCCCCTTTGGCTGCTTACGGCAGCAGAAGAAGTAGAAGCGGCGGGTTGTGAGCGGCTGTGGCCGCCCAAGTCCCTGATGTTAGCTACAAAGAGCTTAATGGAGCGGCTCCATCTACTTGAATGCTCCTGCAAAGGCTTCTGTCCCAACTGGGTCCCTCCGTTGGTCCCAGGATTGTCGTCTAGCAGCTCCTACACCACGCCTAAGACAATCCAAACTCTGTTCATGTGTCGTCCCACGATGGTGGAATGACCTACCGAGCGCTACCAGAACAGGGGCGTCCCTGTCTATCTTCAGGAAGCTCCTGAAAACCCAGCTCTTCAGAGAGCATCTCCTGTCCCTCCATCCCTCGGTGGAGCACCAGCTCTGCACCGATAACCTCTAGGTGCCGGCTGCGAAACATCCGAGCTCCATGTTGGCTTCTCGTCACTTTGGATAAAAGCGTCTGCTAGATGCTTCAGATCCACTGAGCAGCTGCAGGTTTAACCGATGAAGGGTTTAAATATCAACAGTTCAATCAGAGGATGTGGCGCTGATCGGGTCCACGGAGTTCTGCCCGTCCGGAGGACTCGAGGCGTGAAACTCGAGTGAAACTTTAAATCGATGCAACTGCACTTTTCTTTTCATTGATCATGGAGTGATTGATGCATCCCGTGTGTTCTGAGACTCTAACAAACACCGGATACACCAAACATCAGCCCAGTCTGAGCAGTCGGCGCCTCCATGGCGCCAGTAACGAGCGGCGCCGTGCACGAACGGAAACTGAGACACTTCAGCGAGTCCAAAGCTAAATCTAAAGCTAAAAATGAGCCGTGAGCAGCTCCGAACGGGCCTGGTGCTGAGCAGAGAGGTTCTGATGAGTCCAGCCGGTCCTCTGGAAGCTCGACTCGCTGCGTGTGAAGAAATGCGAGCGTAAAACGAGCCGAAAACCCAGAATCAGGTCAGATTCTGTGCCCTCGCCGCAGTCTGAACTCTGAGCCAGATGTCGGGCTGCAGAACCGGGTCAGGCTGAGTTACAGGTTGCCCCGGCGGTGTGAAATATTCCACACTCGCTCCAAATGTAAACACGAGCTGTTATTCCCTGAAACCGCGCAGCAGCAGGCTGAGTTATGGGCCCCCGAAGCTCTGGGAGGCGCAGCGTCTTATCAGGGAAGAGGAGGACGGTTTCCTGGGGTTCAGCCGAAGGTCAGCGGCGGTCCTGACGGGTTCAGTCGGGGTTAACGACACGTGTTTACTTTCAGAAAAGGAAAATCAGTCACGAATCGCTGATAAAGTGCTGGGAGGAGGCGAAGGGTTCAGCCAGCGGGCAGAAAGCTCCAGAAGGTTGTTTAAGGTCACCGGAGAAGCGGCTACCTGCGACCTCCTGGATCTGCACCTGGCTGAAGTCGCAGGTGACGTCGGGCAGCAGGTACCGCCGCGGGTCGCCGATCTCGTACACCAGCTGCTCGGCCACGGTGCCGAACGCCACCAGGCCGCCGGTTTGGGGCGGCTTGGAGAGAAGGAAGGAGCCGTCGGGGGAGCACTCGACCACCGGGAATCCCACGTTGTCCCTGAAAGCAACACGGTCAGTGGGTGCAGGTTTACCAGCTTTGTGAGGACCAGTCATGAGTTAGTTACTTAACTTATTAACTTCTCAGTTAGTTACTTAACTTCTCAGTTAGTTACTTAACTTCTCAGTTAGTTGTTAATAACTTAATAACTTGTTTGCTGGTGAATCTGAATCTCTTTTGGACATGAAAGGAAAACATCTACTTCAGGAAATATTTACCCAGTTTTTAAAGTATAACATTTTATATTAAATCAAGTTATTATTTACTGAATAAAAACTAAGTGAACCCCTGATCCAGCAGCTTCAGCAGCAGTGTGGGAGAAACTAAGTGAACCCCTGATCCAGCAGCTTCAGCAGCAGTGAGTGTAAAACTAAGTGAACCCCTGACCCCTGAGTAATGGTTTCTTCTGCTTTTATAGAGCTGCTCACACTGACTTTTGATCAATTAATCAGAGCATTGATCAGCAGCTACTTACCCTCTTAGTTCCTGTGGGAGCAGGAAGGGTTCACTTACTTTTTCACACACTGCCTCTGTGTTTTGTCTCAGTTTTTATCTGTTAAGGTTGAAATAACCTAATTCTAACCTCTTTTTTAACCTTTGAATGTCGACATAATCTGAGCCAATCAGGCTGCAGCATTTAGAACATTTTCCATTCAAAAAGGGAAAAAGGTTTTAAAGGTTCCTGGTTCAAAATAGCCAAAAAGCTAATTTTTTAATTGATTCTAACATATTTTTGTTACTTATTTCAGTTAATTTCACACTTTATCATAGTTTAAACTCCATCATCAATCAAAAAACCAGAGTTTAAATCGAGCTTCTCACCAGTCAGGAACTTTGTGCCAGTCGGTGAAGATCCCCCCCGTGCTCTGGGCGCCACATTCGATCAGGTGACCTGCGAGACTGAAGCACAAACAACAGATTGTATCATATGCAATCAAAAGAAACAATATTATTAGCTTCATTTTCCATAAAATTACATTTTTCTTTGTTTTCAGCCCTTTAATTCGAGCACGAAACAACTTCCTGTTCCTTTGGTTGGAGTTAAAAGTTATTTTAACAGGTAGGTTAATGCAACAGGTGACTTCAGAGACCTGTGTTCAGCTAACTCAGGGTAAAAGCTCCAATAAATCCCCTCAGCTGGATGCGTTTCTGCTCTAATGAACCTCAGGTGTGTTTGTTTTACCTTCCAGCTGCGAGCAGGTCGAAGTCGCTTCTTTTCCATCCAAACTGCAGCAGAAACACAGACGTTAGACCTCTGGACACCTCAGATCAAAGCAACACCCTGCAGCTTGAGACTCACACGCTAACCGGGCTAACCAGGCTAACTGGGCTAACCGTGCTAACCGGGCTAACCTGACTAACTGGGTTAACCGGGCTAACTGGGTTAACCGGGCTAACCGGGCTAACCAGGCTAACCGGGCTAACCGGGCTAACCGGGCTAACCTCCACGTTCACTGCGTGGAAGCTGCAGTCCTTAAAAGCCTTTCACCTTTAAGCTCCGAGCTCGACGCCGTTTGGCTTTACGAGCCGAAGCAACGCACCAGAAACTGGATGAAAACACATTTAAAAACAGACGCTTTTCTCAGCACAAATAAAGCTGAAAGAAAACTCTGCGACAGACGAAGGCAACGCTATGAAGAGAATAGAGTTCAGATTAGATGCTGCTGGAGAGGAAACAGGAAGTTAACTCGTCAGTTAGCTCCTCAGTTAGCTCCTCAGTTAGCTCCTCAGTTAGCTCCTCAGTTAGCTCCTCAGTTAGCCCCTCAGTTAGCCCCTCAGTTAGCCTCAGTTAGCTCCTCAGTTAGCTCCTCTGTTAGCTCCTCAGTTAGCTTCTCAGTTAGCTTTAGCTTCCAGACCAACATGGAACTGAGTTTCAAATTAAAATCTTGGACCTCTGCAGCCTGATGCTGATCTGCTCTGAAACTACAAATGTTCTGTAAATATTCCTCCTTTGTTGCAGCCACACTGTAGGTGTCTCATGTCAGAGATGATCAAGAATACGACTTTATATATATATTTATATATAAACACACCCTCCTGTCCTCATATTCATGGATGAAAATAATGCACCGTCACTTTAAAAGCTGCAGCTACAAATCTTAAATATTTCTGGGTAATTTCACTCTAAATGAGCTTAAATTAAACCTTTAAAGTCCCTTTTCTGTCATCCAACAAAGAAAGAACAGCCCAACGTACGGCGTGCATGAGCGGCCCGAGCGCCACGGCGCTGTCCACGCAGCGCCCCGTCACCACGATGTCTGCTCCGAGGTCGAGGCAGCGGCGGATGGGCTCGGCCCTGAACACAGACACAGAGGTCAGCAGGCGCCTCTGCGGCAGCTAAAATCTGCCGCTGTGGCCGACTCCGTACCCGAGGTAAGCGTTCATGCTGTGGAGCGTCTTGGGCAACGGCTGCCGGCCGCCGCCGCTGCTGTCGGCCATCTTCACCTCAGAGAGGCCGCTCCTCTGTGGGGGCGAGAAATGAGATGCAGTAGGTCATATAAACTCATAAAAACACTGCAATGATGTCATATCAGAGGGGGAGGGGCCTTACATGAGGTATGAGGTCATCACCAGTCACCACAGCAACTTTCAGGTTAAGCCCCGCCTTTTTGACGACTTCCTGTATGGCCTCTGCGCACGCCAGCGGGTTCACTCCTCCGGCGTTACTGACCACGCGGATACCTAACGGCAAGGGAGGCTGGCGTTGACTGTTGCCATGGAAACAAGCGCCTGACGAGGTAAGTCGCGGTCCGTGTCACTTACTCACCTTTCCTGTGGATGTCGTTGATGAACGGCGCCAAAGCGACCTGAACGAAGTCTGGAGCGTAACCCAGATTCTGCAGGAGGAAGTCAAGACCGTCAGTTACATATAAAACACTTTGTTACCAGCAGCCTGTCACAAAGACACATCATTTGTTCCCATTTCTTTAGCTGCATCTATGAAAAACAGCAAAGAAAACACAGTTTGACAGACAGAAAATAGGATTTCTGCAGCAACAAGGTGATTCCCAAAGAGCTATTAGCTGAAAACTTGGCATATCTCAGCATGGTGTGCAGTGTGTCCTTAAAACATTTGAGGAAACTGGACAAGTGGAGGACAAAAGAAGAAGTGTCAGGCCTAAAAAACTATCTCCAGCAGATGAACAGGATCTGAAAGTGATGTCCTTAAGAAAGAGGAAAAAATCCAGCTGTGACCTGACAGGACCTGAGAGATGCATCTGGACCTTCAGCTGATCCATCTACTGTTGGCCCAAGCCTCATCAGAAATGGTCTCCATGGAAGGGTGGCTGTCAAGAAGCCGTTCTTAAGGAAGGGAAACAGGGAGAAAAGGCTGAGCTGTGCCAAATGACACAAGAAGTGGACTGAAAATCAGTGGCAACAGGTCTTATGGAGGGATGAATCCTCCCCAGAGCCCGGACCTCAACATTATTGAAGCAGTGTGGGATCATCTGACAGAGAACGGAACAAAAGGCAGCCCACATCCAAAGAAGAGCTTTGGGAAGTCCTTCAAGAAGCCTGGAGAACTATTCCTGAAGACTCCTTAAAGAAATGACAGAAAGCTCGTCTCAGAGGGTTCAGGCTGTGTTGGAGAATAAAGGAGCTCAGAGCAGATATTCACTTTAAAGCTGCTCAGAACTGAGAAAACTCTGTTTCTGCCTCAGATTCTGGGTTTATATCTATGTGAGAACAACTGTTTCCTGTTTATATATAAAATATATATATTTATATATGCAGGCAGACGTAGTTTTCCTTTTCAACCAGCAGAGGGAGCTCTACTGTCAGCTCCACCAGATGAACACAGCTCCTCATTTCTAAGAAGAAAAGAACCAGGATCCACTTTTTCTCACTTCTCGGTGACTTGAGGACAGTAAATACCGACTTACTTCATATGATATTCAGGCTTTACTCTCATTAAATGACTCAGATAAAACTGCTGCAGGTCAAAGGTCGGCACTCACAGGCATCTTGGTCTTGGCGGCGGTGAGAAGAGACATGGTGATCTCACTGAGGTAGTCAAACACCAGGAAGTCCAGCTTCCCGCCGTAGATCAGCTGAGGCACTGAAAACACACACATTAATGAGCTCATTCGTTTATTAAAGAGCTTCCACAAACCTTCACCTGAAGTCAGAGACGTCCGAGTGGAGATTTTAAGGTCATTTAATCAGCTTTCATCAGCTTTCACCGACTATCTGAGCTGCTCCTCTGCAGTCGGCTCTCATAAATGCACTTTAAACGTAATGTGATGTGAAGTACGTGTACAAAAACCCACAAAGAGACACAAAAAAACAAAAAAGGGACAAGAAAAAGACATTAAGACTCATCCCAGACAACAAAGAGACGAAAAATACCAAAAAAACTGACATAAGACACCAAAAAGACCACAATAATACAAAGAAACACACAAAGAGACACACGGGACCCAAAACAGATAAAAATAACTCCAACAAGACAAAGAAAAGCTAAATGTGTTCCAACTTATCACATTTAACCAGATAACCAACGAGAGAAACAGCAAAGGAAACAAAAGCAAACCACTGACAGAGAAACTAAACCACAGACACAAAATTACTACAAAAAGACCACAAAGTGGAAGAAAACCACCAAAAAGAGAGGAAAAAAATTAAAACAACCACGAAAAGACACAAAGAAGTTAAAAACAACCAAAAAGAGACAATAAAACTCATACCAGACAACGAAAAGTCCCAAAATATCCACATTAGAACAAAGAAACAACATTAAGAGACACACGAGGCCCTGAAAAAAGGCAAAATCAACTCCAACATAGACAAAAAACACCAAAATGTGTTAGAAAACAACCAAAAAGAGACAATAAAACTCATACCAGACAACGAAAAGTCCCAAAATATCCACAATAACACAAAGAAACAACATTAAGAGACACACGAGGCCCAAAAAACACCAAAATGTGTTAGAAAACAACCAGAAATTAACTAATTGACACCTGAGAGGACAAAAGAGACAAAAAAGACAAGAATTTCAAAACAAGGGAAAAGAGTAATACATTTTTTAAAGAAAAGAAATGACACAAACCGATAAATAAGACACAAAACAGCTGCTTTTAGTTTGGGGGGGTCCTGCCCTCCGGGACAGCTGGGGGCCTCCTCAGGGGCCCATTATGGACTCCAGCTGATGTGTTTTTATGGTAAAAGTGAGAAAACGTCTGAAATGAGACATTTTTCAACCCGACTTCCTGTCCTCACGCGGCTTCGCGTTACCTGAGGTGGCCGTGTCCCCCCAGAACCCGGAGGCACAGCCGATCCGGACCGGTTCCGTCCCGGCAGAGCTGCTGTAGCACCTGCAGCCGCCTGTTTGCGGCTCCGCAGATGAGCTGCGGCGCACGAAGTTGACGCACTTCTCTGCGCTCCTGCCGCGAGACAACCGCCTGAAGGCCGCGTGCGCGACACCGAGTAACCGCGGAAAGTTGGACATCGTTGCACAGCGGATTTATTTCAGCGCGAGACGAAAGCACGAACTCCCAAAACTTCTCAGAAGTTCAAGGTGCACCGGGACCACCACAAAAACAGTCCGACGGGAAACGCAGCGCGAAGGTTCCGACCGGATTTCTTCGTCTTCTTCTTCTTCTTTAAAGTTTAACGGCAGTTAACATCCCGGAAGTTGATGACCGCCATCATCTGGAACTTTCTAATCATAATTTGAATTTTTTTTCCCCAAGAATCCACTAATTTTCCTTATTCTTCACATCAGAAAGTTAAAATAGTCTCCAAATAAGTTTCTCATTCCGTTAATCATATTGAATATTTCTTCTTCACATCCTCCTTGTTCATGATAAATGTCTCTTTTGTTTTTTACTACAACCCTGAGATGCTTCCCCATCATTTTATTTGTGCTGTTTACATTTCTTTGACCTAATCTTATCTCGGTCATTGTCCATCAAACTGTCTCCTGTTTGCTTCTTTGTGGCTCGTTTCGCTGACTCATCAACTTTTTTCACTTCCTGGGATGCCAGAATGAGCAAGAACCCATAAAAGCTTGATCTGTTTTCTGATATTTTTAGAAAACATGCATTATATCGATTCTATCACTTCTTACGCCAGAGATCTGAGGTTGAAAACTGCAATGTAATCATAAACAAAAGCTTTTTAACCTGTGTTAAATAACCTTTCAAGAGACCTTCAGAAGGCCTTGAGAAGTATTGCTCAAGACAACTTTAAAAAGTTCGAAGAAAGTTAAGCTGCATGGGAAAACATATGAAGAAAGGAGGGCTGGATCAGGATGTTTGTGTCGTATAAAATGTAAAAATGAGGGTTCCAACCAAAGAGCCTTCAGGGAAACTATAACAGACTATCTGTGATGTGAAGGTGGTGAGATCGAGGGCAGAGGAGAATATTATTGGTGTGAAAAGCAGCAGAGATCAAAGAATATGAGTAAACCGAGCAAAGCAAGTTTATTTTACAGCACAATTCAACGAGAAGGGGATTCAAAGTGCTTCACAGAGACATTAAAACAGAAGAAATAAAAATAAAAAGCATGATTTCAAATTTAAGCAAAAGAAAGAAATAAGAACAATGGATAAAATCAGAAAAAAATTATATATATGAAAGATAAAATCAGGAGTTAAAATATGAAACTCAAGCTTATTCAAATGCAGCTGAAAACAGATGTTTCTTCAACCTGGACTTAAATCCTGAGTGTTTCAGCTGATCTGAGGCTTTCTGGGAGTTTGTTCCAGACATGTGGAGCATAGAAGCTGAATGCAGCTTCTCCAGGTCTGGTTCTGACTCTGGGAACTGATAAAGAACCGGATCCAGATGACCTGAGGGGTCTGGGAGGTTCATAGTGGGTCAGCAGATAAGAGTTCCTTCTCTTCTCAGCCTTTGTTTCGCTCTGAATCCAGACTGAAGGAGTTTGTCGAGCTCACCGTTAACGACGCTGATGGAGCTGAGTGAAGACAGCTTCTTCCAGGACTTGGACACCACTGGGAAGTTGATGAGGTCCAAACCTTGTCTCTTAAGGGCCCAAAACATTTATCTCTTTACTCAGTCAAAACAGCTTCTGTGAATTATAGAAACAAATCCTAATGTTACATGAGTCTGAGTCTGATGAGTGACTGAAACCTGAAACCAAACACCGGCTGAAGCTCCAGAAAACAACTTAGAAACAACAAGACCGTCGGGTTTCCTGAGACTCGTGCCGCTGGCCGATCCTTTTATGCAAAACATCAGCTCAGCGGTTCATGTATAGCTTTGAAAAGCCTGTAATGAGCCTGTGTGGTTGTTGTTTCTACCTCTGCTTTGCAGTTAGAGGAGCGGCCCGATGAGCTACCTGAGAGCTGCTGCTGATATATTTAATTCTCCATCACTTCAAAAAATCAGCCACAATATTTAGTTAGTATCCAACAGGTTTTATGCTCCATGAAGAGTGAAAAAAAGCTTCAAACTTTAGCAGTTTTGCTGCAGCTAAACCAGGAATAAGACCTAAAACCTGTGGCTAAGCCTGCATAAGTGTGGAAAAACCAATATGTAGTTTAATAATATGGAAAGAACCAAGGTGTAGCTCTGAGTCAATCAATTGATAAATGCGGGCGCCATATGTCCAGGAAAGGGCTTCATAAAGCAAACACCTTATCTGTGTTATAGTTAGGACTATAATGTGTGATGTCCACACTAATGACAGTCAAATGATGATCCCCGGAGCTAATTACCGACCATGATGTCCACACTAAGGGCAAAAATAGGCCAAGATACGTGCAAAGATGGTAAACAGGAGATGTGGACGTAGAGAACAGGTCAGGAGGGACTATTATATGAATAAAAGATAAGACAAAGGGCCCATCTTTGGGTAAACATAGTAGATAAAACATAATGGTGGAAAATTGGGGGAAATATGACATATGAAAGGAGGAGGAGGAGCTGCCTCAGGCCCCAAAACTGTATAAAAGGTGGAAGGAAACTTCAGGCTCGGGCTACTTCTCATGGTCATGTTGTAACTCTGCAATAAACCATCATTGGACCGCGATCCAGCTGAATCCGTCCCATCTTTGATGCTTCATGACTCCTCATCTTTAGCCACTGATTATAGCTTATTATTGAACTCCACAGAAAGTCAACGGCTTCACCTCCTGGTTGGTGGTCAGTGGGACACTGACCTCCATATTTCACTGGTTTCATCGAGCATCTCATCTTTGAGACAAAGTTCCGGTTATTCTTTCAGGGGCTTTACCTTTGAGACTCTCTGCAGACGAAAAGGCTTCCATGAGCATCACTTTTTAGCTTTTCATCCCCACCGCTGCCCGGCATTGGAGCCAATCAGCATCTGTGTGGGTCAGAGGGTTGATACCAGGTCCACAGTGGGTCACCTCAGCCAGAAACCGGCATGTCTGTAGATCCTGTGTCTCAGCAGTCCACTGAGCCAGAGTGAAGCCTCTCCAGCCCACAGAGTGCCTGCCTGCTGACCCAGTCTGCCCTCACTGACCCAGGCTGCCCTCACTGGCCTGGCCTGGCCTGGCCTGACCTGGCCTGGTTTACCACCTCCACAGTTCCTCCTTTGACTGCCTTCTGGCCATTACCCCGAGTCCCATCTTTACCGACTTCCTGCCGCCTTGTGCTCAGTGAGGTTCTGCCCCTTTTTACTGGTTCAACCTGTCCATTCAGCCTCTGTTTTAGCCTGAATATATTTGGCTCCATTTGAGTAGCTTTGCCTGATTCTCCTGCCCAGAGTCTCCTATTCCCCAGCTCCTAATTTGACCTCATTAGACCCCAACCTCTCCTCTAATTCATTTTAAACCAGTTTTTCACCACAAACCATCCATCCACTTGTTTTGCTACTCGACCCTGTATTCTAAGTTTCACATTTCTAAGATCTGTGGATGTTTTTGAGTGTTTTTGCCATTCTCTACCAGATGTGCACCTGTTTGCATGCTGGTACACCTGAGCCCCCCCTCCTCGGTGCTGCTCTGGTACTCATGACACATGAGAATACTGATTAGATTTACATAGTTGTCCATTTGGGATTTGTCTACATGCAAATAGTCAATGAGTAGGATTTTTACTCCCCAGAGTATATATTCAGCCTCACCTTTGTCAGAAATATGCGCTGACAGGACACCAGTCTGGGTTTCTCTGCTCAAGCTGCTGCCCCCGCGACCCGAACCCCGGATAAGCGGCAGATGATGGATGGATGGAGGACGCCAGTCTCTGCAGAACACAGGCGGGAAAAGGCTTGAGCGACCTGGAAGAAATAAAGGAAAATACTGCCGACAAGTTTGACTTCTGAGGTATATTTACAGACTTTTCCCACAACTATATCTCATGTATGGATTCCTAATTTTACATTTATTGATTAGAGAAATCAAAACATCTTCTGCAAAAAAAAAAAGAAGCTGATTCGAGCTATAATCTGATTGTTGATTTCAATTAATTTAACTTGGGCTTTGACCCTGTAAATAAACTGTTTAATGAAGAAAAAACTAGTTTTGGCTTTACTTTAAGCAGATTCTTTAACATTTCTCTAAAGCATAATTACATTTATTTATTTATTATTCATTATCCATCCATCCATCCATTTTCTATACCTGCTGAATCCGTCGGTCGGGGCGCGGGGGGGCGGAGCCTATCCCAGCGTTCATCGGGCGAGAGGCGGGGTCACCCTGGACTGGTCTATGATTCATGATTCATAATTAATTTATTATTGATCAAATCTGTTCAAATGAAGGCAAACTAATGATAAAAGTAAGTTTCCTGAAAATCAGACATGCTACAGACCCAAGAGATGATCGGAAGTCTGAATAAATGCATTCAAGCTGCAGATTCTCTGACGTCACCCATATACTTAACCAATGAACACATTTATTCACATACGTGGTGTTTTGGTTTTTTTGTGTTGGAAACATCAGCATCATCAGCATAAGTGATGACGTTAAAAAGAAGATTAAATGTCTCTCACTCTTTGTTCCTGCCGTATTTTACAGGAAATGCACAACAATTCTTCCTCCGCCCTTGATGGCCTCCCCTCGGCCTCCAACTCCTCCGTCACCCCTTTCTACTTAGCCTGCCAGCGGTCGGTGATCAGAAACGTCATCTACACCCTGTACGCCCTCACCAACGCCCTCTTCCTCCTCCCGCTCTACATCCTCATCCTCTCCATGGGCTTCAAGCGATGGAGGCGCTCCAAGTCTGCAGAGAGGACAATGAGCCACTTTGACTTCTTCACCTACAACATGATGATTCCGGAGATTATTTGTGTTTTCGGCGCCGTTTTCTACACTTTAGGCACCTACATAAAAAGTGAGCCCCTGTTCTTGGTGGGCGTGTTCTTCTTCTGCCTCATTCTACCCGGGCAGACCCTGTTCCACGTCCTCACCTGTGTGGAGCGCTACCTGGCCGTGGTTCACCCCGTCACCTACCTGCGCCTCAGGGCAGCGGACGGGATCCGGGTCAGAAACATCAGCACCGCCTGTGTTTGGCTGCTGTGCGTCGCGTGGGTGGGGCTCATAAAGCTGTACCTGCCCAAGTTTCCCACCGCCCCCTTTTTCTCCTTCCTGGGCATCTGCATATTTGGCACATTTTTCTGCTGCCTCGCCGTTCTTCGCGGTCTGACTCTTCCAGGGCCGCGCGCGGCGGCCAGCCACCAGCAACGCGGTGACCAATCAAAGCAGAGGGCTTTCCACATAATCTCATTAATAACAGTGACGCTGCTGCTGAGGTCTGTCGGGCTCCTGCTTTGCTTTGGTCTCGAACATCTGGTAACAGTAAATCTGACCGAGCTCTGTGAGTTGCTGGATTCCGGCATCTGGCTGACGGTGCCCGGCAGCCTGATTCTGCCTCTGCTGTTTCTGCACCGAGCAGGAAAGCCACCGTGCTGTAAGAGGAGCTCTGACTCAGGCTGAGGAGTCAAGACAGTTGGGTCACAGTGGTTAACGCAACCGGCCAATCAAACCCTCAGAACACAGACCAGCTTTCCAACATGAGGCGGAATGAAGTTACAGATGTTTGTGGAGCAGAGGTGGAACAGGAAGTCTAGTCTTTTAGATTTTAAAGCTACTTCAGCCACATGAGTAGGAACTTTTTTAGATTTGACCCATACTTTTAATCCTTAAACATCCCTCCATTGAGCTTTAATTATTGTAATTTCAGAGCAAAGTGTAGCTCCCGCTTTGGCTTTTTTCGTGGTTGCTGGGATATTTCGGGTCTTACTTAATAATCGGCCTGGTCTTTATTTGTGGTTTCTGGTTTACTTCAGAGGGAATACACCAATGTCTCAAGTTTCCTCTAAGCTCAGACCATTCAGCATTGTTTCTGCCATTAAGTCATGGGGTTGGGGATATAGCAAGTGAATATCATCTTGAAGTAAAGGCTGTTGGTAAACTTAAGGCTTACCAAAGACTGAACTGGTTTGTATGGGACTGATTTCTATGCTGTGCTTTTATGTCCCTTTGAGCTTTCCGTAGGGCTCCACCATCACCTGGAAGAGGACATCATGTCCTGTCATACAAAGCAGGATTTGTCTGTGAAATTAGGGGCTTCAGGAGATATTCTGGATAGATACAGTTTCTGTCCTGGTGACTTTTTGCTCATTATATGAAATTACAGTAGAATCCACCGTACAGTCCATGCTACCTGAGCTTTTTCAGTTGGCCTCGTTCATGTTTACAGTGAAATATTTGACTTATGAAGCTCAGGAAGTCAAAGACAGGGAGAGAGTTTGATTTAAACATGTCAACTAAAAGCTACTTTCTGTACGACTTTGATTTGAAACTCTTAGGTTATCGTGGCGAGACGTCGTCTAACCGTCAGACCAAAAGTCGTGTTGTTTTCTCCGGTTAACACAGACTTTAAATGGGAGATGATGAATAGCCTTTAATGTCTGTAGTTTGTCAAAGTTGCCCAAAAAAGTAAAATTTTTACCCAAAAATCCATCAAACCAGGCACAAACACACATTTCTGAGCCTGGATTCCAGTCGTGTCCATAAACTGCAGCGACCCATTTCACGCTATTTAGGTTTATTTAAAAACTTTACTGCACAACAGATCTTTTCCATTTATGATGTGTTTTTCTGTTTCATACCAGTCAAAGTGGTCATATAGGCTTGTTTCTCTTTGTTGCTGGGTCAGAATAACCCGAGTCTTATGCCCATTTGGCCCTGTGAGTAGGACAAGCTGTAGGAGCAGTTGAATTTGTACCATGTTTGTTTCTTTATGCATTTGGCAGACGCTTCTATGCAGATTTACATGTAGGCAGGTAAGTGGGTCTTTCATGCAGGGGATCTAATCCTAAATCCCCCATCTGGATCTATACTCTGGTGCTGTTAAATCCGGGCACATTTCTCCATAAATGAACTCGTCACATTCAGAAAACTGCCTGGAAGAGAATGAAAGAGAGACTGAATGTTGAATTGTGGGCTTATTATCACTGATAATAAAACAAACTTGAACTGATTCTGTATTGAGAACAATAGCACCACCTTGTGGACAGAAACGTGCAGTAAAAGGTTTCCTGCTGTATCTGACAGTCTGGTCTGACAGATTTATTATTATATTAGTTAATTTGTGTGTTTTCTGACAACATTTACATGTCTGGTTGCTGTGATATTTCATTGTGTCAGAGATCTTGTAGATTTATTGATGTTTATTGGAAATAAATTTACTCTGTAATCAATGTTTTTGTTTAAAACTGAGATTCAGTGTATTTGTTATTGAAGGATTCATTTAAAATACAGTACTGTGTCAAAGTATATAAACAGTAGAAAGAGTTTTGTTCTTTCACACATTTACTGTGAATGACCCCTAATTTCTTTGTATAATATCAGGAAAACAGGAAATTATTCCAACATGTTCCAACATAAACATAAATACTGAATATTAGACATATAAACAGAGTTTTTTCTCAGTTCTCAGCAGCTTTAAAGTGAATCTCTGGTCTGAGCTCCTTTATTCTCCAACACAGCCTGAACCCTCTGAGACAAGCTTTCTGTCATTTCTTTAAGGAGTCTTCAGGAATAGTTCTCCAGGCTTCTTGAAGGACATCCCAAAGCTCTTCTTTGGATGTGGGCTGCCTTTTGTTCCGTTCTCTGTCAGATGATCCCACACTGCTTCAATAATGTTGAGGTCCGGGCTCTGGGGAGGATTCATCCCTCCATAAGACCTGTTGCCACTGATTTTCAGTCCACTTCTTGTGTCATTTGGCACAGCTCAGCCTTTTCTCCCTGTTTCCCTTCCTTAAGAACGGCTTCTTGACAGCCACCCTTCCATGGAGACCATTTCTGATGAGGCTTGGGCCAACAGTAGATGGATCAGCTGAAGGTCCAGATGCATCTCTCAGGTCCTGTCAGGTCACAGCTGGATTTTTTCCTCTTTCTTAAGGACATCACTTTCAGATCCTGTTCATCTGCTGGAGATAGTTTTTTAGGCCTGACACTTCTTCTTTTGTCCTCCACTTGTCCAGTTTCCTCAAATGTTTTAAGGACACACTGCACACCATGCTGAGATATGCCAAGTTTTCAGCTAATAGCTCTTTGGGAATCACCTTGTTGCTGCAGAAATCCTATTTTCTGTCTGTCAAACTGTGTTTTCTTTGCTGTTTTTCATAGATGCAGCTAAAGAAATGGGACATTTTGTCCTCCACTCGTCCAGTTTCCTCAAATGTTTTAAGGACACATGAACATTCATCCGCCTCCAACTCGCCTTAATCTTTATTGTAAAGCACTTTGCAGCATTCTTAGGAAAGGTTAATTCACCTTGTAGGGTTCATGTCTCACATGCTCAGAGGTACAAAATGAGCAATGATCATTAAGCCCAGAACACTAATGTCGGGTGATTATCACCCAACGTGTTACATAACCATAGGTCTTGGGTTGAAAGCATTACTAACACCAAAGAGTTTAGCTGCTAATGTGCTGCTTCTCTGGAATAACATAATGTTCTGTCGTTGGTTTTGCATCATGCAAAGAGCCTGCCGCCTCCCTGCCACGAGCACAGAAACCTCCAGTCAGTCCTCGCTATTCTCACATGACGCCTCGCTGCAACCAAGCTGCCGCTGGACGAAAAACTGAATACGAGACACAAAATCTGCTCACGAGGTCGGTCTGTTTTACTGTTTTTAAGTTTGAATCAAACTGAGAGGAAGCAATGAAAGACACTGTAATTTCCAGCTGTGTTCAGTGCTTCTTATTTTAAATGGAAGTAACTGTAAAGTTGCTTATTTATCAGCTTTAAATGTACTTTTCCCCTCTGAACAGCAGCTGCTCAGGGCAGAGTGTATTTTTACTGATGATCAGCCTGCAGGGACGACTAGTTTAACCACGGAAATGCAAACTTGAGCTGATTTGTCACTCATTTTAAAGCGAGTTGAGTTTTGCTTTTATGCTCTTCGCAGTTCAGTTTCAATTCAGTTCAGTTTTATTTATAGAGCACCAAATCACGACAAATGTCATCTCAAAGCACTTCAAAGATACAATTAGCCAATTAGAGTCACATCATTATCCAATTAAATCAATAATTAAATTCTAAATGGTTCCAGCTCATACAGAGTCAATTAAAAAATGTTGCCAAGCTCAGGAAACCAGTCACTTTGCAAGAGAAACAAGTTAATGACAGCGATGATGTCATATGTTCATGGAGGGAGGAGAGGTGCATCATGGGAGCTCCCCCAGCAGGCTGGGCCTATAGCAGCAGAACTATGGGATGTTTCAGGCTCACCTGAGCCATCCCTAACTATAAGCTTCATCAGAAAGGAAAGTTTCAGCCTGATCTTAAAGGTAGAGAGGGTGTCTGCTTCCTGAAGCCAAACTGGCAGCTGGTTCCACAGAGAGGGGCCTGATAACTGAAGGCTCTGCCTCCCATTCTGCTTTTAGGGGCCTGATAACTGAAGGCTCTGCCTCCCATTCTGCTTTTAGGGGCCTGATAACTGAAGGCTCTGCCTCCCATTCTGCTTTTAGGGGCCTGATAACTGAAGGCTCTGCCTCCCATTCTGCTTTTAGGGGCCTGATAACTGAAGGCTCTGCCTCCCATTCTGCTTTTAGGGGCCTGATAACTGAAGGCTCTGCCTCCTATTCTGCTTTTAGGGGCCTGATAACTGAAGGCTCTGCCTCCCATTCTTCTTTTAGGGGCCTGATAACTGAAGGCTCTGCCTCCCTTTCTGCTTTTAGGGGCCTGATAACTGAAGGCTCTGCCTCCCATTCTGCTTTTAGGGGCCTGATAACTGAAGGCTCTGCCTCCCATTCTGCTTTTAGGGGCCTGATAACTGAAGGCTCTGCCTCCCATTCTGCTTTTAGGGGCCTGATAACTGAAGGCTCTGCCTCCCATTCTGCTTTTAGGGGCCTGATAACTGAAGGCTCTGCCTCCCATTCTGCTTTTAGGGGCCTGATAACTGAAGGCTCTGCCTCCCATTCTGCTTTTAGAAACTCTGGGAACCACAAGGAAACCTGCAGCCTGGGCCTATAGCAGCAGAACTATGGGATGTTTCAGGCTCACCTGAGCCATCCCTAACTATAAGCCACAGGTACTCTACCAGCAGCTCATCATTGACCAGATCTGTAACTAGCTTTAAGGAGCCTCCACCCACTTATTAGCAGTCGTCATTTCATTAATTCCCCATAATTTGATGTAAAACTTACCCTTTAAAGTCTATTGATCGATGTTTCTGAACTTTAGGAATGCCTTTGGGCCGAAACATAGACTTGAATAGACTTGGTTTCATGTAGAGCCAGAATGTGACACTTTTGTCCTACATAGAACAACCTTTCCCTTACTTTCCAGTGTCCCCTTGCTAATAAAACTGAGGCTCTGGGATAGTGGTTGAGTTATACCTCTTCAAAAAGCTGATACACTCTTTGGGTATTAAGGATCCATCCAAAAGGCCCAACTCCCCACTTAAAGGGGCTAGATCACCACCTCTGCTTGTTATCCAAAAGGAAAAGGGAACCTTATCCCTGTATAATGGAGGTTTAGGACCGAGTAGAGGGGGCATAGAGGGGGGATCAGGACTGTCCCACATTTTTATCCTCCTGCTTTTCGCTGCTGTCTTTCACAGAAAATGTCCATCAACTCCTTCTCCAACTCCACCGCTCTAACATCTCCCTCCAACTCCTCCACCATCCCTTTATTCTCATGCAAGGACTCGGCAGCCAGCCTGATCATCTACACCATGTATTCCTCCCTCAGCATCCTCTTCCTTGTCCCACTCTACATCTTCATTCTCTGCATGGGCTTCAGACAGTGGAGGAGGCAGCGCTCTGTGACCATGAGCCACTTCGATGTCTTCACCCTCCACATGATGCTCCTGGAGATTTTAGGTCTTTTCGGATCAATCCTCTACTGTTTGGGTAGAAGAGTTGAGGCGTTGCTCGCTGCGGGGATGTTTTTGGTGGACATCCTGTTCCCCGGACAGACTCTGTTTCATATGCTGACCTGTTTGGACCGGTACCTGGCTGTGGTTCACCCCGTCACCTACATGCGCCTGAGACAGAAAAGCTGGATCAGAATCAGGAACATGGTCATCCTGTTTGGATGGGTGATGTGCTTCGAATCGGTGGGGGCCACTCAGATGCTGCCGCTTCACGTTAATATGGTCCTACTCCTGGTCTCCTTAGGTTTCGGGACTTTTATCACATTATTCTGTTGCTTGTCTATTCTCTGGGTTTTGGTTCGTCCAGGGCCAGGCGAGGTGGGCAGGGACACCAGGCAGGCTGACCCATCAAAGCAGAGAGCTTTCCACATGATTGTAATCATAACAGGAGTGCTGCTGGTGAGGTTTGTCGGGATCTTAGTGTGTTACGGCATTGAACAACTGGTATCGATTGATCATGAAGAGCTGTGTGCGTTGCTGGATTCGGGAATCTGGCTGACGGTGCCCAGCAGCCTGCTTCTGCCTTTGCTGTCTCTGCACAAGGCAGGAAAACTGCCGTGTGGTCGGACAAGCCCCCAATCAGGATAACAAGTCCAGCCATTTAGGACCACAGTGGCTGCCTCTGGGGGACGGTCAGTGGATATTTTGATAAAGGATACCCAGACAAACACAGCAACTAAACTAGGGATTGGAATTGTTTAGCAGTTCCGGTTCCATTATCGATATCGGTCATCGATTCGGTTCTTTATCGATTCTCTTATCGATTCTCTTATCGATTCTCATCCAGTTATATGTAGTACAAATGGCTTTGGTTGCAGTAACACTTTAATTTTAAGAATGCACCAACATTTTTGCACTGAGCTTCAACTAAATCTGGTTTAAGCTGAAAAACTGGAACTTTTTCAAATTAAAATACAACTTTTGCACGTTTCCAGTTTTCGTGCAGAAAAATTAGCATGTTTTATTATTATTATTCATACAGTATGTCGCTCACATTATTACAATCAACAGGACTTCCTTAGATTTCCGTTACCTGGGACCTCTGAGACGGACGACGCTGTGCCACAAGCGAGAGTCGCCGCCATCGCCTGGCAGCGCCTCAAAGACTTCCCATTAATGCAAAGTAATGTGTGGTCAAACCTTTCAGCGTGTTGGAGGCGTTTCCCCCCTTTGATGTGATCAAAGCTCTGCATGTGTTGCAACTGGCCCTAGTATTGTCCTTTTTGGTGGAATTCTTCGAGAAGTGGCTCTCGATTCCCGTAATCTAAACACAGAATAATAAGACAACAGCTGATGGTCTGGGTGTTGTGTTTATGTGTTTTTATGCATTTATCAGACGCTTTTATCCAAAGCGACTTACAGGTAGGCATGTAGGGTCTTGCCTAAGGACCCCAACTGGAGGTAATACCTTTCATGCAGGGGATTTGAACCCAGGTCACCCACATGAAAGGTGGCAATCATACACTACACTATCCAGTCTGGGTATAACCGTCCTCTGCAGCCGTAACATGAAAATATGCTGAATAAAATCTTTAGGAATTAATCTAAATGTAAAATTCTTGGTCACAGATTATTGGAAGCATTTCTAAATCTCCTAAACGCTCTTTTAACTGCAAAACTCACACATTTAACTTCTCATAAAACTCTTTATTCACATTCAGATCTAGATTTAGTCCTATTTTTCGATGCCATCCTGAAAATAATCCATATTTTTTGCACTGTTACTGCAGAAAATTCAATTAATCTTATTTATTTTTCTAAAATATTATGGTTTATATAATGAACTTTACAGGTGGATTCATTACATGATTATTAACTCTATACTTTTGGTGTTTTATATCTAGGTTCTTTGTATTTATATTTGGGGTGTTTTTTTCCATATATTTTAACATTAATACACATTTCTGTCTATTTCTCTTTATTTCAGAGGTACAGTCTTATTTTTTCTCATTGTAGTACTACTGATTTATGATTGAATTGTTGTGTAATAGTGTTTTTTTGTGGTATGTATACATGTTTGAGGTTCAATATGCAGTGATATGAAGAAGAAAGCACACCCACTTTCAATTAAAAGCATTAAAATATAATAATAATAACAAAATAATCTCATTACATGTGAACTGACACCTGTGGAGGCTCCTCCTCCTCCTCCTCCTCCTCCTGCTCTGTCTGAGCTCATCACCACATGCATGAATTGACTTTAACTAAGATTTGAGGTAAGAACAGATTCATGGGAGGAGTTTTGGGATTTCTTTGCCTGAAATCAAAAAGAAGTCTGAGATGCATCTCCGGTTCTGTTCAAAACAGCAAAAACGAGTCGTGTAATCATTTTTGTTTGACCTCGAGCTCGTAGTTGTTTAAAAGAAACACATTAAACATGTTTCAGATCTCTAACTTCATGAAAACGAAGGGCTCGGTCCTCGAAGAGCAGCATCTATGTGACATTACGACCCTATTTAGGTGATCCAAACCCAACCGTTCATCCTCCTTGCTATTTTTCCCATATTTGTCATGTAAATGCATTTTTGGTGGGATTCTATGTAATAAATCGACATAAATGCATTTTTGGTGGGATTCTATGGAATAAATTGACATAAATGCATTTTTGGTGGGATTCTATGTAATAAATCGACATAAATGCATTTTTGGTGAGATTCTATGGAATAAATTGACATAAATGCATTTTTGGTGGGATTCTATGTAATAAATCAACATAAATGCATTTTTGGTGGGATTCTATGTAATAAATCGACATAAATGCATTTTTGGTGGGATTCTATGTAATAAATCGACATAAATGCATTTTTGGTGGGATTCTATGTAATAAATCAACATAAAAATGTCCACATTTGTGAAGTGAAATGAAAAAAACAACTTGTTTTAAAAAGAGATTAAAAGAAAATATGAAATTTCCTCTTAAAGCAGTCGAGTGGTGCTTTAACAGTAAGCTGAGGCTCATCTTCCTGCTGGAGGGTGAACCTGAAAACTGGTTTATTTAGCTCCATCCATCAGTCCTTTTATTCTAACGAATGACACATCTAATGGTTCTTGTTGGGTCTTGATTTAAAGCTGGAGGATATGTCAGAGAATTGAACTAAAACAACAACAATACCTCACTGGTTTTGCATCATGCAAAGAACCTGCCAGTTTCCATCCCATGAGGCATAAAAACAGCACGCGGACCGGCAGTCCATCATCGTTATCCTGACAGAACACCTGCTCAACGCCGACAGGCTGTCACTGGAAACAAATTGAATTAAAAGGTCAGTCTATTTCCCTTCTGTGCAAAAATGTACTCAGGAATCCAGTGAAGAGTGTAAATATAGTGGATATATGTTTAAAAGTGAGGTGAAGTGTGTAAATATAGTGGATATATGTTTAAAAGTGAGGTGAAGTGTGTAAATATAGTGGATATATGTTTAAAAGTGAGGTGAAGTGTGTAAATATAGTGGATATATGTTTAAAAGTGAGGTGAAGTGTGTAAATATAGTGGATATATGTTTAAAAGTGAGGTGAAGTGTGTAAATATAGTGGATATATGTTTAAAAGTGAGGTGAAGTGTGTAAATATAGTGGATATATGTTTAAAAGTGAGGTGAAGTGTGTAAATATAGTGGATATATGTTTAAAAGTGAGGTGAAGTGTGTAAATATAGTGGATATATGTTTAAAAGTGAGGCGAAGTGTGTAAATATAGTGGATATATGTTTAAAAGTGAGGCGAAGAGTGTAAATATAGTGGATATATGTTTAAAAGTGGGGTGAAGTGTGTAAATATAGTGGATATATGTTTAAAAGTGGGGTGAAGTGTGTAAATATAGTGGATATATGTTTAAAAGTGAGGTGAAGTGTGTAAATATAGTGGATATATGTTTAAAAGTGAGGTGAAGAGTGTAAATATAGTGGATATATGTTTAAAAGTGAGGTGAAGTGTGTAAATATAGTGGATATATGTTTAAAAGTGAGGTGAAGTGTGTAAATATAGTGGATATATGTTTAAAAGTGAGGTGAAGTGTGTAAATATAGTGGATATATGTTTAAAAGTGAGGTGAAGTGTGTAAATATAGTGGATATATGTTTAAAAGTGAGGTGAAGTGTGTAAATATAGTGGATATATGTTTAAAAGTGAGGTGAAGTGTGTAAATATAGTGGATATATGTTTAAAAGTGAGGTGAAGTGTGTAAATATAGTGGATATATGTTTAAAAGTGAGGTGAAGTGTGTAAATATAGTGGATATATGTTTAAAAGTGAGGTGAAGTGTGTAAATATAGTGGATATATGTTTAAAAGTGAGGTGAAGTGTGTAAATATAGTGGATATATGTTTAAAAGTGAGGTGAAGAGTGTAAATATAGTGGATATATGTTTAAAAGTGAGGTGAAGTGTGTAAATATAGTGGATATATGTTTAAAAGTGAGGTGAAGAGTGTAAATATAGTGGATATATGTTTAAAAGTGAGGTGAAGTGTGTAAATATAGTGGATATATGTTTAAAAGTGAGGTGAAGTGTGTAAATATAGTGGATATATGTTTAAAAGTGAGGTGAAGTGTGTAAATATAGTGGATATATGTTTAAAAGTGAGGTGAAGTGTGTAAATATAGTGGATATATGTTTAAAAGTGAGGTGAAGTGTGTAAATATAGTGGATATATGTTTAAAAGTGAGGTGAAGTGTGTAAATATAGTGGATATATGTTTAAAAGTGAGGTGAAGAGTGTAAATATAGTGGATATATGTTTAAAAGTGAGGTGAAGTGTGTAAATATAGTGGATATATGTTTAAAAGTGAGGTGAAGTGTGTAAATATAGTGGATATATGTTTAAAAGTGAGGTGAAGTGTGTAAATATAGTGGATATATGTTTAAAAGTGAGGTGAAGTGTGTAAATATAGTGGATATATGTTTAAAAGTGAGGTGAAGTGTGTAAATATAGTGGATATATGTTTAAAAGTGAGGTGAAGTGTGTAAATATAGTGGATATATGTTTAAAAGTGAGGTGAAGTGTGTAAATATAGTGGATATATGTTTAAAAGTGAGGTGAAGTGTGTAAATATAGTGGATATATGTTTAAAAGTGAGGTGAAGTGTGTAAATATAGTGGATATATGTTTAAAAGTGAGGTGAAGTGTGTAAATATAGTGGATATATGTTTAAAAGTGAGGTGAAGTGTGTAAATATAGTGGATATATGTTTAAAAGTGAGGTGAAGTGTGTAAATATAGTGGATATATGTTTAAAAGTGAGGTGAAGTGTGTAAATATAGTGGATATATGTTTAAAAGTGAGGTGAAGTGTGTAAATATAGTGGATATATGTTTAAAAGTGAGGTGAAGTGTGTAAATATAGTGGATATATGTTTAAAAGTGAGGTGAAGTGTGTAAATATAGTGGATATATGTTTAAAAGTGAGGTGAAGTGTGTAAATATAGTGGATATATGTTTAAAAGTGAGGTGAAGTGTGTAAATATAGTGGATATATGTTTAAAAGTGAGGTGAAGTGTGTAAATATAGTGGATATATGTTTAAAAGTGAGGTGAAGTGTGTAAATATAGTGGATATATGTTTAAAAGTGAGGTGAAGTGTGTAAATATAGTGGATATATGTTTAAAAGTGAGGTGAAGTGTGTAAATATAGTGGACATATGTTTAAAAGTGAGGTGAAGAGTGTAAATATAGTGGATATATGTTTAAAAGTGAGGTGAAGTGTGTAAATATAGTGGATATATGTTTAAAAGTGAGGTGAAGTGTGTAAATATAGTGGATATATGTTTAAAAGTGAGGTGAAGTGTGTAAATATAGTGGATATATGTTTAAAAGTGAGGTGAAGTGTGTAAATATAGTGGATATATGTTTAAAAGTGAGGTGAAGTGTGTAAATATAGTGGATATATGTTTAAAAGTGAGGTGAAGTGTGTAAATATAGTGGATATATGTTTAAAAGTGAGGTGAAGAGTGTAAATATAGTGGATATATGTTTAAAAGTGAGGTGAAGAGTGTAAATATAGTGGATATATGTTTAAAAGTGAGGTGAAGTGTGTAAATATAGTGGATATATGTTTAAAAGTGAGGTGAAGTGTGTAAATATAGTGGATATATGTTTAAAAGTGAGGTGAAGTGTGTAAATATAGTGGATATATGTTTAAAAGTGAGGTGAAGTGTGTAAATATAGTGGATATATGTTTAAAAGTGAGGTGAAGTGTGTAAATATAGTGGATATATGTTTAAAAGTGAGGTGAAGTGTGTAAATATAGTGGATATATGTTTAAAAGTGAGGTGAAGTGTGTAAATATAGTGGATATATGTTTAAAAGTGAGGTGAAGTGTGTAAATATAGTGGATATATGTTTAAAAGTGAGGTGAAGTGTGTAAATATAGTGGATATATGTTTAAAAGTGAGGTGAAGAGTGTAAATATAGTGGATATATGTTTAAAAGTGAGGTGAAGTGTGTAAATATAGTGGATATATGTTTAAAAGTGAGGTGAAGTGTGTAAATATAGTGGATATATGTTTAAAAGTGAGGTGAAGTGTGTAAATATAGTGGATATATGTTTAAAAGTGAGGTGAAGTGTGTAAATATAGTGGATATATGTTTAAAAGTGAGGTGAAGTGTGTAAATATAGTGGATATATGTTTAAAAGTGAGGTGAAGTGTGTAAATATAGTGGATATATGTTTAAAAGTGAGGTGAAGAGTGTAAATATAGTGGATATATGTTTAAAAGTGAGGTGAAGAGTGTAAATATAGTGGATATATGTTTAAAAGTGAGGTGAAGTGTGTAAATATAGTGGATATATGTTTAAAAGTGAGGTGAAGTGTGTAAATATAGTGGATATATGTTTAAAAGTGAGGTGAAGTGTGTAAATATAGTGGATATATGTTTAAAAGTGAGGTGAAGTGTGTAAATATAGTGGATATATGTTTAAAAGTGAGGTGAAGAGTGTAAATATAGTGGATATATGTTTAAAAGTGAGGTGAAGTGTGTAAATATAGTGGATATATGTTTAAAAGTGAGGTGAAGTGTGTAAATATAGTGGATATATGTTTAAAAGTGAGGTGAAGTGTGTAAATATAGTGGATATATGTTTAAAAGTGAGGTGAAGAGTGTAAATATAGTGGATATATGTTTAAAAGTGAGGTGAAGTGTGTAAATATAGTGGATATATGTTTAAAAGTGAGGTGAAGTGTGTAAATATAGTGGATATATGTTTAAAAGTGAGGTGAAGTGTGTAAATATAGTGGATATATGTTTAAAAGTGAGGTGAAGTGTGTAAATATAGTGGATATATGTTTAAAAGTGAGTTTTTTTAAGTGTTTTATGTGCCGGCTTCCTCCCCGGTGCATGGAAATTCAATAAGTAATGATGTAAATCAGTGTCTGCCTTCTGGACTCTTACTAAAAACAGAATCACAGAAGTTGATTATTTACAGCTCGTGATGATATTTGGATAAACTGATCTGTCATCATGACAACAACAGAAACTTCAGGCATCACCTTCACTGCAGGTGTGACGCAGTTATGTGACAGCAGAGCTGTGGCTCCACACCTTCTTAGTTTACTCAGGACTACAGAAGCGTCTCTGAGGCGTTGTTATTTAAAAATGTCATTTAAACCCTCCGTTTCTCAGTGTTTCAGTCATCAAACATGAAGCTGAACTCTTCTTCTACTGTCCTCTGGGCGTCTCCTCTTGTTTGCTCGGTGAACACCTCCCTCTACCCCGACATCTTTAACTGCTTTTATGAGATCAAAAGTCCCATCGTCTTCGCCGGTGTCACCTTTATCAGCGTCCTCCTCGTGCTTCCTGTGAGTATCACCATCCTCTGCATGGGTGTCAGACGGCGGGGAACCACCAACTCCGTCTCAGGCCCAGCGAGCCACACCGATGTCTTCACCGAGTGGATCGCCGCCGTTGAGATGATCGGCATCTTCGGACTGCTGTCCTTCTTCTGTGGCGTCTGTCTCTGTGACGCCAGGATACTGACGGTTGGGTATTACTTCTTGTTCTTCGGGAACTGTGCACAGCCTTTGTTTCACTTCCTGATCTGTGTGGAGCGCTTCCTCGCCATCGTTCATCCGGTCACCTACATGGGGCTGAAAAGGTCTGCGGGGGTCAGAGTCAGAAACATCAGCATCGGTTGTGTTTTAATGATGTGCTTTGGGATGCTGTGCTTTGCAGCTTTGGTTTTCCCCATTTTCCCCGTCACCTTTTGCTTTTCCTTCTTGGCCATCCTCGCAGTGATCGTCTGTTTCCTCAGCCTTCCAGTTTTCTGTGTTCTGAGACGCCCCGGGCTGGGAAGCGACCAGTCAAAGCAGCGAGCCTCCCACATCATCATGACCATAACAGGACTGCTGCTGTTGAGATTCTTTGGGAACGGGACTACTGCCATCATCGGGAATTATTTGGCACAAAGTGAAATTAATCACTGTGAGATTTTCTTCTCGGGGACCTGGCTGAGTTTGCCAAGTAGTCTGGTTCTGCCTCTGCTGTTTTTACACAGAAGGCTGACGAGTTACCGTGGCAACTAGAGCAGATGACGTAGACAGAAATTAGAGCAGTTATTAGCCAGTTATTAGCCAGTAGTTATTTCCAGGAGTTAATAGGCAGCTGCTTTGGTTTCCCCAGATGGTATTTGGCTTAGTTTTAGGTTGTGGATCATGTGGTTCGTGGCCATAATAGAAGATGATTCAGTTCAGTGGTTTGGAAATACTGAGAATATATTTACATTATATAAATGCTACTATGATGTTGGACTAAACCATAATCCAAGTCCTATTTATTTATTTATTATTACATGAACATTTATATTAATTTATTTTCTTTTTGACAAACTTCACAACAAAATCCATGCTGAAATTGAAGAATAAAGGTAAAAAATAACCAAAGGAAAGCACAAATAAACCCAATAAGAGAAACATAGCAGCAAGATATTCCAAGAAAATGACAGTTTTCTAAAATCAGTCAATTAAATTACATAGAAAAAGAAGTTGCTGAAATATACAATACCTTTTTAACGTATTAATTTAATTAGATTGTACATCCATCCATTTTCCATACCTGCTTAATCCAATGTAGGGTCGCAGGGGGGTGGAGCCTATCCCAGCCGCCATTGGGCGGGAGGCACCTGGTCACCAGTCCATCACAGGGCCACATTTCCTCACACCTTGGGCTGATTTATGCATGTTTTTGGCCTTTGGGAGGAAGTACCCGGAGAGAAAAAGGCCCCAGCTGCAACCCATACTTTTATTTTCCATATATACTAATCCCAGGAAGGCAGGGTGAACCCTGAAGGCATCGCCAGGCAACACAAATTAAATAAACTCACCAATTAGCATACTCTGATATGTTAAATCCAATTCAATTCAATTCAATTTTATTTATATAGCGCCAGATTACAACAAGGCACTGAAGTAATATAGTCCAAATCCCACCATGTTAGATTTTTGACCACTGCAGCTCAGTTGATTGTTGAAGGCCTTCGATTCGACTCCTCCCACCAAAGTGTCCTTTGACAACATGCTGAACCCAACATTGTCCCTGATTAAGGTCAATTAAGGTGTGCACGGCAGAGAAAAAACCACATTAACAGAATATGAGACGGATTAATGTGGCTTTGAGTGGTCAACGCGACTGAAAAAGAGGGACATCATTGCTCAGGTTGGCAGGTTTCGATAAAAGAAGAGCTTGGTACCAAATGGCTCAGCTGGTCGTGGTTTGTTGACCTGATGGATCGGGTCAACAGAGAGTTGAACGATAACTCCTTCAGTAGCCAAAGTGTTAGCTTAGAAACTCCAGGGTGAATTGTCTGAGCAGAACCAGATCCCCATCGACCCGAGCTCTGCGGCACCATCAGGGAACAAATGAAGCTGCTGGTCTCAGGTTTTCAGACACTGAAAATGCCGGATGAGGAGAACCGAGGACCAGCTGGCGTCACGATAAAGGTGAACAATCTGTTGTGAAAAGGGAAAAATAGAGAAACTGTTAAATAAAACTTAGATTAAACCATTTTAGCACCAACCAGCATCTGTGCACAGATTTCCTCTCAGCCCTGAGGGCACAGTTTAGATTTATATAAATGGTCATTAGTGGTTTTGTAACATGCAAAGAAGTTGCTCTGTTTATTTTTCCACACATGCACACCTGTTACTGCAATAAATGCTGTGAGAGGACACCAACGTCTGCCAGTCTGAGCAGAACCGGGGAAGGGAACCACCTTCAACACTTTGGACGAAACAGATGCAAATACTGCAGATGAGGTTGGTCTTTTATAAAGTTATACAGCTGCTTTTTTCCCTGAGCCTCTGAGCATAAATGGTTTTCATTAGTTAGCTGACTATTTTATCTCATTTGTTTATTTTTATATTCTTTTTTTGTATTTTTAAGGCTTCTTCCACTCCCCTGCAAAGCTTTTATTTTATGTGAAGCACTTTGAATTGTTTTGTACATGAAATAAATAAATCTGACTTAATTCAATGGATTGTTAACTACTTATCTGCAACCTTTCAACCCAACCATGCTTACATAAGACCAGGCATGTGCAAAGCTAATATTATCTCCCAATACTTACATTTTAATGCCCACAAGTATTCCCGGGCTGGGAATAAGTGGAGGAGTTCAAGTATCTCGGGGTCTTGTTCACACTTGTCTGCAGTGTTGCTCTGCACCGACCCGTCGATGTTGATTTAAGTCAGTCTACGTTCCCATCCTCACCTATGGTCACGAGTTGTGGGTAGAGACCGAAAGAACGAGATCACGAATACAAGCGGCTGAAATGGGTTTCCTCCGCAGGGTGTCTGGGCCTCCCTTAGAGATAGGGTGAGAAGCTCAGTCATCCGGGAGGGGCTCGGAGTAGAACCGCTGCTCCTCCGCATTGAGAGGAGTCAGATTAGGTGGCATCTGGTTAGGATGCCCCCTGGAGGCCTCCCTGGGGAGGTGTTCTGGGCCCGTCCCACTGGGAGGAGACCCGGGGAAGACCCAGGACACGTTGGAGAGACTATGGCCTGGGAACGCCTCGGGAGGGAGGGAGGGAGTGAGGGAGGGAGAAAGGGATGGATGGATGGATGATGGATGGATGATGGATGGATAGATGGATGAATGGATGGATAGATGGATGATGGATGGATGGATGGATGATGGATGGATAGATGGATGAATGGATGGATGGATGGATGATGGATGGATAGATGGATGAATGGATGGATAGATGGATGATGGATGGATGGATGGATGGATGGATGATGGATGGATGATGGATGAATGGATGGATGGATGGATGATGGATGGATGATGGATGATGGATGGATGGATGGATGGATGGATGGATGATGGATGAATGGATGGATGGATGGATGATGGATGGATGATGGATGGATGATGGATGGATGGATGATGGATGGATGGATGGATGAATGGATAGATGGATGATGGATGGATGGATGATGGATGAATGGATGGATGGATGGATGATGGATGGATGATGGATGGATGGATGGATGGATGATGGATGAATGGATGGATGGATGGATGATGGATGGATGATGGATGGATGATGGATGAATGGATGAATGGATGGATGGATGATGGATGATGGATGGATGGATGATGGATGGATAGATGGATGATGGATGGATGGATGGATGATGGATGGATGATGGATGGATGGATGGATGATGGATGGATGGATGATGGATGGATGGATGAATGGATGGATGGATGATGGATGGATGGATGATGGATGGATGGATGATGGATGGATAGATGGATGAATGATGGATGGATGGATGAATGGATGAATGGATAGATGGATGATGGATGATGGATGATGGATGGATAGATGGATGAATGATGAATGGATGGATGAATGGATGAATGGATGGATGGATAGATGGATGAATGGATAGATGGATGATGGATGGATAGATGGATGGATGGATGATGGATGAATGGATGGATGGATGGATGATGGATGGATGATGGATGGATGGATGGATGATGGATGATGGATGGATGAATGGATGGATGGATGATGGATGGATGGATGATGGATGGATGGATGGATGGATGGATGATGGATGGATGAATGGATGGATGGATGATGGATGGATGGATGATGGATGATGGATGGATGGATGGATGGATGATGGATGGATAGATGGATGATGGATGGATGGATGGATAGATGGATGGATGCATGGATGGATGATGGATGAATGGATGGATGGATGGATGATGGATGAATGGATGGATGGATGATGGATGATGGATGGATGGATGATGGATGGATAGATGGATGATGGATGGATGGATGATGGATGGATGGATGATGGATGGATGGATGAATGGATGGATGGATGATGGATGATGGATGGATGATGGATGGATAGATGGATGGATGGATAGATGGATGGATGGATGATGGATGGATGGATGGATGGATGGATGATGGATGATGGATGATGGATGGATGATGGATGGATGATGGATGGATGATGGATGGATGGATGATGGATGGATAGATGGATGGATGGATGGATGGATGGATGGATAGATGGATGATGGATGATGGATGATGGATGGATGGATGGATGGATGGATAGATGGATGGATGGATGATGGATGGATAGATGGATGGATGGATGGATGGATGATGGATGGATGGATGATGGATGGATGGATAGATGGATGGATGGATGATGGATGAATGGATGGATGATGGATGGATGATGGATGGATGGATGAATGGATGGATGGATGATGGATGGATGATGGATGATGGATGGATGGATGGATGGATGGATAGATGGATGGATGGATGGATGATGGATGGATAGATGGATGGATGGATGGATGGATGGATGATGGATGGATAGATGGATGATGGATGGATGGATGGATGGATGATGGATGATGGATGGATGGATGATGGATGATGGATGGATGGATGGATGATGGATGGATGGATGATGGATGATGGATGGATGATGGATGGATGATGGATGGATGGATGATGGATGGATGATGGATGATGGATGATGGATGATGGATGGATGATGGATGATGGATGGATGATGGATGGATGGATGAATGGATGGATGATGGATGGATAGATGGATGATGGATGGATGGATGGATGGATGATGGATGATGGATGATGGATGGATGGATGATGGATGGATGATGGATGATGGATGGATGATGGATGGATGGATGATGGATGATGGATGGATGATGGATGATGGATGGATGGATGGATGGATGATGGATGAATGGATGGATGGATGATGGATGGATGATGGATGGATGATGGATGATGGATGGATGGATGGATGATGGATGAATGGATGGATGATGGATGATGGATGGATGGATGAATGGATGGATGGATGATGGATGGATGATGGATGATGGATGGATGGATGGATGGATGGATAGATGGATAGATGGATGGATGATGGATGGATGGATGGATGGATGATGGATGGATGATGGATGGATAGATGGATGATGGATGGATGGATGATGGATGGATGGATGGATGATGGATGATGGATGGATAGATGATGGATGGATGGATGATGGATGGATGGATGATGGATGGATGGATGATGGATGATAGATGGATGGATGATGAATGGATGGATGGATGATGGATGGATGGATGATGGATGGATGATGGATGATGGATGGATGATGGATGGATAGATGGATAGATGGATGGATGATGGATGGATGGATGATGGATGGATGATGGATGGATGGTGGATGGATAGATGATGGATGAATGGATGGATGGATAGATGATGGATGAATGGATGGATGGATGATGGATGGATGAATGGATGGATGATGGATGGATGATGGATGGATGGATGGATGAATGGATGGATGATGGAGGGATGGATGGATGGATAGATGATGGATGAATGGATGGATGATGGATGGATGATGAATGGATAGATGGATGGATGGATGGATGGATGGATGGATGATTATTAGTCTTATTTTTAAATAAGGTTTTATTGAGTCTTTTATTTTCATTGAGGTTAGAATATTATTGAATATGGCAGAAGGTGAAGTTCTGAAGGTATAAAGAGATGTTTAAATTCATCCTTAAAATCCAGCCAATTTCAACACAAAACAGATTGAGGAACGTACATAAATCCCTAAATAAATGTTAAACTGGGAGTAGATCACAGGCTCTGGCCAGCAGTCCGTAGTCTTTGGAACTTGTTCATGTTTTGTCTTTAAGGATGAAAAGCTTTGTCTGTTGGTTCCTCTCATTGCTCCCTAATGTTTCCACAGCAGATTAAAATGTTCTTCTTCATCTCCAGGTCATGTCCATGAACTCTTCATCCTCCCATCTCCTTCCCCTCTCTTCATCCAACTCTTCCACTGATGTTTCCTTCTCGGCATGCCGGGACTCAGCCGGAGCCTTGATCATCTACACCATTTACTTCATCATCAACAGCTTCTTCCTTCCACTCTACGGCCTCGTCCTCTACATGGGTTTCCAACGCTGGCGCTCGGCCCCTGCAGGGACGGCAACAAGCCACTCCAACTTCTTCACCTACCAGATGATGATGATGGAGATCGTTGGTGTTTTTGCCTCAGTTTTCTATGTTTTGGGTACCTACCTGAGAAATAGCACAACGATACTTCTGGGCGTGTTTTCCCTCAGTTTTTATTTCCCTGGTCAGACTCTGATCCATGTCCTGACCTGTGTGGAGCGCTACCTGGCGGTTGTTCATCCCATCACCTACCTGCACCTTCAGGAGGCGGTCAGGGTCAGGATTAGAAACATCAGCACTGTTTTGGTTTGGCTGGTGTGTTCAGGGTGCCTGGGGTTAACCAAGTTGTTCTACCCTAATTTCCCCACCTACCCTTTTCTGGTTTTAATAGCCATCTGTGTATTTGCCACGTTTTTCTGCTGTGTTTCTGTTCTCTTTGTCCTGAATCGCTCAGGGCCGGGGCAGAAGGGCGGGAACAAAGGGCGGGTTGACCAATCAAAGCAGAGGGCTTTTCACGTTATCGCGGCCATATCCGTGACGCTGCTGCTGAGGTTTGTCGGTCTCCTAGTCGCTCATGTCATTGATAATCTGACAGTAATCCATCTGGAAGTCTCGTGTGTGTTGTTGAAGTCAGCCATTGGGCTGACGGTCCCCAGTAATCTGGTTTTACCCCTTCTTTATCTGCTCAGAGCAGGAAAATTATCCTGTTTCAGAAAGAGCACAAAGTCTTGATGAGGAGACAAGACAACAGAGTTCTCTGGATATCGATGTCAGCATCTATTCAGTCTCCACTTCTTTCTGATGCCCAAGGGACCTCATCAAAAGTCTGCTACATCCTACTAGCTTAAAGGGATCCCATACGATCCCTTTCCCGCTTCATATCAGGCTCCATCTGAGTGTAATTGGCAAAACATTTGCAACCTAATTCTATCTCTAGTACAACGGTTCATCCCTCTTTATTGAACTGATGCTTGTTCAGGAGCCGGCAGGTTCATAGTGTGACTGTGGAGCATACAGGGTTTCCTAAGCTAGTTAGCAGCTAGCTTACACCTTAATGCTATGTTTTCTCCACCTTTATCAAGAACTTTATTGCAGAACCTTTATCAGATATTTGTGTTATGTTACAAAGCAGTAAAGTAACAGAAGGAAGGAAGGAACCCTGTACGACTGGAGTGACAGCTTGGAGTACCGTTGGCTCTTCTTCTCTGGTTGCGGTAGAACAGAGCAGGATATCGACAGGCTGATCGGGGCGTTTTACCAGAGTCGAAAGGCAAAGCTTTCATTGATTTACATTCCAACCCTCAGATATGGACATGAGCTGTGGGGGGTGCCTGAAAGATTGAGATCGTAACAAGCAGTGGAAACAGTTCCTCCAACTGGTGCCTGGGCTCATGTTTAGGGACAGGGATTTCAGATCGGCGCCACAGGAGGTGGTTCAGGCAGCATTTGGTTAGGAAGCCTTTCAGATGCCTCCTGGGGGAGGAGTTCGGACAAGAGAGGGCAGACCCAGGAATGGAGATCTCTCAGATAGCTTGGTATCCATGCTGGAAGAGCTGGAGGAAACAGCTGTGGAGAGGGAGGTTTGGGCTTCTCTGACAGCAGGAGTTTTACGAGTTCACCTGGCCTCAGCGTAACACCATTTTCAGTTTAATCAGCCTCAAGACTCGTTGGTATTCCACCTGTTTGTATCACATTACTGACAAGAGTGTAGTGTTTGGGTCTTTGTGTAACTAAAATAGAGTCCTGTGACCCATGAGCTCTGGATGTCGCTCTGAGTCAAATCAAAGATGCTTTTTAATGGTAACAATACTGGCTTCCTGTTTATTTAGAACTATGCAGTTTATACAATTTGGTGTTCAAAGCTACCTTTAACACATGTGCAGTCTGTTGGTTTTCTTAGCTAGCTAATTTAAAAAAAGACCTAATTTAATTACATTTGTTTTTGTAGTGGTAACTATTTGTATTAGACGGTTAGCATATTTTTTGCTACTACTTCTGATTATAGCTGGGTGCTCCATGTATAAGTGCATTAAATGCATGAGTTAGATCCATATAATTAATCCTTTTAGTGCTATATATTCATATCTGAGATTCTGTACATTTAAACAATGGGATTCACCTCTAAAAGATGTGACAAACCCTTTTTATTTCATCAAAAATCAAGTTTGTTGTGTAAATGTGTGCATAAAAAGATCTGAATTCAATTTGCTTTGAATAATCTTGACATATGTCATTATAAGATATTCATCATATGTTTTTCACTTATTTCACAATGTGTGCGTTCAGTTTACTCCTTTGTTAGTGTTTATATAGACTCAGATATATGGTGTTTGGTAATATGTGGATGTCCTGGGTGTCTAATAATGAAATAAAAACACAAAAAGGACCTGAAGGCTTTATCTTCATCTTTAACCCATCCACAAATCTAAATTTCTACGTACACACGGCATGAAACACTCAGATTATCATGAGTCCTCTCAGTTTATTTGTGGTTCCAGTTGGAGGTTTATATTTTCTGCCCTTTTCAGGGTCATAAAGTACAGAAATAAGGAAAATACTGAATAATACAGCTGAATAGTGCTGATCATTGAGGCTAAGCATCAGATTTCTTTAGAATTTACACAGAAAAAGCCTAAATTTTAATTAAATTATTAACTAAATTAAATTAGTATTATTCTTACAAACAGTTCAAGGTTTTGTTGATTTATTACTTATTATAATTAAGTTTATTGCAGTTACAATTAGTAAAACAAACCATTTCCACCGTCGTGTTCGTTTGTCTGAGAGAAGAAATGCAAACTCTAGCTCAGAATTTGTTAAATGGTTCAGGTACAACAGCGCTGTGGACCTCTCTCTGATCAGAAAAAGGTTCCCCTCAGAATAAACTTTTATATTTCCAGACAAAGACAATGTAAATCTTCCAAAAGTCAGCTCTGTATGAGCTCAATGCATAAATATACACGATAAAAGGTAAAAGGCTGCCCACTTCCTTGAGTTTTTGAGGCTCGAGCGTCGCCATCGAACATTGATTTAAGTGGCCTCTTGCTACAGAAAAAGGGACCAAAGCATTTTTAACCAAAACCACCTGGGTGTCATGATTGATGACCAACTAACCTTCAAAGATCCCGTTACCTCGGTTGCTCGTTCAGCCGCTTTGGATTACTGAACATAAGAAAGATCAGACCATACCTGACCCAACATGCCCCCCAGCTCCTGCTGCAGGCCATGGTCATCTCCCACCTTCACTACTGCAGCGCTCTCCTAACTGGTCTCCTAACTGGTCTCCTAACTGGTTTCCTAACTGCTCTCCTAACTGCTCTCCTAACTGGTCTCCTAACTGGTTTCCTAACTGCTCTCCTAACTGCTCTCCTAACTGGTCTCCTAACTGGTCTCCTAACTGCTCTCCTAACTGGTCTCCTAACTGGTTTCCTAACTGGTCTCCTAACTGGTCTCCTAACTGGTTTCCTAACTGGTTTCCTAACTGCTCTCCTAACTGCTCTCCTAACTGGTCTCCTAACTGGTCTCCTAACTGGTTTCCTAACTGCTCTCCTAACTGCTCTCCTAACTGCTCTCCTAACTGGTCTCCTAACTGGTCTCCTAACTGCTCTCCTAACTGGTTTCCTAACTGGTCTCCTAACTGGTTTCCTAACTGGTTTCCTAACTGGTCTCCTAACTGGTCTCCTAACTGCTCTCCTAACTGGTCTCCTAACTGGTCTCCTAACTGGTCTCCTAACTGCTCTCCTAACTGGTTTCCTAACTGGTCTCCTAACTGGTCTCCTAACTGGTTTCCTAACTGCTCTCCTAACTGGTTTCCTAACTGGTCTCCTAACTGGTCTCCTAACTGGTCTCCTAACTGGTCTCCAGCCTGTGAAACCTCTGCAGATGGTCCAGAACGCGGCGGTGCGTCTGGTCTTGGATCAGCCTAAAAGAACACGTCCCCCCTCTGTTCATTGAGCTCCTCTGGCTGCCCTTAGCCGCCCGCATCAGATCCAAGTCCCTGATGTTAGCTACAAAGAGCTTAATGGAACGGCTCCATCTACTTGAATGCTCCTGCAAAGGCTTATGTCCCAACTGGGTCCCTCCGTTGGTCCCAGGATTGTCGTCTAGCAGCTCCTACACCACGCCTAAGACAATCCAAACTCTGTTCATGTGTCGTCCCACGATGGTGGAATGACCTACCGAGCGCTACCAGAACAGGGGCGTCCCTGTCTATCTTCAAGAAGCTCCTGAAAACCCAGCTCTTCAGAGAGCATCTCCTATCCTGCACTTACCTTGTACTTCCCTACCCCCTCTATCTCTGCACTTTAAAAACTTTATTTGGATTGGTTTATCTACAAAGTGTATTTTACAGTCGCGTACTGACCTTGGTATGATATCCAAACATTACACCCACCTGGATGTAGTCAAACAAATGATCTGGGGTTGCTTCAGCTGGTCGAGACTCAGCAACATTATGTGGCTAAAAACTGAGATAATCTTATGTTACGATCCCGGCTCGCTTAGGGGGAAAAAACCAACCAAAAGGGTAAATGGACTGTGCTTGAATAGTGCTTTTCTAGTCTAACTGACCACTTAAAGCACCTTTAACACTACATGCCACATTCACCCAAAACCGAGGTTTCACTGTAATCTGACATCAAGTTTCTGCTGTTTCTGAACTCATATTTGTCATTTTTGTACATCTTGGCTGTGGTTTTCCTGCCAAATAAATAAAATATTAAGCATTGAATCGTCACATTTGCATAAAGCTGGAAAAAGAGACGGATATCTGTGCCTTTTCCTCAGTAATATAATAGTTACCTGGAGCAGTTTACCCAACACCAGAGGTCCTACACGGTCACTTTTGTATTTTCTGGTGTATTTGCTCAGTTCTTCATCTTTTCTGCGGATGTTGCTCCGACAGTTTGGGAGAGGTACGTGGAAACGTTTGAGCTACATGTATATACAATTAAACATGTATATTTTAATCTGTGTATGAAACACTTTAAATATTTTAATAATTTCAACCTGTCACACGGAGACGTCGGTGATTGGTTATTGGTTATTTTGGTTATTTTCTGGTGTATTTGCTCAGTTCTTCATCTTTTCTGCCGAGACGTCGGTGACTCAAAGCGTCGGAGGTAAAGCGCCGAGGACCGGGTCACCGGAGACGCTGCTCTGTACATTAATCACTCCACACCCTTTCTGCTGGACCTGAGAGCACGTCAGATTTAATTAGCCGATCTTGGTGGTTTCGCCCTATGCAAAAAACTTGCTGTTTTGTTTAGTTCTCACATATTTCTCTAAGACACACCTATTTTGACAATGTGTGTTCAAACAGGACGGGATGTGCACCGCAGTGTGTGGAGGAACAGCACCGGAGACACGACGCACTCGATAAGGTTGGACTCTTCTGAGGTTAATATTCTATTTAGCTGTCAACGTAGAATTTATCACAATCCAGTAAAGCATGGATTAATGTTTTCATAGCTGAGAAAGACGACCACTGCTTTTGCCTGACTGGTTTCACTGGATATATTCTGAGTGTTGAGAGCACCAGAGTCCTCCTGGAGGGCCGCCGGAGCTCCAGAGAGGTTCAGAACCAATGGTAGGTCCAGTGTGTTTGTCTCCGTGATGGACTGGCGAGCGGAGCTGGTTGTACCCGCCTCTCGCCCAATGACAGCTGGACTCAGCTCCAAACTATCCATCGATCTGTCCATATTCACCTTATGGGCATAAGATGTAGATGTCAGGGGACTTTTTGGTGCTTTGTCACCCATTTTATCAGCATGGTCACGTGAGAAGTCCTAATTCCCAGCTTTGGTTTATAAGTTAGCAGCTCTGGCCCATAACCATCGTGTTCGAGGTTGTCAGGCATCAATCTCTGAAATGCAAATATGTGATACAATGCAAACACGTTTGCATGTTTGCATCCAGAGAATCCAGATCGGTTGCACAGTTTGGCCCTTTGTAACCCACTCTTTTCACTCTTGGTGTCTTCCACAGACCATGAACATCACCTCGTCCTCCTCCATCAGTGCTGCCCCCCCCACCAACTCCTCCATCGCCTCCTTGTACTTGGCATGCCAGAATTCGATAGGAACTAAGGTCATTAACACCACGGTTATGTCCATCAACATCTTCCTCCTCCCCTTCTACATCTTCATCCTCCACATGGGCGTCCAGCGGTGGAGGCGCCGGCGCTCTGCCTCTGCAGCGACGACCCTGAGCCACTCAGACTTCTTCACCTACAACATGATGATTGTGGAGATTTTATGTGTTTCTGGATCAGTTTTCTACACTTTGGGGCTCTACATAAAGCAGAGCGCACCATTCATGCTGGGGGTCTACTTATTCCGGACCACTTTATTAGAGCAGAGTCTGTTTCACAGCCTGACCTGTGTGGAGCGCTACCTGGCGGTCGTCCACCCCATCACATACATGCGCTTTCGAGAAGCATCTCTGCTCCGGATTAGAAACATCAGCACGGTTTGTGTTTGGCTGTTCTGCTTTGGATTCTGTGGCCTGGTACAGTCCCTCTTATCAGGGTTGCCCGGCCTGCTTTATTTTTCTTTCATTAGCTTGTCCATTCTTGTCATATTTTTCTGCTGCGTATCTGTTCTCTGCGCTCTGACTCGTCCGGGACCGGGGAAGGTGGCTGGGACCGAAGAGCGGGTGGATCAGTCAAAGCAGAGGGCCTTCCACATGATGATGGCCATAACAGGAGCACTGCTGCTGAGGTTTGTTGGCCTCATGGTGAGCAGCAACCTTGAGGAGATTACATCAATGGATCCGGAGGTCCTGTGTGCACTAATAGATTCGTGCTTCCTGCTGATGATACCCAGCAGTCTGGTTCTACCTCTGCTGTTTCTGCACAGAGCTGGAAAACTGCCCTGTTGCAGGAGGAACTCTGAATCAGGATAAGAGGTTAAATGAGTGAGTTTTATGGCTATAATAAGTGATCTGCACTTAAAAAGTGCCTTTTAACCGTATCTATGTTCTGCTTTAAGATGTTTCTCATCCATCCAAACACTTAAAGTTCCATAGTTCAACATGGGAGGAGACTCCCAGACCACGACTTTCCATCTTTCCCAAAGGACAAACCAAGCTTTATGTTGTAATTGCTTGTTTGCTCGATCCATTTTCCTTTGTTAAATATTTTTCAGCAAGCAGATTGAAAATTAAAGTAGCAATAAATACAAAAAAAAAAACAAGAATGTCAAAACTGGATCAAAACTTCCACCAATGAATCAAACCAGGGGAAAAGTTAGGTCCAAAATCGGAATTCTGGGTAGTCGGATTTAGCCCTGGTGGAAATACAGGAGTCATTTTGGTCGGGCCAATGGGCCAAGAAAAATCAGATTAATGGGTCGTCATGGAGATGGGCGTCCAGACTGACGTAGGCTCCCCACAAAACATGCCGTCCAATGTGGTTAAAGGTCAACAGCAAAATAAACAGGTGAAGTTACCACCAAAAAGGTCACCTGAGGACGTCTGCAGTGACGGCTTGTGGTGGCATTGAATGGGGGGGCTAATGTATTATAAAAGCCAAGTAGTTGTATTTCAACATAAAAGGTTTCTCGTTAGAATATAAGTTTAAACTATCACAACAGCACGGGGCTTTTCAGCAAACCACCAAAACACTATTTAGAAGAATGCACTGATGGAAAATATACCGTCTACCATCTCTCTGGAAATACAAATACTTTCACACCATAAAAGGTTTTAAAAAAGGTCAACCCAGACTTATAGCCTATTGAAATTAGCTTTGGAACACAATAATCCAAACATCAGCACAAAACTAAAATAGTAACTCCAGAAAAACACTCCAGAAAGACGTTAAGAAAAGAAATACTCCACAAAATGTATCATCTGTGTGACATGAGTGGTGGGGTCTACCTTATCTGAAAAGAAGCTTCAAGAGGCCGTTAGCCGTTAGCCTTTCTAACGTTAGCCGTTAGCCAGTCCTTTCTAACGTTAGCCGTTAGCCTTTCTAACGTTAGCCGTTAGCTGTTAGCCAGTCCTTTCTAACGTTAGCCGTTAGCCTTTCTAACGTTAGCCGTTAGCCTTTCTAACGTTAGCCGTTAGCCTTTCTCTCAAACCAAGTTACACAAAAGCTACGATTCTGGCGCTTTTCTTTCTGTGTAATTTGGATATCCTTTGGATGATGTGCACCTACTTTTTTCACCTGAGGACATAGAAGAAAACGGATTTGAAAGTAAATAAACCACTTTATTAACGCCGACGCCTGCCATTGTCAAAGTTTCGCCCTTCACACGTAATCAAGTAGAGTCGTCTGTGATTGGCCCAAATCTGCTGGCTTTGGGCTGTACAGATTTAGCCCAAATGGAGGGGGCGGGGCTTGCAACCTGTCACTCAAATGTTGAAGAAAAGTCGAGTGTAACTGAGCTGCTTCGCTTGGGCTGTAGATAATTAGCCCGTTTTCACCGATTTCATGGGTTTCAGTTCAGATTTTGCTCCGCCTCTGATCAAAAATTAAAAAACAATTTGTTTAAAGTTTTTATTGAAATATTTATATCTTATATTCTAATTTTTATTGAATAATGTAGGGAGGGCTGAGCCCTGTTAGCCCAGTTATACCAGCCGTCCCTGGACGTCTTACTTTACAACATCTGGGAGGACAGGAGGTTTTAACTCTTTCATAAATGCACATGCTATGTTTGGGGCTCTTTATGTGATGAATGTGGTGTTTATCTGTTAAAATCCTGCATATTCGGTTTGGAATCGTGTTTCTCTTTTACATGCATACAATGTATTTCTAGCATTAATTATATTAGTTATAGTAGTGCTATATAAATGAGGTATGACTGTTTTTCCCATGGCACCTTTTCATCTACAGTTAGTTAATGACAACATTTAAATTTAATGGTGTTTCTTATTGTCATTTGCATCCTTAACATTTGTTTTTGGGACTTTTCCTTACATTCTATTTAACTAATGTGCTGTTTTATTAAAACATGTTAATTTAATAAAGCTTTGGAAAGTATTTCCATTTTCTTCAAAGTCTGAATAAAAAGCAGGAGCAGATATTTACATGGAAATATGTCATGTGTGCTGGTTAAAAACACAACATGTTTCATGAATAAAACAACCATTAAAAGTTTAATCACTGTTGCAGAAGCATCTGGTTTGTTGCTATTAGGTTACATCATTAAGAGATGTTTCCCCACTAACTGGAACAGCTCCCAGCTGTGAGAGTTCACATTTAAATAGTTGTTTTTTGGTGGTTTAGAGCTCCTCCCCCCACATGATGGAACTCCTCCCTCTGGATGGTAGAGCTCCTCCCCCCACATGATGGAGCTCCTCCCTCTGGATGGTAGAGCTCCTCCCCCCACATGATGGAACTCCTCCCTCTGGATGGTAGAGCTCCTCCCCCCACATGATGGAGCTCCTCCCTCTTGATGGTAGAGCTCCTCCCCCCACATGATGGAGCTCCTCCCCCTGGATGGTGGGGTTTGAGAAGACAGAAAAGAGGGAAAAGAGGGGGGAAAAACACCATAACACCATTCAAAGGATACCTGCTGGAACAGGGAAACACAAGTTAATAACCACAATAATGTCACATGTACATAAAATCAATTTTGAAATTAAACAGGGGGAAAAAGAGAGCAAAGTGAGGAAAGCTGTGACAGATGAGCTCCCCCAGCAGTCTAAGCCTATAGCAGCTTAACTATGGGATGTTTCAGTGTCCCATATTGGCAGCATGTCTTTTACAACACAATAAGCTGCTGCATTTGTAAAATCACGGTGTCTCTTAGATTTTTTGTCAAACAGCGCTGGATGAAGCAGACTCTGTGGTCTTCTGTTGCTGCTGCCTTGTTGTTGGGGGAAGATCAGCGCTTGTTCTAACAATGTTTGTGGTGTTCGACCCGCTCCACTTCTTCCCCATCGATGCTCAAGCCTGAGTGCAGTGTGGTCCCCGACCTCCAGAGGTCAGTGATGGTTTCTTTTTTCTTCTTGGTGCTGAGGTCGAGGCGGCTGTCGCTGCACCAGGCCGCCAGGGCTGATCATCGGTACCAGAACACACTGAAGAAAGACGATGTAGGGAGTTCCGTTGCTGCCTTATTTATAGTAAAAATATTAGTCAAAGCAGCCGCTTTGACTGTATTTGAGTTTCTGAATCTGTGTATTTGAAGTTCTGTTACTCGTCTTTCTGTTTCTACCCATTTTTACAACCATTTGTGGTGCAACAATATTTATATTCCTAATGGAGCCAAATATCTAATATCTATATCTGATTTCCAGTATGTATCTGTTACTGAATTGCTGATAATTTACATACGATGTAGGTGAAGTTGTACTTTTGTTCGTGGTGCAGCAGAAGTTCTTTAGGTTGTGTGAATTTCCTGGTTCTGTCTTTTAAACAGTCGACTCTTTTAGGTCCGTTAAAATGAAGGATTATGTTGTAAATTTATAAAGAGAGAAAACAAAACTTCATTATGTCTCGTTCTTTTAATCTTCCATATTCATTGTTACAATCATGAAGTGTATCTCCTTTTTAATTGATTTAATTAATTAATTGAGTTGAGTTTTTATTTCTTTACTTTGGGTTCCTAGTGTATTGTTAAGAAATATTTAATAAAGTTAAAATACTACAGGGATAACATGACATTTTCTTTTCTTTCATACAGTACATGGAATTTTTCCTGGTTCCTAAATGATGAAGTAAAACACGTATATAAGATAGATTTGAGCCCCTTTGCTTTGAATTCCTGAGTTCAGATCTGGTGTTTGCTCAGAAGTCACATAATTAGGTCAATTAAGGCACCGCTGTGGGTAATCTGGGTGTCATTTGATCTCAGGAGACACCAATCAGCCGTCGAATAGATTCTCCTCATGCGATCAGAAAGAGCTCTGACCTGTAAAGCCTGGATATGACAGCATCAGGCTGTCAGATTGCTAATTATATAACTTTAATATCATATGATTACTAATTTTTGGGGGGAAAACTGAGCGTTTTTCTTAACTGTAGCCTGTCATATCTGACTGATTGCTGTAATTAGATTATTAATGCACCAAACCTACACTTTGTTTCTGCCGTTCTGCACTTTAGTTGATAAATAAGAGCCGGTATTGCCTTGTAAAGCTCCCCGTTTAACTACACATCTATACTTTGACCTGAATGCATCAGGTATGGTAACTTTATTCATTCAGCACAATTAAAAAACTAACTGATTCACAGTTCTTTATTCGTTAAAACGAGATGTACTATTAAAGGCTTTTTTAAGATAAAAATGCAGTGGTAAACTCTTACAGTTTGATTTAAAAGAAGAAGAGTCGATGCAGACCTGCAGTTATTTCTGGGTTTGTTCCACATTTATGATTATTAAAAAACGAGAGAAGCTTCTCCATGTTCCAGGACAGAAAGCAAACCTGTTCCTGACGCCTGAGATGAAACCATTTAAAACTTTATAAACTAACAGGAGTGTTTCAATATCAACTGTTTGTATAGAGATCTGAGGACTGGACGGATATGACAGCATCAGGCTGTCAGATTGCTAATTATATAACTTTAATATCATATGATTACTAATTTTTTGGGGAAAAACAGTATTTTTCTTAACTGTAGCCTGTCATATCTGACTGATTGCTGTAATTAGATTATTAATGCACCAAACCTACACTTTGTTTCTGCCGTTCTGCACTTTATTTGATAAATAAGAGCCGGTATTGCCTTGTAAAGCTCCCCGTTTAACTACACATCTATACTTTGACCTGAATGCACCAGGTATGGTAACTTTATTCATTCAGCACAATTAAAAAATTAACTGATTCCCAGTTCTTTATTCGTTAAAACGAGATGTACTATTAAAGGCTTTTTTAAGATAAAAATGCAGTGGTAAACTCTTACAGTTTGATTTAAAACAAGAAGAGTTGATGCAGACCTGCAGTTATTTGTGGGTTTGTTCCACATTTATGATTATTAAAAAACGAGAGAAGCTTCTCCATGTTCCAGGACAGAAAGCAAACCTGTTCCTGACGTCTGAGATGAAACCATTTAAAACTTTATAAACTAACAGGAGTGTTTCAATATCAACTGTTTGTATAGAGATCTGAGGACTGGACGGATATGACAGCATCAGGCTGTCAGATTGCTAATTATATAACTTTAATATCATATGATTACTAATTTTTTGGGGAAAAACAGTATTTTTCTTAACTGTAGCCTGTCATATCTGACTGATTGCTGTAATTAGATTATTAATGCACCAAACCTACACTTTGTTTCTGCCGTTCTGCACTTTAGTTGATAAATAAGAGCCGGTATTGCCTTGTAAAGCTCCCCGTTTAACTACACATCTATACTTTGACCTGAATGCATCAGGTATGGTAACTTTATTCATTCAGCACAATTAAAAAACTAACTGATTCACAGTTCTTTATTCGTTAAAAGGAGATGTACTATTAAAGGCTTTTTTAAGATAAAAATGCAGTGGTAAACTCTTACAGTTTGATTTAAAAGAAGAAGAGTCGATGCAGACCTGCAGTTATTTCTGGGTTTGTTCCACATTTATGATTATTAAAAAACGAGAGAAGCTTCTCCATGTTCCAGGACAGAAAGCAAACCTGTTCCTGACGCCTGAGATGAAACCATTTAAAACTTTATAAACTAACAGGAGTGTTTCAATATCAACTGTTTGTATAGAGATCTGAGGACTGGACGGATATGATCCACTTTTCTGAACAGCAGCCTTCTGAATCAGCTGTCTGATCGACTTTTAGGCCGACCAGGAAATACTCTGCATAGAGATAAATGCAGGGAGCAGCTTTCCTAAATCTTTCTGACACACTAGCCCTCAGGATTAAAGGAATAAGGAGGGGCTTTGCTGTGTCTTCTGCTCTAAATACGGTCATATTTCACAAATATTCACATCATTCTTTATTCAAGAAAACAATCCTTTGGATTCATATCATATCTTATTTTACAGATACTGGGTCCATCTTTCACAGAAGCTGTTGTCCGGCCTTCTTACACATACATCAACACTAAAGTGGCACCGACAGATAACTGATGAGTGTCAGGTATCTTCATCCTTTTCCACAGAGGTAGTTCCAGTGTTGGTACAGAGCCAACGTGTCATTAAAACCCAGCAGTTTGCATTATGGTTACCAAAGCAGTGCTTCTCAGCCCGTAAAACTCTTTGTTGGACCAAAACATACAGAAAAAAGAAGATGAGGTCATTGAACTTCTCATTTCTCAGCTACTTTTTGTTTGAAGATTTATATTCAGTGCATGCGAATGTTCACACCTGAACTTTTTGATGTTTTAAAGGTGACTTATTATGGAAAAGCCCAACTAGGTGGTGTCTGAAGTCACCAGGACGTGTTAAACTAACCCAAAACACAACCCTGGGATTTTTATTAGTGCCTGTATGTTTGAAAGTTCCTCATTTATCACGGCAAACTGAGTGATCTCACCTCATTTATCACGACAAACTGAGTGATCTCACCTCATTTATCACGGCAAACTGAGTGATCTCACCTCATTTATCACGACAAACTGAGTGATCTCACCTCATTTATCACGACAAACTGAGTGATCTCACCTCATTTATCACGACAAACTGAGTGATCTCACCTCATTTATCACGACAAACTGAGTGATCTCACCTCATTTATCACAGCAAACTGAGTGATCTCACCTCATTTATCACGGCAAACTGAGTAATCTCACCTCATTTATCACGGCAAACTGAGTGATCTCACCTCATTTATCACGACAAACTGAGTGATCTCACCTCATTTATCACGACAAACTGAGTGATCTCACCTCATTTATCACGACAAACTGAGTGATCTCACCTCATTTATCACGGCAAACTGAGTGATCTCACCTCATTTATCACGACAAACTGAGTGATCTCACCTCATTTATCAAGACAAACTGAGTGATCTCACCTCATTTATCACGACAAACTGAGGGATCTCACCTCATTTATCACGACAAACTGAGTGATCTCACCTCATTTATCACGACAAACTGAGTGATCTCACCTCATTTATCACGACAAACTGAGTGATCTCACCTCATTTATCACGACAAACTGAGTGATCTCACCTCATTTATCACGACAAACTGAGTGATCTCACCTCATTTATCACGACAAACTGAGTGATCTCACCTCATTTATCACGACAAACTGAGTGATCTCACCTCATTTATCACGACAAACTGAGTGATCTCACCTCATTTATCACGACAAACTGAGTGATCTCACCTCATTTATCACGACAAACTGAGTGATCTCACCTCATTTATCACGGCAAACTGAGTGATCTCACCTCATTTATCACGACAAACTGAGTGATCTCACCTCATTTATCACGACAAACTGAGTGATCTCACCTCATTTATCACGACAAACTGAGTGATCTCACCTCATTTATCACGACAAACTGAGTGATCTCACCTCATTTATCACGACAAACTGAGTGATCTCACCTCATTTATCACGACAAACTGAGTGATCTCACCTCATTTATCACGACAAACTGAGTGATCTCACCTCATTTATCACGACAAACTGAGTGATCTCACCTCATTTATCACGGCAAACTGAGTGATCTCACCTCATTTATCACGACAAACTGAGTGATCTCACCTCATTTATCACGACAAACTGAGTGATCTCACCTCATTTATCACGACAAACTGAGTGATCTCACCTCATTTATCACGACAAACTGAGGGATCTCACCTCATTTATCACGACAAACTGAGTGATCTCACCTCATTTATCACGACAAACTGAGTGATCTCACCTCATTTATCACGACAAACTGAGTGATCTCACCTCATTTATCACGACAAACTGAGTGATCTCACCTCATTTATCACGACAAACTGAGTGATCTCACCTCATTTATCACGACAAACTGAGTGATCTCACTTCATTTATCACGACAAACTGAGTGATCTCACCTCATTTATCACGACAAACTGAGTGATCTCACCTCATTTATCACGACAAACTGAGTGATCTCACCTCATTTATCACGACAAACTGAGTGATCTCACCTCATTTATCACGACAAACTGAGTGATCTCACCTCATTTATCACGACAAACTGAGTGATCTCACCTCATTTATCACGACAAACTGAGTGATCTCACCTCATTTATCACGACAAACTGAGGGATCTCACCTCATTTATCACGACAAACTGAGCGATCTCACCTCATTTATCACGGCAAACTGAGTGATCTCACCTCATTTATCACGACAAACTGAGTGATCTCACCTCATTTATCACGACAAACTGAGTGATCTCACCTCATTTATCACGACAAACTGAGTGATCTCACCTCATTTATCACGACAAACAGTGATCTCACCTCATTTATCACGACAAACTGAGTGATCTCACCTCATTTATCACGACAAACTGAGTGATCTCACCTCATTTATCACGACAAACTGAGTGATCTCACCTCATTTATCACGGCAAACTGAGTGATCTCACCTCATTTATCATGACAAACTGAGTGATCTCACCTCATTTATCACGACAAACTGAGTGATCTCACCTCATTTATCACGACAAACTGAGTGATCTCACCTCATTTATCACGGCAAACTGAGTGATCTCACCTCATTTATCACGACAAACTGAGTGATCTCACCTCATTTATCACGACAAACTGAGTGATCTCACCTCATTTATCACGACAAACAGTGATCTCACCTCATTTATCACGACAAACTGAGTGATCTCACCTCATTTATCACGACAAACTGAGTGATCTCACCTCATTTATCACGACAAACTAAGTGATCTCACCTCATTTATCACGACAAACTGAGTGATCTCACCTCATTTATCACGACAAACTGAGTGATCTCGCTTCAAAACAGACTGTTAACAAAGTGGTGTGAAAACAGGGTTCAGACAAGAGCCGCTGTGCTTAAACCAGGAGGTTATCTGAGTCCCATACAAGGCCTGGCGTAACATGTGACCTTTAATATCATCAGCTGGTGTTTATGAATATTACACACTCACAAACACAAGAGTTATTTGTAATGTTTATTCGTACAGGAAAACATGGCAAACACTCCCTGGAGAAGGTAAAAGGCCCCTCAGCAGAACTCTAAAATAAGCTAAATCAAACATGCAGCTGGGGTTATCAGTGGTATCGTGCCATGATGATGTGGCTCCATTTACCCACCCACGTCCTCACAATACCCAAGAAACACCAACTGAAGAGCCAAAGTAAGGAATAAGCAGAACCCCGACAAACTCTAACAGCGGTTCTAAGAAAGATGGAACCTGTCATATCCAAACCCAGCGACTACACTGCTTTTAGAGAAGTTTATTTAACACAGCATTCATCTAATTCTCCAGCAGTACACACACTTATCATATTTACCCTTAGCCGCCCGCATCAGATTCAAGTCTAATTCAAGATTCAAGATTCTACTCTGTCCCCTCTGACAGAGTCAGACTCCTGGGTTCCTTCTATGTAGCTTATTGTTAGCTTTTTATATAGCTGTTATATCTTCATTTGTAAGTCGCTTTGGATAAAAGCGTCTGATAAATACAGAAACAGAAACTCTATGCTTGACCGAATAGTTCATAACACATTGTTCTGCAGTTATTTCAGTTTTACTCTGACTTTAAGGTCAATATTGAGAATCCTGGCACCCAAAAGAAAAGTAGGACCCGAAAATTAGCCAAAATTCTACAAAAAAAGGTCACATTTTGTCTAAAAATGGATTTGTCAACCAACATTTCCCAATGATGTGGTTGATGATGCGCCTTTATGACAACATCTGCACTTAAATTAACCAAATAACTGCTAAAACGTGAATAATAAAGTCTTCCTGCACTTCCTTCTATGCCTGCACCCTATCTCTACTCTGTCCCCTCTGACAGAGTCGGACTCCTGGGTTCCTTCTATGTAGCTTATTGTTAGCTTTTTATACAGCTGTTATATCTTCATTTGTAAGTCGCTTTGGATAAAAGCGTCTGATAAATACAGAAACATCATACCTGATTTTTATCCGTTAGTCATGTTTCTGCTGTCCTTAGCATGGTAGCAATGTGAGAATTTATCCTATCTTATAACTTACAGCCTGCCACCCTGAAACAGATGACACCAAACCAACTTTGTCGGGATAAACGTTGGAATTTCAATTTCTCAGCCAATTTTCATTAATTGGACTCATTTGGAATTGAATGTATTTGATTTGGTTGGAATATGATCATATTATAATGACTTATAATTGGCTTGAATTGGACTGAATCCTATAAGTGCCTTGAGATTACATTAATCAAATTACACTTGATAGATAAAACTGATTTGAAATGTAATATTCATTCTCTTCAGAGAGCATCTCCTATCCCAGCACTTACCTTGTACTTCCCTACCCCCTCTATCTCTGCACTTTATCTTTCTGCACTTCCTTCTATGCCTGCACCCTATCTCTACTCTGTCCCCTCTGACAGAGTCGGACTCCTGGGTTCCTTCTATGTAGCTTATTGTTAGCTTTTTATAAAGCTGTTATATCTTCATTTGTAAGTCGCTTTGGATAAAAGCGTCTGATAAATACAGAAACAGAAACATCATACCTGATTTTTGTCCGTTAGTCATGTTTCTGCTGTCCTTAGCATGGTAGCAATGTGAGAATTTATCCTATCTTATAACTTACAGCCTGCCGCCCTGAAACAGATGACACCAAACCAACTTTGTCGGGATAAACGTTGGAATTTCAATTTCTCAGCCAATTTTCATTAATTGGACTGGAATTGAATGTATTTGATTTGGTTGGAATATGATCATATTATAATGACTTATAATTGGCTTGAATTGGACTGAATCCTATAAGTGCCTTGAGATTACATTCATCAAATTACACTTGATAGATAAAACTGATTTGAAATGTAATATTCATTCTCTTCAGAGAGCATCTCCTATCCTTATTGTTAGCTTTTTATATAGCTGTTATATCTTAATTTGTAAGTCGCTTTGGATAAAAGCTTCTGCTAAACACAGAAACAGAAACATTTACCCACTATTACAGTGTCCACATGGTAGTTTCACGGTTTTGTGCAGGTAAAGCAGTGGCATAACCAAGCTGCTGGGCAGGCTCAACCACACCAAAGACGCATGCACCTCACAGGCGTCACTGAAGTCCAGCAGTGGTAACAGGTGCAGAGTGCTGGTAAGGAAGCACGCCAGAAACCACAACCACAACGCCCCCATGATGGCCATAACAGTGAAGAACGCCCTTCGCTTTGTTTGGTCGACATGTGCCCCGCCTCCTTCCCCCGGCCCTGGACGAATAAGAGCGCAGAGAACACCAAAACTGCAGAAAGAGACGATAATCAGGGAGGTGAGAAAGAAGCCGATGAACAGGACGACGGATAAAACTGAACCATACAACGTAACGATTGAGGGCAACAGAAAGGAGAGCAGCCAAGCAGAAAGTATCCCGATGTTTCTGATCGTGGCTCCACGGGTGTTCCGTAGACCTCTGTAGGTGACCGGATGAACGACGGCCAGGTAGCGGTCCACACAGGTCAAAAGGTGAAAGCATGTCTCCCCGTAGAAATGAGAGCTAGTGAGAATCGACCCCACTTGAAACACATTGAAGAGATTAGAGAAGACTAGCAAAATATGTAAAACTGCTCCAGAACTCGAGATCAGCTCCAGGACCACCAGGTTGTAGGTGAAGATGTCGAAGTGGCTCGCTGCCACTGTCGGTTGCCCAGGAACAGGATGAGGGTGCAGAGGGGGGTGAGCAGCGAAAAGTTGGTGAAGATGAGGCCGGTGGAAATTTGAAGACTGTTGGACAATCTCACGCAGGAAAGGCCTCCCAGACCAAGGGAAGAGTTGGAGAAGGAGGTGGAGCTGACTGACATATTTACTGTAAGATGCAAAGACCTGAGGAGAAGAAGAGAAAGGTCTGAAATGTGCTATGAAGTAGGTTCACCATATATATATGTATAATGTGACACTTTAGGCTACAGCAGTGAAGAAGCTGCAAATACAACGTACAAAGTTCCCTTTGGTCACGTTTTGGTCCGTCCTGAGTTTTACTTGGTGACATTTAAATCACAAAAACAATATTTTATTCACAACAGAATGTAGAAAACAAATTAAATGCTCAAAAGGCTGGAAAAGTAAGTATTACGAAAAAGAAAGGTAGGTGGATGGATGGATGGATGGATGGATGATGAATGGATGATGGATGGATGGATGGATGATGAATGGATGGATGATGAATGGATGGTTGGATGGATGGATGGATGGATGGATGGATGGATGGATGGATGGATGGATGATGGATGGATGGATGGATGGATGATGGATGGATGGATGGATGATGAATGGATGGATGGTTGGATGATGAATGGATGGATGGATGGATGGATGGATGGATGGATGGATGATGGATGGATGGATGGATGATGAATGGATGGATGATGAATGGATGGTTGGATGGATGGATGGATGGATGGATGGATGGATGGATGGATGGATGGATGGATGGATGGATGGATGGATGGATGATGGATGGATGGATGGATGGTTGGATGATGAATGGATGGTTGGATGGATGGATGGATGGATGGATGGATGATGGATGGATGGATGGATGGATGATGAATGGATGGTTGGATGAATAGATAGATGAATGGATGGATGGATGGATGGATGGATGGATGATGGATGGATGGATGGATGGATGATGAATGGATGATGGATGGATGGATGGATGATGAATGGATGGTTGGATGAATAGATGAATGGATGGATGATGAATGGATGATGGATGGATGGATGGATGATGAATGGATGGTTGGATGAATAGATGAATGGATGGATGGATGGATGGATGATGGATGATGGATGGATGGATGGATGGATGATGAATGGATGATGGATGGATGGATGGATGATGAATGGATGGTTGGATGAATAGATGGATGGATGATGGATGGATGGATGATGAATGGATGATGAATGGATGGATGATGAATGGATGGTTGCATGAATGGATGAATAGATGAATGGATGGATGGATGGATGGATGGATGATGGATGGATGGATGGATGGATGATGAATGGATGGATGGATGGATGGATGATGGATGGATAGATGAATGGATGGATGATGGATGGATGATGGATGGATGGATGGATGATGAATGGATGAATAGATAGATGAATGGATGGATGGATGGATGGATGATGGATGGATGGATGGATGATGAATGATACTATAAACAGATTCTATAAACAGATTCTATGAACAGATACTATTGGAGATTTATTACCACGTTTATCAACTAGTGTAGGCTGATGGGAATTTGAGTAGTTGCACAGGTGTTTGTTCATAAACTAAAATGTTTTAGGTCTCAGATAAAAATGTCTCTTAAACATCATCTGACATGTGATGGATTAACCATGGTGAAAATATTCAGGAAATCATCTCTAAAGCCTTCAAAGACGTGAGCGAGGAGTTACTGATTCAGCTCATTCAGCAGCTTAAACAAACGATAAATCCCTCCTAAAGACAAGCATATATACAACCAAAATCCCTCCTAAAGACAAGCATATATACAACCAAAATCCCTCCTAAAGACAAGCATATATACAACCAAAATCCCTCCTAAAGACAAGCATATATACAACCAAAATCCCTCTTAAAGACAAGCATATATACAACCAAAATCCCTCTTAAAGACAAGCATATATACAACCAAAATCCCTCTTAAAGACAAGCATATATACAACCAAAATCCCTCTTAAAGACAAGCATATATACAACCAAAATCCCTCCTAAAGACAAGCATATATACAACCAAAATCCCTCTTAAAGACAAGCATATATACAACCAAAATCCCTCTTAAAGACAAGCATATATACAACCAAAATCCCTCTTAAAGACAAGCATATATACAACCAAAATCCCTCCTAAAGACAAGCATATATACAACCAAAATCCCTCTTAAAGACAAGCATATATACAACCAAAATCCCTCTTAAAGACAAGCATATATACAACCAAAATCCCTCCTAAAGACAAGCATATATACAACCAAAATCCCTCCTAAAGACAAGCATATATACAACCAAAATCCCTCCTAAAGACAAGCATATATACAACCAAAATCCCTCTTAAAGACAAGCATATATACAACCAAAATCCCTCCTAAAGACAAGCATATATACAACCAAAATCCCTCTTAAAGACAAGCATATATACAACCAAAATCCCTCCTAAAGACAAGCATATATACAACCAAAATCCCTCTTAAAGACAAGCATATATACAACCAAAATCCCTCTTAAAGACAAGCATATATACAACCAAAATCCCTCCTAAAGACAAGCATATATACAACCAAAATTCCTCTTAAAGACAAGCATATATACAACCAAAATCCCTCTTAAAGACAAGCATATATACAACCAAAATCCCTCCTAAAGACAAGCATATATACAACCAAAATCCCTCCTAAAGACAAGCATATATACAACCAAAATCCCTCCTAAAGACAAGCATATATACAACCAAAATCCCTCTTAAAGACAAGCATATATACAACCAAAATCCCTCTTAAAGACAAGCATATATACAACCAAAATCCCTCCTAAAGACAAGCATATATACAACCAAAATCCCTCTTAAAGAGAAGCATATATACAACCAAAATCCCTCTTAAAGACAAGCATATATACAACCAAACTCCCTCCTAAAGACAAGCATATATACAACCAAAATCCCTCCTAAAGACAAGCATATATACAACCAAAATCCCTCTTAAAGACAAGCATATATACAACCAAAAACCCTCTCAAAGACAAGCATATATACAACCAAAATCCCTCTTAAAGAGAAGCATATATACAACCAAAATCCCTCCTAATGACAAGCATATATACAACCAAAATCCCTCTTAAAGACAAGCATATATACAACCAAAATCCCTCTTAAAGACAAGCATATATACAACCAAAATCCCTCTTAAAGACAAGCATATATACAACCAAAATCCCTCTTAAAGACAAGCATATATACAACCAAAATCCCTCCTAATGACAAGCATATATACAACCAAAATCCCTCTTAAAGACAAGCATATATACAACCAAAATCCCTCCTAAAGACAAGCATATATACAACCAAAATCCCTCTTAAAGACAAGCATATATACAACCAAAATACCTCTTAAAGACAAGCATATATACAACCAAAATCCCTCCTAAAGACAAGCATATATACAACCAAAATCCCTCTTAAAGACAAGCATATATACAACCAAAATCCCTCCTAAAGACAAGCATATATACACCAAAATCCCTCCTAAAGACAAGCATATATACAACCAAAATCCCTCCTAAAGACAAGCATATATACAACCAAAATCCCTTCTAAAGAAAGCATATATACAACCAAAATCCCTCCTAAAAACAAGGATATATACAACCAAAATCCCTCCTAAAGACAAGCATATATACAACCGAAATCCCTCTTAAAGACAAGCATATATACAACCAAAATCCCTCTTAAAGACAAGCATATATACAACCAAAATCCCTCCTAAAGACAAGCATATATACACCAAAATCCCTCCTAAAGACAAGCATATATACAACCAAAATCCCTCCTAAAGACAAGCATATATACAACCAAAATCCCTTCTAAAGAAAGCATATATACAACCAAAATCCCTCCTAAAAACAAGGATATATACAACCAAAATCCCTCTTAAAGACAAGCATATATACAACCAAACATAATCAGGTGTCGGCTGAAATCTCCCATCACAGAACCTGTAAAGATGACTTGAAAACAGCGAATACCCACCTTCGCCGGAGGGCTTGTGATCGTTCCTCTCCTGCACGCTCAGGCAGACTCACTGCTGGTTCCTGCTGTCTGGTGCACATATAAAACATGTTTCATACATTTGTCACGTTAATGGCTTCATGTCTCAGGGTGAATGATGGTCGAGGTGTTTTGCATCCTCGCCTGAGGACTCAAAATTGGTTTTGAACAGGCAAATGTTCTGTTCTCATTTAAAGGATGTCAGAAACCGGGACTCGGCTGACAATTAGTCATAAAATTCATTCTTTTTCGGACATCAGTGAACTATTTTTAAATAGTTTTAAAGACAATGAGAGCTGAAATACGACTTTTAAGTAAGACTTCATTTATATAGTAAGACTTTATTTATATAGTAATACTTTATTTATATAGTAAGACTTTATTTATAGAATAAGTAAGACTTTATTTATAGAGTAAGTAAGACTTTATATATAGAGTAAGACTTTATATATAGAGTAAGACTTTATATATAGAGTAAGTAAGACTTTATTTATAGAGTAAGACTTTATTTATAGAGTAAGACTTTATATATAGAGTAAGTAAGACTTTATATATAGAGTAAGTAAGACTTTATATATAGAGTAAGTAAGACTTTATTTATAGAGTAAGACTTTATATATAGAGTAAGTAAGACTTTATTTCTATAGTAAGACTTTATATATAGAGTAAGTAAGACTTTATTTATAGAGTAAGACTTTATTTCTATAGTAAGACTTTATATATAGAGTAAGTAAGACTATATTTATAGA